>NC_080065.1:57248567-57870650 GCF_949987535.1 Balaenoptera acutorostrata | reverse complement strand
CTGAGTCTGCTCCTGACGGGCGACCAGTAGACTCTCCAACACTTCACCCCTTCTCCCACTGGAATGGGGTCCCCCTCCCTGACTGATCTCTATCTAAGTAAAGGGTTCTCCACTGGGGTCCTCAATTTTGCTGCCCCACCTCCACCCTTAGGAGACATCTCTCAACACCTGGAGACATTTCCGACTGTCACAACCGGGGGAAAATCTCACTGGCATCTAGTGGGTGGAGGCCAGGAGTGCTGCTGAAACCCTACAACGCACAGAACAGCCCCTTGACAACAAAGAATTATCCATCCTAAAATGTCCATAGTGCTGAGGCTGCAAAAGGCTGAGTTTTTAAAATTGAGGTATCTTGGGACTTCCCTGGCGGTCCAGTGGTGAAGACTCTGTGCTTCCAGTGCAGAGGGGTGTGGGATCGATCCCTGGTCGGGGAACTAAGATCCCACATGCTGTGTGGCACGGCCAAAAAAAAAAAAAAAAATCTCTACCGTTTCTTTAAAAAAAAATAAAAATAAAATTGAGGTATCTTGACATACAGCATTATATCAGTTTCAGGGGTACCACAGAATGATTTGATATTTGTATAGACCATTATTAAACCATCACCACAGTAAGTCTAGTTAATATCCATCACCACACAGAGTCACACACAAAGGTGTTTCTTGTAATGAGAACTTTTAAAGGAAAAGCCTGATTCAGGTAAAGAGAAACCAAAAGAGAGAGAGAAAGAGAGAAAGAAAATAATTCACACCATTACAATTAACAAAAAAAAACAAGAAAGAAATATTTTATTTTAGGGCAATATAGTGGGGGAAAAACAAGAATAAGGGCTTTGAGAGTCAGAACAATTTGGATGCAAGTCACGGCTTTACCATCAGCAGTTACTAATATTTATATCACAAGACTGATGTGTGGATGAAATAAAATAACTTAGTAGGTGCTAATAAATGTAGGCTGTTGTCCTCCACCCCTGTCTGTCCTTTTCAGACATTGGTTAATTCATGGGGTTGGTTAAAAGCCATACGTTTTGTTTTTAGTGTAAGTGACTAAGTGACTTATCTCTGAGCTTCCTCCAGGATATTATGATTTTTTACAAACTGAAAAATCCTCAAGCTGGAAACAGTCCTGGAGGATCCTCACTCCTAAATTGAGATAATGTTTACTCTTTTTGTTTTGCCACAAAATTCACTTTTATAGCACAGAGTCCAAGGGAAACCAGTTTTCTATGTGTGTTTTGATCTCAAATGGGGAAAGAAAGCTGTCTGTCAAAATATCTTGTTGAAGTGAATTTGGGTTATTTATTCCATCTCACAGGTGGTGTGAAGATTTTTTTAAAGCCCAACTGCATCATTTTGTTTTTGGTCACACTTAAACACGTAACCGCTCTTTCGCAAATAACTCCCATTTCATCAGTCTCTGAAGTCTAAACATTTCCTGTGACTTTTAACATGTTCGATTTGATCAATTTTCTGACCAAAACATGTATCTCTGTTTCAATTGGCTAGGACAAAATTTGGTGTTTCCTTAACACCCTGGTAAAGCTGTTAGAGATAAAGAAAAACAAGTCTTTTCACCTTGATTTTTCTGCCAGTCAACTTCTAATGACCTACTCTGGATGTGTGTAGGCGGATGTGCTCTGTGTGTGTGTAAGACTGATTTCCATGTACAAAGGAAAAATGAAAGTTAAAAAAAAATTTTTTTTTTCAGCTTCAAACATTTGGGCGGTGCATTTCAAGTAAAACTATCGAATGATAAAGATCTAATCTCCTTTTTTTTCCCCCAGAAACATCTTTTCTAGAAATTTTCATAAGCTGCCTTGTTTTGAAGCTGCCTCACACTTCAAATTTTTTCGTTTATTAAATGTCATGTGGGCATTCTTTGCATAACTGCACATCTGAACGTGCTTCTTCCAAAACTGGGTTTCACTCCTTTTGGTTCAAACACCCAAATTCAGTTAAAATAGTGTGAGGCAAAAAATTATTAATAAAAAGAAAAGTACTGGGAGGGAATGAAGGATCTGAGAGATTCTAGAAGTTGATGTAGAAGATGACTTGCTAGAATGATGGCCAGTAAATTTACATTTGTACAGTTTTATTCCATATGGCAAAGGAGGGAAGGGACAAATAATAAAGCCACCACTTGGTTAAATTAATTGATGTCATTTAACCAATGGTGTGCTTGAGCCGACTTGTACTGGCTCACAATTCTTCCCAAGAGTTCAGTGATAACACATTGGTAGCTTGAAATTAACCACGGTGAGAAGATTACACCACAGAAGTGGGTAAATGCTACAAACCAGGGCTTATTTTTTCCCCCCAGAGAGTTGGTTTACCAGCACATTACAGAAGATAACAATATCATGATGTTACTTGATGTAAATATGGCATGAAAAGGCAAGCAAGCAAGGAAGGAAGACAGAAAGAAAGGGAAAAGAAAAGGAAAAAGAGAGAGAAAGGGAAAACGGGAAAGGTCAGAAGAGACCTTTGTTAAATGACATAGACTTACAAATAATTTTTTAACTGGTCCAGATGAATTAGATGTAGCCAATGGCAGGGTCAGAGAAAGATGGTAGATAAGCAGAGGCAGAGAAATCCCAAGATGCTTCTCTCCCCTGCAGTTTCTACAGCACCCAGAGGCTCATGGCTGTGATGACAGCCAAGTACCTGCAGGCAGGCAGGCACACACACCCCAACCCAACTCAGGAGACAAATATCAGAGGTCTGCCCTCTTACCGTAACAGGGCAGAGGGAAGTGTGCATATTTCTGAGCTCCCTTCAAACTGAGAATGTTGCACAGTTAAGCTCACATGTTTTGTGCTTTACCTGAAACAGAAAGGTGAGAATCGTCTTTCCCATGTGTATTTCTAGCTCTGTGACACTCACCACAATCAAGGAGCTGTCGTAATTCTGCTGGGTTGCTGGAGCTCTGTGTTCTGTATAGAGTTGGACATTCCAGACCTAGGACACAAAACAGACCGAGTATGCAAAACACAGCTCTCTGGAGAATGTGTGAGCCTGCGGCCAGAGAGACATTCCAGTTTCCATCCAGTGTCTATTCTAGATGTGTACCAAATATTCCTGGAAGTCAACTCCTGCTATTCATCTTATCTGGCATGTCAATAACTTTGGCAACATCACCTGGCCACTGAGGAGCAAGTTAATTCTCTTTATTAAAATAGGGAGAAGTTAATGGTTTCCATACAGTAACTACATGTTAGTGTAGAGTCAGAAGTCAGACCAAGATTATCTCCCCAGGTCACTGCAACAAACAGCTTGTGGGTCCAGCACAGGTGGCAAGGAGTGTATTTAATGAATGTCCACCAGACAAATACAAATGATAACACCCACAAAATCAGGCCATAACCCGTTAACCGATCCCCTCTACCAGCTGGATTACCTTTCTTTTCAATGGCTTCCACTAGCTTGATAAGAAGCAGTGGAGCAACGTCAGGAGGGGCGAACTGCTCTGCAAGGTCTGGAAGAGTCGAAGCTGCAAATAAACACAATTGCGCGGTTATGTTTAATTGGGGGTAATCCAACGCAGTAAACGTCAGTGAAGATGACTGGAACACGAGGTCATGTAGTTCTACTGGGATGGCAGCAACCTCAGGCCGGAAGGAGAGAGAGCCCGTACTGGGCCCTGTGTTTAGAAGGCTCCTTGCGGGCCGCCCCCCAGCTGTGCCTCTTCCCACAGTGTGATGAGTTTGGGGGGCCAAGGGGACACGCCCACTGCTTCTCTCCTAGGACACACTCAGAACACTTCCCAGAAGCTCGGAATCCCTTGTCCCAGTGGCCTCTCGGGCCTCTTCCCCAGGTCCATCCTCCCCAGGGCAGACCTCCCTGCAGGGGTGCCCCTTTGGACCTGGGGAGTGGGGCTCAGGATGGAACGGAGTCTGGACGTGCAAAGGTCCTGGCAGCGCAGGGCCAAGCCAGGGGTGGGCTGGGAACCAGCTCTCCCCGTATCACCACACTCTCGGGCAGAACTGAGAACCCAAGAACTCTAAATCCGAATCTGGCTTCCTGGTCATTGTGAAGAAATAACTGTCCAGGTAGGAGAATGGAACGTATCTTATTGAACAGTCTGTTAACAATCAATATATGATTTATAACTTTAAAATATTTAGACACAGGCTGCTTGGGCTTCCTTTTGTACTTTTGCCCCAAGCCCCACAAATGGCGGGGTGGGCTTAATATCAGATCCGAAGCCAGGACAAATGATCCCTGGCCACTTGAGACTCAAATTAAATCCCCATGGACCTACTCTTGAAAAGCCTTTATTTGCTTACATATGTTTTGGTCAGTTAATATCTTAAGAAATGTGATGCTTTCATGAACTTGTTTCCATGCTTTTATTTACATGTTTTACCAAATGATACAAAGGAAAAAAAGAGTCTAATTGGATGACACAAATAATGCCCTTCAACATAACATTGATAACTGTATTTTCACTCCAAAAATATATGAAAGTAAAGTACAAATATTTTTCTCATAATATACCAGAAGAGGGAGCTAAACATACTCATCTCAAATTTCTCAAAGTGCAAAATATAGGTGAAATGACAGTCTTCATGAAAATACCTACATGTGCAGTCTGTTTATCAGCCATCAATAAATAATTTGTAGACACTTAAGGTTCAATGCGGTGTATATACTCTCACCTAGGAATAGTTAATATAATCTAATAAGAAAGACTAAATATTGACAATTTTGTTTCAATGAGATTTTCATGGTGTGATTTTTATTATAAGCCATATATCATGTTAAGCACATTTCTAATGAAGCCCATCTTTCTAACAGAGTCAGCATAGAAAAACAACAGATTCACAAGACCATAGTCAAGTGAGATTATGTTAAATTTTGACCTTAGAGAATTAAGTATGATTTACGTCATTTCGGAAACCCAGACCCTGTAGTAGAAGACCCTTTTAGGTGGCACTGTTTCCTGAGACAGACAGTAACGTGATCTTGCCACCTAACGCTATTAGCCATTCCAAGTACCCAGGATAAAAGGAGAAGAGCTAAGTTATGGAAGAAAATCCTATAGCAGCCCTCTCCAGAAGAACTTTCTGTGATGATGGAAATGTTCTATTAGTTGTGCTACCCAACAAGTGCTCCTGAGCACTTGAAATGTAGCTATTGCAACAGAGGAAGTGAATTTTTAATTTTCGTTGATTTAAAATGAGATAGCTGTATGTAGCTAGTGACCACACTATTGAAGAGCGCAGTCCTATAGCCTGAGCAAGGGCAAGTTTTGTCAACAACAGATGAAAGATTCCTGAGTTGACTTCGTGCTACAAAGACCCCACTAAAAGCTGTCCCGGAGGACATGGCATCTGGACACGGGGCTTATCAACATCTGAACGCAGGGCACACAAAATTTATCACTCAGTTTCCTGGGCCACTTTGTCCTACTGCAACAGCACTTGAACACATTTCGCACTTCATGAAAGCAGGACAGATATGCTGCGGACTTGCCAGATAGTCACGATGCAGACAGCTGAATGGACACTTCATCTCACTGGTGCTTCCCCCACTGGCCTGTGCCTATGGATCATCTGGAGAACTTGCCAGGAAGACAGAATGCTGGGTATGACTACAAACCCCCAGAATCAGAATATCCAGGAATGGAGCTAGTCATCTGTTTTGGGTTAGTAATAACTTTTAGGACATGTTATATATGATAAGCAAATCCATGCGGGTGACCCCCACCCCCTGCCTGAAAAAATCCAGCAATGACATGGCCCAAATCTGTTAAAATAGGAGTATACCCGAAAAGCACTTAAAAATACAAATATCTTGGGGTGGGGGGAGGGATAAATTAGGAGGTTGGGATTGACATATGCACACTACTTTATATAAAATAGATAACCAACAAGGACCTACTGTACAGCACAGGGAACTAGACTCAATATTTTGTAATAACCTATAAGGGAAGAGAATCTTTAGAATATATATACGAAACTGAATCGCTGTGCTGTATACCTGAAACTAACACAATACTGTAAATCAACTATACTTTAATAAAAAACACAAATATCTTGAAAGTTTCATAGTTTTTTTTAGTTAAAAGCACTGTAAAATAAAAAAAGAAATACTATAAAATGAAAGAGCATAGCATCTCATTCCTCTGATAAATTATAAACTACTTCCCTTTGCCTTAGATTATCAGCTCACAAAAATAGCCTCCCTCATAGATGCCTTCTACACTGAACAAAATGAAATATCATCCCATCAGCACATGTTACAGAAGGAAAACATAAAGGCAGAGATATGGTGTAGAGAAATATTATTAATTAGGACTCACTGGAGCGTCTCTTCTTAGCCCTCTCCAACTTACAGATCTCAGCACAGCCAAATGCAAAAAGCTAAAGATTAAACAGTACATGCATGAACCCACATATCCACACGACACTCATCCAACTAACATGCCTCGTTCCTCTTTTCCTTCCCTCATAAATTACACAGGCATTTTTTTTAATTAAAAAAAGAAAAAAAAAACCCTTAAAGTTGGCAACTAAAAACGGAATTACTTAATAAAGGGTTATCTCCTTTCAGAATCTTATCAACACGATCATTTCTGCAGGCAGATACGAAAGTTAAATTAAGTGATAATTAAAGATTTCACCTAATTGTGATTGAAATATGCACCCAAGAGTTGTTATATTACTGGGTTGGCAAATACGACATATAAAATTGTTTCTGCCACTCTTATTTCTTCACTTCAGCTTGAAGAAGGAGGAAAAAAAAAGCCTGTCCTTAGTCCTTTCAATGTTTCTTTGGCAAAACAGGGTAGTTTACTTTCCATGCAGCATATCCTGAGCTGCAAAGTATCATTTGTTTCACTCATACAAGTATTACATGAAGTTTCTAAAAAGCATTGTGATGGCTATCAGGTATCTATAACAACATTTTTCTCAAAGTACACCCCAGAATACTTTAAAAAGATAAAAACTAGACATATATATTAGGAATTACAGGTACTCCTTTGTAACATATCGAGTGAATTTACCACTGAATTTTGTTAATATTGAAAAAAGCTTATTACCCAAATGCATAAAGCATCATAACTGATCAAAGTTTTTCAATGGGAGTTTTAAAAGGTAAATTTTACAAAGAGACAAGGTTTTTTAAAATAACAATTCAAGGATTTCCTATTCTCTAGTACAATATCTATGATTCAATCCATTTCCCCTTTAAAATATTTAAACATATGGGACGTGGAAGCTTCACCCGGTAAGCTTTTAAAGTTCACATTTTCACTTCGGGCAATAGGATCAATTAACAGTGAAAGTCTAAAAAGCATTCTAAAGCAAAATATTAATTATTTCAACAATCCTAAAATCAACTATTCCTTTCATTTTATTAAATACACAAGGTCAATATTTATGCTTCCGTTAGATCCCATTTAAAAAAATTCCAACAGGAAATGACAATGGCTAGGAAGTACCAAATTTGGCAAGTTGTTCTTTGAAAAGTCTGTGATAAAGTACCACATCATACAGTTCAATAAACTAAAACATAATGGAACTAAATATATATATATAGACACACACACACACACACACACACACACACAAAATGTAGAGATTGTACATGGTGGCTATTAAAAAAACACAAATTAGCAGAGCATGATACTCATCAAGTTTACATGTAAATTCTCATTTGATTTCACCTTTCAGGCAGATTTTTATATCTGAATGAGGAATGTTTTTTGGTTTTTGAATCCTGCTGTAGCCAGATGTACACGTCTGGAGAGCCAAGTCCACTCTTAAAACTGGGTGAATTTTAGATTCCTCTATGACAAGCCAACACCAGTTTTTCACTTAGCTGAATCACTTTTCATCAAAAGAAATCAGTATTACTTAAGGAGAAAGAAGATGAGAAAGAAGAGCAAAAGGGTCTAAAAGCGGTGGTGAAGCCAAGACGTGTATCGTTTCAAAAAAAGAGAGGAATCAGTCTTTAACAGGAACACCAATGAAGTATGTGTCCCAGGTTGTAGAAAGAATTTTTGATGACACATCATCAGTGCTGCATTTTCCACTAGTTCTATTTTCCCCCTTTGCCCTGGTGACAAGGAGTCACACAGAAGAGAGCCTTCTCTCCTGACTTAGGCCCTTCCCAAATCACTAACAGGGACAGGCCTGAACAGTCCCTGGGCACCAGTGGTGTGTGGGAGATAGTGGCATTCCTCACGTTAAATGGTGCCAACGCCGCTACAAAGTGCAAGATGAAACCAGCACACAGCTGCACCTTTTGGAGGCCTTCTCCATAAAAAAGGATATTTTAGAGTTAGTGCCTGGAAGGGACGAATGGAAAGTTTAAGTTGAAATTCTGACACTCCAGAGACTGCCCAAGCCAAGTATTCCATTACTGATGGAAGCAGCTTGGACGTACATAAAAAGCTGCCACTTACCTTTTAAAATGTAATACAAATACACAGAAAAGAAAGTATATGCAAAGTGTGCATCAATATTAAATCAAGATGCTTGTCTATTAAATTGTAGCTGAATCAAAACCTTAGTCCTGCCTAAAACAGTCTCCCTCATTCTTTCAAATGAGAAATGTACATTCTGGTGGGCAAAAATCTAACAAATCCCTATACTTTTCTTAAATAAACCTTACAAGCATGTTCATACTTTATGCTTATAATGGTTAATACTCTGAAGGTTTAAACTTCTCAAGTTCTATGGGCAAAGCCAAAACAAATGCTGGCTAAGATAATGCAGCTAAAAACTGAAACAAAGCAAAAAAAAAAAAAAAAGAAAAAAACCACCACCACCAATTATGAGTTCCTTAATTTTGGAACACACCTGTTTAATCAGCAGTAGAGAAATTATTAAAAACACAGGTTTAAAGCCAAAGAGACCTGGGTTTTAATCTTGGTTTTGCCACTTACTGAGTGTAATCTTGGGTATGCTAATTAACTTGAATCCCAGTTTCTTCATCTGTAAAATGGGAATAATTTTAAGTGTAACAAGGATTAAATGAATACTGTATAAACAAACACGGGTAAGCACAGTGCCTAGAATGTAGCAAGCACAAACTAATGGGTAGCTATTATTAATTGAGAATTATTCATGTAATCTTTTTCTTTATTATTCACAGATTTTTAAAATACCCAATTGCAATGGCAAATTTTAACACCAGAAATTATTATAAGACTGAAAGAATTCTCAATACTTTTTTAAGGTGGCAAACAGGAAACATTTAATTAGGGTAGACGTCTGCATTTTGCCTTTCTACATATAAAAACACTCAATATCTTTTCAGAAGTCATATCTAAATTATCACATGATTTTCAATACATTGCACTTTCTCCTATAAGGATTATCTATTTGAGTTATTATACTCCAGTTTTCTGAATGTAAAGGAAAGATGAAGTTGGAAGGATATTGAACTTGGTGGAAACAAGGATTTTTCTTTTGCAGAAGGAAGGAAAAAAAATAGGGGCAACTGAAAATGGGAGTAGAAAGAGTAGATGTGAAAGTAAACCTTCAGCCATAACTACACTATTTTCAGGGATAACTAGTCAGAGGGAATTAATAAGAGTTGTCAACAGATTTAAACAAGAAGTTTGCAAATCTTTTCAGATACCCTAAACTAATTAGTCTTTAATATCTTTAAGTTTACCTTCTCCTGTTTATCTCTTCTGCTTCACAGATTAAAAACAAATAAAAGGAATCTGAGATCCTCTGCCCATTTAATTTATTTCTAGACAAGAGACTATACAGGAAACAAACAGCAGGCAAAGACTTTATTAAACATAAGCAGACATTACAGCTTCACTTCTGATGACCTCGGTTAAAGCCTCTGCGTGGAGATCGAAATGCAAGATTACACTTAATCTTTGACAGGCTAGCCTAATTGTGATTCTTATCACCTAAATTGGAGTCTGATTTAGATTACAATTTACAGCATACAGCAAATTAAGATTCTGGGCAGGAGATAAATGGGGAAGAGCAGGGGACACCCCCCTCTCCCCACCAGGAAAATAATTTATAGTTGAGTCCCCGGGATTTCGGAGGCTAACGGTTTATAAGGCAAGTTGATCCTTTGGTCTGTTGGCTTAGAAAGATTTTGTATGAAGTGTGACTGAGAGGCCCCAAAAGGGAAAGAAAGAAGGGAAAATCATGTGACACATACCCAATGGGCCCTTGAGTTTCTTGGGTGAATGACTATTACTGAACATCAATTAGGACTCACACCTCCACACTCAGTATTTTACAGACATGCTTTCACTTATTTTTCATAGCAGTTCCTTATCACCCTCAATTTAAAGGTGGGGAGACTGAGATAAATTAAGTCATTTGGTCACAAAGCTCATGAATAGTGTCCCTGAGTTCAGCCTGGACCTGTTTCTCTCCACCAGAGTCTACAAGTCCCAGTCAAGGAGAGAAACCTGTGATAAGTTTCCCCGAATTTCCCACCAAGGCTAATTTAAGGGTAAGTGGCAAGGGTGTCACATGACACACAGATACTGGATGTTCCATCCTACAAGTGGGCAGCCATAGTACTTTCTGGTGTGTTCAAGTAAAATGACCCTAATAACACGAGCTTTTGAGCTTCCCCCCAAATAAACAAGTCAGTACATTGCCCCTCACTAGAAAACATCTTGAACTGCAGATAATTAAGGTCATAAAGAGAAGACAATGGGAGCCCCATGAACAACAAGAGGGAGGTTGGGGCCCCAGGTGAGCCATGCTCTCTCCCTAGGGGCAGAACATGGCACTCACTTCTCTCCCACTTTTATCTGACAACAGATTTCACGGCCAAAGGCAGAAAATAGTAGAAATGCTTAAAAACAATACAGCAGGCTCTTCCAATGTAACTTGTGAAACCCCAATCTCACAAGAATTGAAGGATCCTCTGATCAGGAGAGGGCCGAGGTAAGACAGAAACTGGACAGAAGGACACTAGTGGGGAAACCAGAGACCAGAAAGAAGCATTTCAGTGGAGGCTGGAACCTCACTAACTAACAGCGAAGAAGCAGGACATTGGCTGACCAAGGAGAGAGGGCAGAGGGGGGCACTGCCGAAGAGGCAAAGCTGTCCAGTGAGGCAGTTTTAAGAAAGCCCAGGTGGAAATCAGAGAAAAGAACCACCAGATTCTGTTCCAGTAACTAAAGAAAGAGCAGGGCTTTTTCTCTGGCAATTGTAAACATACTAGAAAGAACTGTACAGTGAATGTCCATATATCCTCATCCTAGACTCTATAATTAACATTTACTATATTTAAATATTTACTATATTTATTACATATCTTTCCATCAGCCCATCTTACTTTTTTGGATGCATCTCAAAGTAAGGTGTAGAAATCAGGTGCCGTGGACTGAACTGCATCCCTCAAAATTCACATGTTGAAGCCTTAACTCCCAATGTGAGGGTATTTGGAGATGCGACCTTTGGGAGGTAATTAAGTAGAGATGACATCATGAGGGTGGGGGCCATCACGATGGGATCAGTGCCCTTATAAGAAGAGACACCAGAGAGCTTCCTCTTTCTCTCTCTGCCACGTGAGAACACAAAATGAGGCACTGCCTGCAAGCCAGGTAAGGGCCCCCACCAGAACTCAACTATGCTGACACCTGGATCTCAGACCTTCAGTCACATGAACTGAACTGAGAAACCAACTTTTGTTGTTTAAGCCACCCAGGATATGGTATTTTGTCACGGCAATCCGAGCTACCTAACACATCAACATGTTATACCCAAAGAGAGGAAAGAAGCTGTAAATCTAGAAAAAAATTAATGCCAAATACAAATTCTACCGGTATTTAGTAAACATCCTCTGTGTCAGACAGAATACTCCCAAGGGCAGCCGTTTAGGGCAGTGCTTCCTAAACTTTAATGTGGATTAATAACCTGATTCAGTAGATCAGGGTGAGGTTCAGGATTCTGCATTTGCAGCAAGCTCCCAGGTGATGCCCAGGCTGCTGGTCCTCAGACCACACTTTGAGTAGCAAGGATTAAGAATGAATCCACCAATCAGAGAGAGGAAATCCAGATCTCTGTGGGAAACAGACTCCCAACGATTAACCTCCACACTGATAACTTGTTGCCTAAATGTCCTGGCTTCATGGGCTGATCTTATACCAGATCCCATGGCCCAACATCTAAACATGTGTCAGGCAAGTGAGGCTGCCTAACTCAGAGGGTCTGGCTATCAAATCTAATTAGATCTGCTATTATACCCAATTAGATACCAAAAGAGAAAGATTAGCATTTTTCTTCTCTTCCAAGGTTCTGGCTGATAGAAGGCTTCATTTAAAGATCACCAGCAAAATGTAGACCAAGGTGTGACCTTATTACTACTGCTCTGTGCATCTGTGTACCATTGTGTGGGGTGAGATCGTGTGGGTCACAACTTGCCCAAGGTCCCACAGAAGTTCAGGCCAAGGGCTAGAACTCAGTTCTGATGTCCACATCAGAGCTTTTCCTACCTTGCCACAGTCAAGAAAACTCAGGTCTTTAAATTTAGGGGCTAGGGGGATGGTGGTGGGAAGGCAAGGATATATTAGAAAGGCTGACCTAACACATTACTACTAGTACTACTACTACTGATAGTTCCCATCTACTAGTAGTATTAGTCCCCAATACTACTGATAGTATTGAACAATAAGTGTTGGAAACTGCTCAACGCTTTATGTGCTTTATCTCATTTCGTGTGCAGAACCTTGTGTGGTATTATAATTGTCCCCATTTTACAGAGGAGGAAACTGAGGCTAAGTGCAGCAAGCTGGTCAAAGACATGCCAGCAGTCAGTGGTAAAGCTAGGATTTTAAAGAACAGATCAACTTCCAAGCTGGCCATAAAACCACTCCATGAACCTCATTTCCTCCTTAGGCAGACCTGCTGCATGATGCCATTCTGGAGCCATGAGAAGGGGGTGGAAAATCTTTGCAGGATACTGATGGTGAAGCACTTGGCAACAGGAGACACCCACAGCTACAACCCTTAGTGACAAGAGGTGCGTTTGTTCAACCTGAGCTTGGACTGGAGGGCCAGCTTCTCGCCATCACCTCGGCTTTATCAGGATTAAACTCTTGCCAGTCCACTCAGCCAGGCTAAATATTTTCAGGACAGCATTTATTAAATATTTTCTCATAAGGCTAAACTAAGCACATTCTTCCCCAAGGATGTAATGGGTTTTGTTTAGCTAAATATAGCTGGCTAACATCACTTTCAGCAAGGTACAAATGGACTTATTTTCGTTAATCATCGATGCAGAAAGGGCCCAGAAAAAAATTTACCAAAAAAAATTATACATATATATATATATATATATAGTAACTTATATTTCAAAGATTCCAAAATAAAATATTAATATGATATGCTTAATAAGTATATGAAGGGAGTTAAAATGCTCATGATCAAAGAGGCAGAGAAAAGGAAAAAGATGACGTGTCTATAGGATTGGAAAGAAAAAGAAAATAAAGGCAAGAAAGACAAGGGGCCTGAAAATAACTGAATAGAAAATTCCCTATCAGCTAGCAAAGAAAATTAAGAAGGGAAGACAGTATTTAATCATACTTTTTGATTAAATGTTTTTAAAAGAATCACTGATAGAAAACTAACCTATCCACATATACAATAAAGGGTAGCAATTGTGAGATAAAAGTAAACACAACCATTAACAATTGTGTGAGGAATCAGAGTTTTTAAAAAACAGAGCCATACTTTCACTACCTCAGACAAATGTGAGTAATTCTGGTGGGCTAATAAATTCTCTCATCTCATGATGTACAAAAATCAATAGTGAAATGAACAAGAGGCTATTCACCTCTCAGCTAAAGAAATCCATGGACTTGTTCTGGATATGATTTTCTTTTTAAGGATAACAATTTTAGATGGGTTAATTTGGGCAGCAGTTGGATCATATCATTACATTCTCAAAAAAAAGCACAGGGTAATAAATAGTACTATGCTATAAGACTTATTTGTACCAGACTAATCTACCCTTTTTTTTTTTTAAACTGTGATAGACAGGAGGTCCTACAGATAGACCAGAAGCAAAGTATAAAACTTATTGATTTTAGAAAGATATCTGACTATGTTCCCAAAAAGATGATCAGAAGTGAGCTAAAAAATATAGATAGGTGACATCTGAGGAGTGGGTATATTTTTATAATTGCTTAAAAGTCAGCAGGGCTGACTATATCATAGTGACTATGTCAAATATAACAAGTGGTCAAAGAAAAGGAATGAAGAAAAAAGTTAAGCTTGCCCCAGATACAGAAGTATTCAATGAGTCATTTTCATCAGCCCTTTAGATTCTTGATAGAAAATACGTTGGTAACAATTTGTAGGTCGCACCCTGTTCAAACTTCCAGTGAAAAGTGGGAATGGTCAGAAAAACGCTGGTTTCCTACAATGGAAATATTACAATACCTGTGATGTTGTTAATGAAAAAAGGACCCAGTCGCCTCTTTCTTAACCACCAGAACAACCTATACTTCACTTTGTTGCACCACTTCTGTCTTCAGTTAAAAGGGAAGTGATAGGTCCTGAACCACGGGAGCGAGTTTTGTACATTTTGTTCTGTTAGATTAGGCCTCAGTAACTTTATGAATTATGAGCTGTCAACTACTTTTTCATCTGCTATAGAATATGCTTCTTAGAAATTGTGGCTATAAATAAGTCAACAGATGTTTTTTGCTGGCTTCAACAGGAGCTTGGGTAATTTTTTAAAAGGGGCTAGGCAAAGTTAAGCAAATTAATCCAAAAGGCTGTATTAGCTTTCCCCCCATTGGTCACTTTTTGCATTAGCCTTTTAAAGACTAAAGACTTCCATTTTAGTCTGTAAAATACTTTTTGGCTATTACTTGAACGTAATCTATTGGAGAAACTAAAAATCAGGGTCTTTTAACACACTGCATCCTTTCTGTGACTTCTGTTTAAAAAAAAAGCGCTATTAAATGCCATACCTATGCAGGATTATTATTGTATCATATGAAAAACAATTGAAAAGCCACTGTGTCATAGTAGAAAAAGAAATAGACGGTAGGTAAGGACATGAGTTCTAGATCTGGCAGTAACAGATTGGGGAACTTTGGGGAAAATATTTAATATCTCTGGGTCTTCAAGTGGTAAAGTTTAAATAAGAAGTTCTAAAATAATTTCTAGTTCTTAAAATTCCATGATTTGAAGATTAAAGTCACGGAGATCACATGGCCAATATAAAACACTAAATTGCATTTAATCATGAATTACTCTAAAAATAACTCTATATTCCCCTTAGCCACCGTATTGTTGCAAAGCTGGCAAAAATCACAGGTACCTGGGGATGGCTGGTGTTGGCATCAAGCAAAAACTTAGTTCAAATATGGGGGGGGGGGTTTAAATTAAATAAATTAAGTAAGTGGGAAAACGGCAAAATTTAGTTATATTTCATTAAGATAGTTTAACCTATAATTTCTAACAGGGAAGGGGAAACTTTTTTGAAAGTGTTTTTCAGTGAGATACAAACTTTCACTTTGCCAGAATGAACAGTAAATTCAAAAGAACTAAAACCTTTCTCACATTTCTGTACGTGGATCTAACGGAAGACAAGTAACCACATGTTCTTAAATGTACTCCAAAGCCATGGCTGCTACAAGTCAGGGAATGTAACACTAATTGGCTTCTATATACCATGATTTAGGGGGGCGGGGGGGGGAGGGCAGATCAGGAAATAGAGAGTGAGGATGAGGCCAAGTGAGGAAGGCGGGAGGGCTGAGCAGTCACTGGCCTAGATACTGCTCTAGTCCCTTAGGTCATTTCCTCGAGTCACGGTAACAGCCTTGCAAAGTCCATCAGTCTCACTGTGTACGTGGGAAAGACTCGGGAGAGGTTAGATGGCTACGGCAAGATCGCTTGACGTGGTATTTGCCAGGGCAGATACCACGACCCACATCTGTGTGAATCCAAGGGCCCTGCTCTTTCTACTTCACCTGTGATTTCTCCTACAGGGAGTTTTCTCCTGTTCACCCTCTTCTGAGTTTCTGAATCGAGTTGCTTGTAAATGCAGTTCCTTTCAACATCTTGAGATTTCCGCCCAATGCACGGCTGGGTTCTAAGAGATGGGCGGGTCCGTGCAAAATGAGCTGGTGATCTATGCTATGCAGTCAGTGAGTACAAATATCAGTGATAAAAGAGGTAAAGGGGTGAATTAGATACTCAGAGGAAACTGCTCTGTTCCCCAAACCCTAGATCTTTGGGTTTGGGGAACTGAGCAGTCCCAAGTCCAGTACAACCTCTGGACTTGGGACTGGGACTGGCCATTCAGTCACTTGAAAAATAATTCATTCTCAAAAATGTGGCAGTAGGAATAATCCCAAATCACACAAGACCAGGAATAAAACATTCAAGACTGCCCTTAGTAGCTGAGGCTCTCATTACCACCATAGTAATAATAATAGCGGGTAACATTTGTGATGTGTCAGGTACTGTGCTAAATTGCTTTACTGAAATTATTGGATTATGAGGAAGGTTCTATCAGCATCCCCATTTTACACAGGAGAAAACTGAGGATCAGAGAGGTTAAGTGCTTTGTCCAGGCTCACACAGCTGCTCCAGTCAGAGCCAGGACTTAACTGGGAGGGGTTTAGAGAACAAAACGGCACCTTCCTTGCAAGGGATCCTTCTGTACTCATTGTGTGTCATTCCCTCTGAGTGCCACAGGGCACGTGTTTTCTTTAAAGACTGCACCTTTCCTTGGTGCAGCCCAGTGCACTGCTCTGGAAACTGGGATGGCCAAGAGCCAGACCACAGAGTTAGGAAAAAAACAAAGCTGACTAGAGTTCTCCAGTCAAAGGACAGACCTGGAAAGCAGAGAGCTCAAGAACAGCACTCCCTAAGGACTTTCCTGGTGGTCCAGCGGTTAAGACTCTGCGCTCCCAATGCAGGGGACCCAGGTTCAATCCCTAGTGAGAGAATCAGATCCCGCATACCACAACTAAGACCCAGCGTAGCCAAATAAATAAATATTAAAAAAAGAAAGAGAGAGAGAGAACAGCACTCCCTGACTGGCCCATGTCCCTGTTAACCACATTTTTTGAATTCTGTGATATTCTACAGGATGTTGAGCATATGTGCTCCGTCCCACATAGGAGAGAACACCCCAGGCATGGCGAACACTAACCCTCTCCATCGCTGAAAATCACAGTATGAGATGGACCATTTCCAAGGTCCTGTCTTTGACCAGGTAACAGTTCATTTTGGAAGAAAATACACGGATATACATGAAAAGAAATCCAACAGAATATGCAAAATAGTTGAGTTTATACCAGAAATTCAGAGAAAGAGGGCTTTCAGTACCTTTAGTGGTGGGGTCCAAATGTAAGCCATATACATTAAAATTTTCTAGTAGCCACGTTACCAGAAAAAAGAAACAGAGGAAAGTTTAATCTTTTATTTAATAATATATATCCAAAATACTATCATTTCAAAATATGATCAGTATAAAAGTTATTAATGAGCTATTTGACATTTGTCATTTCTTTTTTACACTCACAGCACATCTCAATTTAGACCAGCCACATTTCCCACATGTGACAGTGACATGCGGCTGGTGGACCCTGTACTGGGCAGCAGAGCCCTATAAGGACAGCCTTCAGTTTGTCTCAGTGTGAATTTGGTTATCTGCAGAAGACGTTAGCTTTGGGATCAAAACTAAAAAGATATACAAAAAAGAACCATATCCCTTATATCCCAAAAGATCAAGTAAGAGTTCTGAGTTCTTTACTTTTAGTGTGTAATGAGTACAACCAGCTTTAACCCTACTGTGAAGGCACTGAGTCCAGGTTGACTGGGAGCTGGGGCACCTGCAGGGTTCATTATACAGTAAGAACCTTCTGGAAGACTAGGCAGCAGAGGCCTGGTGTCCATCACAGTGCCTGGCCTGGGGTCAGGACATTAGGCAGACCTATAAGTCGGTTCTTCAGAAATGCCATGATTAGTAAAATTGCTTCATCTGGTGGCTCTCCATCTGTTACTGGTTACCCTTAAAATTTGCATTCAATGTGTCTGGGTACCTCCTGTTAGAGACAGGCTGCTGACTGCAGCTGACAGAAGCTTCCATTATCAAGGAAAGGCTGCTACAGTCCGGCTATTAAGTCAGAAAATATGAGGTCTGCTTAGGTTCACATCCTGACAGCATGAGCTGCAATAATTTCATTTATAAAATTTGGGATCGTTAACAGAAGTCAGAATAAAAGGGCGGAGGTCAAAATGTCTACCTACTCTCACAGGCACAGGCAGGCACCTTAGGGAGAGTTCTTTCTGATAAGATGGTCCGATGTGGGTATTTTTTACAGCCCAGCATCTTTATGCTCAAAGTTTCTAATACAACCACTCTTTCCAGAACATATAATTTAATGTATCCATTCTTATAAAACCTTGGAGACTATTTGTCAGCTGTGTGGGTTTTAACAGTAAGTGTGTTCTGGACTTCAAACTTCTGCTAAAACACAGGGCTGTGGACAAGGGTGGAGAAACCTAAGAGGAAGCTTGTGCTGTCAAAGGCTGTCTCTCCTGAAGCAGGGGCCCATGTTGCTTGCTTCTAGTCCTAAATCTAATCCTAAAACTTGACTTTGTCCAAGTACATGGAACATGACGCTTCAATCCAGCTCCAGATACTTCTTAAAAAAAAAAAAAAAAGTTTCACAGTTCAGATATCTGCTTTCAGTTTGATCCCAGAAGAGAAGCTGTTTCCTTTAAAAAGTCAAGCTGCTATTGTTTTCTCCAAATGTGAAATGTTTTACGGGTGGCAGAGGCTGGAAGTGGCAAGCAGCTCCTAACTCAGATGATGTGATAACATTAGAAAGAGCTAAAAGGCACTGAATCAAAACTTCTTATTCAGGAAAGGGGACGAGAAAAGAACAGAAATTTGCAGTGAGCGTCCCGCTGAGACCTCTGGGCTCCTTCTGGGATAAGGCCTCCAGGCCTGAAGGCAGCGAGGGGCACCAGGCCTGAACTTCTAAGGAGAGGTTTGCAAGAGTTTGCCCTTTGTAAGGCAGTTGACACAGAGAGTTTATCAAGGTCGCGTGGCTTTTGCGGTGTCAATGTGAATGGTTTTAGGGTTTGACTCTGCAGGTGAAACTCTGGTAGAATGTGCTTCTTTATGGTGATACCCAAGAAACTGGCTCTGAGGAGGAAGTGTGCGGTTTGTAAAATTGGGTCCATACAGCCAGAGGAGCTTCACTTCAGATGTAAACCCATATTTCAAGGAAGTGGCTAAAGATCACCAAGAGAATATAGGCTTTGGGAGGTCACTCCTGGAATGTGTCCCGAACTCATTGTACCAGGACACAGAGGATGTGATCAACTGACTGAATGCATTTATAAAGGGGTCCATTTCACCCCAAATGTTCAAGAATTTTTGTTCTAAGAGGACAACTGGAAGACGAAACTTAGGACAGATTACGATCCATTTGAGGTGCTTAATTAAGAGACCTTAGGCAGTTTACTTAATGTCAATGAAAGAGCAACCACTTTAGAATTTAGCTTGACTCAGGTTCAAATGACACCTCTGCCTCTTTTCCACTGGGTGGTGTCTCTAGGCAGGGATCTAGAGCAAGGATGTCAATCACTGGACCCTGTGATTTGTCAGCTGCCTGACACATAAAACCTTTTAATGAATGAATGTTGGACTCCTCTAAGTTGACTCTTTCTGGACCTCAGTTTTCTTAGACATAAACTATACGGAGTGGCTTAAGATCTTTTCTAAGATCTTTTCAAGTGCTCTCTGAACAATGTTATGAACTGAACTTGCTGTTTGAAAATAATTGAGCAACTGTGTTATCTATTTCTGTTAACAATACTGAATATAAACCCTAAAGTAACGTATCACCACGATTTTAGCAACCGTAAGTAATAGATCTTTCCTTACCCAGCACCTGAAGATGGTATATAAATAACTCAGAGATTACTGATGAACAATAAAAAGATGTTATCATGTTAGAAAAAATAAAAAACAAACCAAACAAACAAGCAAAACCCTAAGTAACACCATATACAGTGAATGTTTGAAAATGTCAATTAATCTGTTCTGCAAAAATAGTCTAACAAAGGAAGGAGAATACTGTTTTGCAGGATGCAAGTAAAAGTATCATAACTTCACAGAGCAGTGAAAGCCCCCTTCCCCATCCTACCCGACTGTCAAGACTACATTGCTCCCTTTTAGGGTCTTTCACAGACAGTAAGCCAAAGGCATGAAAGGACCAACATTAAATTACCAAAGGTCAGGCCTGTATTATTGGGTTACTCCTTCATGGTAATGTCTGCATGGTAGATGAGAGGGGGTGAAATGTGCAGGTAGATGGAACTTTGGGGACAGCTTCTACTGTCATCTATCACATTTCCTTGAGTTATGAACCCCTTTACTTGCTCTTATAATTCAAAATACTGAAGAGGAGAAAGATGAGACAGGATGTGGAGGTGAGCCGGGCTTGGCTGGGCCCTGCAGCCCGCTGGGCCCTGCAGCCCTCATCTCTTTCTGGGGCTCACACCTCAGACTGTGAACTATGCAGTGGCCTACGTCCCTGGTGGTACGTATCACAGTGCCACATCTGCTTCTCCCTGGTGTAGCCACGCCCTGAGGAGGTCGCTCTCTACCACAGGACAAGTGCAACCCCAACCTGGCCGGTCATCAAGCTACAAGTGGCCGGGTGGAAGCACTGACCTTCTTCCACAGGGCAAGGCCTCGACACAGCTGAAAACCAGGAGGCTTGTCCTGAATGTCTCCATCTTCCCTTCCTAAACCTTCTTCCCAACTTGGTAATATTTTTCTTCCTCCATTTTCCCACTCTCTTGTTAAGCCTCCTCCCCAAGCCATGAGACCACTCAGTGCCCCGTGGTCTCTCTTGTCGTCCACCCCCTTCAACCCCCCTTCACTCCCCCACTCCCCCCCGCCCCTCCCACCCCCGCTCAAAAACCAGTCTCTTATAAGGGAAGGGTCTGATAAACAATCACACTGAAATGGAAATGACAAAGATTCGTGTGTCACATCAGAGGGACACGGCTGATTTTAAAAGGGTCTGCTTGCAAAATTCTTCTATAGAATTCCAGGCATAATCTTCTCTGAAAACATACACCCACATATATGGTCCTTTAGTACTTTGCTATGAATGGATCATGAGAATGGGTCTAATTAAGATCATTAAAATGCTCCAGTTCATGGTGGATTTTGCAAAGCTGAGACCAGATGATCATTTAAGACACCCAACCATGCTCGTTGTTAGCGCTTCAACAACAATCCACTTCACACCACAACAGTAAAAGAAGTGTGACAATGATGCCTTCAATTTCTAGACCCCTTAAAAGATTACAAAATGATTTTATATGTTTTTTCTTTTTTTTTTTTTGATCCTCAAGAGAGAAACTAGATAAAGAGAAAAGCATTGGTGAGTGGTCAAGGAAGGCAGAGAAAGACCGGGTTAATAAATAAGTTCAGGGTGTTATCATTTAAGACCAGAAAAACATCCAGTTGGGGTCATCAAAGTTGTTTTGAACAATGTGCTATATGGAATAAACAGTTATTTGGTTTTAAAGATTTCAGTGACTACGTCCCCATGAGTTCAGTCTCACACTACTTGCAACCAGGTACTTCAGAAAAAAGAATAAAACCACACCACAAAGTCACTCAGTTACCAAGCCTGCAAAGCCCATGTCTTTGTGGTTTTTGAAGATATTATCTGCATTTTAATGCAAAATGTCTTATAGACCAAAGTCCCAAGCACCACTCTTGGGAATTCTGCAAAGCATAAATAATGTTCCAGTCGACATAAGAACTCTGATGAACGTGTGTATTATAATCTCTCCATTATAAGAGTGATTAAAGACCACAGACACCAATGCTAGAAGGGGAGTAGCTGCTTCACACTGACAGCCAGCATGTTTCTCTCTTGCCCTAAGTTTTCAAGTTATAAGAAGCAGCGCAGTGTGGACAAGTCAGGCTGGGATCCTAAAAGAACACTATGAAAGTAGTGAGGCTGAGAATCAAAATGAAGACACATACAATCATTATAAGCAAGCTTAGGTGTTTTCCCCAAACCCTACTATCATTATAAAATCACTAACCCATTTCCCCCCAAGGACTATTTCATGGAGCATGGCTTCAAATTAATGCTTGATCCGTTAGGGTCAGGAAGAAGTAGCTAAAAAGTGACATTTGTTTACTCCATTGCTGAAGTAGATGATGAGGCTGAATCAGAGGCTGACCCGGATAAAGATGCTATTCGCATATAGCTGGGTCAAGAATGAATACCTCCGAAGACTCTGGAAAAGCCCTGAATTCACTGTTTGTTCCCATCCAACACTAGCTTCCCTTTATCAGCAAGAGTGGGCTATTCCTTCCACATCTGTGGCACGGAAAAAGCTTTTATCCGACAAAAATTTTGAGAGTACTATAAAGTGAGTACTTTGCAAATCAGAGGCCTATACCATTCTCCTTTGGTAATTTTAGAAAATTAGATGCTGCTAAATTTCACCCCCCTTTAGAAGCTCAGAAGTTAAGCTCTAAAATGCTTGTGGAGTCACCCAGCGACTAACATTCCATTCTAGATTTATTTCCCTTGAAGGATTTCTCTCCCCAGCAAGTACAGCCTCAGAGCAGCATCACATCCATTCGTGGTACAAATCGTGGCCTGACTCGTGTCAACTAGGGACAGAGGCAAGAGAAGGATTTGGAGGTTACCCAGTGGAAAATTTAGGAGTAAGATTCCGGAACCTCAGGAAACCCTGATTTAATTTAAGATACTGCTTCATTTGCCTCGTTGAAAAACAAAGACTGTACTTATGCAATCTACTTTTCTCTATTATATAAAGTTTTAAGACCAAAAAGAAACATGATTGATTATAGGTATGAACCATAGCTAAGTACTTCCAAGGGTGTCTTCCCTTAAATCACATTAAAATTGTACAAAGTAAGTTACAGATGGAGACTAACTCAAACAATTATCAGTCTATTCAGACCAGCACCAAGGTAAGAATGACTTAAATATTAAACTCATGTTCAGGAAACATACCCATAACCCTGTCCTTAGAATTCCTGACCCAGGGCCATTTTTTTTAATTGAAGACTTCACTAAAGCAAAGTCTTTGTAAAGATACCCTTTTGGATACAGGTCTAAGATGAAAACACCTTATGATGATGCCTGCTTTATGAAGAGATTCCAGTATCCCAACATGACATCTTTCATCCTCTTTGGATTTTTTTTTTTTTTTACCAATTTGGGCTAGATGATCCCTATGGTCCTTTTCAAATCTAAAATTCCACTCAAAATTCTCTTCAGTAAACTTTCCATTTTCCACCCTAATTAAAAAGGGGAGAGGACAAGAGAAGGGAACTGACCATACCAAACACTGCAACATCTAAACAGTGTACGTTTAGAGTTAGGATGCAGATCATTCTTTTGTCAAGAGCAAATCTCTCCTGGTCCACTTCCTACTTGCTGACGGTGCCAGAAGAAAGGGCATTCACAGAGCCATCCTCAGAAGCTCGCCCCAGCGCTGGTGGGTCAACTGCTTTATATCACATCCAAGTGTGCAGGCTCCCATTCACTCGCCACATTTATGACCAAATGGCAAACGTCTCAAAATCACTCAAGATTCTAGAAGGGTTACGAAAACAAACCAAAAAAGGGATTCGTGGGGAAATAAACAGAAGACATTAATAGCTCTTTCTTGGAATGGCTATCGATGGGTTTATACTTCATTGTTTTCAGTCATTCCTCTGACTAAATAAACCTTCCACCTGCTTAGTCAACTGCTGAGAGAATCTGACTACACTACAAGTAAGTATGAAGCACGCGCTTCGTTTACCATAAAGAGCTCGGACAAGGCAAATGCGTGCAGTTGGAACTAACTTCTGCCACATTTCGTCCATCCCCCAACTCCTGAAGATCTCTGAAAACACCTCCATAAGTCCCAGCTGTTTTCAGTGAAGTGCTGATGTTGAGAGCATCTCGCCTAATTTACTGAACTATCATTTTATTTAAGACAGGATTCTGAATTTTTTTTTTTTTTTTTTTTTTTAGTAAGGACTAGATCCATTTATTTTCAAGTCAGATAAATGACCCAAAGATAAATTTAACTCTTTTAAAAACAGTAATAGTCCACATTGAATGTGCTCCTGAGGCCAGGGGAAATGTTCTTTCCTTTCCGAAAATTTCTCTCCAAGTACTAACAAACCCAGTTTCTTCCCAAGAATATTTGTTTTCTATCTCTCTGAGTCGAGTTTTAAAAGGGCTGGAACCTTTCACAAGACAGAATAATTCCATTTGCTAGTTGGCTCTTTCTCCGAGTCCAGCTCGAATCCTATGGGACACATAAAACTTTGTCTGAAATGTAGGATAAGTGTCATGAAACATACTTGGGAACTGGGAAACCACAGCTCAAAGCATAAACACAAAGATATAAGTGAACCCACTTTGAATTAAAACTATAACAAGCAGAAATACCACCAGCCATAATTCTTTAGCCAAGGAAACAAAAACATTCAAGGAAAAAGTATGCACATTATCAGTAACTTGGGGAGGAAAAACAGCAATGAAGATAAATAATTAGTATTGCTAGGAAGAAGGGACGAGGTAAGTAAATGCACATTCACCCTGAATTACTGAAGCGAGACATATAGTCAAGTTTTCCCATCAAATACTGTGTCGGGTATTATCTGGGGGAAAAACCCCAAACCAGAAGCAGCAGAAAGATGGACGCTCAGGAAGGGAGAGCAAAACGAGGTAGATTTTACAGCTACCGTGCTGTCTGGCAGCTGCCACTGGATGGCAGCGTGATGTCACATAGGTAAGAACTGCTAAGAGTTAGGATGGGTCATTCAACACTCCTAACACGCTCTGCCCCATAACCCAAGGCTTCAGGAAATAAAAAGTACCTCCTCTCCACAAAAAGGCTGGGGACCTCCATCCTAGGAATTGCTAACCTTTGTTCTCATCATCAGCAAGTCCTGCAAAAAAGACTGACTCACTATAGTATAGAATTGGGGACTGAAACAAATTAAACCTTCTAAATAACTTCTAGGATTTTGAAATTCAGAAAACACTCTCTGTCTCTCTCTCTCTCCCCCTACAGTTTACTAGTGAAACATTATCATCCCAAGCCCAGTACAACAAATTGAAACCACATTTTATTCTACTTTTTCTTGTTAACTTGATGGCTTCACCACACTTTTAAATGCTACACACTCCCCTCCCTCTCCCTTGGCATTTGATCCCACTTTTTTTTTTTTTTTTTTTGGTGAAGTCAGTAATCTCACCAGCGACAAGCTTTGCTTTCAATAAGTCTATCTGCCAACTTAAACAGCATCTCCTAAGGCAACGGAATAATGAAAGACACATGTAGGTACTTGCCTGTCATCAGACACCAACTCCTCAAGTCGGCCTGAAATTGGGCCTGTAATTCTGAGGATCCTCAGGTTCAGGACAGTGGCCAAGAGTGGTCTAACAAGGTCTAGGTCTTAGTCTGAACAGCAAATGAGATGCAAGGGGCCGACCTTTTTCATCTCTGCTGGACTTACTGTGGGACAAGGCACAGCTCTTCCCATCCACGGGAGATGTGAGGCATTGCTCAAACACTTGGCAAACTTTAAGGTCTTAAGACACCACATCGTGAATTCTGCCTCATTCCTGCCGGTGAACTTGAGGCAGGGCTTTCCAAGCCCAAACGCATGATCCAACCGGAACATCTCCATGGTCAGCCATTCCTTCTGCACACAGCCAAGGCTCCACCAACCCCCCCAGCAGGGTGGGCCCCTACAGACCTCCGGATCTCAGGCCCTCCTTGGAGGACACCGAGTTTCCTCCTCTCTCTCTATCAATGCTGTCAACTTCGTGCCTTTCTCTGGAGAGAAAAGACTCGATTTTCAAACTTGCAAAGTCTGAAAAACGGACTAATGAAAAGGCTGGAAGATTTGAAAGAAAGTTGTTCTAGCCCATAAGAAAGGCCTCCTACTTTTGGCAGCTGGTTCTACCATCCAAAATCAGCGAATGGATGAATCCAGGGCTCCCGGAACTCGCCTCTCCACACACCCCAACCTCAACCTACAGACTGACTCTGATGCACTTCCTGTGAATGTTAGTCAACGGCTCATGAATATCCAGCCCGCTAAGTTCAGCCAAATAAGTAAAAATCTCGAGGACCAGTAGGGCTCAGAAAGACATATTCATTATAAAAAAATTTTTTTTAAACATAGCAGGATACCTTGAAAAAACAACTCAGAAACACTGTTTACACCTTTCATCTGCTGAACCAAGAACCTCTGGGTCATCTCATGCACAGCAGGGCTACCAAAAAGGTTTTATCAAGAATACATTTCCACCATACATTATTAAATAGCTATTTTAAAATCAAATCTAGAATCCAGGAATTTTAACCTACCTTAAAGAATCACCTACCTTAAAGAATCTCCCTGGCAAAAAACCTAACCAAACAAACAATACAAACCCTAGGATAGTTTAAATGGGATCCTTATCTGAAAGCAATAGCAGTAACCCATTGTATGCCGAGAGGTTTTGAAGATAAATCTTTAATATCCAAGAGATGATTATTGTGTCAGGAAATTAATCATTCCCCTCGCTTCCCTAGTCCCTTGGAGAGTCACAGGGCAACAAGGTGATGGAACAGCAGGTATATACATAAAAGGTAAACACACACACTTCTGATTTAAAAGGACCTTTTCGGATATGCATTAGGTTTCCTTTAGCTCGGTGGCACCGGTAAGCAGGTTTTGAATTGCGTAACCTCAAGAATCCCAGAGAGTCAATTCAAAATCCCCAGCACCATTGCTTTTAGGAACAGAAGGCTGGGGACACACAAGCACTGGCAAAACCAAACTCTCCCAGCGCGGCTGAATGTCAATACAGGAAGTCTCCGACTTACATATGGATTGTGTTTCCCAAGCTCATTTGTAAGTTGGTTGTGCGAAACTTGGAACACACTTTCCCCCAGAAATGTTATAAAAGGTGGTTAGGTCCCCAGATTAGACCACCAAAGTCTATTTCACAAGTTATTTTCAATAGCTACATTGGTGATGACTACAAATGAGCATATTTCAGTGGCATCATGGGTAATTGAAATTTTAGTAAATAAACATGGAAACCTCACCCATTTATAATAATTTCTGTATCTAAGTATTTCAAGAGCAATAGGAATAATCCAGTCCTCCCCCTCTTTGTCAATGTTGTCAGAGCCGCGGGCGGAGATGGAGCAGGGGGAATTACGACAGGTGGGAAGCAAGAGTCGGAGGAGACCTGGCAACGCCAGGAAGCAACACGTGGGTTCTTCCCATGCTGGGGACTGTCACTGAGACCCCAGACTCTGTGGGAGGCTACCCACTCCCTTCTCTTGCTTGGACAATCTGAGGAGGGGGCACTGCAGCCCAAGCAACCTATATCCCAGAGAGAAGGGCAGTGATGCAGGAGAGAAGCTTGTGGCAGAGGTGAAGGAAGGCACCTCCTTCCATTTCCGAGGTTCACTGTTCACACAGCGGGGGTGGCACTCAGCTCATGTTTTTTGCTTCCCTCTACTAGGTTTTGGAGCTTCACTGCAGGCGGTGAGGATGCTTTATTCATTATGGTGACCGCAGCATTCAGCCCAGTACTGGGCATAAAATAAGCATATAATAAATGACTGTGAACAGAGGCACCCAGGGAATCACCTCCAGTTCTCTAGGCGAACAACTGAAAGTCACTGGCCTGAGCTGGGTATTCATTTACCCATCTGAATAATAAATATTATTAATTGGTAAACAAATACCATCTGAATATAAATGACTATATTCATTTACTCACCAAATCGTCTACCAACTGCCTTCTATGTGGAACGTTCAAATGGTGGCCTGATTGAGAAAGTATCTGTGTTAACTTCTTTCCCCAGTAGTTTCCATTCAAAGAATAGTTGAAACGCTTGGTAAGTGATGTCTATAAACACCTATTAAAATGCAGCTTTATGGGAGGTTAAATCATTATCGTAGTAGTGCAGTAACAGGAGCTACTGGGGAAGCAGAATTCCTAGAATGGCCTGTTGGACTAACATGTCCTTTGGAGAAAGAAACTTTAGTCATGAAGTCCAACTGCCTAATACAATATTCTTTATAAATGAATTTGAATTTAATTAGTTTGATTGTGTGTGTTTAAGTACTGGATTCTGTGACAGGACCTCTTAGTGCCAAGGCAGATCATTTGGGCAGCATTGAAAAAGCCCAGTACATCTGCTTTCATGGGAATAAACTACAAAAAAGACCAAGGAGAGGTAACCACTATACAGAATTGATGGTTGAAAGAGTAGAATTTTAAAAGGGATAAAAGTTGGGTAGTTGAAAAGAGCACAAGTTCAGGAGGGAAGAGTTTCACGTGTACCGAATTCCACTCTTCTTTAATGGTAGGAACCCCACCAACTGGAACAGGAAAATGACTCTGAATTTTAAATAATGAGTAAGCATATATTCCTTTTCCTAAAGGAAGGGACAAAAATAGAAGAGAAAGAAGGTATCATTACTGGTAAATGGGCAGGTCTTTACAGAAGGAAATTACACAAACTGACTGTAACAATGCATTTCAACTTTCCTACATAAAAACACTCAGGTCTTAAATTCTTTGACAATGTTCACAAAGCTACCTTTTCTCCTCTATCTCAGCTTTTCAAATTACACAGCAACACCAGGTATGAGCCTACTACTGATGTCCATAGGAATCAGCTGGAAAATATATATATGTTTTACCTCCTTCAAAAAACATTCCTTGATTTATTATGGCCTCACTCCAACCACTCTTCTGTTTGGTTTTTGTTTTTATTGTGCCTACTCATTTAAATTCATCAATATGTTGCTTTATAACAGTTTATATATATATTTCACACATATATAGGTGTACTATGTACAAATTAAAGCAAATAACATATGGTTCTCCCAATTTCCCTTGTACCACCTCTTCTTTAGCTGTTAGAGTACTTAGTTCCCAGGCGTGTTGGGGGGAGGCGGGAGGGCGGTGTTGGTGGTAAACAGGCTTTGCCAAATTAATTAACCAAATATATAATGCCAACAAAGGGCATCAAATGATTATTTGGGAAGTACCTAAGATAAAAACGCTTAAAATTTCAAATACAAACAGACACATGAGCAAAAAATAAAGAGAGAACACAGGAGCAGTGATGCCCTTAATCTTGAATTTGTTAGGATATATACCTACATATACACATGTACACACACAATCACTGATAAAACGCTTACCTATGTAAATTTTAATAATCTCAAGATGTGAAGGATGTGTAGATATTGAGGACACACAGAGAGAAGGTGGATTTAAGATGGTATACTATTAACAATAAAAAATTGCTGCACTGTTGTTTTATCATTAAATACAAGTATTCCTAAAAATTGAATTTATATACACATAATATTGGGGAAAAATTATTAAAACGAACGTTTTCCCAGTGTGCAACCACTTGAGACTTTTCAACAACAAAATGTGAACTTTTTTTTTTAATTATTATCAAATGTACCTTAAAAGGATGTTTGATGACACTGGAGAGAGAGCATCCTCTATATAGCGCTCGTCATCTGGGAAAAACAGATCCTGGCACCAAGAGGCACGAAAGGCCCATGTCACCAAGCCCATCCCATTTCGGTTGGACAGGAAATGCTGGATTTCAAAGCCTGGACTGAAGGGAAGTCCAAACTAACAATAGAGTTAGAAAAATGTTTTCAAAATCAAGCTTCCAACATTTGTCCAATTAAAAATGCACTTATCCACTTAATATCCTATTACAATGGAATTCTGACGGTCTCAAAAAATATGCTTTCAAAAGGGATCCTGAGAGCAGCATACCTCCTCTCCTGAAATATCTGCTACAATTTAATGCTACTGGTGATGCGAAGTTCAAAGCACAAAGACTCTCATCAAATCACACATTTTCAAATACCTCAACCCAGAGCACCATTGAAATAATTCTGTTTTGATCACACTCACTACCTGTAAGAGTGGCAAACCTTTTTTTAGTTTTAGTTCTTTTCTTTAACCAATAGGTGGCAATCTTTATTGCTAAGACTACTTAAGCAAGATTCAGTTGAGAAAGATTGTTTTCCCTTCCTCCTGTCAAGGCTCAGAATTGTTTTGGTTTTTTTTTTTAACTAATGAGCTATTTGTTAAATGATCAGCAATTATAAAGGTGAAAGAGTTGTAATTTACTAAGGTACTGTAATTTTGGCTTTGTAAGAGAAAAAGACGACCTGAAAACTTCCTCACAAAGAAACACCAAAAACACAAGACTTTTTTTTTTTTTTTTTTTGACCCAGCATGGTTTTGGCAGTATTATTACCTCCAAGTACAGCAAAGAGAAAGTACACAGTATACCCAGATGGCATATTAAAGACTGAAACAGCTCTCAACCAAACGGTACAGGTAATGAAGACATACAAATGTAGAAAGAATGAAGGAGTTAACTAGAAAACATCTTCAAAGCACTATTCCAGTGTTTTTGTGGTTTTTTGTTTTTGTTTTTTCTTTTTTGAGGCAACACGTACACAGGTCTTTGGCAAATTCACTGCCCTTTTCATTGAAACTGAAGCGAATTCAAGTTTATGTCTTACAAAGAATTGGTAGCACTACTGTTGATATCTAACTTATGTAATTCTGCTGTAATTGAACCTCATTTCTTCTTTGGATAGCCTCAGAGAAGCTAAAAAAGAGTTCATTACTATGGAGACAAAACACTTCTTCAAATAATTTTCAACTGTTTAAATCGGCCCCAGGTCTTTATTTCCTGCAGCTAAACAATCTCAATTCCTTTCATTTCCTTCAGGTCTAAACACATCACTTAAGTCTAAGAAACAATTTTGTATGTGTGTGTGGCAAATGTGTTTTTTATGTTTTTGACTGGCATCAATGAGTATTTGGTTTTCACCGAGAATATTTCCTTTTTAATACTCTAATTAGTATTTTAGGGGCTTGCTTGTGATGATGATGCCTCACTGAAATCCTTGGCTTGGTAGAGTGTCATTAATTGTTTTACAGATGATAAAACCAAAGTTAAGTATGTTACTGTCTTCAGGTCACACAGCAAATTAGTCACAGCAATTAGGACTAACGGTTGGCCAAGGGCATTGTTCAAAGCCCCGAGATGCCCAGCCTGTACACAAGGGCTCCACGTAAGCAAGAACAATGAAAAAGGACCCTGAACAAAAGTGTGATGGTTGCGTTGGTGCTCCTGTAACATCACTAACTAACTCATTCTCCTGTGCATCTTACACACACCCACAAAGGCCAAAACTTAGCAGATGCAAAATTCAACCATCTTAAAATTTAAAAAAAAAGAAAAATTATTAGAATTCCTAAACTAGCACTGTTAAATACATTCATCTACAATGCAATAAATAATGATGAAATATAATAAAGATTTGCACTACAGTAGTTCAAAATTTTCCTCCAACCCAGAGGCTACTTTGATCAGAAAACAAGAGATAGTTAACAAGACCCGTCACATATTGCATGCTATGTTCTTTTCGGATGCTGCAATGTATTTCTTCCTTTTGAAGACAGCAGCTGAGTCTCTGAGAATCTACCCGAAGCAGAGTGACTTGGATGCCTGATTTAATCCGGCAATTAACTGTGAGTCACTTCACCCCTGTTTTGTCCACTCAATAACAAAAATAATTCCTTGTGCTACAGGGATGCAGGGTGGTTAATAAAACTGCACACTACTTTGAATTCTTAGAAATTGTAAGACACATGGGATGTGTCATGCAATGGAATATTACAGAATTTTAGATGATGTTCAGTTAAAGCTATTATTTCTTACCTCTAGTCCCACTGATTGCCAGGTTAGAAGTTCTGAACAAGAGCATTTTTCTAAAACATACAGTCTTAAGACTATTCTTAGAAAACAAGAAAGAAAACTTAAAATTAACAATGGATCCAACTAGTCAACTACTCAGCGAAAAGTAGCATTGACATATTCAGCATGAGCTACAATTACGGTTACAGCAAAAAACTCTTCTTTGTACCACAGAAATTTATGATTTGACATAAAATATGCAGTTAGAAGGAAAGTTTTCATAAGGACTGCTGAGTGAGCTTCATGTTCTAATTCAAAAAAATAAATCCTAAAGTCTGTAATTATGACCCGTTTAGGTGAGAAACTTTCAACACATGCTTCCTGCTAAGTCCCATTGACTGAAGAACAGAGTTTTCCATCCCTCAATCCTGCACCCATGCAAACACTCCTCACAACTGTGCTCCGTGCCGATTCTTTTGTTTTTCTACCTAACTAGAAGAAAAAAAATCTAGGCGAATTATTCCAGTGTTATAGGTTTTTATGTAGAAATAAAAGATCATCAAGGCTCAGTGGTTACCAGGATCTGGGTTTGCCCTGGATAAGCCACACCGCTGCTTATACGCTTCTGCCAAATCCACAGGAATGCAATCTTAGTAAAGATATAATTAATGCAGCCACAGAACACTCCAAATTAATGCTTGAAGTTAAGCTACAGCTGTTTAATCTTCTCATTGTAAGAGACCAGAATACCTTCTAGAAGAGCAGGAAGTAAACAAGAGTAAAGAGAGGAAACTGAAGTTACTCAATTGTCCATGAAGTTTAAGGAACCATTTTATGAAGTTTCAATTAAACAGTCTCTTGTCACTGGTCCATGAGGTTGTTCAATGGCAGACTCTTTAGAATCTGGATCCCCAAACTAACTTGCTTCTCTCCCTGAGCCACCAAAATTAATTGAGCACTTGCTTTATGCTAAAGCCCTGGGCTGGGAGCTAGTCTTAATGTAGCTTCTTTTTGGTCAGCAGATCAAACTGCCCCTAAAGCAAAGGAAAGGCTGCACAATGGGATACATGTGTTTACCACAGTTGGTTGTAGAGTCCCACTGAATGAAAGAACAGAATTTTCCATCCCTCAGTCCTGCACCCAAGCAAATACACACTTTTTAATTGTGCTTTGAGCTGATTCATTTATCTTCTACCTAACTAAAAGAAAAAAGAAAAAATCAAGTCGACTTGATTTCCATTTTAAAAGGTTTTTATGTAGAAATAAAAGATCACTGAGGATCAGTGGTTAACAGAATGTTCTCCAGTGAACATTCTGGGGAAGAAAGAAAGGTACAACTATTAATATGAATTCCTAGTGGGGCCCCAGACCACCTCTCTCCTCCATGATAAACTGTAATCAGTGACCTCTGTTGACAATTGGCTATAAATTATAGAACTGCCCAGGCTCCAGAGTGAAATGATTTATTTAGCTACAGCTATGGTAGAACAGAACTTTCTGCTTCCTAACCCCGCCCTCTTTTAATTCACTGAAACTTCCCTTCAAAAATGTTCTAGGTTACGACCTTCGTGGATGGTGTTCCCAGAGCTGAATTTTCTCTGAGGAAAATCCTCTCATCTAGTTGGAGCTCATAAGAGAGGATACATTTAAAAAAAAAACAGGAAACAGAACATCAAAACCTTTCAAAGTTTTATGTGTCTAGTTAGAGCAGAGGGACAAATCTTTTCTTAATCAAAATTATACTTCACGACTTAAGAGGACCTAGTAGGTTTACAAGCCTATCAGAGAAGTTCAAAAATTACAATTCTTCTGATACCAAGAACAGAAATAAAAGTTACGTTTCACATAACACAGAGGCAAAGGGCTCAAAATGGGCCTTCCTCTTTCATCGTGGCCTTTTGTAAATATTGCGACAGTGGACCAGTGGGAATTCTGGCAGGAAAAAAAGTCCCATCAGAGACTGGCTTTTTGTTTAAAAAAAAAAAAAAAAGCCTTGCTCATGCAGAAAATTCTTGCTTTTTCCATTATGTGGTGTCTGGAGGAGGGTGGGAAGAGGAAGGCTTCTTTCTATATCTGTAGAGCACTGTAATTTAAAATGAGTCATGTAAAACATAAATGAAAATGTTAACCTCTGAGAACAGGGGTCAGTAAATTTTATTCCCGCTTAGATCCAGTTTTCTCTGGCAAGCTTGACTAAACCCAAACCAGGGGCTTTCCCTACAGATGTATTGCAACTTACCCAGAAACTGAGGGTTAAGTCTGAAAGAAGACAAGCTCGAGAAAGAGGCCTTGTGAATTTGGGAAATCCTTGGCTATAGCTCAGCTTTGGGCTATCTGGTCAACCCAGCATACCTCCCATTTCATGGGAGTGAATTTTCCCCAATCACAGCTACAGATGATACCCTCACTTCTAAGAAGGGAGGATTTTTCTGCCTTAGGGCTAAGCCATATTGCAGTAGTGGACACTGGGAAAGCATTTGAGGGCCTGTCTACCATTGGAAGACCTCTCTTTGAGTCCCCAGCTGTGGTTCACTGGAAGTAATGCTTCAAATAAAATCATTAAATCTATCCTGATGACTTAACAAAACCACCTAGCACCAAGGACTTTCCCTTTGGCTTCCTACACCATGACGGACGTGAACTGAAGTTTGACTGCTGTGTTCCCTGAGCAAGACTCAACCAGAGGCCAAATGGAAACGTTCAGCCCCCTGATCCATGTTCTAGCTTCAAATGCTCTCAGTCAGAGCTTCTTTCTTCTCTGAGTAAAGATTAAACTTTCATTTAAATGATCCATTAAAACGCAAACATTCTTCTGGACTGGCACTGCTATCGAGGAGCCCAACTCTAGGTTCAAACACTGATACTGCTCTGCGAGCACAATACTTTTGCGTGAATGGTATGAGGTCACTGTTTTAACTTATACATTACATATTCTTCCCTCTTTATTGCAAGAAAACAGAGAGGTTGATGATTTCATACAAATTGTCTAATATAAGTCTCTGGTTTGACATATGGTTCAAGCACATGATCTTAACAGAAACAAAATATTGGTCAATCAAGCATTTTTAATATCTCTAAGATTTTTCCATTAGTTTGAGGGTAACTGAATTATGGGGCAAAAATTACAAAGATGTGAGACTGTATTTAAAAAGCCTACAATTTATAGGCCACTACTTCCTAATATTTATTTAATTGCTTTCAGAACCTGTGGTGGCTTTAATATGACATGACCTCTGGAGAGGTTAATCCTACTAGAGGTTCCGTCCTCCCCCATTTCACTTTGAGGGTGGTACAGTGTGGTGTTGGCAAGCACACGTCCTCAAGTCAGAGAGTCTGCATGCAAGTCTCAGCTGTCCACCGTCTACTAGTATTTGCCCCTGGGCAGGTTGCTTTTTCTAAGCCTCAACCTATAAATAGCACTAAATAAGATAATGGAGGTAAAGCACAGAGCAAATGCTCATGTGTGCCAGCAAACATATCAATAAAGAATAAACTTCAAAATTTTCATCTCAGAGGTAAAACATTTCATCTGACACGTATTTAAGAAAAGAAAAAGGCAGTGTTCAGATGCAATGAACTAAAAACAGTAATATTTTAAAAATTGCAAATACAACCTTTCTGGCAAATCAAAAATTCATGTAATCATTCAGCTACATGCCCATAAATAAAAGGTCCAGAATAAGGTAACAAAATTCATCAGAGCCTACACCACCTTTGCCTAAAACACTCAATATCAACTCCGTGAGATGGATTTCTGGGAAAAGGCTAACATCAATCAGTAATGGTCTCTTCACCTCCTATAAACAAAAGATTTTTTTCCCCTTCATTTTAAAAAGGTTTAATTACTCTATTAACCCCCACCCTCTCCATTTCCTTTTCTTAGGAAATTATACATGAATGTGAGACAACATAATCTGAAGACTACTATATTTGCTAGGATATAAAATTTAGAACATTTCAAAATGCGAAATAAACACAGCATCTGACACTGGCAAAAGATGGTCCCTTAGGGATCCAGTGAATCAAGAGACGCTGAAGCAAAAGCATTGGCTATATTTTAAATTGTTCTAGAAAATAGATTGAGCAGGGGTTCCCTGAGAGGTGGGAGTGACAGTGGTCTTGTATTTTGGAAAAAGATCATTGTGAAACTGACCCCATCCTTCTCTTCTAGAGTATATGAAAGGCAACTAGCCTCACAGCTAGACTATAACTAACCACCCCCCCCCCACAAAATAAACTCACAAATATTTTCACTCTTATAGTTAAAGAATATAAATTACTGAAAATATTAAAGGGACGTAATAACTAGGTGGGAATTCACCAAAAGCAGTTCAGGGGATGAAAATAGTTAACTGGTGACAATTGGCTTATGTGACCACACTGCCTTTAGATAAGAAGAGGTCTCAGTCCACTGCACAGGCTCAGGAAGCTGGTAAAGAAAACAAGAGTAAATATTTTGTGCATCTTGTGAAACTCGTCCTTAATTCAGGCCAAAGTTAGACGATTCTAATCACAGAAGAGCTGGATAGATGTGGTCTGACAAGAAACGGAGTTTTAACCTAAACAACTGTAAATTTTATGTTCCAATATGTTTAAACTTCCTCTAAATGTTAAAGCCAACCAGGTTTCTCAAGTTTCCCTTCAGGGGAAGATTAGACCACAAATGACAGTTACAATATAACTGTGTATGTATCTACAAACAATGTTGGCTAGTAAAGGAGCAAGTTAGAGCTAGCTTTCAATCCTTTCAAGCCTCCTTTAGTGAAGTAGCAAATCAATTATATTTCCACAATTAACTCAATGATGACTTTTCTATATTGCCTTATATACTGTACTAGCAGATAGATGTTTACATAAACATTATCTATATAAATGTTATTATATATAAACATATTTATATAAATTATATAACTTTATATAATAATGTATTTAATATATAATCATTTATATCTTATATAAATGATTTTATATTAATGTCATACCATGTTATAAATTTATGTTTTCATATATATATATATATATATATATATATATATACACACACATATATATATATAAGCATTTTGAGAAGCACTAGCCAAGTGAGGGCTAACTTGAAGGTTAATATTTTAACCATTTAATAAGCCCCATAGCTTCCAACCTGCCAAGGGAAGGAACTGTCCCTTAAAACTAATCACCTCTTCCCAGCCTGTTCTGATGAGGTTCTTTTGCTGGAAGCAAGAATAACTCACGCATCTGTTTCGTTCTCTTTAGATTTTCTTGGGTCTATTGCCTGAGAGTGGGAAAATCTGGTTGTTTAACTCATTTTTTTGCATATCAGGCCACTTCATAGGTCACTGGCAAGCCAGGGGATGATCTGCCCTCCTGGCTAACAGACTGTGGCCAGAAATACAGTAGTGTCGCACAGCACGAACATGACCACCCAAGGGCCCTTCCACTGTATCACACTGTTGCTTAAGAATGCTGGGTCAAAAGTCACATGGTTGAGGTCAAACCCCAACTCCTGCCTGAGTTGTGTGACCATGGGCCATCATTTAACTAAGCTTTAATCTCTTTATCTTTACAACAGATATAATAATAGTAAGGCCAATGTCATACAGTTCTAATGAAAAGTAACAAGTTAATGTAGCAAAATGTTAGCATAGCATCTGACACAAAACTAGTATTTGTTGAACGCACAAATATAGGTAGGTATAAATTCAGTTTTATATTTATGTATGTATATATATGTTCATATATGTATTTCTGTAAATTTTCATACATAGTAATAGTATTGACATTCCCCACGTCAATAATAATTTTACCCTTTGTTGTCTGTTTTTTGGAATATGCCTTGTATTTCTAGGTATTTGGAAAATATATAACTTACAGTTTTATTCTATTCTTTAAGTTAATCAAAATGAGTTCATTTTTAACCTATGCCTTTCTAATTATAAAGCTTAACAATGAAACGGCAATTTTGAAGTTCACCCATGTGACATGAGAAGTTGAATATATCTCACTCAGCTCTTGCTTATCAGAGAACGCCTCTCAATTCCTTCCACATGATATATAAGGAAGCAACACATTAAGGTCTTGAGTCACCTTCTTTCTTCCTCAAAACTCTGCATCCACCATCTTTTGGCATTTACTGCTACAAAAGAGAAGGAAGCCTGAATTTTGTTCCTTGACAGTTAACCAGATATTTTGGAAAGATGTTTAATAGCATTCTTATAATTTAAAAAAAAAAAATTTCCAAAACATATCTAGAGGTGGCCTTTCATTGATTTCATCTAAATAATGTGGACAACGCTTTCAAATCTGCACAAAATGCATGCATGCTTATTTTTAAAATGTTTGTTCTTTTTCATTTGATATGACTTATTACTCATTTATCAACACTGAAAATCCCCATGTTATACCTTCTTACTATGTATCTACAATCTTCTCTTTCATTTTTATCTCTTTTCTCTTTCGATTCTGGAAGAGCTTTGAGTTTCTCCTCCACAACATTAATTTTATTTTCAGCTGTGTTAATTCTACTCTTTATTGCCTCTCCTATGGATTTTAATGTGCTATACTGCATTCTTAATTTCTTTACAATTATTTTTTTTTTTTAATGGTTCCACTCCCATTTCATCCCATCCAGTTCTTTTCAGCTCATAATCATCTACTTTCTGCCCCTCTTTCATTTGGGCCATTGCTGGAGGTCTATTCTTCCTTCAAATCTTTGATACAATCTCTCCTTTCCTTTACAGAGCAATGTTTTTCAGTAGGCACAGCTATTTTTTTTTTTTTCCCCCCTGTTTATTGATCACTATACAGGGAGATATCTGCCCTGACCTGGTGTTTGCTCTGAGCTACTCTTGATCCACGTGGGTGCTGGCTTCAGACCAAGAGTTGGTAGGCAGGTTGAGATGAACAGTTCTCAGGCCAATTTCCAATGTGATTTTCATTTCAATACAGTTTTGCTGAAAGCAAACCTTCTCCTACCTTTACTGCCAGGCTCTGAATGATGGAGGACTCAAACAATATTGAAACCCTCAGGAAACACAGGTCTAACTCTACTCCATCTCCAACACTTTGCTTTTGTGGAGTAAGATTCTCAAGAGGTAACAGTATTAATAAAGCCCCTACCCCACCCTCCCAGCTCTGCCTGGTTATTTTCTGAGTTATGACCTTCCACTGAATAAAAAGGCACTGTTGGGGAGATTAGAAAGAGGAAGGGCAGAGCATTCTGGGGACAGCTGCTAGGCTCTTTCTGAATTACAGGCAGAGTTGGGGAGGATGTGTCTCTGCCTACCTATTTTTAGGTGGTCAAAACTTATTCTGCCTGTGTTTTTAAACCCAGTTCCATTTGGTTTACAGTAGACATTTCTCCTGCTAGTTCTAGTTTTTATAACTGTTTAGAATGTAAGGACTTTTCTCTACCTTCTTAGAGACTCTAGTGAGAAGTGTGTCAGGGCTACCAGGCAGAGACCTTTTTAAATCAGGAAACTTTTAAATAAGTTTCTTTTTTAACTGGGGGGAAAAAAAAACAACAGTAAAAAATAAAAGCATCCAAGAATTTTTACTGGCACTCGTGTCCTTGGAGAGACTCTCTCTGTGCAATGTCACAGTGTCCTTTTAAGTTAAACACCTAGGATTAAATTCACCTGTGCCTTTCACTTGCCCTCATCTACCCTCTTGTCCTTGGAATTCAGGTAACAGAAACAGAATGTTTATGTTATAAACTTGGCAGTGACTAACTTTCCTGAGAAATAAAGTTTGACATTCAATGGAATTTAGTCATTTAGCCAAACTTTAAAAATGGCGTTTACTGCTAATTTTGACAGAACTCAGGTACAAGACTTCAGATTCATGTGAGTCCACTTCAGATTTCTTATACTTAGGGATTTTAAGCAGCTGCTGTCCACGTGCCAAAACACATAATTTTTATGCTGGATAGCCTCAGCTTTTGGCTTTTAAGAAGCAAGTAATAACCTGCTCAATTTTAATCAAAATGATTTAATTATGAATCAGAAGTAAGAAAATATGAAGCGCAGGGAAACATTTGAAGCAGACATTTAACTTCTTCAAAAATAACAGAAATGGAAGGAAAATCACTTACCAATGGTACATAACTTTTGAGTATTTGATCAAGGTGTATTTGAGAAAAACTGCACATACACACATATAACCCCAAACTTTGTCTCAGGTTCATGGCCTTATCAGTCTCTTTGTAACTCAACTCTTTCATATATTTAGCAGACATAAGAAAATGCTATAAGTTGTAGGTAAAACAAGATAATTTGTGTGATGGTATGAATGTAACAGCCAATGAAACTTAACAGATAAAACAGACGTAATCACAGACCACCCAAAAAGCAGAAAATAGCTGGTTCCTTCAGTTACTGATAACTTCACAAAGGACTGCTTAACAAGACCCACACGACTGCCTGCTGGAGTGTTCTTGAACCCTCTGAATGCTCCTCCTAGGGATCCCCCTCCTTTTTAAATATTTACACAATCGTTTGAGCTTTAGTTTCTTAATCTGGAAAATGGTTATAATGCCGTATTTGCAGGGTGGCTGTAAGGATCAAATGAAAAATGTCTTTAAAATGCTGAGCAGAATGCTTGGCAAATAGTTAGTCAGCAAATTTTTAGGGTATATTTGGAAAAAGCCATTTTCAATATTTAAATAGACCCATGGGGAAACATGGGAAAATGACTCTAATATATACTTTGATATGTTCTAACCAAATTCATTACATCTCGTTCCTTGGTACTTTGTAGATAATCACGATTATTTAGCAATAAAGTCACATCTTGCTCAAACTTCTTTGAACCTGTCTCCTTTGAAAATGGAAAATTTACTTTTTGCTCCCTGAAAAAACATGGTAAGACCTAAGTAAGCAATGTTGTAAAATACTCGGAAATTATAAATTAATAATGATACAAATATTCAACTACGTTTCTGTAGTTAAGAACAGGAATAGAAAGATATTTCAAATGAACTATTTACTGATAAAGAAGCAACATTCTTAAACATTAGAAAATTTTTAAACAGGATAAAAAATAAAGCCAGCAGTGTTTAATGCGGATTCACAATAGATTATCTTATGAACAACCTCAAGTCATTTTGCAAATTGCATTTTCCAAAACCCAGTAGCAAGTTGGAACCAACGCTGACTGTCTCTCGCTGTCACGGTGGTACCTCGTGCAGTCTGAAGGCACTATGGCAGTTTTGCTCCTTAGGGTAAAGTTTGGAATATAACACTGACCACCCAACAGTCCCTCTGGCTTTACAATGCAGACTCACATAATGCCTATGCTAATGTGTTATCTCTTGGGTACATATTTTAACACTGCTATCACATAAATTTGAAGAGGTCTGAATAAACAAATCTTTATAACCTGAATAGGCAAATGTTAAAAACATCACCTTCTATCTGCCTTGGAAAATTTAAGAAAAAAACCACTAGAAAAATCCCTAGGAACTCTGAGCACATATCATGTCAACAAATGTAGCTATGCCACACGGACACAGTCCAAGGGAGGCATTCCATCAATGTCTTTGAATTCGCTGATAAACTGCAATGTGTAAAATGGGAAGAATCTCAAATCAATTTTGATGTCAGCAACTGCTGAGTGCCCACCAATAGAGTTAGAGCATAAATTCTCACACTTGGTGAAACAGATCTTAAAATCATACAGTATGTAGATTTGCAAAAACTTGGTACCAATTTGGCGCTTTCATTAGCAACAATCCTGTATCATCCCAAGGACCAACCTCCAATCAGATCTTACAGTGAGGTCATGTGAGCACATCTGCCCAACCATCCTTGCTTATTTCTCTGAGTTCCTTCCTTATTTTCCCTTCTAGCTTCTGGGTTGCACTACTGGGGAAACACTACTAGTGAGAACTTATACTTTCTGGGTTTTGCTTCTCCAACAATTCTTACGAGTAGGAATGGAGAAACTTTTACTGATCGAGTGTCAGTAAGAGGTTAAAATGAAAATACAGCCAGAATTCAGAAGACACAGCGTCTACTTCTTGTTTTCAAAGTAGAGAACACTGGGATTAGAAGGGTTATGGAATTTACAGAAAGCAAAGCAGAGTGGAATTTCTGATTCAAATAATATACCACAGGGATTTATATTTCACTTATGCCTACATCTTTACCATCTTGGATATCAGATTTGATCATCAAATTACAAATAGTCTTCTATAATACAGTGTAATAAACTCACAGTGGGAACTTCAATGTGCATCAAATTGTGATAGGACAGGAGAATCTATAGGCATTGCACAATACAAGCTATCAACTGAGAAGAGATAAATAGATGAATACAAACACCCCCAAGCAAGAAACAGAACAGAGAAGTTATTCCTGAAAATGACAGCCATACTTTAGGTGGCATAAAGCCACTAGGACAAAGTTCTCCATGCAAAATTAAACAGAAAGATCTGCTGCTCGTTTGTTTTGTTTTTAATTGCAAGTTATATTTCATCAGAACATTTTTTAAATGTACAGTGTATGGAATTATTGTAGCAGAAGCAAAATATCACGGTCTTTTACATAAATTAGTAAGTAGGAATGATGCATTTATAAAGTATTCTGACAACATTTCGTTAAACTTGATATTTTAGGGAAACTGTACCCAAGTAATTAAAATACAGTCAATTTCTAATTCGCTTTGACCTCCTCTATTTAGATTAGTTTATTGAAACTGAAAACACTGTTTTGATACTGAATGCTATAAACTCAATCAAGACCTCAAAAATTAAGATATAATCCATCATGCAATTATCCTTCTCATTTCTAGTTAAAATACCAAGTTATTTTCTCCTATTTTAGCCTTCAAACCAATTTTACGTCCTTCCTCATGGAAATTTGTTAGCAACAAAGACACAAATATGCAACAGCCAGCTGTACTGCTAACATCTGCTTTCTTTTACTAAGAAAAACATGGATATGTAAATGGCATCTAATACTTGGTATTCTTATTTGCCAGAGGTACCAGATTCTCCCCTTTTTGGAAGCTACTTAGCATATAAGGCGCCATTTGTTGTTGGATTTCAGAATTTTGAACATTTATTTTCTCAAACCCTGACTTAGTGGAGAAGTGTTTGTTAATCAGAATTTTGCCTGTTTTAGACAAAGATGCATTCACCTACAAACAAGGGAAGACCGACTTCAAAGTTATCAAAGGATCTATTGACAACTAAGCTAAAAAGTTAAAAATAGAAACACTTTTAACATACAGAATTCTACTTTCATGACAAAGAAAACTGTATTAGAACATCAACATTACCTTGGTTGCTAGTAAACAAAATAGGATCACTCCACTTACACAGCTCCTGCTCGAATCAGAAGTGTGGGGGCTTTATTTAGGTTATACAGATAGGGACATTGGACCCTTTACCCATTTTGGAAAAAAGAACACAGAATGAAATCTCTAGAGCCAGCAGCTTTAATGAAAGCCTCTGAACATATATCTCACTTAAGTAAAAAAATATATATAATTTGCATACTACAGCTGTGATCCTAAATGACACATGCCATGGTAGACTGGCAGAAAAGCTTTTCCTCAAATAATGTCTTATCTGTAACCCTGAACTTAGCTGTCACCGCAGCTCCAGGAAAGAGAGAATCAAATCCTTCCTGTCAATTAACAGACTGGAGGAGGGAGGGAGGAGTCCTCTCCTCTCTGGGAGACAAGGGGACCTTCCTGCCCATCCCACCTCTGGGCACCCTGTAAATTTCTAACATGGCTGGGCCAGCTCAGGGCAGAACCTTCCTGCTAAAAAGCAGCAAAGGCGAGAATACTTTCTCTTCTTGTCAATTACCTCTTCAAATAACTGTGGATATGGGAATTGTTTATTAGGGTTACTTTCTCCTTCACATTTCTGGGGAAACAAAATAATTAAATTTAAAATTAACAGGGAAAACGTCTTAAAAATCAAGAATTTAGTAAGAAGAATAGAAACGCTGGTGCTCCTGAGAGGGAGAACTCTGGTATAATATGTAACCAAATGCCTGAGTGATACAGTCTGTCATAAAAGAACTGGTTAGGCTCACCTGATTTTATCAAAAATGATTACCACATTTGTTTTTTTCAGGCCTGCTCTTTCATCAATTATATTGATGACATCTTTCAGATGTCACTTCCTACTAAAACACAAAGGGCAAACACTTACATGCTGGGAATTTCCTGGCAGTCCAGTGGTTAGGACTCAGCTCTTTCACTGCAGGGGCCCGGGTTCAATCCCTGGTCGGGGAACTAAGACCCTGAAAGCCTCGCTGTGTGGCCCAAAAGAAAAACAAACAAACAAAACTCCCAAAACAAACAAACAAAGAACAGGTATATGTTTAAAATCTCTACTGTTCTGATTAATTTTTCTGGTGGGTCAGAAATTAAAGACAGGAGTCCAAGGCCCTGATCTTCAAATATCCTGCAACCAGGCCTGCTTGCTCCCCAAAACACAGTGATCGATGAAAAACAGGGAGTCAGCACCAAGGTCAGAGGCCTCACCCCATCACTGGGGGCGGTTAACCACAGTCCTCCCACTTCACAGCAAAGTCTCACTTAAGTAGGAGAAAAGGTGAGGAAAGTTATGACACGGCAGCTTCTGAACTAAAACAGAATTCATAAAGGCAGGAATTCGTGAAGCAAAGCAAACTACTTTCACAGGTACTATTTCTGTGAGTCACAGCAGTACTTTCCGACCAGGGGGCTCAGCAAAGGTGTACAATTTGGGATCGGGGGTCACCATCCTCTGCGACCTCTGTACAGTGTAGTCAATTTACGTGATTTATTACAGCCTTGCTTTCTAGACAGGGGGCGACAACCGTGGAGGGACACTCAAATGCTGAGTGTGAGAAATGGAAAAATCACGTGGCTGGGGAGACCGTGAAAGCAAACACAAGCTGCAAGCTTTTCTTTTTTTCTGTTTAGAAGGAATTTTGATCAAAGTTTAAAACAGCCCACACCAAATGTGTGCTTTATGTTTTATATGTAGGACCAGCTGGGACCCACTGTCAGGGTCCAGAGTGGGAGCTGGGGGAGGGGTGTGCAGATGGGGGATGGAAGCGGGGATGAACTCAGATTCCTAAGTGATCTCTCAAGCTAGCAGATTTCAACATCCTATACAAACTGACGTGGTCATGGAATCTCACTAGTCTAAATATTCTGGATTAGTGTGACTTTAATCAAAGGATCTCAGAATACTGTCTCAAGAAATAGCCCCACTGGACAGCTTACTTATAAAAGGAATACAGTTTGGTTCTCTTATCCCTAAATCCCCACTTCCATCAGCTCATTTCCCTGTGTCAGGGGAAATATGGAAGCACCGCTGAATGCAGAAAGAGCAGGAGGATGGCCTTTCAAGAGCTCGCCTCCCCTAAGGAGCATGTACCACCCATTGTGCGCCCCCATCACACCGTTCACCTGCACCAGACGGGGAAGAGGTTCTCTCCAAAGAAGGTAAAACGGGGCTTTACTGGGTTGTGGGAAAATGAAATGTGATGCTCATATCTGTGATTTTAGCTTCCATGCAAAGAGGAGATAAAAGAGGGGGAGGGACAGCATAAAATCTGTGCCCGAGGACACGTGCTGATCTTGACACGTGTTCTATTAACTTTGCTTAAGTGGCTGACAGAGTACACTCTCAGCTCAACATGCTTTCCCACCCGCAGAACTACCAGTCCTAGGAAATGGGGTAAAAAATAACAGCTTTGGAGACACAGCATGCGACGGTCAAGGCCAGGTCAAGATTCCTCAGACGTGAATGATGTGAATAACAATAAACCGTGATGTTTAAAAACAGAATCGGTTGTTACAGCCGTGTGCCTGCACATGACATACCAAGCACGTGGCTCACTTCCACAGTCACGTGGGATGTGAAACAGCTGGATGATGCGTTTCCACAGCAAGCATCTGTCCACTTGCTAGGCACCTACGATGCTGTTCTAGGTACTTGGGATAACGGAGAGACATCCAAGACCCCTGCCCTCACAGGGCTTACAATCTACCGGAGGGAACAGATAATAAACGAACAATGTGGTACGTAAATTCTAGAGTAGGTTAGATAATAAATGCTTTGCAAAAGCAGAAGGGCAGGCTGTACGTGAAACGAGATGAGCAGAGCCAGCCTCCTTGAGAAGAAAGCTTTAAGCAAAGAGTGGAGGGTGGGTCAGCTAAGAGGATGGCTGAGGAAGAACTGTCCAAGCAGAGGCCCGAGGTGGGAGAGGAGCCGGAAAGGGTATCAGAGGGCACGCCGTCTCTCTCGGGTCCTGACTTCATCTTTCATCCCTGCTTTCTAGCACAAGATAGGGGCTCAGTTCATATTTACTGAATGATTTAAACTCCAAGAAATATAAGATTATCCAATATACAAATTCAATCCAAACTAGGCCAGGGCTTCATAAGAAAACTGTACACAAACTGGATTGGTGGAAGGTACATTTTCCTGAGAGGAGCTGGGGGATCAGATCTTCAAATGGGTTTTTGACTCTCTTTTCCCCAAAATGTGAGACATCACAGCTTTCTTTCTAGGAACATGCAAGAAAAGCAAAAAGTGGGTTCTGTCATCAGGGGGAACTCCTCACACAGATGCTACTTGTGGGCAGAGTTTAAAGACAACGTTCTTTTAAATACAAAGAGGGAAGGTGGTGAGAAGGGCGTAAAGGTAGGTTTATCCCACGCTCATCTCAGGGGCGTGCCCACTGTCCCCATAACACTCCCTCTGCAAAAGAGACCTGCATGTCACCGGGGTAACCTTCTCAATAAAATACAGTCAAACATGAAAAACAGGCTAAGTAAGGTGAGGGAGTAAAAAGGAAAAAAAGGCGAAAGAATTCAATTTCAGTAAGAAGAGAAAAGTACTATCCTTTCTCACCTTCACATAATTTGTCCCTGCAAACACTTTTCAAATAAACACACCCTCAGGCAAAAGAAATTAAAGCCCCACAGGTTCCAACAAATAAGTCTGTCCTTACAACTACTTTCCATATCAATTTGACAGGCAACTAGCAGGAGCTGTTGAATTCTCATTTCATAGGAATCATATTAAAATGAGAATGCAAGATTAACATTTCTAGAAAATCTAATATTTAGTTCCTCAACTCCCCACCCAACCCCCCATACTGTCTTTTCAACCTTTCAATTGCTCCTAATTTCTCATTTATATTCAGGCCTGCTCTAATACTTTAATGCACATTACCGTGGGTCTCTTTCTTAAACTCTGCTAAAATATTTCATTTTACTCTTTCTATGTATTATAAAAAAAAAGAAAAAGATGTTAAAAATCTCAGTTGTTACCACATTACGTGAGAAAGAAAGCGTTATAAAATAGCTTAGATCCTACAAAGAGAAAATTATTTTTAAGGAAACACTTGCTTTCCCGTATACTATACCCAAATGAAAATATCAAATGCAATCTTTGTTTAGAAGCTATTTTTACAAAATCTGTTTGTCCCTAATCTTGACAAGGTACCCCTTTTAAATAATCTTTTCTAACCTGACTCAGATATTTTTATAAGTCTGTAATCTTTTGTATGCCAGGAGAAATTATATCATTTTTCCTTTTGAATTAGCCTACATATTAGGAAGTGTATCTAACTTAAAAAATCAAAAGTCAAATTAAAAATATGTAGTTTGGTAGGAAAAAACAAGTATGTATATACCTCCCCTCGGCTAAGTGAAACTATGCAAGAAACACAATGGTTGACAAAATTATATAATTTTATATATATATATACATATATATAAAATGACAAAATTGTATATATATTACATATATACCAAAAACTTTCAGAGTCAAGTTTTTTTGATTCATCTAGAAAAAAAACTAACTTTTGCTTTTGAACTGTCAAGTAAAACATATCATTTGAATATTATTTCTAAAGTACGGTATAATGTTTATAAAACAAGTATCCCTTTTGGGCTGGGATGGGAAGAGAAAAGCTCTTCCCTTCAAGTATCCTTAGTGAGTTCTTCGACATTTATAAAATATTCCCAATTCCATTTACCCTTGCATTCTGCTTCTTCATTCCCGGTACCTCATTCATTTGTGCTAAAATAAGCCAACATTAAAGAAGACACAATAGTAACAGGATCTCTTCCAGAAATACACCGTGATGCCCACAGTCAGTTTTACTTGACACATACCACCGCAGTTGAGTCCACCCATTTGAAACACATCTTTCCATGCCTTTCTCATTCTCTGGGGAAAAGATTATACAGGGGGAACAATGCTTGACATTTACCAGTGAAGAAATGAATGATTTGACAAGGCTGTTAACAGCAAAGCGGAGTAAAAGGCTTGCCTCTGTGTGAAACTGAACAGAAGAAATACCTTAAGGAACAGCTGTGCTCAGAGCTGAAGTGGGGACCATCTCCAATGAACAATGAGTGGGTTTTGGATCAAGGTGTTTTCCATTTGAGAAAAATATTCAGTGATTTTTTTTCTTTTTTTTTTTCTCATGAAGGCCAAGCACAGTATTGGCATTAATGCTACAGATGACACTACCCAGGCAGGAAGAGGACTCCCTGTGAGTCTACACTAACTACAGGACAGAGTTTCAGCGTCAGCCAGTATTCCTGGTGAGGAAACCAAGAGGTAGACACCGGGTTATAAAAACAATGGTTTCTTCTCCGTTGAGTTCTGTGGTCATTTTATTACTCTCTCCATTTTCCATGCAGATCATATTAATGTTAAATATACTTACATCAGACTTACCCTCTACTTTCCCAGAATGATTACTTAGGTATATAATACCAGTTACAAGAATAAGAATGCAAAAGGTGTTTAATTCCATGGCAACTCTAATAACAGTGTTTAGAGACACTAACTGAAAAGGTTCTCAGATATCATCACCCTAGTTTTATAACAACTCTCCACCCCACAAACACAAATTTCTAGCCATGTAATGATTGACCAAACTTTTATGCACCATACATAAATTCAGGTAAAGTTGCCAAAACAACTTCTGCCCAGAGCGTTTCAGCCCAGCTCAACCAATGTGAGACTTTTCCTTTAAACAAACAAACAACAAAAAAAAAGAGTCATGAAGCAATCACTCATCAATACTGACCTTGTTGCTCACTGTCTGCTTCAGTTTTTGAAGAACCTGGTGCAACAGGAAGGGGTCGAGGTGGCCGGGGCTTTGGTGTGGGCGGTGAGATCTTTTTCCTTCCAATGTATTCTACGTAAGTTCCCGGAAAGTCCCCCCTCTCCCCCGTGGTCTCGTTATAGCCATTTAACCAGCCGATTTCTTCAGGCCTGGCTTCTTGTCCATCACTGAATCCAAGAGCTACTAAGGACCCTTTATTCACAGTCAGTACGTCCCCCAAGTGCAAGTCAATGTCTTCTTCCCGCTCCTTTTTATAGTCGTACAGCGCCCTGTACTGGTACCCCTCGGCACTCATGGCTGCAGACCTGCGACCATGCGACAGCTGAGGCCGGCTGCACGCTGCAGTCTAACCTGACGTTTCTACGGAAAGTGAATTCAGAGAGTGTGTTAAGGTTCCTAATACACGTCCAGCAGGGGATAAAGGATAACTCTCCAAAGGTTTAAGAGGAGAGGTGATTGGCCATCCGGCCGTCCATCTGTCCTCCATCAAGGGTGTGACTGAAGTCAGGGCTCACTTCCTCTGTGGCCGCAGTCTTCCCACTGGCTTCCTTTTCAGCAACTCGTCAACACATTGACTCGGGGCTGACTCTCCCTTCGAGGCCCGATCCTTTCTGACGCTCTTGTCACACTGTCCATCTGTCATCTGATTTGACTATGGCATAGACCACGTGCGAGCTGCACCTAGCAAAGGGAAAACAAGACTTATGAATCAACGGCACACTTGGCCATCTGTGTGGATCTGAATTTCGACTTCCATTCAACAAGTACTTAATCAACCTGGCAGACATACACAGGCCAGTATGCTTTTGCTTGACATGGTATACACAACGAAGATTAGTGAGGCAGGCAGTCCCCGCCTTCTAAGAGCACTCGGCAGGGTGGGAGGGATGCTGGCATGTGGCAACATCTCAGAGATAAGACAGGACACAAGGAACTGTAACACTAGGTAAATGTCATAAGAGAGCAGAGACTGAACGCTAGGGAGTTCAAACAAGGGAGAGACCACATCTCACTGCAGGCATCTGAAGACAGAAGAGAACGTGTGGCATGATCTTACGTACAGGTGTGAGGAAGCATATGTCATATTCTGGGAAGAGCTAGAACAGGCAGACCAGTATGTGTGAAGCCAAAGAGGGAACATCACATCCGGGTTAGAAAGATAAGCAGGGGTTGTATAACAAACATCAAACATGCCCGTGTCCAGTTTATGAGTGATGTAATCTACAATGGGGAGCTGGAAAAAGGCTTGGAGAGAGGGGAACAACAAGACCAGAGCGGCACTTGAAGAACCTCAATCTAATCCTGGTGCATGGAAGGGACTGGCATAGGGACAGAAGAGGAAAGCCATGAAAGGTGTTTTGCAGCCATCTGGGCAAGTGGCCATGAAGGCGTGAACCAAAGTGGCAGCAGAAGGTACGGAAAGGGGAGGACTGAAGTAAGGGAGAAAGAAGCATGTGTGGGACGTGGCAATGCTGAAAAATGGATCAAGAAAGAGAGAAGCACATGGTACTGGGTACTGGATCCTGGTTGGGGAGATGGACAGACTGCAGCGTATGAGAAACAGAGGATGGCAGAGAAGCCAAGAGGAAGGGGCTCTTCCCAGGCTGGAGGGCTGAGCCAAGGTTCAAGGTACTAGCTGACTGCTGGACCTTAAAGATCATCCACTCGGCCAGCTATTTTAGAATTCATTTCTGCATGACATGAGATAATCAAAGAGATAATCAAAGAGATTGACCTGTGTGTCTGTTTAGCAACATATTAGTATTTTTAAGCCAAAGAAATAAAGACACAAAACTCAGTACATAATAGCAGAGCATAGGTCATTTTGTTGGTACCTTCCTAGCAAAAAAGTAAAATAGAAAGTATAAATTGTACAGAAAATACAAGTACAAAATAAAAAGGAAAAACTTCTCTCTCTCGCACTTTCTCCTTTATCCCAAAGTTGATTACTGTTTTAATTTTATATTGATTCCTTTCTTAAAAAGCAATAAAAATGATACATATGTTTAAAAAAAGAAGAAGAAAAAGAAAGAAAGAGAGAAGCAAAAGGTGCCTGATCCTGAGTTCACAAGAAGAATGTAGCTACCAATATCAGGCAAAGGGAAGCCAGGAGGCCTGATGGGCTAATGGTGATGCTGGGCATCCAAATGCAAGCGTCGGTCGTTGAAAACCTGGTCTGTGATTCAGGAGAGGAAACACACCTGAGGTTTGGTAATCAGCCGCAAATAAGGCAAGACCAAGCTCAATGGAATGAAGGAACTCAGAGGAAAAATATTAAAAGTAAAAAAAAAAAAAAAAAAAAAAGATCCAAGGACCAAACATCGAGGTTCAATGAATGCCACTAAGAAGGGAAAGTCAAGGTCTGAAGACAATGTAATGTCCTGGAAACAAGGGATAAGAGGGTTCAGGTAGGAAAAGGTGATCTCTAAGACTAAATCCTGCAGAGGCCTCCGGAAGTGGGAAACAGGCAGGGCTAGGTCATCTGGGGCTTTTGTCCATAGTAGAATCATCACGGACTTGAGAAAGCCCACTCTAGTCTAGTAGTATTGGGGATAGTAACCAGAGTTTAAGGAGCTAAGGAATAAAGAGAAAGTAGAGATGGCTGCTGCAGATCACTCTATGAAGACAGCTCAGTGGAGGGGGAAACGGAAATGCAAGTTTTTTCTTTTCTTTTTTTTAACTAGTAGAGGCAGAGGGCTTAGAGAGTCCGAGGCTCTTTAAGTTAGCGAGGCAGTAAGGCAGCTTGGATAGCCGCTAGAACAGTAGAGAACAATGTGCACAGGGACACACTATGCGCTCCGTTCATTTCTCCACGTTATCTTTGTTAGAAAGAGGAAAAGCAAACTAAAGGTTTCAGTTAAGCTGGCTGAACAATAAAGCAATAAAAACAATAGCCTCACAATTTCGGTGTGCTATGTCAAAGAGAGCTTTTATAAGTTTTCAAGAATGGAGCCCTTTAGAAGTTTATTATTATAGGCACTCTGCGGTGTAGGCATCTTAAGAAGCAAATCTAATCACAGATTAATTGTTATGCTGGCATTCAGAAGTGTAAAGTATTCAACTTTACATGGCTAAAGCCTCTTAGCTGTAATACAATAACGCTCTTAGGAGAGTTACATATTAAAAGAAGGAAAAACAAACACTGGAGATCTTTGTGTAGCAAGAATATTAATTTGCAGTAGTATTCTACTTTGTATTTCAGTTGGCAGAGAAAAAAAATTAAAGCAGCCAGTAGAGCATATGAGAAAAATAAACTATGTTATGTTTGAAGACAGCCTCTCCTTTTGCTAGATCCAGAATCAAATTAAATATTCACTGCATAAATTCACAAGAAAATGTAGAACTAGCAAATCCCATTTTTAGTACTAATGTACTGTTACAAATGAGACACAGAACATGAAAATTTACATATCCCTAAATGCCTGGAAACCAGGCAATATGCCTGAGAATAATTTAATTCCTCCAAATCTGCCTTGAAATTTTTGTTAGCTTTTCCTGGCAATGTATGTTTTTTTGGAAAAAAAAAATCCTCAACTAGTAGGCTGGGTAGATCTTTCCGCCAGCTGCTGCCTATGGCTTCCTCTATTTCAACAACCCAGGAGGCCAGTTTGGTGAGATTCTTAACAGAATGGGGAGTATAATAATTCCTCTCTCTCCCTCCTACTCTGTCCCCCTCAGTTCCTCCTCTCCCCGCTACACGGCGCTCAGCAACCGCCAAGCCCTGCTCATGGCACACCTATGTAGCTATGCTTGTCCCTCACCAGGGGACGCTGCAGTAAGAAAAGATCCAGGTCTGCTCAAGGTTTTACAAACCTAAGAACGGTGTTTACATTGGCCTGAGGCTAAATCCCTGCAAGGAGACAAAGAACGCTGAGGAACCCGAAGACTTTAGCAAGACCAGACTTTAGAGTAACAATTCCCGCCATAGATGCCGGAGATCTACCTGTCTCTACAAAGTCCTCCTCCCTCACCGTTTGTAAGAACCACCTTACTTTCTGTGCAGAAGAATCCTGTGCAGAACTCTGGGCCCTCAACTGACCAAGAGAACCCCAGATCTTCTAATGACTCTTGGACCATAAGCAGCACACACCACTCTTATCTTCCGGGACTCCACCTTCAAGGCCGGGAAGACCAATCCAAACAGTCCAAGGTCAGCCATGATTCGGTGCCAATTAAGAGGGAGCGCTGACTAGCCGTGGGGTGGTGAGTGGAGCGCATCCCATGGGGAGGTGCAGAGAGGCCTTGGCTAGAGGGAGGAGGAGGGCGGCCCTCCCCTGCTGCACACTGTACACTTTCTCCTGACGGCCATGCCCATTTTAATGGCTGCCACTGTTGTCGTCACCAAATACTGGAAGCTATAGGTGTATTAACCCATTCAATCGTCACCATCAAATATTCAGTGGGAGCTATAGGCGTATTAACGTGTTCAATACTCAAGGTAACCAAGAGATGGGTACTATCAACATTCTCACTTTACATAGGAGGAAAACGAGGTGTGGAGAGTTCAGCGTCTTGGCTGTGATATCTCGGCCATGATAACACTCACCAAGGGCGAGGTGTAACTAGAGTTCAGATCCAGGCAGTCTGGCTCCAGAGCCACCACTTTTAACACCTTAGAACCTACTGCCCAAACTCAGCTTGCTCGGATGCCCCAGGGCGGCCCAGATATGTCCATGGGGTCAATGGTGCAGATTCCTTGCTCCCACACTCTGACCTCTCAGATTCATCTTGAAGGTCTGCTTGTTGCTCTCTGTGACAGTGGCCTTACCAACAGTGCTTGTGGCTCTTTCACAAAAACACCTGCACAAAAAAAAGCCATTATAACTCAGCAGGAGTGCCCTTAGTCTGAGACTCAGCAACCTGGACCACGCAGATTTTCTTCCAAAGAGACTTCATTAAGATGCATCCTTGCCGGGGCTTCCCTGGTGGCGCAGTGGTTGAGAGTCTGCCTGCCAATGCAGGGGACACGGGTTCGAGCCCTGGTCTGGGAGGATCCCACATGCTGTGGAGCAACTGGGCCCGTGAGCCACAACTACTGAGCCTGCGCGTCTGGAGCCTGTGCTCCGCAACAAGAGAGGCCGCGACAGTGAGAGGCCCGCGCACCGCGATGAAGAGTGGCCCCCGCTTGCCGCAACTGGAGAAGGCCCTCGCACAGAAACGAAGACCCAACACAGCCAAATATAAACAAACAAACAAACAAATAAACAAATAAATAAACAAACTTCTTTAAAAAAAAAAAGATGCATCCTTGCCAAAGAAGTCCATGAACCAGTGAATCAAAGAATACTGGGTACATCACTTCTGGAATCCTGCCCATTTCTGCTCTACAAGCTTCAGCTTCTGTCACCTACATGCTTCTTGGCATCTCTGCCCCCTGCTGCTACCCCAGGCCCCTCACCGCACAATTTCTAACAGCTCAGCTCCTCCCTGGGGGTGTAAGTGAAGCACCGTCCACAGTCACCAGGGCTATCACGTTTAGAGGACTGGCAAGTTCTCTTTTGTCTCACCCTCAAATTTCTCTCTCACCCACAGAGCAGAAGACTCAGCAGACCGGGGCACTGGTAGTGCCTAGATCACTCTCCTGTGATCAGTGCGGAGCCGATACTACATGGTGCCCAGATTCACAAGCTTACCCCTCCAACCTCTTCGGCTACATACACCTGTTCATTGAAATGTTTCCAGCCAGCTTCAACAGAATTATTTCCACAGTTAAGATTTTTATATGTGGATAATCTAATGTTTTCAAATAACCAAGGCAGTTTTATGACGTATGCTCCAAGACAGTACATAACCTAAGTTACTGTAACAAAAGGTATAAAGGAGTCCTAGGAACAAATAACAAATTAACTTACTCATACAGAACATCATATGCAACAGTTCAAAAGTTCCTTCACGGGAATTATTTTGCTCCTGTCTTTCAAGCCTTTCAAAGACTGCCTGCAATACCATTACTCGGAAGACAGATTTTTCTCTCTCTGCTAAAACACCGACCAATTCCCATTCTGTTCCTCAGAATAAAGTTGTTTCTGATGCCCGACAAGGAGCAATCCATGACTTTTTAATGTACAACTGCTTGAAAGTAAATTTTCAATTTAAACCCTCTAACCCGCAGGCGTTTGGGCAAAGAACCAAACAAAATTCTTTGAAAAGTCCTCTGACTTTGTTGACTTACTCCTTCCCCTTTCACAAAGGACGGGGATTTAGCAAACTTGGTGGGGAGGCAGGAATAAAGGATACTTTCAAATCACTTTAAATAAATCAAGAATATAACCTGATCGTGTGATTCTATCCTGCCATGAAGTCAGCAGTTTGGCCCTGGGTCCCAGCACAAAATGGACTTTCAATCCAGCTGCAAAGCTACAGAGAGGTTCCTGGGCCCCCAGACCTATAATTCACCTCTCCATCTTCAGTGTGGTAGCTCTGAGTAGGGCAAGCTCCCTAACTAAATTCACACAGCCTTTTTAAAAAACAAAATGCACAATTCATTATTTAAAACTCTTTTTACCTTTCAAATAGTGTCCTGGAAATCATGAAAATCAAACTGAACAGTTAAAATTTCCTACTAACATAATGAATTTCAAGCTAAAATGATGGGCTCAGGGTAAAATTTTATGGGATGTAAATTTTACCTCAATTAAAACAAAATAAAATGATGGACTCAGAGGAAGCCCCAAGCCACAGTCCTCAAGTATCTCCATTCATTTTTCAAACCAACCAGAACGTGTCCCAGGCTGCCGCGCTCAGGGCTGGGTCTGCACTCTGGGGAAGCAGGGCACCTAGGGCACAACTCCTGCCCGCAAGCCCTCTGGGGGTTGGGGATATGGGGGTGGGGGGACAGGACAAGCCCCGGTCAAACAAGGACACAGGGCTCTCCAGAAAGCAAGGTGATGGGATAGCGGAGCACTGCCGAGGGGCAGAGACACAGACCAGGCTGGAGGCAGTTCTCAGGCTCAGTGGTCACCACAGGGAGGCTGTGGCTTCCAGAGCCTGAGAAACATATTCCATCACCCAGAAGAGGCCATGGGATGGACCATTCTAGTTCTCTGCATCATCCCGGGGAAGAAGCCCTGAGGAGGCGGCCATGGAATGGCAGGACTAAAGCAGACAATCTAGAGTCCCCCCTCTTGTGAAAATACAATGCTACTGTGTAAAATTCTTAGCAAGAAGGTGAGTATAGCACTGGGTTTCACACTCAAAGATGCTTGTCCCCATTGGTGCCTAAATTTTTAAACTTGGGCAAGTTACTTAAACCTCTGTGTGCCATGATTTATTACGAAGATTAAAGGAAATTATTTATACAAAGACTGTGCTCCATGCTTGATCATTAGAGCTTAATTAACACCAACATAGTGCTTATTAGGGGCCAGGCACACTTCTTCCAGTTTTGCATATGTCAACTCATTTAATCCTTAAAACCATCCCGGGTATGATTCTCATCTCCATTTTACAGATGGGAAAATAAGCACAGAGAAGTTAAATAATTTGCTTAAGTCACATGCCTAGTAAACCACAGCTATAGTAGGATTATTGTTACTACTATCATTACTATTAATATTGATTGCCACTTACTACCACTTATAGAATTCATTTTAAAACCAGAACATTTGCTAAGAATTTTCTTTTGCACTGCTTCTAAATGCTGCAAACTCTACTGAAAGAATCCTCAAGCTAGCCAAAATAAACCTCTCCACTGTTTCTTTAACTCCTTTTCAGAGTAAATAGATAGACAGATAAGGGCTGCTCGTGGACTTTGCCCATCTAGTCCTGAGGCAGAGGGTGGCTCTATAGAGGTCAGGGCAAAGGAGACCTGGGAGGGGCCAGGGCTGCGTGAGAGGGTGGTATGAGGCAGGGGGTGGAGTTAGGGGGCAACACTCCTCTCCAGCAGGGTTTGGTGGCTGGTCCCTAGCTGCCCTCAAAGAGAAAAGGTGACAGCGCTCATGCAGTCCTCCAGGGACTGAAGGCAGCAGCGTCCTCCTGTTACAGCCCTAGATCCTGGGGCTGGGCGCCGGGGCTAGACCACTAGGGGTCCAGTGAAAAAGGAGAGGGGCAAAGCACTCCAACCCAGCCCAGGCACCTTGCTTTCTTCACTCTCTCCACCCACTGCTGGAGTCTCCTCACTTTTGCTGGACTCCTGTGATCGCAGTACTCGCAGTACTCTCTGGGTGATCGTTAACATGAAAACTATTTTGATTGCAGGTGCCTGGGGGTACGTATTGGATTTACTTTAAGGAAAACAATGTTGGGAGGATACAATCTCCAAAGATGTTTTTATAGTAGATTATTTTTTTTTTAAAGCAAAAGGTACACTACACTCATTCTATCCTTTCAAATAAATAAATAGACAAAACCCCTAACATCACCCAAACAGACAAGTTTAGGAGTAATTACATAGTCTATTTTCAGCTGCTTTGGCATACGTACATGAAATGGCCTTTAATTGCCACTCTCTTAAGCAAGTAATTCCAATAAGAGAGTTGGCAGAACCATGGCAGGTAATCACATTAGGGTGTAGGTGGAGGAGACGGGGAAAAAAATCAATAAATAGGATGAATATTTTTTAAATGAATTACAACCTAAGTTTTTTATTAAAAGCTGTTATATAATTGATATTATGCCTTCTAAGGTAAAAATGAAGTGATAATCCCTTCCTTCCATTGATAAGTAACTTCTTGTTTTCTGAGGGCTTCAGTAAGATGCTCCATTCTCTTGCCTTCACTGGCAAATCCCTGTATCCTCCAAAAGACAGAAGAGCTGTGGGGGGCCCGTCTAAATGTATAATATACTGAAAAAGGCACTTCCCTTTTTCTTCTGCATTGTGTATGCCCCAGTTGTGGGAGAATTAAAAGCAAAACACCAAATGCAAACATGATCTCAGCTTTCTATATTCTACCTGACCATGAAATCATTTTATTTTCAATGTGCTCACTGACCATCTCTCTATTCACTAAAACTCATTCTGCATATGACAAAATGCAAACACAATGAGAGCTGAACTAGAATTGTTTCTGTTTTAATGAGTGTGTGGACAATCTTTCAGAGTGGATGCCTTTTTAGAATACTCCCTTGAACTACCTAAGAAAAAAAGGAGATTCTGACGAACATATTAGCCTAAGAATACGGGGCATTCATGGAAAATTTTAATTAAATATATGGGCAACACTCTTAATAACACAAAATTTGAGTAAGTGGAGCAGGCTTGCACTGAAGATACCAAAACCCTTCAAAAACTAGCTTAGGTGCACTTAACACTTTCAGCAAATAAATGCGTACTACCATCATCACTGTCAATAACCAAAATACGTATCACCTATGACTTATTGTACCACTTCTGTTTCCCAAAACCAACTTAATGTTGTGGGGATTTACTGTTCTTAATAAAGTGAAATTTAAAGAAACAGCTATGGAAAGACAATATAATTAATCAATGGGAAGTGAAATGCTTTTTCACCTTGGCTATCAGCATCACAGAGGTGAAAAGACACAGTGATACCATCATTTTACAAAAACAGATAAAACAGCAGATAGTAGTGTGTACAATGCAAATTATCTGCTATGCAACTGGCAAGAACAGGTCCCAAATCAAGATGAAAGTTAAAAAGCAAATGCACATCACACTTTGAAAGCCAGTATCAGATATATAAAACTTTCTTCCAACCACAAAAATCTATACACTTCTATGGAAAAAGTACAACTCTCTAGTTGCAATTGTCATATAAAAGCTGAAGAGGCCAGCAGTGACATAACCCAACACTTCTGCAAGGCAGGGAGCCTCCTCCACCAGCCTTTCCAGTTTAAGCCTGATTCTGAACCAAACACACCTTCCCAAACTGAAGAGGGATCCCCCCAAAAAATCACTCAGGGTATTTTCTTTGTAATGACCAAAACACTTGCTTCCCAAAGTTTAAGAACTTTTGTTTCTAAGAAAACTATCATCTATGCTTTTTAAAAGCTGTTTATTTCAAGACAGTGTAATCTATCAAAAAATTATGGCTAGGAGGGTGCTTTTTTTTTTCTCTTCCAACAATAAAAGATGTTTGTGGCCTTCTGTGCAGAAGTCACCAAATTCCTGATGATTTGCCCCATTACTGATAGCCTGTCTCAGAAATAAATTTGTCTTCCTACTCTGACCTTTTCTAGCTAATACCTAACCATCTTTTAAAGCTGCCAAACGCAAGACAAGCTAATGAAATATTAAAAAACAAACAAACAAAAACCATTCCACATAACCCCTGGGTCACTTACTTTGTGAATGTCCCGCCTAACAACTAAAACTCCAGCCCCATCACACTGAAATGACAATCTTATGCTGCATTCAAAACCCGGAACTGCTTTATCCATTCGTACTTCGCACTGACAAAGAGGAAAAGAACTGAAAAAAAAAAAAAAAAGCCCCCCAAACCCCTATCACTTCTAAAGTCACAAAACCCCCAAACAGAGTAAACTCATACTCAGATACCAACAGTGCTGCAGCTCCACCAGGGATTAACGGTATAAGTGAGACCTTTCTGATCTTAATTGCGCCCAGAGAAGCAGAAGAATTTCCCCAAATCCAGTCCACACACATTCTGCATTCAACATGTAACAGCCATTCCGCTCACACCCTTACATTTCATGATCGAATTCTGGTTACCAAAGTACATTTCTGCACTGGAGCGGTTGGTCTGAGCTTTCCTGTTCTCTTTGTCTTGTGATCTGCGGGGCAGTTTCTGCCCTTGGGAAGTGAGTGTGAGAGCTGTGGATTCCAGACAATTCCCCACGATCTTTCAGCTCGGGTTTGCACGCTCTCTCGCTCTCTCTAGCCGGCTCCATATTGCTGGGCCAGTCCCTCCAGCCTCGCCCCGCGTTACAAAAAACCTGGATTTCCGGGCTGTTCCAAGACCCCATTAAGTCTGCCTCCAACAACCTGCCCAGGCCCGGTCGGCACCACACGCCGAGTTAGGGTCCCCATGACCGGCCGCCCCGAGGCGCACTTCCCCCACCCCGGAAGAGGAGGGAGGCGAACTTCGGAGGGCGGGGGCTGGAGGCTAACTCCGGGGACCCCCGCCGCCCCGCTCGCCCCGGAGAAGGGCCCGGGCAGCGACCCGGGTGCAGCCGGAGGGCGCGGGGGAAGGCATAGCTCCTTCCTGCTAACGCAAAGGCAGCGGTCAGGGCGCTCTCCTCTGCTGAAAGGCGCCGGAAAACTGCAGCAAGGCGACAGTGGGGACCCACAGAAGCGTGAGGTGACGGAGGGGTGGCGGAAGCCCGAGTTCGCTTGCAACTCCAGGGACGAATGCGCCCGGCGGCGCGCACAACCCGCTCGGAAGAGGACTAGGGAAACGGGAGCCGCGAGGTGGCCGGGGGCACGCAGGACGCTGGCCGCGAGGAGGGCCCGCGGCTGCCCAGCGGGCGGGAGATGCCGGCGGCAGGGAGGACGGCGGCCGGCTCGCTTCCCCCGGCTCGGCTCTGCAGAAGGAGAAGCGGCTGCTGGTGACAGGAAGAGAGCGGCGGTGGCCGCGCGCGCACGCACCGCCTCCCCCTCCCGAGCACACACCCGGACCCGCTGCTGCCGCCTACCTCCCCCGCCGGCCGGCTTCCTTCCTCTGCGGGGCCCAGGCTGCAGCGGCAGCCTCTTGCGCGCACGGCTCCGATGCGCCCCTGACCAGGCTCCAACCCGCCGGCCGTTCCCGACCCAAGCTCGCCGTCTCCCGACCCGCTCCCCGCCGCCCCGGCCGCGGCCGCCGCTTCCTCCAACTCCGCTCCAGATGCTCGCGACTCCTTTCCGTGCGCCGGCAGCTCCAGCGCCTGGCGGCCGGCCCCGCCTCCGGCCCCGCCCCGCGCGCCCCGCCCCCGAGCCCGCGCCAACCGGCGCCCGCGTCTCCGCCCCTCTCCGCTGGCCCCGCGCCCTCCGCCTCTGCCGTTCACTTTGCGGGCCCCCGAGCCCGGCGGCCAGCGGGGTGGAGCTCCAGCCCTGCGAACCTTTCCTGCTGCCGGGCTCGCCTTCCGCCCCCAGCTGCGGGGATGCCCTGGGCTGCCGGGCCGAGCGCTCTGGCTTTGCGCCCTCCGGGCCGGCCAGGCTGCTGCCCGCCTGCGGCCGAGCCGGCTGCCGGGCGTCTTCGAGACCAGAGGCGGCGGGTCAGGGGAAGATCGAGGACAAATTCCGACTTAGAAGCTGCGTCTCTAATCGCAGTGTCTTGAAACAAACCCCAGCCTCTTTCGAGCCCCCAGCGCCCCAGCGGAGTGGCTGGGATGGGGAGGATTCGGATTCCAGGCTCGCCAAAGCCGCGAGGCCCTGCCATTCATGGCCTCGCCAGCGCGGCCGCGGGAGTGGGCGGAAAATCCTCGCCACCCCGCGTAGCGCCTGGCGGTGAAGGAGGGGTGAAAGGGTGAACCGGAGGGACGAGCGCCCGCAGCCTGCCTAGAACTCCAGGAGCCTGCCTGGCACTGCCGCCACCGGGAGCCGGCCCGGCCCGCCAGAAGGGCAGAGTTTTATGAGGAGGGCGCACGCTGGCTGATTCCTCTCAGTCCTGAGATGACAGAGCAAATGTAGGTCGCTCAGGCAGACCATGGCCCCTTGGTTGCTCATGGGGTCGGTGGAGGAAGCTCATGTGAATTGTACGGTTCCTTAAATTTGTTAATTTTCAAATGCACACTCTTCAGCTAGTCGTCATTATTTTAGTTGCTCAAGAAAAATCTGACGTTGATTCAAACCTTCCTCTGACAGTAGGATGGGATGCCAGCACCCTCTGTTCCTCTTTCGCCCGTGAAAACATGTTGAGTCCGCTTTTTAAAAAGCTCTTCCCAGATTCCTCTTTCTGCGGTTTTGAGACCTGCACCCGCCCAGCCTACTTGCCCTAGAGCCCTTTTCCCAATTTCCTTGCAAGAATATTACTTTTTTTTTTTTTAAACCAAGCACTTAGACTTTCGTCAAACTTTGAATTTGGTGGTTTATTCCTCTGGGCGTTGGAAGTAAAGAATATCCTGAAATTTATTGACTGTCCTAAGGAAATATAATCATTCTTAAAGGTGACTCACATTCTAACGGACAAGTTAGTTCTACTTTAGGGTCTTCAGGCCCTGGCATTTTTGTTATTACAGCATATTTCTTGAAGTGGAGATACAAAAGCAGACAGATACTTGTGTTGTTTAAGAATCCACTTCATCTAAAAGTAAATATGAAGTTTACTAAGCTACATGATTCCCACCCATCCTGTGAAATGAAGGACCTCATATATTGTTTGCCTGAGATTTATAAATGAAATGAGGGGTCTCACCCTGAGATAGAGTTACTTTGATCCAGTCCAATAAGCTGAGATGTAACTGCTGTGACGTTTGCTGTATTTCCTTTAGGCTTGCGTCTGAAGAAACCTCACCAGCTGTCTCCTTTTATACACGATGAATTCCTGGAAAGACATTTATATACTGTTATAAGGGGGTTCTATTCCCCCCAAACCTAAAAATAGCATGAAATCCTTAATCAAGCTTCCTTTTCTAGATAGACTTCAACAACTTATTTCCAGTATATGTTGTTTTTTCTTTAATATTTTTCTGTCATATTTGAACACATAGCATTAAGTCCAAAGAGTGTTCCATGATAGGACAATATGGTTCTCTTTCCATAATTGAATAAGTTTAGTCTTTGTTTCATCTTTATTAAACTGATACCTCCCCGCCATATCACTAATATTCAAATTTTTTTTTTTTTTTTAAGATTTTTAGAAATTTCATGTAATGTCTGAAACATTTATATTAACATATTTCCATACAAATAACCCAATGAAAGTTTAGTATTAGTTGTTTTGTTTGTTTTTTTATACTGCAGGTTCTTATTAGGCATCAGTTTTATACACATCAGTGTATACATGTCAATCCCAATCGCCCAATTCAGCACATCACCATCCCCACCTCATCGCAGTTTTCCCCCCTTGGTGTCCATATGTCCATTCTCTACATCTGTGTCTCAACTTCTGCCCTGCAAACTGGCTCATCTGTACCATTTTTCTACGTTCCACATACATGCATTAACATACGATATTTGTTTTTCTCTTTCTGACTTACTTCACTCTGTATGACAGTCTCTAGATCCATCCACTTCTCAACAAATGACTCAATTTCGTTCCTTTTTATGGCTGAATAATATTCCATCGTATATATGTACCACAACTTCTTTATCCATTCGTCTGTTGATGGGCATTTAGGTTGCTTCCATGACCTGGCTATTGTAAATAGTGCTGCAATGAACATTCGGGTGCACGTGTCTTTTTGAATTACGGTTTTCTCTGGGTATATGCCCAGTAGTGGGATTGCTGGGTCATATGGTAATTCTATTTTTAGTTTTTTAAGGAACCTCCATATTGTTCTCCATAGTGGCTGTATCAATTTACATTCCCACCAACAGTGCAAGAGGGTTCCCTTTTCTCCACACCCTCTCCAGCATTTGTTGTTTGTAGATTTTCTGATGATGCCCATTCTAACAGGAGTGAGGTGATACCTCATTGTAGTTTTGATTTGCATTTCTCTAGTAATTAGTGATGTTGAGCATCTTTTCATGTGCTTCGTGGCCGTCTGTATGTCTTCTTTGGAGAAATGTCTATTTAGGTCTTCTGCCCATTTTTGGATTGGGGTGTTTGTTTCTTTGATATTGAGCTGAATGAGCTGTTTATATATTTTGGAGATTAATCCTTTGTCCGTTGATTCATTTGCAAATATTTTCTCCCATTCTGAGGGTTGTCTTTTCGTCTTGTTTATGGTTTCCTTTGCTGTGCAAAAGCTTTGAAGTTTCATTAGGTCCCACTTGTTTATTTTTGTTTTTATTTCCATTACTCTAGGAGGTGGATCGAAAAAGATCTTGCTGTGATTTATGTCAAAGAGTGTTCTTCCTATGTTTTCCTCTAAGAGTTTTATAGTGTCCAGTCTTATATTTAGGTCTCTAATCCATTTTGAGTTTATTTTTGTGTATGGTGTTAGGGAGTATTCTAATTTCATTCTTTTACATGTGGCTGTCCAGTTTTCCCAGCACCACTTATTGAAGAGACTGTCTTTTCTCCATTGTATATCTTTGCCTCCTTTGTCATAGATTAGTTGACCATAGGTGCGTGGGTTAATCTCTGGGCTTTCTATCTTGTTCCATTGATCTATGTTTCTGTTTTTGTGCCAGTACCATATTGTCTTGATTACTGTAGCTTTGTAGTATAGTCTGAAGTCAGGGAGTCTGATTCCTCCAGCTCCATTTTTTTGCCTCAAGACTGCTTTGGCTATTCGGGGTCTTTTGTGTCTCCATACAAATTTTAAGATGATTTGTTCTAGCTCCGTAAAAAATGCCATTGGTAATTTGATAGGGATTGCATTGAATCTGTAGATTGCTTTGGGTAGTATACTCATTTTCACAATGTTGATTCTTCCAATCCAAGAACATGGTATATCTCTCCATCTGTTGGTATCATCTTTAATTTCTTTCATCAGTGTCTTATAGTTTTCTGCATACAGGTCTTTTGTCTCCCTAGGTAGGTTTATTCCTAGGTATTTTATTCTTTTTGTTGCAATGGTAAATGGGAGTGTTTCCATAATTTCTCTTTCAGATTTTTCATCATTAGTGTATAGGAATGCAAGAGATTTCTGTGCATTAATTTTGTAACCTGCAACTTTACCATATTCATTAATTAGCTCTAGCAGTTTTCTGGTGGCAGTTTTAGGATTCTCTATGTATAGTATCATGTCATCCGCAAACAGTGACAGTTTTACTTCTTCTTTTCCAATTTGTATTCCTTTTATTTCTTTTTCTTCTCTGATTGCCGTGGCTAGGACTTCCAGAACTATGTTGAATAATAGTGGTGAGAGTGGACATCCTTGTCTCGTTCCTGATCTTAGAGGAAATGCTTTCAGTTTTTCACCATTGAGAATGATGTTTGCTGTGGGTTTGTCATATATGGCCTTTATTATGTTGAGGTAGGTTCCCTCTATGCCCACTTTCTGGAGAGTTTTTATCATAAATGGGTGTTGAATTTTGTCAAAAGCTTTTTCTGCATCTATTGAGATGATCATATGGTTTTTATTCTTCAATTTGTTAATATGGTGTATCACATTGATTGATTTGCGTATATTGAAGAATCCTTGCATCCCTGGGATAAATCCCACTTGATCGTGGTGTATGATCCTTTTAATGTGTTGTTGGATTCTGTTTGCTAGTATTTTGTTGAGGATTTTTGCATCTATATTCATCAGTGATATTGGTCTGTAATTTTCTTTTTTTGTAGTGTCTTTGTCTGGTTTTGGTATCAGGGTGATGGTGGCCTCATAGAATGAGTTTGGGAGTGTTCCTTCTTCTGCAATTTTTTGGAAGAGTTTGAGAAGGATGGGTGTTAGCTCTTCTCTAAATGTTTGATAGAATTCACCTGTGAAGCCATCTGGTCCTGGACTTTTGTTTGTTGGAAGATTTTTAATCACAGTTTCAATTTCATTACTTGTGATTGGTCTGTTGATATTTTCTGTTTCTTCCTTATTCAGTCTTGGAAGTTTATACCTTTCTAAGAATTTGTCCATTTCTTCCAGGTTGTCCATTTTATTGGCATAAAGTTGCTTGTAGTAGTCTCTTAGGATGTTTTGTATTTCTGCGGTGTCTGTTGTAACTTCTCCTTTTTCGTTTCTGATTTTATTGATTTGAGTCCTCAATATTCAAATTTTTAATTATTTTTTTTTCTATTAATTTCTATGAAATAATTAAAGCAAAAGTCACCAAAACAGCAGTATTCAAAATTTTAAAAAATAACCTTTTCCTTTAATCAAATCTTATCTGGACTCCAAAAATGTAACTGTTATGAGAAGCCATGTGGTGACACCAAGGGCGCCTCTAGGTCTTTGGACCAGCCATGGCATTCCCTCTTGGGAATTTGTTGGAAATGCAAATTCTCTCCTCAGTGAATCAGACATACTGGGGATGGAGCCTATGGATCTGTTTTAATACACCTTCCAAGTGGCATGCTAGGGTTTGAGAACCATTGCTCCAGGCCTAAGGCATCTGGGAACACAAACTGAAACCACTGCAAGAAAATGCTCAAATAAACGCACAAACACTACCGTGCAATCAGTAACAGCGGAACTGGTGGGTGACAGCGGTGCCACCATCAAAGAGCTCAAAATGTCAAAGGAGGTACAGTTTGCCAAAGGGGGAGAGGGTTGTCATGTATAATGGGTGACAGCAAAGGTGGTTTGGAAGGCAGACCTATGGGAGTCAAGGACCCCCAACACCAAAAGGTTTTCAGTGGCCACAGCAAGCTGAGATGTACCCTCCCAAAGAGGACCAGTAGTACATTCTCATTTGCCACCATCACTCCGGCTACTTCAATAATGTGAGTGCTAGAATAAGCTTCCATTAGACTCGAAACCTAAGTCTGTAGTTTAGGGTTCAAAATCAAAATAAAACAAAGACAAATGCCTTCGAGCCTTACTTCTCATACCCCAGCAGCACTGACACCATGTAGGAGCTTGCTACATATGCAGAATCCCAGACATGCATGCTGAATCACAATCTGCAGTTTAATAAGGTCCCCAGGTGATTCATATGCAAGTTAAACTCCGAGATGCTCTTACACAGGTGTCCTCAATTTTGGAATTGCCTGGGGAGCTTATAAAAAATCCCAGCGCCTGGATTACACAACAGATGGATTATATCAAAATCTTTGGGGGTTGCAACAGAGGCATCAGTAGCTTTAAAAGTTCCTCACGTGATTCCTGACAGTTTTGAAGCCAGGTTCAAGAACCACCATCTTGAAGAATCCAGGTAGGAAAGGTACCATCAGGAAAGCCAGCTCGGGAGAGACTGGAGCCCAAATGGCTGGTCTTAAAGGGAGCAGCTGTTACTGGAGTTTAGCTGACTGTGGCCACGCAGGAATGTGAGCCCAGATTTGCCAGGCCTTCCAATTCTCAGAGAGAAGCTGGAAATCCAGATTTTTAATGGGCAATTTCCCAATTATTAAACGATGGCAATTCATTCAACATTTTTTGAAACCTGGGTTAGGCCACGTAAGCGTTATGACCACCAGGAGTTTATCGTTTTAGGATGCTGTACATCATAAAATTAAGTGGGCCAAAAAAAAAAAAAAAAAAAAAAGGAAGCACACCCAAGAAGAGAACGGGCTTGTTGGAAGGTCAAACTGTTGATCTCAAGGCTCATGTATTTTGAGTCTTCTGTTCTCTACAACATCAAACATTGCAGGCCTTCAATGGCTGAGAATTGGTAATGGGTGAGATACCAGTGCTAGCAACCCTGGGGCAAAATACTCTGGAATTTTGTCCAATATTTTTATTTTTCCTATCTCCTGCCCTGATAACTGAAATGGGAGAAAAATCAATCTTTGTATTACTTAGCTTCAAATTTTCCCCTCTTTGTGAGCTAACCAGGTTAAACACATATAAAGAGAAGCATGAAAAAAATTATTGGCTGGAATAGTGCTTCCTAGCAGAGGGAGAATTCAGAAGGCCAACAGTTTTAGAATTCCCATTCTGTTATTTCTGAGCTTGTACATGCTGTTAACCATGTGGAGGTATTAGAAGGAGAGGCAACTTCCTGACTGTACCCCCAGAGAACACGTCGGATCATAATCACCTGTACTCAGAGTTCTCTGGTCATAATCTGTGGTCTGGGCATTCTTGTCTCTTTCAGCTCTTCAGTCCTCATACTTTGGGAATAAAACTAAATAAATCAACCAGCAAGCGATGGAAGTAAATGAACCACCTTAGTGATAGTTTCAGTTAATTCTACTCTGTATCTGCTCTCAAAATCCCCTGTAATAAGAAGCTGGATTTGAAAAAAAAGAAAAAAAAAATTACAACACAGTAATCTCAGTTGATAAAATATGAGACACACAAACAAAATTTTGTGTAGTTATTTTCTTGAATGCCAGGGCCACCTTTATTTTTGTATAACTCCGGCAAATACTAGACTTCCTGGTACATAGTGGGCACTCAGTAAAGGAGAATGGTCTGGAGGGTTAAAAGAAACTCAACGTGAAATTCTTATATGTGCAACTGTTAAAGCAATAGAATGCAAGTGTTGTTCAGATAGAACCTCTGAGGGCCTAAGTCAGAGCCAGACTTGAGGACGGAGCAACAGGGTCACAAATGCTGCCAGTCTACGAGTGCTGCTAAAACATCACCAGGCTGGGAGCAACTGGAAAGCTATGCGCAAGGAAAAATGAACCTTCATGCTGGTATCCTACCATATAAAAAATTTGACTGGAAATGGATCATAGACCTACATTTAAAAGCTGAAACTATAAAACTGCTAAAAGAGAATATAGGTTTAGAAAAGATTTCTTAAATATTAGGACACAAAAACATGAACTATACAAGGAAGAAAACCAGTAAATTGAATTTCATCAAAATCAGAAACGTTTGCTCCTCAAAAGCCACTGTTGTGAAAATAAAAAGCCACATCTTAGAGAGAATATTTGCAAAATATATATCCAACAAAGGACTTGTATTTAGAATACGTCAGGAACCCTCACAACACAATATTTTCTTAAAAAGCAAACAGAACAGTTTTTAAAAATAGACAAAAGATTTGAACACTTTACCCAAGAATATAAACGGGTGGCCAATAAGCTCATGTATAGAAGAAGCTCAGCAACTTTAGTTATTAGGGAAATGCAAATTAAAACCACAGTAAGAAGGGATTCAAATAGATACTTGTATGCAATGTTCATAACAGCATTGTTCACAATAGCCCAAAGCTGGAAACTACACAAGTATTCATGAACAGATAAATGGATGAACAAAATGTGGTACTGACATGCAATGGAATATTATTCGGCCTTAAAAAGGAATGGAGTTCTGACACATGGAGTTCTACCCTCAGAAACACCCAGAGTACATGGTGGTGGGGAGGCTTGAGGGATGTTTCATCCTGGCTTTGGAAAACCTTACTGAAGTGTCCCAGGCACCCGCTGGAAGGTGCTCCTCCCTAGTGAGCAGTGTTTATAAGTCCCACCTCACAAACGTTGCCCCTGGTTCTATTTCACTCTTACTCTCTGACTCCCCTTTGTGTAGGCTCCGTGAAGCTTCCTCATTTTGATTAAAAATCTTTTACAAAGCTTATAGTATGCTTAGTTAGCTCTCAGCTTCCTGAGCTAACATCATATTCCAGTCCTTCCAGTTTTAGAGGCTAAAATTTAATCACCTCATTTAGACTTGGGCGATACAAGATTTTCTCCATCACCATTGACAGACTCTCCCTCTCAGACTGGTTTATCATATGTTCATTGTTAATATGGATTTCTCTTTCAGAGGGTCACCTTTTCCCAAAGTTCTGGAGCCACCTTTCTCCAACAAAATCAACCCACTTAGATCCATAAGCCTGTATCAGTTAAGCTAAGGAAGCAATTCTGAAACATTCTACTATTTTTTTTTTAAATTTAAAATGGGCTTGCATTTAAAAAATGACAAAAAGTGTAAATATGATGAAAAGCCAGCTGATAAATTATATTTCTTGGTGATTCAATTAATTGGAAATTTCGCCCGTAGTTGATTATATTCTACACCCAAGCTTTGAGCACTGGTACAAATTGTTAGGGTGCTGTTACAGCTGTCTGGGTAAAAGGATTGGCTTAAATATGCTCATGTTGGCACCGCCAACATAAAAATTAAGGGCAAAGTCACACCGATAGATAATGAGCCCTTTATCAAGGAAACTGTGTTGGACAATCTCACTGCTCAGAAAGAATTTTTCAAAAGAAACCCCAGCCTTTGTTCCCTCCACTGGAGGGGATCCAGAACTGTCAGTGCTTCTGACAGAACTGAGCCCCGAGTATTCAGACAGCCTCGCAGAATAAAGGAAACCCATTGCCATCAGCCTCTCCAGACTAGCCCCTACCACGCTGCCTTTTCTCTGGGTCTTGCCAAGCTGTGTATGCAAAGAAAACGCTTTAGATCAGGTAAGGTTATCTTCTGACAGTACCAATTTTCTAAGATTCTTAGAATCTTTTGTTGGGTGACTGTATCACAATGTTAACAAGGATTTCCTTTCTTCAGTTATGAACAAAATGCATTGTGAAGGAATGACTACTCCTCACTTAGGATGTTTTGTAGGGCATGAGTTTCTTTAACCATGAATATGTTTGAAAAATACATCTTAGGTTTTCTGTTGTAAGAAGGGAGCCGTGCTTATGATGGCTTTTGTATCGGATTTTAATGCTTCAAGAGGACTTGGACATGAATTCTTTTATTTGATGCATCATTCCTGGGTCGTAGGCAGAGCGTGCATCCTGATTTCCATTTTACAGATGAAGAAACAGACTTGGGAAGCCTATGTGATTTGACCCGGGTTTCATAGACTGAGAGCAGTGGAATAAAATCTCCGCTGGGGCTTTCTGACTCTAGGACTGCAGCATGTGCTGCCTCATTGTTCAGTGACACCTCCCTTCTGGTTAATATGCTCCTTACCCTGAATCTGTGATCGGCCACTTCTAGGCAACTTTCAGTCTAACGATTGCAATTATCAGCTAATCTATCATCACTACAAATCCAGGAGAAACTTCGAAAGGGCCCAAAAGGATCTAGGCTGATCAACAGAGAACTTCAGACCTCTGAGACCATCTCCTCTCCCTCCTTGGGTAACCCTAAATCACAGAGTTGGCAAGTGCCTGCCTCATCTAGTTTAACTCTCTCTTTTTCAGAGAAGGAAACCGAGTCTCAGAGAAGTTAGATAACTGTCTCTATGATACAGAGTTAGGTGATGCTCCAAGTCACACAGGCAGTTAGTGACAGAATCATGAAAAGAACCTACATCTCCTTAATCTGTCCGTAGGCCTCACTGGTCTAGCACGTGGCATCACGGTACGATTCTGGTTTAGCTAGTGCCTGGTAAGCACTTGCCAAATATAACAGGCACCGCTGACTTATGGAAGACAAGATTTATGACTCGTATACATGATTACGGGTCTGTCAACAATGGCTTTGTAAAAGATTAATAATCTTGTACGCAATTTAGGCACTGTGCCACGTGAAAAACAGGAGGAACCGTGCAGGCTGATGATGTACTCTAAGGACAAAACTTCTTTAAACCTGAAATGCTCTAAAAGACTCTAACACCCAGTTCCATGGCAAAGAGATGGCAATTCCTGCTATTTTCTCAGTCACTGAATTCGAGGGGAAAAAAGAATACGTACTTGTTTCCCAAACCATTTACCTGGCCATGAATGTCGGCACACACACACCCCCCCCCCACCTCCTTTCTGCAAGCCATGTTGGACCGCATTAAAAGCATGCCCTGATATTCCCCTCATGCGGGGAACGTTCCCTCACCAATCCCCGTGTGATACTAAAAACCTAGTATTCTACCCATCATGAGGCTCAGTACTTTGACAGAGGTGGCTTTGCCAAGCTTTTCCTTATTCATCCTTTCTTGGAAGGGGGTTCAGAAACTTCTTGGCTTACCAACAGGCTACCTTGCAGAAGCCTACAAGACCATTTGTCTTAGAGTCAAAGTAGTATCTGACAAGGGAGCACAAGAGCCATTAGGTTGAGGCAGGCCAAGTTCCTATGCTTTTGCTCTAGTAAAAGAAGCTTTGGAGAGATTGATGACTGTTCACCAGTAGAAAGTTCAGAAGACAGAAGTTTCTCTACGGGGACAGGTCCTCACCTGGCAGGCGAGTGCCTCTTGCCTTAGTACCATGTCCCTGCAGAAAAAGTTGTTGCGCCATACTCATCAACAGAAAAACAGTGTGCAGAAACACAAAATGAAGTTGAAAAGAGGGAGAAGAATAATAGTTAATCACACTAATTACCTAATCAAGCACTGGTCCAAGTGCTGCACATATATGAATTCATTTAGCCTCCACAGTGCCGTTCCTCCCACTTTACAGATAAGGAAACTGGCACCAAAAGGCTAGGTAGCTGGTAGAGCTGAGCTTTGAACTGAAGCAACTTGGTCCCAGACAGCATCTTCTAAACCAGGGGTTTACAAACTCTACCTCAGAGGCCAACTCCGGCCCATTACCTATTTTCATAAATAACTCCCATTATCTGTGTGGCTTTCACACTCGCTTGGCAGAGTTAGTAGTTGCAACAGGGACCGCGTGGCCCACAGAGCCTAAAATATTTACTGGCTCTTTACAGAAAGAGTTTGCTGACCCTTGCTCTGAATTATACTGGGGAAGGAGAGAGACTGTCCCTCTCACACCTTTTAGAAGTACAGACACATCTGAAGGCTGTTGTTATATACACTAACAATTTAATATCTGGGAGATAGTTTAGCATCTATTTAATTCTTTCCCATTTGTCTTAAAGGAGAGGAAACTGAGGTCTGGGGACATGAGAAAAATGACCCCTAGATGACACTGATAACAGCAGATGCAGGTCCAGAATACAAATCCCCAACCCACTGTCCTGCTGTGTTTGAGACAGCCCCTCAATTTTCAGTTAGTGCCTTAGCAGGAATTAGTTGAAGATGAGTTGAGAGCAAGACTGGCACAAATCAGAGGGACCATCCAGCAGATGGAGAAGGAAGTTAAAGGTAAGTACAGAGAGGCCAACAGGGAGAAAACCCAGTCTGTGCTGATAAAGGTGTACAGAGGCAGCTATTTCACAATTTTGTTGAGGGCCAGCCAGAGCAGGGCCACTCAAGCCTGCCTGGATTCCCAGCCCTTGACTTCTCTCTAAACTAGTGTAGACTGTCTACTGGACACTCAAAAATAGATGGTTTTATAAACATTATTAACCATGTATTCATTTAGTCCTAACTGGATTGTAAATGGCTTGAGGGAAATTCCAAAGGTCATGAATACGTGAGGTATAGAGTCTGCAAAGAGGGCCCCACCCTGAGAAGTTAGAATGGAAATATCGACCTGATTATTTCCTAGTATTTTTCAAGGCCCATCCATAAGAAAGCTCAGCTGAGATCTTTATTTCTGTTCATTTTCATCACCAGTCATTTGCAAAGCCCTCATTTTATCTTAGAGCTTCAAAAGAATACTGTCAAAACCAGCTTCTTCATGACTTGTCACGTAACATGTTCTCCTTCATTTCCGAGGGAACAAAGTACATATTTTCCCAAAAGCAATTGAAATCACAACCCCTGCTCCTTCTTTTAGGGCTTTGGGGAGTCAGTGTTAATCAAATACTAATGAGAATCAAAAGAGCTAGAAATTGTTATATAACTTTCTATCTACAGAAATGCAAATGACATTTAAAATCAGCATAATTTCACAACTAGTGTGTTGCTTTGTTGATCTGTTCAAAACTTCATAGTCCAAATCATACACAAATGCAAATTTATTGGCGTACATCACTATCTAATATGAAATTCTAGAAATCTTGGAAACTTCAGATGCCATAGTAACACCAGGCCAGAGAGAGGAAATATTTTGTAAAATTATCAACCTTCTTGAGACTGTTTTCAGTTAGAGCTGATGGCTCACACATGTTAATTTACTCACTGGGATGTATTGGTAAACTTGCACTATTTGCCTAGCTCCTGCTTCTCCAGGATTTGCAACCAGGTCCCAACGCAATTCCCAAGGGTTATCATAGGAGCATCCATTTCGGCCACGGTTCAGTGGGGCATATGAATCAATGTGGGATGACCATCCCTTTTTCTTCAAGTCTTACTTTCTGGCCATGGCTGATTGGTCCAAAGGAGGACATGTGGCTCAGCTGAGCCAATGAGTTCCTTCCTCAGGATTTTGGATTTTTGTGTTGAAAGAATTAGTCTGAGCTCTAACACTTAAACCTCAAAAGCTGTCAGTTGCCATGTTTCCTTTTATATTGACAAGAAACGTCATGAGGAGAGAGAAAGAGGAACAAAGCAGATGTGCAGAGAGAGGAACTGAGGAGAGCTACCATGAAGTCCTGAGTTCCTGATTTCAGCTTTTCCTGCAGATTCATCTTTGTATCCATGAGATACCTTTATATCCTTATAATAAAATGTTCTTTCTGCTTAAGCTTATTGGAGTGGGGCTTCTGTCACTTGGCAGGCACTAAATGTCTTAAGAAATACACAACATTAAAAATTTTTAAGAAGATGAAATAGAATTTTGCTAGGAAAATATGTGTATTTACTAGGAAAGCTTATTTACTCATTAGTAAGCTTCTTCGAGTTACACTTGAAAGCAGATTAATCAGGCCAATAACTTGAACTTAGTGCTCAATAGTTTTTTGTTGTGGCGGTTTCTGTTGTTTGTTTTAATGAATAATAAATAGCAAGGACTAGTGAGTGACGTATTGATGACATGGAGAAAAGAGAAGTAAAGCATGCGATGAAGGAAAGCATACTCCACAGGCTAAAATTGAAGCCCCACCCTCACTCTAACCTTGTCTCAACAAATAGCCAATTATCCAGTCTGTTGTGTAAGCCGAACCCAGGTAATCATCCTCTCTCTTTTCTCCTGTACCAAGTCCATCATTTCACCATTCCACCAGTCCCAGTGGTTTGACCAAGTAGAAATCTCTTATCTTTATCCATTTCATTTCCATTGCTGCTACCCTAATCCAAAGTTGCATCATTTAGTTGTCACTTAATTGGTCTCCTTTCTGAAACCTCTTAACTCCTAGCATCCCGAACTCCACAGTTCTGGCCAAAGGATGCTTTTTGAAATGTAAATTTGATGATGACATCCCTCTCCCCCCAAACACACACAATACACATATCCTCTTTTAAACATTTTATGGTTTCCTCATTGCTGTAGGGCAATGATTCTCATTCCTGGCTTCACAGTAAAATCACCTGGAAGCTTTACAACAAACAAACATACAAACAAATAAACAAACTTATGCCTGGATCTCACTTCCAGAAATCCGGATTTAATTGTTCTGGAGTGGGATCCTTTTATCAGCATTTCTAAAATGCTCCCCAGGTGAGTCTAATGAAAAGCCAGAGCTGCAAGAACTGGTCAAGGTATATAAGCCAAAATCCTTCACATGGGCCGGCCATGGTCTTGTCTCTGCTTCCTTCTCTGCCCTCATCATCTGCCACTTCCCCATCCTCTGTTTTCCAGCCATGCTGGTCTTTTCTTGGTTCCTCAAAATCCCCACACTCCTTCCTGCCTGGGTCTAGGGCCTCTGAGCCGCTTCTACCTGTGACACACTCTCCTTTTTCTCCAGGTCTGCTCTTTGTATCACCTTCTTAGGGAAGACTTGCTTGACCTCCCCAAGTAGGTCAACTTCCCATTCTGGGACCATCGAACTCTGAACCCTTCCTTGATAGCACTCATCACAGTAGGCTTTACATTTATGTGTAATTCTTTGAATCATGTTTGTGTTCCCCATTAGACTATAAACTCTGTGAGCAGGGGCCATGTTTGCTTTGCTCACCACTGCATCTCCAGTCCCCAGTCTACCTCTGGAAGAGAACTCCCTCCCTCTTTGTTATGAGGACCAAGGGAGGAGAGGGTGATATTTCCTGAGGGCAGCCCTACTGCTACAGAGGTTAAAATTCAGCACCAAGATTTTCGTTACAAAACTAACAAAAACTTCAGAGGGAAACCCAAGTCTTGAGTGCAATGGGCAGTACAAAACTTTAAGGGGCATGTGGCTGATGGCAGATGGAGGGAGTGGGGTGTAAAAGACTCAGGACAGGTGAAGGGTCTGGAGGAAAGGTCTCTGACCACACCGGGTCTGGTCTTCCATTTCATCCCCATAAACTTCTGCCTGTGGCTTAAGTGGCATGGCCTGAAAGCAAAAAAGGAGAACGTGTGCCCAATAATCCCTGTGGGGCTTGGCAGGACAAGGCAGCAACCATGTGGGGTCACTAGGGCAGACTGTGGGTTTGTTTGAGTTACAAGGAGAGGACCCATCCAACCACAGGACATCTAGTTTGGTGATTAGACTTGGAGCCAGACTCTTTCTTTTCAAACCCCTACAGGGAGCTCTGCTACTTACTTGCTATGTGACCTTAGAACAAGTTACTTATTTCTCTATGTTTCTGTTTTCAGACTGTACCACAGGGAGGATGAGAGTTATGTCCCTCACAACGGGTATATAACATTATATAGATATAATCTCTTTAGAGATTCATTACAAAGACAACAGATTCTAGCTAACACAAGCACAATTTCTAGCTAACACAAGACTTCTTCAGCTATTGTTTTTATAATTTTATTCCTACTCTAAAACTCTGCAAGGTTCCCCATTTTTGCTTCTGTGTTGATGGATCTGCAGTAGGTGCCCTGGTAGTTGCATGCTCTGAACCACTGCAACCCACACCCCCAGCCGCTACAGTGCAAACTTTCTGCTATCCAATGAGAAAAGTCTTCTGGTTTCTGAATAAGACCAAAGTGAAGCACATTTACAATGTCTGAATCTTAAATCAATCATAATTGTGCAGATGATTTGCCTTCCAACTACGTGCACTAAAATGTCATTTCTGTCCGCGAATGTCTGTGAAGTGTGCTATAATCTCCATGCCCTGTAACACCTCTAAAGGCAAGTCTCTCACCTTCTGAAGGGAAGATGGAGAGCTTGCATCGGCATCCCTTCCTGGGACAGTGATAGAGGCAACTCTTTACATAGGACATCCTCCTCTGTCTGGCCTTGCATTATCCCTGTAAATATGTTCCCAGGGACAGGGATGGGGGGGGGGCATCCCATTTATTCACATGCCCTGGAATGAAATGTTCTGAGCACACAGTAACACCTGACGGCACAGAGAATTGGATACATTACACATCCTTGGCAACACATCCATTTTAACTGGAAAGTCATTTGTGTTTCAACCATACAAATTTCATCTCTAAGTTCAGTTTGGCTAGCACTCCTTGGAAGAGGAATGTGATGGTTCATTTCATAAGTCAACTGGACTGGGCCATGGGGTACCCAGACATTTGGTCAAATGTTATTTTGGATGTGTCAGTGAGGGTGTTTCTAGATGAGATTAACATGTGTGTAGGTAGACTGAGTAAAGCAGATTGCCCTCCCTAATGTGGGTGAACCTCATCCAATCATTTGAGGACCTGAATAGAATAAAAAGGCTGACCCTCCCACAGATGAGAGGGTATTTCCTCTTTGAGCTGGGACTTCTTCTCCTCCTTTGGGACTCAAACTAAAACATTAGCTTTTCCTGAGTCAAAAGCCTGCTGGCCTTTAGACTGGAACTACACTATTGGTTCTCCCGCTCTTAGGCTTTTGGATTCAGATTGGAACTAAACCATCAGCTTTCCTGGGTCTCCAGCTTGTTGACTGCAGATCTTGGGACTTGTCAGCCTCCATAATCACCAATTCTTTCCCTATGTACACACATATATATATTTTTTCTATTGGTTCTCTGGGGAACCCTAATACAAGGAGCTCAGAAGATTTTTCTGCCTTAGTAAGGTCAGAGGCCAAATATTATTGACATTTCATTGTTAACAAAGATTCAGAAGATTTTAGAGAAACACGAACACTGTGAACATGAGTCAGTCACTGGACGGTCCTGATGGGGTAGAAAAGGGGGGTTAACATGTACTGAGCGCTCGCTATGAGTCAGTCTCTTTCACAAACATCAATGTAATGAATTAAAGGAATATTGACTGACCCATGAAATTAGTTTAAGAACAAGTCTGAGACACCAGTTCTATCGTTCGCCTTTCCCTATACCTATGGAATTTATTAAATTGAACAAGCCTCGAACATGGCCCTGACAGAGGCTAAGGCAGGAGCCTTTTCCTGCTAAGGGGAGCTGCAGATGCTTCAAAGGAGCAGATGTGATTTCCTTACTTGTGTGAATTAAGTGGGTGGTCATTCTAAAAATGCTGTTTTTCCTGACAAAACTGCATCTTTGTGATGCAAAATAAGTGGCTTGACTTTCTACCTCCAAAGACCCCAAACAGCGAGGACAGTGTCTCACACTATCACAGTATGCTGTGTGGTCGCTACCTAGAAGAAATACAGTCGGTCCCTGTGACAGGTTTTAGGCAGTCTCAGGGACATCTCAGTTACCTCACAGCTTTTTGTAAATTGTAGGAAGCCTTCCAGACTCAGCACTTCCCCAGATAGAGAAACTACAAGATTTTATTGCAAGACAGGAGGAAAGTGTCAGGAAGTTAGGTTTTCTGACCTGCGTCTGAAGAGAGTCACTTGGAGTCCCAGGGCCTCCAGGTGAAATCTTTCTGGGACTTTTCTTTATCTGCCCAATGGAATGGATAGAAAGGTCCAGGAGGAAAGGGACTCAGGCTGAGGTCAACAGGTGGGCAGAGTCTCAGTCTCATTCACCTTCATATGTAAAAAAGATCTAAACCTCAGGGATCCTGCAGTTTGATAAAGTCATAACCCCAAACAGTGACTGACAAAAAGTATTATAATGGAAAAGAAGCAATGACTAGAACTTATGGCTAGAGACTCAATCTCTCTCAGTTACGTCACTTAACTTCTCTGGGCTTCAGCTGGAAAATACTGGGGTGGGGTGAGGAGGGCTGGGAAGGAGGAGGGTGGGACCACGGGATCTCTGAGACTCCTTTACCTTTAAAACCCCCAGCTTTTCTGTTATCTCTATATAGAGTGGTTTTATCAGCATAATAAGCCTTGCAGCTTACCAAAGGTAAAAATTTGGCAGCCATGAAGTCCTTGGTTTGGATTAGGGGGTCTTTAGCTTGTCAGCCTTCTGTTTAGTTTAACAAGTACTTTGGAGCTTTCACTACAACACAGTGCCTGAGATAGGTTCCAGGAGTACAAAATGAACTCACAGACTTGTGGGGTCTTGGGGAGGATCCAGGTTGCTAGGTTAAGATAATACACTCTAGGTTGTTATTTTTAAAGAAAAACACAAAAACACACATCTGGCGGTTTAAGAAGGTGTCTTTGATATTCCTCCCAACAGGAGGGGCCCAATCTTAGTGACTCGCTTGTAACCAGCTGAGTCTTGTGACAGTGATATTGTGTGACGTCGGAGGTTAGGTTGGCAAAGGCTTCTGCCTGGTTCTCTTGGGACGCTGGCTGTGGGGAAAGCTGTGCACCATCTAGGAAGTCTCAGTACCGCAAGACTGCCATGCTGGTGTAGGTGCTCTGTTAACTAACCATGCTGAGCTCCCAGGGGGGTGCTGCAACCACGGACTCAGGAGAGAGCACAGTGCAGCCTTTGATGGTAGGAGCCCCAGCCAACACCTGACTGCAACAGAATGAAAAATCCACAGCAAGACCTGCCTAGGCTGAGCTCTTTCTGAATTCCCAGCCCACAACTGTGACCAAAATAAAACGGTGGTTTTAAGCTACTGGTTTCAGGGCAATGTGTTAATGCAGCAATAGCAACCAGAACATCATCACCAAAACTATTCTTAATTCCTCCAGAATCAGTTAACATTGAAACGTTTATATTCCAAGGATTTTTCCAATAAGTATAGAGTGCATGCTCAAGGAGAGAAAGATAAGCGTGGTACAAGTGACCTAAAACCCACATAAAACAATCATGCAATGTTCTACAATGTCTTATTTTTTTAAAGTATAGCCTTGAAAAGTAGTTTGTTTCCTCAAACTAGAAACGTATCCATGGAACACTATATTGTGAACAACAAAAATTCAATTCAAGAAAAATGAAACCAAGATGATACCTTAAATAACAACCACAGTTGTCCCCTTTTATATTATCAGGGCTCTTCAGGACAAATAATTTTTTGTGTGTGTGAAAAAAAAAAAAAGTCACCTCCTGAGTCTTTATTTACTCTAACTGCAGTGAAACACACTCTGGCCTGGGGGTCAGAGGAAAAATACAAGCAGATGGGAACAGACTCCTATCTCCTCTCCCTTCAGCTAGTTCGTGGGGCAATTGACCATCCCACCAGAAACTCATAGCTATTTTCAATACCATCAAGATTTGAGGGCTCTGATTAACGTACAGGGCACGATCCATCTCCTAAAAATGACTGCGTCATAACTCAGCGGACCTAGAGCTTATCTGAGGATGCATCCTCCAGTCACTGCAGAAAATACCTCTATTTAACAGGTGACAATCTAAAGGCCTACCTGGGAGAGCAGCTAACAGCCAACCTGGCCTCTTCATTTTGGTTTCTCTACTTGCCAAGTTGTAATTCTAGTCCGGACCTACCTTAACTGTCACTGCGTAGGTTGTGGGAGGTGGCAAACTGACTGAAAAAAAAAAAAAAAAAAAAGCCTGAGAATTAAAAATACCACATCAGCTTTGCCAATGCGGTAGTTTTCAAAATCAACTCAATTTGTTTTTTCAAAAGAGGTTAATCTTGGGCTTCCCTGGTGGCGCAGTGGTTGAGAGTCTGCCTGCTAATGCAGGGGACACGGGTTTGAGCCCTGGTCTGGGAAGATCCCACATGCCGCAGAGCAACTAGGCCCGTGAGCCACAGCTACTGAGCCTGCGCGTCTGGAGCCTGTGCTCCGCAACAAGAGAGGCCACGACAGTGAGAGGCCTGCGCACCGCGATGAAGAGTGGCCCCCACTTGCCACAACTAGAGAAAGCCCTCGCACAGAAACGAAGACCCAACACAGCCCCCCAAATAAATAAATAAATAAATAAATAATTAAAGGTGCTAATAATTAAAAAAAAAAAAGAGGTTCATCTTTAAAACTTGCAAAAAAAGAGGTTCATCTTTAAAACTTACATTCACCCTGGCCACGTTTGCCTGTGCTGTTACCTGCCTCTTGTCATCTGAATTTTAATACGCACTATATAAGTTGAGTAAGAAAATGGGTATGTGTGTGGGAGAAGGGGCATCAGAAAATAAACATAAAATTCATTCAAGGTCCTTTTGGGTTTGGAACTAATGAATGAAACAAGTGGGGAGACCTCTATCTTCAAGACTGCACTAACTGCAGGTGGTATGTAAGACCCCATATTAAAAAAACCCAGACGAATAAGGGGTTATATAGATAAACAAATTCAGTAGGGTTTCTTTAAATGGCTGTCCCTTTGTTTATTTGGAATATGCTTAAAATTATCAAAGTTTGCCCTGTGCAAAACTTTTCAAGAATACTTCAGAATATTTATCATTTATTTATTCTGTACATATATTACAGAAAAAAAGGGCAAGTCTTTATCAAATAACACTGGGTCCCAAGCCTGTGACAAAAAGACATTTTAAAATAGAGTTGTTTTTCTTTGCTAACTCGACTGTTCACCTATGATTTTTCCTTTCCTCCTAGGTTTGTAAGGTCTCATTCTTCTCAGCTTGGCTCCAAGGCTGCATCTTCTCTGAGACCTTCTGATCGCACGTGCACCCTCATCCCTCTGCTCCCGGGCTCCCCCTGAGCTGCCTTAATTTTCCGTCCATGCAATTCTCATGTGGAGCTGAAATGACTTGCTGATGTCCTGTCTTCCCCATTAGGGTGGGAGCTCCACGGGGCCAAAGACTGTGGCTTATTCTTTCATATTCGTATCCAATGTATGGCTCTATGTGTAGCAGGTGCTCAGACAATGCTGGAAAGCTGGTCCCTGGATCTGCCTGCCGTCACTTCATTTGCTCTGCATTTCTAATACGTAATATGTCTTTTTCTCTTAATCTTTGTTATTTTCACTGGATCCTTTTGAGTTTTGATTCCAAAGTTCATAAGAGACAGACATCCCATCAGCTGGTGCACGGTCTGCAGAAGTCGTGTGTGTGTGTGTGTGTGTGTGTGTGTGTGTGTGTGTGTGTGAGCTGAGTCACCATCTCCCATTTCTGGCTTCACTCCTCACATCCACAACCCGCTCTTGTGCTCTATTTCCATTCCTTTTTCTCATTTCCCTTTTGGAGCACATCTGAAAGTGAGAAAACTTCATCTTACTATTATATTTGTACTTGCCAAATACTATGCTGAATCCAGCTGCTATTCTTAAATTATTCTGGAGAAAGTGGTATATATCTAGTGCAAAATAAATTTCCTTATAACCTCTAGCTATAAAAATCCTGTTCTATTTTTTTAAAGTATGGCATGGTATAAATAAAACTCTGTTTTGAACATTTTCTGGCATTGAGAAACACAGGGTGAAAATATTCCAAAGTAATTACAAGTCATTCTTTTAATAATAACTAATGGTATGGAGAACAGTCATCAGAAGTAAAAAAAAAAAAAAGCACAGTATAAAGCTAAATAGAATTGGATTCCATTAAAGTGTGTTAAAAATTACTTTTTTCTCTTTCTCTCTTTCTCTCTCTGTGTATAAAGATTGAAAGGAAATACTAACAAGTTCTAATTCAAAGATATGGGGCTTATATTTTCTTCTTTATACTTCTTTTCTGCATTTCTCAATTTACCACAATGATAATGTACTTTTTTATAACCAGAAAAAAACAAAATCCGGACATGTTATTTAAAGAAAAAAAAAACCCTGAAAAAGTTAAAAACACAGAATAAACTGGGACATTTAAAAGACAATCTATGTTTTGTATTGTAGCCTGGATAAAGGAGAGAGGCGAAGGGTTTTTTTTATCGTAGCATTTTTTTAATGAATAAAATGTCTAACTTCTCGAGAGTAGAGAAGTGTTATGAGGTCCTAAACTTCCATCCTGCAGCTCACCCCCATTAACCACACTGCCATCCTTCTTTCCTCTCGTTTCCCCTCCCCACTTTTTTTTCAAAGCAGTTTTTCAAAGGCTCCCAGTTATCCTTTCATTTGTTTGGATATATTTTATTTTATATAGCTTGGGTTTTCTCTTTGGGGATGGCTTCCAAAGCCTCAAAGCTTCTGAACGCCCACTCACGTGAGACAGCGTCTTGATTCCGCAAGTATGTGCCCTTCAACCCCGCCTGGAGACGAATCCCATTGAAGTCCTTGAGAGCAAACATCTATGAAAAGCAAAGCGATCTGGTATTTACTCAACTCTACTGCTGTCGGGTGGGTCGGAGAGCAGACTCCAGTGTCCAGGATAAAGCCGGGCCTCGCCGGGCCTTGGCAGCTCAAGCCGTCCCATTGTGATTCAAGATTCGGGGTGTAAACACATGCCGCGTTTAACCATCGCCAGTTTGCTTTGAATGTTTGATAGCCGTGACTGGGGCTCAGGAAGAACACAGTAGTGACTTCTTCGCCGGAGCTGAAGTTGAGCCTTTATGTAGTATTTGGGCAACCGGCACCGGCAGCTGCAAGCCCTCAATGGGCGCTTTCTAGTCGCTGAGTGAGCTGGGCGGCGTCGCTGGGAGCCGAGGGGCTGGAGCTGCCGCCGGGGCTGGGCCACCCTGTCTCACTGACAGGTGCTGAGGAAGAGGAGAAGGAGGAGCCCCTCCTCACCGGCTCCCAAGCCTGGGCTCAGTGTCTGCCACTAACTGCCATTTTTATTGCGTTTTTGTTTTGGGAACACAGGACCTTGGCAGGCAGAGATGTACCCTGTGGCTTGGTCTTTCTCTGCTCAGTAGCGGTGATGAAAACAGTAACAAAGACCCTGACTTTGCTAAGTGACCAAGACTCACTTAGATAACAAACCACTGCAGCTGCTGGCAGAGAGCCTTCTAGATGCTCGATGCAGAGTGACCTGCTGGGGTGGGAAGGAGGATTGGAAGGGAAAACCTCTGAGTTACATTTCCGTACAACCAAAGGCGATGCTCCCCTCTTGATGTGGATTGATGACCCTGTTTATTGTTAACTGTCGTTTACTGAGAACTTTTATGTGCTGGGTACTGAATTAAGTACTGCATGTTGTCTTGCTCTCCATAATCCTGCAAGATCTTGCTGTTTTTTTTTTTTTTTTAACAAAGGAGAAACCTGAGTTTCAGAAAGGTTAAGTGATTTGTTCAATATTGTTACACAGCTTATAAATGGTACAGCCGGGAATCCAATCTTGGTATGACTATAAAATAACTTTCACTCTTTCTGGGGGAAACATATAGCTTATGCCTTGTAAATTTTAAATTCAAGGTGCCAGGTGGCTGTGACCTAGGAAAGGCAAGTTGGCCATGGGAAGACAGAGTAAGTCAATAATTTATATACTCTTTTCATCACAGAGAATTTCAGGAAAATTCAGATGAGGTAGAATCATTAGGCAGAATGGCAGAAGGATCCCTTCTCAGTATGGAAAGAATAAGACCCTCCCCTCCTCCCCCCACCCCACTATGGGCTTGGTAAAGCCTGAAAAGAAAAGATTTGATGTCATTGTCCTTATTTTAAATAATTGCTCCTGAATTTTTTAATAAAAAAATAGATATCAGTTTTTAGAACAATTTAAGATTTGCAGAAGAAATTGAGAAGATAGTACAGAGTTTCCCTATACCCTGCACCCAGTTTTCACTATTATTAACATCTAATAATTAATGCACCTTTGTTATAATCAATGAGCTAATATCAAAACATTATTAACTAAAGAAGTCCATAGTTTATTCAGATTTCCTTGGTTTTTACCTAGCGTCCTTTTCCAATGTCAGGATCCCTCCAGGACACCATATCACATTTAGTTGTCATGTCTCCTAAAGCTCCTCTTGGCTGTGAGAGTTTCTCAGGCTTTTGTTGGTTTTGATGACCTTGCCAGTTTTGAGGTATACCAGTAAGAGGTAAGAGAATGCCTCTCTTTGGGGATAGGTCTGATGTTTTTCTCATGAGTAGACTAATTTAATGGGTTTTGGGGTAGAGGACCTCAGATGTAAGGTGCCATTTTCATCACACCATATCAAGGGTATATACTATCAACATGACCTATGACTGTTGATGCTGACCTTGATCACCTGGCTGAGGTAGTGTTTGTCAGATTTCCTCACTGGAAAGTTACCTTTTTTCCCCCCTTCCATAGTGTGTTCCTTCAAAGTCACTATGCACAGCCCACACCTAAGTGGGGTGCTCGTTGACTTTTAAAATAGTCTTATTCGTTTTCCCCCATTGCTCAAAGTGATTTCTTCTTGTTTAGCCTGATTTGTTACCATTTATGTTAATTAATCTCTTCACCTCTGCTCCCACTCTCCAAATTTTAACTATCAAATCATAGACTTTCAGAGCTCAGAGAGTATAAAGTGCACTAGCCATTTTGTGATTGAGTTATCAGATAGCCAGAGGAAGCAGAAATACATACACGTCTTGAAAGAATTTCAGATTTAATATTTCCTGAAAGCAAGGAAGCAGTCATCATGGGATATTCATAAATTTGTTGGGTGTCCTGACATTTATTTTAGGGGCCAGTGTTGTTTTTATTTTGAATAACATAAATATGGCAGAGTGTTTTCAGGATCAATGTCCTAAGCGCCACAGCCCCCCACCCCCATATTCCACAGAGGAGTTAGTGAGGTGAAGCACGTTTTACCGGGTCTCAGAGGTGGTGTTTCAACTCAAGGAAACAAAGTCTGCTCGCTGCACATAGGAACAGATAGCTACTCTAAACATGGATTTCCCAACAAAACACAAAGGGCAGCTGATTCTTTGATGCTGCTGAGGAGGAGGACAAAGGTGATGAAGGAGGATAGAAGTTTGAGATGGAGGAAGCATCACTTCTTCAATGTTATATACACAAGGATTTGCTTGGATGTCGACAGTATTTATAAAAGAAAAGAAAAGAAAAACAACCATAAAATAACCTCAGATGTAAGCACAATCATTATCTTCCTAAGCATTTCAAATTTTAATCACCTCTGTCTGGACTAATGAGAACACTCTTTCTTTGTATACTTCTGTCTTGTTTAAATGTTTTACAGTATATTTTTGTAAATTAAAAAACTTTGAAACAGTTAAACATTATGTTAGAAATATAACTAAAAATTGTCTAAAAGTCAACTTACTTTAGTAGAAAGGGAACTGAACAAAGTTAGCAGGATGCCTTTGACCTTGAACTGTCATTTGACTAGTAATCTTAGTAGCAAGCTTTTTAACATGTTTTCAAGGTCCCAGATTACTTTGGTATATCTTGCCTGTAGGTCACACTTGCCTACATTTGTGTATGTGTGTGTGAGCAGGGAGATTCAGAAAGCAGAGTTCAATTTTCTCTAGAAGAATCTGCCCCCAAATCTATATAAGGAGCTTGTAGGTAGGATGGATTAAGCAAATTCACCATAGAAAAGAACAGAAATGACAATCCTCAATGAAAAGACACTGAGGGATATTTTAAAGGAAGCTTTTAACAGACATATTGGTTTGATTTACTTTATAAAATATTCAGAAGAGGACACCAAATACACACTCTCTGGTGGTAAAGGTGGTGGGCAAAGGTATCATATTCATAAACCTATGATTGAAGCACATGGCAGTGGCAATGAAAAGGCAATGATGTAGCCCAGTGTTTCCAATCTTTTCAAGAACAAGAATCTCTTTTGAAAGTCAAAATAATTTCATGGGCCCCCATATGAAAGTAGTTGTATTTTACTATCTATTCATTGACAAAGTAAATAATTATAAATTAGGGATGATATTAATCACATTACCACACTATAGCTTCCATATGCATTTGAAAATCCAATGGCATATATGTGTGAAAACATGTTATCTGTTAACTCTGTAGCTAGTGCTTGCTGCATAAGGTCTTGTAATAACCCCTGGGACCCCTAATCAGGAAAGCATGCACTTCTGCTGCTGCCCCCCACCCCCCGCCCACTCCCATGCCCATCACTAGGTACCTGACCTAGCTCTTCTCTTCTAGTAGATGAACAGGTCCACCTGGACTTCCAGTTTCTATGGATCCACTTCTTCCTCTCATCTCCAGAGAACTTTGTGAGAAGGAAGTGCAGAAGGGAGCACCACATGGGCTGATGGATTGACCTGGCTGGAATTCTGGTGCTTTTCCAGAGACCAAGTAACTCTTGGTCACATTGGTCAATGGCTTCCTTCATCCACAACTCTTTGGAAAGTGTACCAACCCTGAGAGCAGCAAGAGTGGGCAGCAACGAGTGTCTGTGTCTTGGGGTCTTGAATCTGTTCCTGCCCCATAACACAGAGCCAACTCAGATTAAAAAAGGGTGTGACCTCTGGGCTCAGACTCATTTCTGAGGTTATTTGTGGGTCACTCTGTCCTAGTCTGGCTTCTTAGATATGATGCATGCTTTTTGTTCTCAGTAAAGGTCCTGTTTCTTGGTGGAGCCACCCTCCACCACCACTCTTTGGTTCCCCTGAAGGCAATTCTGATTTTCTACCCTAGCTGGGCTACCTCAGAAAGTCCTAGAAAAAATGCAATATTTCTTCCCCATCTGCCCACCTGGTTAGCTCACTCCCAGTCTGGAGGGTGGAACCTGGATTTATAGGAAAGACATGGGTTTCCCCCCTTTGTTTCTCCCCAATCCCATACCGGCAACACAAAGCCAAAGTGTAAACCTGTCCCACTCCTGACTGATACCAAAACCCTAACATTAGAGATCCTTTGGTTTAGGCTTTAACCTGTTGTAAAACTGCAAAATGTCCCTAAAAGCACAGGTTACTGGTTAAGCCTTATCAGTATGTTACTGAAGAATAAGCTTATCAGATCCTTTCCTGGTGGCAGATTTCAAAAGTGAGAGGGTGGGAAGAGGAGAACACTGAGGCTTCCTCCTTCTATTTCCACCAACATTCAGGAAAACAAAAAGGGAAAACTAAAGGTTAGATGGATTAAGACCCAAATTACAGGTCTTGTCCTATTGTCTCTCTTGCCTCATAGCGCAGTGATCAAAAGTTCTTTTCCAAAGCAGGTATAGGCAGATGACTGAAAGACTGTGAGTCAGTTCACAGTGAAGGTAACCAGAGTATAACAAGGCTCCTGAGAGGTGCTCAAGATGAGGCCAGGATGGGAAAAGAATCAGTGCCACTGAGACCATGTGTTGTGAGCTGGTCAATGGTAAGAAACACATAGCACTCACTATGTTCTTGACACTGTTTTATGTTATTTATATCCAAGAGAGAGGTGCTGTTATTTTGCCCCATTTAACAGGTGAGGGAATAACTTGCCCAACCCACTCAGTAAGTGGCAGGGCCAAGCACTGAACCCAGGCAGTATGGCTCCAATATTGGAAATCTGAAATAACACTATGCTATGGACCAGAGAGGTGGAGCTAAAAGCACACTCTGTTTCTAGTTCAAGCACTCTCTCTAGCTGTGTGACTTTAGGGCGGGTCATTTCAGCTCCCTGGATTCAGTTTCATCAACTGTAAAAGGAAAAGATCAGAGTAGATGACACAAGTTTCTCCTACTGCTCCAACATTCAGTGATTCTGCATGAAACGCATATGGCCATGAGACTTGACAGCCTGTACAACCAACAGAGTGAAGCTGAGGGTAAATCTTGTGCCCCCAATCCCACCCTCAGGGCTTTATGTGCCCAGAGTTGCTTTTATGCCTTCCTTTCCTTATCCTCACTGATAATTATGCATAATGGTGGTGATAACAGAACTGATATGAAAGGGTGCCTCTAGGATTGATCAAAGGAGAGGGGAAGAGAAAGAGCTTTGGAGCCAGGTGGAAGACCTGCCTGATACTTAGCAATGTGAGCACGATGTTTGCCAAGTTAGTTACCTTCTCTGAGCTGCCCCTTCTACATCTGCAGTGTTAAGAGTAGCTACTCAAAAGGTTTTTGTGAAGATTCAGTAAGATATGTAAAGAACCAAGGCCAGTGTCTGGCACATAGTAGGGGCTCAGTAAGTTTTAGTTTTAATGACTTTTTCTGTCATTCTCCCTTCCTAACAGGTGACATGCAGAAGCCAGAGTTGTGATGGAAATAGGGACACCATGTGACCTCATATCCTCCTCTATTTTCCCAAATTTCTGTGCTTATGAGATAGTTCTTGATCTAAGTGAAAGGGAGTCACATTCCTTTTTGTAGATACCTCTTGAGGTATTTGCCTAGCTCATAAAAATTCTCTCTTGTTTGGTAATGGCCCTGATACAAAGATCATTTCAGACATAACTAACAGAAAACACAATTTATAAAGGTTTAAGTAATAAAAGAAATTTACTCTCTGTATATGCCTGTTAAGTCCATCTGGTTCAATAGGATGTAAGCTTCAGGTGAGGCTTACTCCAACAGCTGAGTGATAGTACTGAGTACATGGTGGTCAGGGCTCCCCATATAAAAATACCTTCTTAAGGTTTAGGGCCCAAACTATTACAATATCCTGTCTGTTGCATTCTGTTAATTGAAAACAGTCACAGAGAAAAGAGTCTACAGAAAATCATTGAATCACAAAGGAAGAGAACAAGAGAAAAAGAAGGAACAAAGGCATTACAAAACTGCCAGAAAACAATGAACAAAATGGCAATAAGTCCATACCCATCAGTAATTACTTTAAATGTAAAAGGACCAAATTCTTCAATCAAAAGACACAGAGTTGCTGAATGGATTAAATAAAAAACACGACCCATCTATATGCTGCCTAAAAGAGATGCACTTCATCTGTAAGAATACACACAGACTGAAAGCAAAGGAATGAAAAAGATACTTCACACAAATGGGAACCAAAAGAAAAGTAGGGTAGCTATACTTGTATCAGACAAAATAGGCTTTAAAACAAAGACTATAATAAGAGACACAGAAGTCATTATAAAAGGGGTCAATCCAACAAGAGTATATAATATTCGTAAATATTTGTGCACCCAAGTAGGAGCACCAAAATATATAAAGCAAATATGGAAAGACCTAAAGGAAGAAATACATAACAATACAGTAATACTAGGGGACTTTAATAGTCCACTTTGGTCAGTGGATACAGCATCCAGACAGAAATTCTATAAGGAAACATTGGCCTTAAATAACGTTAGATTGGATGGACTTAACAGACATATACAGAACATTCGATCCAAAACAATAGAATACATATTCTTCTCAAGCTCACACAAAACATACTCCAGGATAGATCATATGTTAGGCCACAAAACAAATCTTAATAAATTTAATGAGTTTGAAATCATATCATACATCTTTTCTAACCACAATGATATGAAGCTAGATATCAATTCAAAGAGGAAAACTGGAAAATTCACAAATATGTGGAGATAAACACATGCTTCTAAACGACCAATGGGTCAGCAAAGAAATCAAAAGAAAAATCAGAAAATATCTTGAAACAAATGAAAATGGAAATACAACATACCAAAACTTGTGGATTGTAGAAAGAACAGTTCTAAGAGGAAAGTTCATAATGGTAAACACACTAAGAAACAAGAAAGATCTCAAATAAACAACCTAACTTTACACCTCAGGAAATAGAAAAAGAAAAAACAAACTAAGCCCAAATCACAAAGAAGTAAAACTGTCACTATTTGCAGATGACATCCTATCATATATTGAAAGCCCTAAAGACTCCACCAAAAAACTGTTGGAACTAATAAACAAATTCAATTAAGTTCCAAGATACAAAATCAATATACAAAAATCAGTTGCATTTCTATATACTAATAACGAACTATCAGAAAGAGAAATTAAGAAAACAATCCCATTTACAATTGCATCAAAAAGAATACAATACCTAGGTATAAATCTAACCAAGGAGGTAAAAGACCTGTACATTGAAACATTTAAGACATTGATGAAAGAAATCGAAGAAGGCACAAATAAATGAAAAGATCTTCCATGCTCATGGGTTGGAAGAATTAATATTGTTAAAATGTCCATACTACCCTAAGCAATCTACAGAGTCAATACAATCCTTACTCAAATTCACACGCATTTTCACAGAACTAGAACAAACAATCCTAAAATTTGTATGGAACCAGACAAGACCCTGAATAGCCAAAGCAATCTTGAGAAAAAAGAACAAAGCTGGAGGTATCACACTTCCTGATTTCAAACTACATTTCAAAGCTACAGTAATCAAAACAGTATAGTACTGACATAAAAACAGACACACAGATGAATGAAACAGACTAAAGAGCCCAGAAATAAACCCCCACATATATAGTCTATTACTTTACAATGAAGGAACCAAGAATACATAATTGGGAAAGGACAGCCTCTTCAACAAATGGTGTTGGGAAAACTGGACAGCCACATGCAAAAGAATAAAAGTGGACCACCATGGTCCACATGGTGGATGTCAATATGGTGTGGACAACCATTCAACACCATATTTAAAATTCAACTCAAAATGGATTAAAGATTTGAACATAAGACCTGAAATCATAAAATTCCTAGAAGAAAACATAGGTTCCATGACATTGGTCTTGGCAATAATTTTTTTTTTTTTGGATTTGACACTAAAAGCAAAGGCAATAAAAGCAAAAGTAAACAAATATGACTACACCAAACTAAACAGCTTCTGCACAGCAAAGGAAACCATCAACAAAATGAAAACAGAATGGGAAAAAATAGTTGCAAATCATATATCTGATAAGGGGTTAATATCCACAATACATAAGAAATGCACACAACTCAATAGAGAAAAAACAAAAACAAGCAATCTGATTTTAAAAAAAATGGGCAGAGAACCTAAATAGACATTTCTCTAAAGAAGACATACAGATGGCCAACAGGTACATGAAAAGATGCTCAACATCACTAATCATCAGGGAAATGCAAATCAAAACCACAATGAGATAACACCTCACACCTATTAGAATGGCTATTATACAAAAGACAAGAAGTAACAAGAGTTGGTAAGAATGTGGAGCAAAGGGAACACGTGCACTGTTGGTGGGAATGTAACTTGGTGTAGCTACTATGGAAAACATTATGGAGGGTCCTCAAAAAATCAAAAATAAAACTACCATTTAATACAGCAATTTCACTTCTGGGAATAAATATAGCCAAAGGAAATGAAAATACTAACTCAAAAAGTATATGCATCCCCATGTTCACTGCAGCATTATTTACAATAGCCAAGAGGTAGAAACAATTTGTGTCCATTGAAGAATGAATGGATAAAGAAAACAGGATATATATATATATATATATATATATATATATATATATATATATATGTAGTATGTATTTCAGCCATAAAAAAGGAAATCCTCTCATTTGTGACAACATGGGTAGACATTGAGGGCATTATGCTAAGTGAAATAAGTCAGACAGAGAGAGACAAATGCCATATGTTTGACCTACTTATGTGTGGAATCTAAAAACAAGCAAACAAAACCCCAAATCATAGATACAGAGAATAGATTGGTGGTTGCCAGAGATGGGTGACTGGGGCAGGCAGAATGGGTAAAGATGGTCAAAAGATACAAGCTTCCAATTGTAAAAGAAATAAATCCTGGGGATGTAATGTATGGTGACTATAGTTAATAGCACTGTATTGCATATTTGAAAGTTGCTATGAGAGCATATCTTAAAAGTTTTCATCATAAGAAAATATTTTGTAACTGTGTGTATTGATGGATGTTAACTAGACTTATTTTGGTGATCATATTACAATAACATACATATATCAAATCTTTATATTGTACACCCTAAACCAATATAATGTTAAATGTCAATTATATCTCAATTTTTTTAAAAAGGAAAAAAAAAGAAATTGTGCTATGTATACACAATGTAATACTATTCAGCCATAAAAAGGACAACCTGCCATTTTTGACACCATGGATGAAACTCGAGGGCATTATGCTAAGTGAAATAAGTTTGACAGAGAAAGATAAATACTGTATGATCTCACTTATATGTGGATTCTAACAAAAACCAAACTCATAGAAACAGAAAACAGATTGCTGATTGCCAGAGGCGGGGTTGGGGGTTCAGGGACATTAGTTGAAAGTGGTCAAAATGTACAAACTTCCAGTTATAGGATAAATAAGTTCTGGGGATGTAATGTATAGCATGGTGAGTATATTTAATAATACTGTATTGCATATTTGAAAGTTGTTAAAAGAGTAGATCTTAAAAGTTTTCATCACAAGGAAAAAATTGTAACTACATAAGGTGATGGATTTTCACTAATGTTACTGTAGTAATCATTTTACAATCTATACATACATCATTATTCTGTATACCTTAAACTTATACAATATTAAATGTCAATTATATCTTAATAAAACTGGACAAAACAATACAAACAAACAACAACAACAAAAAGAGTGACAGCACCAGCCCAGATTCAGTGTGGACCTATGTAAGGTCACAAACTCTGGGAAGTGTGGTTCATTGTGGGCCATCTTTAGAGACTAGCTACTGCAATTGGACAACCAGTCTTCTTCTAGTAATTTCCCCTTTTAATTCCCTTGAATTAAGCAGAGTCAGATTCTGTTGCTTAAAACCAAAATCTCTTTAATTAATAAGTGCCTGAACACCCCTAGTATAAAAGGGTAGGATAAGCAAAAGAGAAAAATATGGGAGAAGTTAATAGAAGTCAGTCACCAAGAATCAGGTGTATATTTCTCCGTGTGTGCATGTGTGTGTATGCACACATGCCTATCTCCAAAAATCTTAAAACCTTTTGCAAAGTAAAAGTTTACTACTATTTTTATTTTTTTAAGATACTGTATCATTTTATTTATAAATGTGTCCATATGTATTTCTAAGATATAAAGATTCTTTTTAAAAATCCATGATACCATTATGACACTTAAAAATAATTCTTTAATATCATTTAACATCACATCAGCATTCCGATTTCCCCAACTGTTTAATAAATGACTTTAAATTTTATATTTTTAAAATCTCTGATGGGTAAGAAAAAGGTAGGTGAGAGGTTCCAGATTATATAATGCTCATAAATTAGATAGTCTATCCATCAAAATATTTCTTAAACCTTATTTATGAATCCATGACCAGACTTGGTATGTTGAGGGTTAGGGGAGGGAGTCCCCAGAGGTGGCATGCTCTGTGAACTCAAGGAAGAAATAAAACACATACACACACATACACGAGACAGCCCTTTATCTATCTGTTGCACTCCTATTCATTCTCCATGATCAGCTTAAGCTTTACCTTTTCTCTTACCTTAACTCTATCCATTTCACTAGGCAGAGCTATTTGTTCACTCCTCTGGGTTCTCATAGCTCTTTGTAGCTAGTTTCAACATATCATTCACCTCGGTGGATGGTAACCTTCTGTTAATGTGCAGTAGGCAGAATTCTAAAATGATCGCCCCAATGAGCTCCCTGTATAATTCCCTCCCATTGCATGTGAGGAGGACCTGTGAATGTGAGATGTTACTCCCATGATTATGTAACACTATATGGCAAAAGGGATTTTACCGATGTGCCAAATTGGTTGACCTTAAGATAGTAAGATTACCCTTTGTGGGACTGACCTACCTGATCAGGTCAGCTTTGAAAAGAGATGAGGCTGTTCAAAAGAGACTTAAAATGTGAGAGGGATTTGATACCAGGGAGATAATCCAGTACTTGCTTGGAAATGGAGGGGGCCACAGGGCAAGGAATGCAGGCAGCCTCTAGGATCTGAGGACAGCCCCTGGCTGATAGCCAGCAAGGAACTTCAATCCTACAACCTCAAGGAACTGACTTCTGTCACAAGCACATGAACTTGGAGTAGAATCCCAGCTCCAGATGAGAATGTAGCCTACCTGACACCTTGATTTTAGCCCTGTGAGACCCTGAGCAGAGAACCCACTTGTGCTGTACCCAGACTTCTGACCTATAGAACTGTGAGCTAATAAATGGGTGTTGTTTTAAGCTGCTAAATTTGTAATTTCTTACACAGCCATAGAAACTAATACATTATGCATCTGTCTTCACTGAACAGTGATCTCCTGGAAGGCAGGGTTCATGTCTTAATCATCAACACAGGCCCCTGTGAGCAAAGTGCATGACTTAGAGTAGTGGTCTAATAGGTATTTGTTGAATAAATTTTCACAGTATTGTATAGGCAATTAGAAACATGGATTCAATGTATTCAATTTATTTCAGTAAGTGTTTTTCAAATGCCCACTAGGTGCTCAGCACCATGCCAATGTCAATTTCCTCCAAGGCAGCATCTCTGATTCACTTGGTTTCCCAGTGTGCCTTATAAAACATTGGGTTTTCAAACATTACTGATGCAGAGACAGTTAACTGGGGTTATGGTATTAGAGATAAGAGCTGATGGGGAAATGAATATAAAAGATAAGAAAAGTTCCAAAACTTATTTTGAGGAATAGCTTTATTATGCTGCCCTTATAGAACTTCTGATTAATGCCAGTCATGACTATAACTTTGGGCAATTCATTTAACATTTCTGAGCAGCAGTTTCTTCACTAATAAAGAGGTAGAATACATGAGGTCACTCGTCACCATGAGACTCTATGTCTTCTACGAGTTTCATGCGTTCGTTTTGTCACTACTCATTATCTGGATAACGATATGGCTACATTGTGACTTGAAGGCTTAAGAAATGAAAAGGTCACAACAATCCCCACATTAAACATGATGACTGTGTTATTTTCTCTCCACAGGTCAAAAGGAGCACCCCAGAATCCTCAAGAAACAAGAAGAAAACATGCTCATATTTTTAAAAAAAATCTCTCGATATTTTAACTAAATTTTTTTTTTTTGTAAAGGGTAAACAGCTTTTCACTCTGAAAAAGTTCAGGGCATTATAGCATAACTGGAAGAATCCCAGTCGAAAAGGCTTGACATTTGACTATCTGGGCAGCAATAGAGCATGTACTCAAAATGAAAAGAAAATGACATGTTGCTTAAACTATGCATTAAAGTTCCCCCCTGCCACCCATTTGGTGGGAGGAGCTTGGGTGATGTAAGAAAGAGTATCTCAAGGGTGGATGAAGACATTAAAAGTGAGCAATACCCAGTGGCTTCCAGTTGGCTGGCCTGTTTTAACCCAGGAAAATAAAAGGCATTTGTAACTAATTTTGGTCCTCTCTGTAAATGGAAAAATATTCAGAAAAAAAGACTTCTCATTCATTTTGCAAATATCTACTGAGCTCCAACTATGTGCTAGGTACTGTTCTAAATGATAAGGATACAGCTGTGAACTTGCCTGTGGACCCTACAATTTTAAGTATATTAAGTTAGGGGTCACTTTGGCCAGGGAATTCAGTGTTATTTTCAGTTACATGAACGCCCACTGTATGCTGAGCTACAGAGCTAGATTCTCAGTAAAACTAATGAACTCTAAGCTTCATGGCTGCGTGCTTTCATGGGCCCCTTCTAAGGTTCTGTGTGTCCTCCTCAGGGATTTGGGACTCATGGATACACAGACCCTGCCCCAGCAAGGGGGTTGCCTCTATATCCTGATCTGTGGGTGAGGTCAGTGGGCTGCCAGTAACCCCTTCATTTCGGTTGGCTCCCAATGACATTCTACATTATGTGTGACCTCCCCAATATCCTGAACCCAACTCTGGCATCAGGAAGATTCTGAATAAGATGCTGCTCGCCTCTCTACCGAGGGCCTGCCAGACTATGGCTCCACCATGAGCACCACTGCACCTGCAGTCCTCTTCCCCCTGCCCAGGACCACTAACCAGACGCCAGAACTGGCTGAGTTGGACCAGCCACTTGAGGCAATGGTCAAACGGCCAGCTGGAGCCCACTCCAGTGATATCAAAGGCCTGCAGCCTCTGAGGGCTTTTCCTAGGACACAGGCACTTCCACAGCAAGAAATTGTTTGAGCTGTGTCATGACCAACAAGTTCTGAAGCTTAAGGAAACTTTTCTAAACCATCAATAACAAAAAAAAATATATTTCTATCTACTATGCTAGATGAAAGACAAAATTATCTTTCTATTCTCTCTGCACAAAATGGTATTATAAAATTTTTACCGTGTGAAGAAAGATCAAAGAGTATAAAGTCAAAAATATAGGGAAAAGATGTATTATATAGGCGGGTCAAGCAGTTAAGTTGCAACAGTAACAATAATTGTTAATTAATACTAGTGATAATAATGCTATTTTCCTGGATGCTTTTTAGAATTTGTAAATTGTTATGGTTTCTTTTTTTATTCAAAATAGATCTATACCTTGAACCTAGTTTCATATTCTCTTTCATAAAGAGGGCTCCATATTTGAGAAGTTTCAGGTCTTCTAAATTTCTGGATCTACTCTGACAGAGCTCTTTTTCCTGAAGAAGTGGGCAGGAGAAAGTACATAAGAAATCACTAAGATCATGAGAAACCAATTCACACAGGTTTTCTTTACTCCATTAAATCCTCACCTTCTCCTATTTGGTCTTGCATCTATTTAAAAAGCCTAGAAGAGTCCAATGCCAAGAAGGAGTATTCAAAATATCTAAATACAAAAGACCGTCCTGACCCAACCTCACTGAAAAATCAAGGACCCAACTCCGTCTTCCTAATTTGGAAGAAGACAAACTTGCCTGAATTGGTTTTTGGAATGGGAATTACTTTAGATGTGCAGAGTCCCAGAAACTGAAGAGCGTATCGTTTTGTTAGTACATTTCTTTTAAAATGAGTTATTAATACAGAGGCAGCCGCTATCAAATGTCTTCCTACAACACATCAACCGCTATTTTCCACCTATTCAGGAGGGAATGGCAAGGCTGAGAGCCAATGAAGGGAAGAGAAATGACTGCCCATTTTGTTGCAACAAAACCAAAGGACTCTTGATTTATCAGTACATTTGGCACACTCTTTTCAGGGGTGGGAGGGAGGAATGGGGTGGTGGAAATTAAGGGTTGTAAATTTTATAAATCAAGCCCTCTAAAGTAGGCCAATTGGTCAGCTGCAAACTTGGCAGCACCGTGAAGCATGTGTGCTGGGGCAGCTTCAGAACACAATGTTCTGGTTCACTCTGCGAGCAAAGGAAAGTGGAATAAGGGCGCAACCCAGGACAGAGAGAGGGCTCAGCACAGACATGCAAGAGGGCTAAGAGACAAAGGAAATGCTAGGGAATAAAGGCAACATCCTTAGACTGCTGGCCACATAGAAGTGTGTGTGTCGGCGGGGAGGGAGAGGAGAGAGAGAGATTGATTAGAGCCCCCGAGAGAGGTGCTGTGGTCCTGATGTTTACTGAAACTAAATTCTGGAAAATTCAGAGCAGTTGTGTGATTAATGCTCGAAAGTAATAACTGAATGTTCTATGTCAGAGTAATGATGAAATTTTGCAGAAGTGCTTGGGAATAATGCTGAGTCTATAAACTTTGAACCATAAAGATGTGTGGCATGAAGAGAAAAAGAATATTAAAAAAAAAAAAAGAATAGCCTGAAACACAGAATTTTTAGCTCCAAATTTAATCAGGACCTGCTTTTTCAAAATCAGATTTACATTTCATATTGTTTCAATAGTTACTTGGCTGCTGCTGAATAACAGAATAATGTGTAATATATAAAAATAATTTAAAATAGTTGGCATATTTGAGTATCCAGCCTTCTCAGATATTTTCAAATGGTTTATAAGAAAGTAAACTGAATGCTTAAAGTACAAAAAAAAAAAAAAGAATAAAAAAAAAGAAGGAAAGAAATAGTGTTAACAGTTCAGGGAAAATAAGGAGCCAATGGTAGTTTATACTTTAATTCATAAAACATTCTGTGGAATGGTACTGACTGCCCATAATCTTGAGATTTTTATTTTCACTCAAGTGATTTTGAATTGTGCTATGGTGATATTCCATTAGACAGAATCATTTACAATTGATAGCATGCAATGAATAAGTTCACATATGTTTTTCTTCAAATATCCGGTACTATCATAAGCTTGAAAGAAGGAAAGAGATAAAACTAGTGATAATTGCTTAATTCCAAATGTACACTATCATTTAAAATCTTTAAGTTGAAAATAATTTCTTAAGGAATGTCTCTATCTTTGATTTACTGCACAGAAGAAGTCAAGTTTAAATGCAAAAATGGTTTTTACTTAATAGCATCTCTTCCTCCTCCACATAGGAGAAAAAAACCACCTTCTTTATCAGTGTAAAAAACCAGAGACCATAGTGGCCAAGACTCAGCTGGTCTTTGTAAAGGAGTTTATAGCTTTCAGCTGAAATCTCTAAGTGAGAATTCTCATTCTCAGCTGCTGGCTCCCTGAGAGCTCCCTGTGGCCTCTGACCCCATTTCCATGGAGACAGAGGTGGGAAGGGTAAAAATAAGTTAAAGGGGAAACTTTTTTTTTGAAGGCAGTATTTCCAAATCCCCACTCCTCCAATACTAATGAGTGTCCACGTTAAAACTGAGCACACACTGAAATTTACTTTGTTCTTCAGGGTTAAATGGCTGAAAATAAGGTATTTGATTGTAAAGGTATGTTTGCATGAAAAGAAGGAAATACCCACGCTGTTTGGTACTGTTTAATTTAAGCTCAAAATTGGAGCTCAAAACGAAGGTAAAATGGTTACTGCCATTTAACAATGGAAAGAGAATCCTCCCGTTTTCCAGGGTCTGGTTTTTGGCTGAGAGCTGTGACTGTTAAGTGTCAGGATGCTGCAGATTTCTGTAACGGGGGTGGGAGGGTGGGTTGGTGTTTCCCCAAATGTCAGAAAGCTGGGATCTTCATCAGGAGAATTAAAAAATATGACAGTTTTCCTCACATATATCAGTTAATCCATTGTTTGCTGCAAGCTTTTGTTCCTGACCATCTAACTGAGGCTAATAAAAATAGATAGGATGCTACAACTCCTGTTAGCCACCAGCTCTACACCCAGCTTCCAGCAGCCATTCACTGAGTCATGACTGCATTCCTGCTACTGGAGGATGTATTTTCTCACTTAATGACAGCCTCTTAGGAAAAAGTTTTTTATTAGGGAAAAATCCAAGCATACGCAAAATCAGAGAGAGTTGTCTGATGATCCCCATGTGCCCATGACTCAGTTATGGCAATCGTTAATTCATGGTCACTCTTTTTTATCCATGCTACCATATATTCCTCTCTGCATTTTTTTTTTGAAGCAAATAAGATATTTTCATCCATGAATATTTTAGTATGTATTTATAAAATATAAGGCCCCAAAATAAACACAATACCATTACCACATTGAAAAAACATTAACAATTATTTTCTAATATCAACAAATATCCATGAGATGTCTTTTTGAGTTAATTATTATCATTTTTGTTATATTATTATTATTCACATTTTACAGTTATAGAAACTGAGGGCATGAGAAGTTAAAAATCCTCACAGAAGTAGGAGAACCTACTTAGAGGTTGAGGTATAGATGAACACAAGCCCATGTCCTCAAGATCACAAGGATTATAGCGAAACAAATAATGATACTAGCATTTTTTTGTGTGTATTTACTCTGTGTCAAACTTTGTTCTGACAACTTGTCTTATTTAATTCTCAGAACAACCCAGTGAGGTAGGTGCCATTATCTGCATTTTACAGATGAGGAAGGGAAGGCACAGAGGGCTCAGACAACAGCCAGTACGTGGTGCATCCAATTAAGGGATACATTCACTCACTCTCTCAGTCGTTTACTCATTGACTTCCTGTCTATATTTATCTATCTATGCATCTGTATATCCATTTATTTGAATAGATAATATATTTTCATGGCTCAAAACTCAAGAGGTTCAAGATGGTACACGCAGGAAAATCTGTATCACCTCTGTCCCCCACCTCTCCCCGCCACCATCCAGTTCCTATCTCCAGAGGCAAGCAATATTTTGGACTTCCTGGGTATCCTTCCCTTGGTATGTCATGCATACGCACAAGCAAATGCATATCTGTCCCCTCCTGTTTTTACATGGAAGGCAGCACACTATACACACTGTCCTATCCTTATGGGTTTTCCCTAGCATATTTTGGAGCTTTGTTATTCTCTTTTACACAGGGCCCATACTGCTCCATCCTGCCTATTCACATTGGGAAGCAAACCAGGTCTGAATCTCTAAGTCTCTAAATCTTAACTTCCATGTAAATATTTCATGCTGACTTGGAACTTCCATGTTTTCCCCATTCATATTTTGAGCCTGCCAAAGCACTCTTTAAAATCAATTTATTCTATCATTGCCTTAGGCAATGCACTAAACTTACTTTAAAAGCATGATACGTTGGAGTGTGTTGCCTGAGATCCTAGCAAAGTTTTATTTAAAAATAATCCAATGTTATAATTAACCAGCCTTTAGATGTTCTTTATTCCTTTCATTTTGTAGGGACGATTGAAAAGTGTTCTCAAAGAGGATATAAGAAGGTTTGCAGTAAAAGACACTATCAACTAATGTAGTGTAATACAAATAAAAAACAAGGATGGAAAAATATTTTTAAATGTTTAAATATTTTTAAATGTTACCCTTAATGACAGGGGTTTGAGCTCATAATTGCCAATATCTATACAGAGTTTAAAAAGATCCCAAATTGGTATTGTCCCCAGATACCTAGCAGAAGCAACACAAATCCTCCTTAAATCCAGGCTTCAAATGAATTCTTACAGGTCAAGTTCCAAGGAACATCAGCCATCATCCTTCTCTCCACCTCCACTTCCCAAATCGTAGTAAGATGGAGAAACAAGCCACCACGAGGAAGAATCAGCAAAACAACAAACTACAGAAACAGATCCACAAAGGCAGGAGACACTGGAATTATCATATATAAATAAAGTTAAAAGAAAATAGAAGGATTTGAAAGGGAGTGAAAATATATAAAAGAGAGCCCTAGAGATACTGAGCAAGGGGTGAGATGATCCAGTGTAACCAGACTGCTAGAAAAGATCATAGGAAAATTTAACAGAATTTAAGTTACATGAAAATTATATAAATGAATTGTTGTCTCCACAAAAAGACCAAGTCTTAGATTCAGACATCCCAACAAATCCTAGGAAAATTCAATAGAAATCTTCATTGAGACACACTGTAGAGAAACTAGAAGTATAACAGAAAAGTAAAGAAAGAATATCAGTTTGAGGGAACGGCAGGTTTACTACAAAAGAACAATTAGGCAGTTGACTTTTCAACAACACGGAAATGGGAAGATATTAGAATACTGTTTTTAAACTGCTGAAGATAAAACAACTCTCATGGTAGAATTGTTTACCCAGTGAAACTTTCATTTAAACATAGGATAAAATAGAGAACCTTTCATTACAAAAACTGAGAGAATTTGCCACCACCAGAGCTTCTCTAAAAGAGGTCCTTCATGACAGAGTTCATGAAGAAAAGGATCTCAGAAGACTTAATTTACAAGGAATAATAGTAAGCATCAAAAAAATAGCAATGCATGGTATCTAAACATGAACAATGGAATAAAACAATAAAATCTAGTTTATGGAGTTAAGACATAAGTTTAAAAATTAAAATCCTTGATTAAGAGAACACATGTCAGGAGGAGTTCCATTCAACATTAAAATGTCATATGCTTCTTATATCATTCAGAGTAGAAATGCTGATTAAATTCAGACTTTAAAAATTAAATATGCATTTTAAAATTATTTCTAGGAAAAACACTAAAAGCATAAAACAAGCAGAGGAAAAAATAGAATGAGGACAAAGTAAATCTCAAATAATCCAAAGAAGCATAAAAGGAAAAGGGAAAAATGAGAGCAAAGAATGTGAAAATAAGATGGTAGAAAGGAATTAAAATAGACCAGTAATCAATATAGGTGGACTAAACTGAACTACAAGACTATTAGACTGGATTTTGAAAAGGTAATATGTTGTTTTACAAGGTTCACATTCAACCAAAACTTAAGTACAGAAAAAGAGTAAAAGTCAAAGGATGGAAAACTAAATAATACGCAGAGAGCAAAAGAAAGCAAGACTGTTCTAATATCAGACAAAATAGATTTTAAGGCTGGGAGCATCACTAGAAATAAAGTGAAATCACTACATCTTCATAAAAGTTTCAATTCACCAGGAAAATACATCAATTCTAATTCATATATCCCAATAATGTAACTTCAAAATATATAAACTAAATATGGACAGAACTACAAGAGGAAACTGACAAAGCCATGATCACACTAGATCTGTGGTTCTCAAACCTGATGGAGCATCAGAATCACCATCAGGGCTGGTTAAAACACAGATTGCTGGGCCTGCCCTTATAGTTTCTGATTCAGTAGGTCTGAGATGGGGCCCAAGAACTTGTATTTCTAGCAAGCTAATGCTACTGGTCCAAGGCCCACACTATGAGAACCACTGCTCTAGAGAAGTATGCACCAAGAGACATGTTTATGGAAGTTTACGGCAACATTGGTCATTATTGAAAAGTTCTGACACCAACCTGTTAGTCAATGAACAACAGATACTACAAATAGCTCATAGTATAGTCAGACAATTGAACACTGTAGAATGATGACAAAGAAGGAACTATAGCTTATATGCATCAACATAGTTAATTCTCAAAAACAACATTTGAGCAAAAGAAGAAAGTCTAAGAAAAATACATAAAGTAGGATTCCATTTACATAAAGTTCAAGGCAAAACAAATTAAGAGATTATGTAGGGATACACCTAGTTATGATAAAGCCATAAAGAAAAGCAAGACAATGAATAACCCAATAATAGGGATAGCAGTTCCTCCTATGAGGTGGGGGTGGGGAGATGCAATTCTGAAGAGTAATGTCCTGTTTCTTAAACTGGGAGGTGAATTATGTGATGCTTATTTTATTCTAAGCTGTACAGATACATAATGCATACTTTTAATATCTAAGGTATATTTTACAATAAAAAGTTAGAAGTTAATGAAACCAGATAGTATATGAGAAGGAGCAAATCACTTCCAACTGAAGTGGTCAAGATTAGATTCCTAGAACTTCCCTGGTGGTGCAGTGGTTAAGAATCCGCCTGCCAATGCAGGGGACACGGGTTCGAGCCCTGGTCTGGGAAGATCCCACATGCTGCGGAGCAACTAAGCCTGTGCACCACAACTACTGAGCCTGCGCTCTAGAGCCCGCGAGCCACAACTACTGAAGCCCACACGCCTAGAGCCTGTGTTCCGCAACAAGAGAAGCCACCGCCATGAGAAGCCCATGCACCGCAATGAAGAGTAGCCCCCACTCGCCTCAACTAGAGAAAGCCCGCACGTAGCCCGGAAAGACCCAACGCAGCCAAGAAAAAAAAAAAAAAAAAGATTAGATTCCTAAATGTCCATCAATAGAGGAATGGATAAAGAAGATGTGGTATATATATACGATGGAATACTACTCAGCCACAAAAAAGAATGAAATTTTGCCACTTGCAACAACGTGGATGGACCTAGAGACTATCATACCGAGTGAAGTAAGTCAGAGAAAGACAAATATCACATGATGTCACTTATATGTGGAATCTAAAAAAATGATATAAATGAACTGATTTACAAAACAGAAAGAGACCCACAGACATAGAAAACAAACTTATGGTTACCAAAGGGGAAAGACGCAGGGAGGGATAAATTAGGAGTTTGGGATTAACATATACACATATATACATATGTGTAACATATACACATATACTACATATAAAAGAGGTAACAAACAAGGACCTACTTATAGCACAGGCAACTATTTTGTGATAACCTATAAGGGAAAAGAATCTGAAAAAAATATATATATGTATAACTGAATCACTTTGCTGCACACCTGAAACTAACGCAATATTGCAAATCAACTATACTTCGATTAAACAAAGAGTAGATTCCACAAGGAATTAGGATTTGGGCTACCACCGAAAGCTTGGTAGGCAAAGACTTGGAGGGGTGGGGGATATTTTAACCTTGGTCAAATGAGAATGACATAATCAAGTGGTAAGAAGCACAGCGGCCTGGCCAGAGAGAATGGTTCACATGGGATACAGAGGGATCAGGTTGGAAAGGGAAGTTAGATCAAATTCTTAATTTAATTAATTATATAAAGTCAGAATTTTGAGGAAATAGGATGCACAGCAGATACATTTTGATAGAAGGATGTCAGGGAAATTCAGGAATGTGGCTGCTAGTGGTCTCTACATGGAGAAAATCAAAACAGAGTCATTTAAAAGAGATTCTTAGGCACAAGTCTAGTTATGCAGTCAGACCCATCTACATGGAAAGTGAAATGCCCTTGACTTGCTAACTTCCATTTTTTATATTTATCAAGGTAATTGAAAACCTATGTATGAAGGTTAAAATCAATAACTCTATAAGGTTTATAATGAACAATAATAGTTACCTTCCCTAACTCTGCCATTCTTGAGTTCCACAACCTAAAGGAACTATTTCAACTTTCTATGCTCTTCTGGTTTTAACTTCCATTTTTTGAAGTACCATACCTATACTGCTACTTTTTGATTAGACATGATTTTCTCTACTAGATGAGGATCTGACTCTTTTATAACTACCACCTCTAGACTCTAGTACACACATATACTTTACCACCACTATCCTCCCAGCATAAATCTTTCATGATTTTTGGCTAAATCAATGTACAGTGTTTACATTATTAGGCCCATATAAACATTGTTCTCAGCTGAGCCATGTGGTACATGGAACACATTTCTTGCATAACTTTAAAATTTTCCAGGAGTTGTCTTTTTTATATTCGCATAGTTTTCTATTTACCTATTAATTTATCCCTAAACTCTCCATTTAGGTCTCTAAAATTTCCCTCAATATGGTCAAATTCAATGGGTAATTTCTATGTTCCATTTTACCCCCCTTGGAGACATCTCTCTTGGACTGCTCCAGCTTGTTTCAATCTGACTTACTTGTTATCCCAGGACTTCATTCGGTAACATCCTAGAAATTCTTATCACCTTTCTTCTGCTGGATACCATCTTCCTCTTTCTTCTGTGTGTAAAAGTGGGGCTTCTCAAATGGTAGACCTTTCTGTACATAAGACCCATCTGGTTCCTTTTTTTTTTTTTGGCTGTGTTGGGTCTTCGTTGCTGCGCGCAGGCTTTCTCTAGTTGCGGCGAGCAGGGGCTACTCTTTGTTGCGGTCTGCAGGCTTCTCATTGCAGTGGCTTCTCTTGTTGTGGAGCACGGGCTCTACGGCACGTGCGCTTCAGTAGTTGTAGCACGCAGGCTCAGTAGTTGTGGCGCACGGGCTTAGGTGCTCTGCGGCATGTGGGATCTTCCCAGACCAGTGATCCAACCCATGTACCCTGCATTGGCAGGCAGATTCTTAACCACTGTGCCACCAGAGAAGTCCCTGGTTCTTCGGGGAAAACCCCAAATGCCAGTTATCTTTAAGTCTTATCTCTTGGGCTTATCAGTTTTCTCAGACAGAATCACTCATTTGCCTGATGATAGGAGTGTGTGGATAAGACTGGCAGCCAGGGTCTTGGCTGCCATGGCCATGCCTCGGAAAGGCCTTGGGTAAGGTAGCAGGTTTACTTTTTAGTACGTCGAAATTTCCTTAGTCATTCTGTTTACAGTATAGAGCCTTAATTTGCCTTCAAATGTTACAGAGGTCTAAAAATAGTCCTCTTCTCTCTAGTTGGATGGAGGTTGAAAGTCATCATCAGACCATAAAACTATCAAGATTATAAAGGGTAAACAAATTAATTTTATAGTCAACAAATATTTATTGAGTGCCTAATTTGAGCACAGCATTGTGTTGGAAAATGAGTTAATGCGTACTTCTTTACCAGATTCCTCGGAACTGGAACCTATTCTTTAAGGGGAAAAAGGGCAAGAAAGTAGTGCTGACATACAAGCTTTCAAAACTTACTAGTCCAAGAGTGTCTAGGCTAAATGCGGAAATAATTTCAAAAAAGATATAGGTAAGTTCACAAATATCAGCTCCATCAAGAAAAACTAAAATGAAGTAGACACATTTCTAACCTCCGAGACTCTTGTCAAGGAGAACAACCATATCTTCCCAAAATTTTGGTGGTGGTGGGAGGTATGCTCCTGGAGTGCCATGTGCAGTTCTTGGGATATACTGAGTTTTAGTTTGAAGAAGTATATCTGCTACTGTGTAAGTCTATCAGAAGATATTTTCTATATTATTCAAATGAAGTGTGGAGTAGAATGATCTTAACAGACCAGTAGTTCTCAGAGTTAGTCTCTGTGGGCCTCTGGAGGTCCCAAAGGTAAGTAACATTTTTTATAATAATTCTAAGACATCATTTGCCCTTTCCACTGTGTTGATATTTGCACCAACAGTATAATTCCTGCTGGTGCTTAAGCACAAACCACGACAGTGGCATCAAACCATGGTAGCAGACACTGATTTCTTCAATATCAGGCACTTGCAGTGAAAAAAGAACGAGTTTCACTTAAGAATGTCTTTGATCAAACATAAAAATGATTAATCTTATTAAATATCAACTATTAAGTACACTTTAAAAAGTATTCCATTAGACAAAATGGGAGAGGCACATAAGACCTTATACTGCCCACTGAAACAGGATGCTGATCTTGAGGAAGAGTGCACATTTAATTGTATGGGTTGCAAGCTATCTAGCTATTTTTCACAGAACACAAGTTTTTGCTTGAAAGAACGACTGACAAATTATGGTTATTCATACTTGAGTATTTGTCAAATATTTTCTCAAAAATTAATGAAGTGACTCCGTCACTTCAAGGGAAATAACCAGCAGTATTTTTGCCAATGATAAAATCAAAGCTGTCAAGTGAAAATTAGAACTTTGGAAAACTCATATCCACCACTGTGAGCTTGACAAAACCTAATACTTGGGGACATTTCTGATGAGATTGGTGGTGATGCTAATGATCATGAGTGTTCGATATTAGAACAATAAACTTTATTAATGTGTCAAAAATTTTAGAAGCAGCACATAACTCAGTGAACCAGTATTTTTCACCTGACCAATGCATGCATAAAAGAGCCATTCAAAGTGAAAGACAGACAAAAGAATTTATTTATTTTTTATACAGCAGGTTCTTATTACTTATCTATTTTATACATATTAGTGTATATATGTCAATCCCAATCTCCCATTTCATCCCATCATCACCACCCCCATGCCACTTTCCCCCCGTGGTGTCCATACGTTTGTTCTCTACATCTGTGTCTCTATTTCTGCCTTGCAAACCGGTTCATCTGTACCATTTTTCTAGATTCCACATATATGCGTTAATATACGATATTTGTTTTTCTCTTTCTGACTTACTTCACTCTGTATGACAGTCTCTAGATCCATCCACGTCTCTACAAATGACCCAATTTCGTTCCTTTTTATGGCTGAGTAATATTCCATTGTATATATGTACCACATCTTCTTTATCCATTCATCTGTCGATGGGCATTTAGGTTGCTTCCATGACCTGGTTATTGTAAATAGTGCTGCGATGAACATTGGGGTGCAAGTGTCTTTTTGAATTATGGTTTTCTCTGGGTATATGCCCAGTAGTGGGATTGCTGGGTCATATGGTAATTCTATTTTCAGTTTTTTAAGGAACCTCCATACTGTTCTCCATAGTGGCTATATCAATTTACATTCCCACCAACAATGCAAGAGGGTTCTCTTTTCTCCACACCCTCTCCAGCATTTGTTGTTTGTAGATTTTCTGCTGATGCCCATTCTAACCGGTGTGAGGTGATATCTCATTGTAGTTTTGATTTGCATTGCTCTAATAATTAGTGATGTCAGAGAAAAGAATTTTAATATGACAAAATAACCCTTAAGAAATGACTACATATATGGAGAGTTTGGGGAAGTATTAAAGAAAAATATCCAAAACTACTTGAAAAGGCAATTGAAATATTCCTCTGTTTTCCAACTATATATCTGTGTGGAATTTTCTTTACATATTTCAACCAAAGCACAGTTATCAACAAGATGAAAGCAGATGAGAATCCAGCTGTCTTCTATTAAGCTGGACATTAAAGATATTTGTAACAATGTAACAATGCTACTCTTCTAATTTTTCTGAAAAATATAGTTCATTTTCATAAAATATGCTATTTATATAAACATGTAATGGGTTTATTATTGTTTTTAAATGAACACATAAATATTAAATTTTTTCTCATGCAGTAAATATGGATGGATTATACCCAACATAAACAAAAGCTCTTGGAGGTCCTCAGTTTTTAAGTGTTAAGGGGTCCTGAGACCCAGAAGTATGAGAATTAAACTAACCTTAATTAGTCTTTCTGTTCATGGCTTAATCTTAAATTGAGTTACAAATTTGAGTGGATTGAGGAGACACATTTGGAAGCAATAACCAAGAATATCAATTTAAAAAATTTTGGCAAAGCAATGGTTCCCAATTAGGGGTGATATTGACCACTCTCCCCTCTGGGGACACTTGAGATGTCTGTAGACGTTTTTGGTTATCACACTGGGTGGATGGAGGTTGTGGGGAAAGGTGCTATTGGCATCTAGTGTGTAGAGGCCAAGGATGCTGCTAAACATCTTTAAATGCACAGGACAGCCTTCCCACAACAAAGAATTATCCAGCACAAAATGTCAGTGGTGCTGAGGTTGAGAAACCCTCCAGTTAACTATAGTAGATAGATATAAAAACTGCCTGTCAAAACAAAACAGTGAAGCTAAATCACTTAAATGTATGCATCTAAAACACCACAGTTTTCAAACAAGATACATACAAATCAGTATAGGATAGCAGATTTAAGCCATGAAGCTGTTTTCTGATTTACCAGTGAGACTAGTCGTTCATTTTCTAAAGGCAAATAAAGGCCTAATATTTGTGGTCTGGTTTATTATTAAAACTCTAATAAATTTTTAGAAGTTTATTCTTTCTCATGTTCAACATATAAGTCAAGTCTGGTACTGTGCATCTGTATTTGTATTTCTGAATACAAACAAATGTGAGGCCGGGAAGCCCAAATACGAATTAAAAACAGAGTGAAGTAAGTCAGAAAGAGAAAAAAAAAATCGTATATTAAGGCATGTATGTGGAATCTAGAAATATGGTACAGATGAACCTATTTGCAGGGCAGGAATTGAGATACAGACATAGAGAACAGATGTGTGGACGCAGGGTGGGGAGGTGGGGATGAACTGGGAGATTGGGATTGACGGATGTGCACTGCCATGTGTAAAACAGATAGCTAGTGGGAACCTGCTGTGTAGTGCAGAGAGCTCAGCTCGGTGCTCTGTGGTGACCTAGATGGGTGGGAGGGAGGTCCAAGAGGGAAGGGATATGCGTATACATATAGCTGATTCTGTACACCAGAAACTAACACAACATTGTAAAGCAACTATACCCCAATTAAAAAAAAAAAGCAACCAAAAAACACAGTAAATAACATCTTGTGCTCTGACTCAAGACAGCATCCGAAGTTTCCCTAATCATTCATAAAATACAAGACCTAAAGAATTAGCAAGACCTCACAACAACAAAAACAACAAAAAACCAAGAAAAGTCCTTTCTATTCTGTTTATTTTGTCTAGTACTAAGGGAGCTAGTTAATAACTGTTGGGCTAACTAATGACATCATTTTGGTAGAAAGGAATTATAAACTCCTAGAATCAGTCAATTAGTCATACCTACTGTTGTCAGTTGAATTATGTGCTCTCCCTACCCCCTAACCCTGGGTTGCATTCCTAATACTCTATACCTGTGAATGTGATCTTATTTGGAAATAGGGTCTTCACAGATGCAGTCAAGTTAAGATGAGGTCATGCTGGGTTAGGGTGGGCCCTAATCACGATGACTGGTACCCTTATAAGGAGAGAGAGAGATTTGGAGACACTCACAGAGGGAAGAAGTCCCTATGAAGACAGGAGTAGAGCCTGGATTGATGCAGCTACATGCCAAGGAGCAGCAAGGATTTCTGGCAACCACCAGAAAGTAGGAAGAGGCAAGAAAAGATCCTTCCTTAGAGCTTTCAGAGCTCTACTATTTCCTTGATTTTGGACTTCTAGAACAATGAGACAAAAAATTTCTACTGTTTTAAACCACCCAGTTTGTAGTACTTTGTTACGTCAGCCTAAGGAAACTAATACACCTACCTATATCTATACCAAAGTCTCTTCTTCAAACCTCTTGCAGATTATTTTCGGGCATTGACCATTGAAGGTCCAGTGACAAATCACTCACTACCTACAAAACAGACAGCTTCATTTCTGGATGGTTCTAAAAGCTATAGAGTTCTTTATATAATGAGCAAATAGACTTTTCTGCTTGGTTGTTTAAATTATTTTACAATATTTTTATCAACCACCCCATCTAGAATTCTGTCATCTATATCACATATCATGATGTACTTTGGTAAATGGGTCACTCAAAGTGCATCTTATCCAAAGGCAGAAGCTGAGATCCCCAAAGTTTACATCAACTCTTTATCTTCAGAGCAGGTGGTAGCATAAATGTGTGAAGTTGCCCACTGAGTTTGTAAGATGCTACAGGTCTTGTGAATGAGAATGGGTGGCATCACCTCAAGCCACTCAAATTCACTTATAAAAAAGTTTGCAGGGGGAATTAGGCCAACAGGATAGGTAGGGGTCCAGTTTGCACAAAAAGGATAAGTGACTTTTTAACCTTCACAAAATTAGTAGCAGAAATGGGATTAGGATCCAGTTTGTTACACAAAACTTCTAGCGGTTTTCTGACTCCCATGCAGAGTGCCTTCCCCGAGTACACAGCTGGAATACCCATCATTTAATACATTGCGTACCGCCCCTTGTGAGCTGAGATCTTAATAAGGTTTTTAATAAAAGCTCACCAATTAGTTTACTCCCGTGCCATTGAGGGTCCTTCTTTCATGCAATTGAAATTCTATTTATAATAAATTCACTCAGTATTCACGTGGGCGATGCATACATTTCAAAATGTTCAGCTGCAATTTGGATCTAATTAGTTGACACTTTGAGTACTGCCAAAGGTTTTTTTATTCAGGAGTGGATTGGCTGTTTCAACAACAAATTCTCGAAAACATCTGTAGAATAAAGCCAACTGACAAAAATATTTATGTTACAGTTTTCAGCTGTGACATAAGGGGACATTCCGTCTTATGTGCTTTGCATTTATTGCAAGAGCTTTGGCCACAAGGATGCTCTGTGGGATGGGCTTTCCTCATTACCATCTTGTCTTGTCCTTCCTTCCTGTTGGTTTAAGTTTACAAGATGCTTCAGATGGAAAATTTGATAGCCTCATGTCTCAACATCTCATTGTCCATACTTAAAAATTAAAAGCAAGGTGAGAGCCACATTGAAAAATCACTTTTAATGCTGAAGAATGGTGACAACAGAGCAGGTGTTGGCTAATTATGATGAGATGTTGAAGATGAAGATGATAAAAACGGTAACAGCTAACAATTATGGAGTGCTTACCACCAGTCACTGTACCAGACATGGTATCTCATTTGAACCTCTCAACAACTCAGTAAAGTAGATATGTTTTATCCCCATCTTGAAGTTGAGAAAACTGAGGCTGAGGGAAGTTAAGCTACCTTCCCAAGGTCTCAGAGCTAATAAGCTGGGGGCTCAGCATTGAAATCCATTCTGACTTGCAAAGTCACTACATTACTTAGACTCAGCTGTTTCCAGAGACATCGCATGATTTTGCATAGTGGAAATTCTGACTTCTGCTATGTATAGTAAGTATGTATATCCTATAACAGTGTTACTATTCCAGTCAATATCTCACTGATTTAGATTAAAGGCAAACTAACTTTCCCAGGGAAGAACAATGACACCGAGTGAAAGTCTGGTCCTTCAGATTCACAGAGGAAGTGGGTATCCAAAGAAATGTGCTCTTCTATGTAGGTGTCTTGCAGCAGAGGATAAGAAAAACCCCGAGACAATTATCTTGGCAACTTAGGCAGCTTGATTTTTGTTTAATTCCATACTAGAATGTGGGGCTGATTTTGCCCAAATGATTGTTTCAGTTATTCATTTCGAAATGCTAGTTAAAGGATGCAGACCTATTTCTACAAGTCTGATAACTTGATACCCAACCCGATCCCACCCCATCCCACCCCATCCCAAAGGGATCTGGGCTAGGGAGGCCAGTCTCCAAGGTGTGGTGTTGTGTAAGAGCCCTAGAACCAGACTATCTGGGTCCAATTACCAGGCTCATTACTCACTAGCTGCATGATCTTGGAGAAGTTTTAAAATTTCTTTATGCTTCAGTTTCATTCTCTTAAAACAGAGATAATACTTGTAAGTCCTCATAGAGTTGCTGGATAGATTAAATTAATTCACATGTGGAAAGCACTTGGAATAGTGCCTGACCTAGAGTAAGGCTCATTAAGTACTAGCTATCACCGTCATCATCATTGTCTTCCAGCTCCTTGCAGGAATTTAAGTGTCTAACTCTGCTATAAACTCTGTTTTTCACCACGGAAAATGAAAGAGTCCAAAGATCTTCGTTTATATTTCAAAACTTCCTAGAGAAATTTTAATAGGCATTAGGACCTTTATTATTATTTATGTCTGTACTCAGCAAAAATTTTCTAAACAAAGTGGTGAGCTAGAGAAGTCTCAAAAAAAATCTAATTTTTATGAAATTATCTGAAAAGTAATCAGTAAAGGAGCTTGTTTTTAAAGAAGTTACTTCTGGCTAGAGAAAATGGAATAAAGCCTACAGCACAGTGCCTGGCAAATGGTAGGCATTCACCATCACTACTACTAATGGAACATCTTCATTTCTGTTTCGTGGTTCTTATTAGTACTTTATCCCATAGTGAGCTTTTCCTTTTGTGGATTATAAATTGTTGTTGTTTTTTTTTTTTTTACAACTTCTGAACGCTGCAAAAGTTGACTTTTTGAAGCAGTATAACCATAATTTCCCCTTCTCTGAAGTTTCTGGCTAAAAGTATCTGCCTTGCCCTCTTCTCTAAAGCTGGAATTAGAAAAATTTAACCTGGGTGTGAAAGAATAAATCAATGAGAGCATGTACACCCTTCACAATAGCATTCTGTTGGGAGCTGCTTATAACCAAGTTCTCCAGTTTCAGGTTCGTCAATAGAACCTGTCTCAAATGTCATTGTGGACAGTGGACTATTAATGTCAGCTCAGAGTAAGTAAGCGCACGGAAGGATTCGAGTTTCAGCCCTTTTCTTGATGAGGATCAGTAACTCTAGGAATAGGACCATGGGGGTAAAATACCTGCTATGAAAACATTACCTATGCCTGAGCAAACATATTTAGTCTATGGTTTACTGGGAAATGGTGTTTCAATAGGGAGACATTATTGTAACATATCACAAATTATTTCTGATGCAATCTAAAATAAATCTGTTACTAAGTATTGCATATTAATTTCAAGAAAAAAACACCCAGGAAATAAGAAAAAAAAAAAGGACAATTAAAATCACCTGCATAATACTGCCACAAAATCAAACTACTGTGAACGCTATGGTACATGGCTTTGTGGATTATTTTTCTGTGTGTGTACAAATGTATTTTTGTCATTATTTACATTTGGGGAAATTTTGAAGGCTTTAATTTTTATGTAGTTAATTATTCAACTTCTCCTTCATAGCTTCTCTATTTGTGTCATACTTGATGTTCTTCCCCATGTCAAGATTATAACACTGTTCAGTTTTGTTTTTAGCTATTGCTATCATGATTTACTTTCTTTCGTTCACCTTTTTAGTCTATTTGAAATTGGTTTGGTTTAGGAGTGAGCAAGAGACCTAACTTTATGTTTCTCCAAATGGCTGGCCTGTGTTGCTCAGATACAACTTTTAAAATAATCGATCCCCCTTGTTGATTTGTGGTACTTTTAGCGTATGGTAAGTTCACATATAGCCTAAGGTTTGCTTCTGAACTTTCCATTCTGTTTTTTTGATTCATCTATCTATTCCTGCATAGAACCACATCTACTAATTATTATCAACTTAGTATTTTTAGCAAAATTTGGCAATTTATACAAGGTCTATGCTTAAGTGTAATCATAGGCATTCTACAATTACCTTTTAAGAAATACTAATTTGTTTTTGTGATATACACACAGTATATACATTTAAATGTCATAAATGATACAAAAATGCAAATAGTGAAAAACAAGTCTCCTTCCCTTTCCTTCTCTGTCAGCTACTTACCCATCCTGGAGTCAACCACTATCTCTTATACATCTTTCCAGTGCTATTCTATGCATATATAAATATAGAAATAGGATGTTAAAATGGTGCTTTCAGCCATGACTCTGAAATGACAGGTATTAGATTGCCAGATTCCAATTTGAATGTCATACCAAAATATAAATCTTCAGTGGAAACAGAAACCAGTTTTATGACCTTAAACTTTGTACCCACTTTGTGGGTATTAAATGGTGGGTTGCTGATGGAAGGGAAAAGTGAGATGGATTTGTGATTGTGAAGATGATTTCTTTGGAGAGAGCAGTGCAGGGCGTCCTATTGCCCACCCGCCTCAGGTGTAGAGAGAACCTTCCATGGGACTCCTTTTGACACGCGGCCCTGCCAAGTGACAGACAAGTGATGGTGTCTCCCTCTCACCTGAGAGCCAGAGACAATAGATGGGTGGAGCCATGGGAGTTTGGGTCATGTGGGTTGGGTCCGGAAGCTCATAGTGTGTCAACACAAAGGATGTGTGATTTTCATGTACCAGGTATGGGCCACACAGGAGACAGAGACAGAGAGATGGGGATGGGGAGGGAGAGAATTATGTTAAGTCACACACAATAGTCTATCTAGATGGGAAAGAGATCTCAGTATTTAGAAGCTGGAGGTGGACTGTAAATATCCCAGGAGGAAGAGTAGGCAATGCCCCTAAGGAGAGTGCATCACATGCATCAAAGGAATGCAGGTGAGATACCTCCAATAGTGGGAGGGTTGACTCTAAAAAGCCACAACAGTATCCTCTGAGTAGGATGACAGCCATCCCAATTGACGTGGATTGAGGGAATTTCAGAGACACGGTTTCATTTTAAAACTGGGAAGGCCCTGGCAACCTGGGACAAGTTGGTCACCCTACGCCTGAGTAAAACTCGTCTGTTTCAATCACCTGTGAGACATAGAGAGTGTAAAGCCATCCTTAGAATGTAGAGTCTAGTTCTTACTTTCCTGTTCCCCTTACCTCTTGTCATCTCACCCTAGAGTAGTCAGAAATAAGTAGTAATAAGTAGCAGCAGATTCGAGCTAAAGAGAGCAAGCTTCACTTGGGAGAGGGGTGCAGCAATAACAACTTAGAGTTCGCAGTTTTGACTATGATGTGGGTCTGGGCATACTAATTTCTTAATTGAGACTGAGAAGTCGAAATTGAGATTGGTGATCTAATGTGAAACAAAACTTTGTACAATTCACAAGTGATCAGAAAAATCATGGAACTGAATTGTCATCTAGGGGCAGGAGACTTTCCCCACTGAATACATTTTAATGGGTCAGTGGGACACAAAATAAAGTCGCTTTGTGATTTCACTCCATGAGTCATGCTGTTTCAATATGCTAGCTTTATATTTGTGTAGTAGGTTACACATCCTGCTCTGCTTTACTTTTTTCACATAACAATGTACTTTGGAGCTTATCCTATGGATAGAGCTGCCTCATTCTTTGTTCATGTTACGTGGTATTTCCATAGTTGGATGGTCATGTTTTATTTACTACTCAATAGTTCTCTAATGACGGCTATCTAGGTTGTTCCCAGTATTTTCCTATTACAATCAACTGTTAATATCAATTTCACATGTTTGAATATAATCTAGGAGTGGAACTGCTGGGTTGAAAGATAATCATTTAAATTTTTGCTGGTTACTAATGAATTGCCATCCAAAAAGGTGGCACTAATTTACATTCCACTCAAAAATATATGACAGAATGCTTATCCCTCCTCCCCTCCACTCACCAATACGTGTGTCATCAAGCAAATCTGATATGTGGATAATAGCATATGATAGTCTGAATTTGTATTTCTCTTATTATGAGTGAGACTGAGCATCACTTTATGTATCATCTCTTTAGAACTGGCTTTGCTTATTTTTCTAATGTGTATTTGAATTTTTAGGAATTACTTAAGAATTAAGGTAATTTGGGACTTCCCTGGCAGCGCAGTGGTTAAGAATCCGCCTGCCAATGCAGGGGGCATGGGTTCGATCACTGGCCCGGGAAGATCCCACATGCCACGGAGCAACTAAGCCTGTGCGCCACAACTACTGAAATCCGCGCGCCTAGAGCCCATGCTCCACAAAGTGTAGTAGCCCCCGCTCACCGCAACAAGAGAAAGCCCGCGCACAGCAACAATGACCCAATGCAGCCTAAAATAAATAAATAAATAAATTTATTAAAAAGAAAAGAATGAGGAAATTAGCCATTTGTCTTTTATATGTTTTACAAATATTTTCATGCACTTAATTTTTCTATTCATCTTATTTATGGTATATTTTTACATGCAAAATCTGACTTTTACATATTCTAATTTTTCAATTTTTAACAGTGGTTTCTGGGTTTTGTATAATACTTAGGGAGATACTTCATACTCTGATATTATAGAAACATTATTTCATATTTTATTTTAATATTTTTATGATTTTTTTAACATTTAAATCTTTGATCTCACATATATTTTTAATGTAACAATATGGTGGAAAAATTTTTTCTAAGTTGTCCCAATGACTTTATTCAAATAGTCTCCATTGGGCTTCCCTGGTGGCTCAGTGGTTGAGAATCTGCCTGCTAATGCAGGGGACACGGGTTCTAGCCCTGGTCTGGGAAGATCCCACATGCCACGGAGCAGCTGGGCCCGTGAGCCACAACTACTGAGCCTGCGCGTCTGGAGCCTGTGCCCTGCAACGGGAGGGACCGCGATAGTGAAAGGCCCGCGCACCGCGATGAAGAGCGGTCCCTGCACCGCGATGAAGAGTGGCCCCCACTTGCCGTAACTAGAGAAAGCCCTCGCAAGAACCGAAGACCCAACACAGCCAAAAATAAAGAAATAAATAAATAAAGTAGCTATAAAATAAAAAAAAAAAAAATAGTCTCCATTTTCTCCCACTGAGAAAATGTCATTTTTATTGTAGAATTACTCCCTAAAAAATCACCAGGCCCAAATTAGGTTTCATAGTTGAATTTTACCAAACTGTTATGGAACTAACTCCAATGTTATTTAAACTTAACTGAATAGGAAAAAAAGAAAGCTTCCTACAAATAAATGAATGTTTTTAAAGCATAGCTCTTTGACATGTTTTCCTATTTCTTCTTTGGAAATTGATCTACTTTTTTTCTTTTTTCTGGAGTCAGTTCTGGAAAACCATACATTTCATCCAGATTTTCAATTTCACTTGTCTAGAGTTCAGTTTATCATTGTTTGTATTCCTTTCTAGCTGCAATTATTTACCCTTTCTTCCTTCCTTTGAACATGTTTTTGCTTTATTTTGTTCTTGTTAAGATTAGCGCATGTATGTGGAATCTACAAAAATGGTATAGATGAACCTATTTGCAAGCCAGGAATAGAGATGCAGACGTTGAGAATGGACGTGTGGACACGGTCGGGGGAGGGGGGTGGGATGAATTTGGAGACTGAGATTGACGTATGTGCACTGCCATGTGTAAAACAGATAGCTAGTGGGAACCTGCTGTATAGCGCAGAGAGCTCAGCTCGGTGCTCTGTGGTGACCTAGATGGGTGGGATGGGGGTGTGGGAGGGAGGTGGGAGGCAGGTCCAAGAGGGAGGGGATATATGTATATGTAAAGCTGATTCACTTAGTTGTACAGCAGAAGCTAACACAACATTGTAAAGCAACTGTACCCCAACTTAAAAAAAAAAAGATTAGCTAATAGTCTATCTCTTTTATTGGGTTCCTTGTTCTTAGATTAATTTATTGGTTTTATCACATTGTTTTGCTTTATAATTGATTAATTTGTGCTATTATTTTTACTTTTTCCTTGGGTTTCTTTTCTAGTTCATTTTCTAAATTTTTTAATTAAGTACTTCTTTCTTATTAATATAAATACAAAACTTCCTTTCAGCATTGCTTTAGCTATGTTCCATAGATTCTGCTACATAGTTTTTTAAAATTTAAAAAATTTTATTTATTTATTTTTAATTTGTTTTCATTTTTGGCTGTGTTGGGTTTTCCTTGTTACGTGCAGGCTTTCTCTAGTTGTGGCGAGCGGGGGCTACCCTTCGTTGCGGTGCACAGGCTTCTCATTGTCGTGGCTTCTCTTGTTGCGGAGCACGGGCCCTAGGAGGGCGGGCTTCAGTAGCTGTGGCTCGCGGGCTCTAGAGCACAGGCTCAGTAGTTCTGGTGCATGGGCTTAGTTGCTCTGCAGCATGTGGGACCTTCTCGGGCCAGGGATCGAACCCGTGTCCCCTTCATTGGCAGGCAGATTCTTAACCACTGTGCCACCAGGGAAGCCCCTTAGTTTTTTTTTTAAATTGAGGTATATTTGATTTACAATATTGTATTAGTTTCAGGTATACAACATAGTGATTCACAATTTTTATAGATTATACTCCATTTAAAATTATTATAAAATATTGACCATATTCCCTGTGCTGTGCAATATATCCTTGTAGCTTATTTATTTTATACCTAGTAGTTGTACCTCTTAATCTCCTATCCCTGTCTTGCCCCTTCCCCCTTCCTTCTCCCCAGTGGTAGCCACTAGTTTGTTCTCTATATCAGTGAGTCAATTTCTATTTTCTTACATTCATTCGTGTGTTTTAATTTTTAGATTGATTCCACACATAAGTGATATCATACAGTATTTGTCTTTCTCTGTCTGGCTTATTTCACTAAGCACTATATCCTCCAGGTCCATCCGTGTTGTTGCAAATGGCAAATTTTCATTCTTTTTTATGGCTGAGTAGTATTCCACTGTGTGTGTGTGTATGTATGTGTGTGTGTGTGTGTGTGTACCACGTCCTTATCCATTCATCCATTGTTGGACACTTAGGTTGCTTCCATATCTTGGCTATTGTAAATAAAACGCTGCTATGAACATTGGGGTGCATGTACCTTTTTGAATTAGTGTTTTTGTTTTCTTCGGATGTATGCCCAGAGTGTTGCTTTTCCCTTGCTGTTTTTAATATTCTCTCTTTATCTTTAATTTTTGCCATTTTAATTACAATGTGTCTTGTTGGGATTCTCCTTGGGTTGATCCTGTTTGGTACTCTCTGTGCTTCCTGGACCTGGATGTTTGTTTCCTTTGCTGCCCAGGTTAGGGAAGTTTTCAACTATTATGTCTTCAAATAAATATGTTCTCTGCCTCTTTCTCTCTCTCCTTTTGGGACCCCTATAATGCAAATGTTAGTATCCTTGATGTTTTCCCAGAGGTCTCTTAAACTGTCCTCATTTCTTTTCATTCTTTTTTCTGTTCAGCTTCAGTGATTTCCCCTACTCTGTCTTCCAGCTTGCTGACCTGTTTCTCTGTATCATTTAATCTACTATTGGTTCCTTCCAGTGCATTTTTCATTTCAGTTATTGCATTCTTCATCTGTTTGGTTCTTCCTTATATTTTCTAACTCTTTGTGAATAACTTTTTGCTCCGTTCATCCATTCTTCTCCTGAGTTCTTTGACCATCTTTGCAATCATTAACTTGAACTGAACTTTTTCTTGGGGAGATTGCCTATCTCTACTTAGTTCTTCATCTGGGGCTTTATTTTGTTCCTTCATTTGGAACATATTCCTCTGTTGCCTCATTTTACCTAACTTGCTGATTTTATTTTGATGTATCTGGTAGGTTAGTTATGTTTCCCAGCCTTGGAAAAGTGGCATTTTGTAGGAGATGCCCTATGCATCCCAGCAGCATACTCACCTACGGTCACCAGAATTATGTGCTCTAGGGGTGCGCCCTATGTGGGCTGCAAGGTCCTTCTGTTGTGGTGGGCTGACTACTGGGGGTTGTCTTGTAGGCGTGGCTGGCCCTTGGCCTAGTTGGTTAGCGTGTTACCTGCCTTGTGTGGAGGCTGTTTGCCACTGGTTGGCAGGGCTGGGTCATGATGCAGCTGGCTGCGGAAAGCCAGCAGGTCCCAGGGCTAGTCCTGGCTCACTGGTGGGCAGAGCTGGGTTCTGGGGTGGGTGTTTGCAGGGCCAGGGCTTCTGTATCTAGTGTCAGCCTGCTGGTAGGTGGAGCTAGATCCTGACATGGCTGGCTGTGGGTTCCTAGGTGTTCCAAAGCTAATGCTGGCCTGCTGGTGAGTGGGGCTGGATCCTAGCTGGCTATTAATGTAACTGAGGGCAACATAGGTTGGCTGTTGTAATTCTTGTTTTTCTAAAACACGTATCACATTGTTCTGAAACTGGCTGACTGGCATTCTCTCCCACTAGCGATTCTGCTATGTAGTTCTATTATCAGCATTTCTTAGTCATTTTCCAGTTTTTGATTTCCTTTTCATTCCAAGGGTTGTTTACAAAAGGATTTTTCAATTTTAGGACACAGGCTTTTTTGTTTTGTTTTATTCCCTAGTTTTTAACATTAAAAGTTAGTTTTACTTTTTGCTGGACACCTGAACCTAACACAACATTGTAAATCAACTACACTTCAATTTAAAAAAATGTTAATTTATTTTGATAAGGTAACTTAAAAAAAAAGGTGGAGAAACTTGTTTATATTTCTCCTAAGCCAAGACACCCCTGGAAAAAGAAAGAAAAGGGTGTGTGGGGGGGGGGGAACTGGGTAATGTCGGGGGAAAAGGAGGCTGCATCAATTCCTTGTCCAGAATCCCTTCCTTGAACTCCCTTCCCCACCCCCTGAGGAAAATGTGAAGAGGGAAGTGAGGTATAAAGGGGGGACTCGTGGAAGGTGATGCTGCAGCAACTGTGGATTTAGAGGCCAACCAGGTAAGGCTTTTGCATGGCAGGAACCAAGCCTCATAAGAGACAGGCTTAGTACTGTTTAGCTAATTACTGGGCTTTCATGTTATCAAGTGGGGTATTAGCCCTCTATCTAGAGGGCTAGAGCTGAATTGCTCCACGAGAAGAAATTTGTAGAGATGCTGTGAGGAAAGAGAAATAGAAGTAGCAGCTGCAAGAAGAGAAACCCTTCGGGGGAGAACCAAGATATTTACTGATGGTTGTGCTAAGAGTTCTGCTCTGTGGTGAACAATTCCTGCTTCCCCTCAAAACCTTTAGTAAAAGATCTATTTTTCATCATTTTAGTATGAGGTAGTATCTTTTGGAGGGACTTACTGAATGGCTGAATGGATTTCAAGTTGCATAAGGGGAAATGCAGAGGTTGTCAGCCACAGGTTACTGTACCTGGGTTATACTTTTAAGGCCTTGATGTAAAATATGCGGACCCCTTGTCAAGTCATGAAAAAAAGGACACTGTTGGAGGGCTACAAGACTCTGAATCTAGTTTTGGTTTTCCCACTTTCTGTGGGATCTGGAGGAAATTACTGACACTACTAGGTCTCAATTCTTCTGGGAAAAAATAGCAACTCACCCTCTTTCTCCTTCCGGAGTATTGCAAGGGTTAAGAGCTCTGGATAGGGTCAAAGCACCTGGGTTTGCCTCGATGCCATCATTTAATTTGACCTTGGACAAGGTACCTAATCCGTTTAAGAATTGGATTCCTCCAGTGTTAAATGATAATAAAATGTTTCCTGCTTCAAAGAGTTGTGGTGACGATTGAGATAATCCAGAATAGTTGTTTATCAGTGTGCCTGATACAGAGTGAGTACCCAACAACTGGTGTCTGAAACAAGCAAACAGGCAAAAGAAGGAATAAATGAACAAGACCACAGAGAGTTCTAGTCCAACCCGAGCATGGCTTAGCTTTGTAGTTGTGGGTGGTTCTTTAACTGCTCTTGTCTTCTGCTTCCCCATTAAACTATTATTCAAAGGTGTTCTGATAGGCACCCAAGTCACAACACATCTGGTCCTCAGTTTCTGCATTGGCACAATGATAGGGTCAACTAGATGGTTTTTAAAACCTTCCATCTCTGACTTTCTATGAGATCATTGTAGTTGTTACTGTCAACAACTGTGATCCTGGGCTCAGTCATGTATATTTTTCTCCTAATTTTTCATCCTCCAGGCCATCAAAAAACCCACCGCTAGTCCACTCTTAGATATAGTGCAATATCCACACTGCTCAGATAGTCAAACATAAATGTATGCATACACTTTCAATCACCTGTATTTATTCCAAGTTTCCTTTTGACTTGATACCACTGAAGTCATTAGACAGGTGCCCTAAATGGGCACCCAGATGACCCCTAAAATCTACAACCACTGAAAAAAAAAGGATAACATACACTTGCAAATAAGTCAGGGTAGATTATATTTAAAGTCATTATATGTTCTTTCTTGAATTAGGAAGGAAAGGCATGTACAAACAAAGCTTTGATGCCGGACAGACCTGAATTTGAAGGCTGATTGCCCTCTACCAGCTGTGTGACCTCAGAATCGTTATTTACTCTCTAAACTTTAATTTCTTCATCTGTATAGTGGGACTAGTGATAGCCCAGCATACTGTTGAGAAAATTAAATGAAATAATGATGTAACAGTACTCTATACGTTCCTTCTTTCTCTTTTGTATGGGAAGATGAGATTTACAAGATATGTGTATCCCAGTGGACCATGATCTTGGATCTTGAGTTTTTGATCTAGTACTGCAACTGAACAGCAACACTATCTTTGATGCTACTTAAAAAAGTTTTTTTTAATTGGAAAAAATAGTACATCAGTGAATGAGACCTCTAGAGGTTAACTCATTGCAAGGTTATTCAGCATTTAAAAATTCTGAGAACTGCCCTAAATTTCTAACTGTGTAACATCACGTGATGGGGGAGTGGCTGTGAGGAAGTGGCTATGTGTCTTGGGGAGAGGACTGGGGGGGATGATGAAACTCTGAGGACCTGTCCACCTGCTGGCATGAAGGATATGGTGGGGGAGTATCATGTAGAGAGGAAAAAGGAGAAGGTAAGAATAAAAGAAGGCAAAATGCTGATAAACTGGAAAATAAGCCTTGTTTTCTGTTCTTTTTGCTCTATCTAACTGGTGGTAGATTTTCTAACAAACAATAGAATCTCTCAAATGCTAGGAGAAGCTCTTGTCAGGTCTGGTGACATGAACGAGAAAAGCAAAACTGAATAACTGAAAAACTGAATATCCAAATGCTGATTAACCAAGAGTTGGCTCTAAAAAAGAATGAAAACATCTGCTGGCTTCTTTGAAGGAAAAAAAAATCCCTTTGGGTTTTTCCTGTAACAAATCCTGTTCTCAATTTTCTCTTTGGGAGGGATCCAGGAAAAAAATGACCTCTCCCATTCTAGTAATGAATTTCTATTCCCTTTTGAACTTTAAATATGTTAATTTAATCCCCAGATGGTCACCAAAATATATGTATTGTCAAATCACAGATCTTGACACACCGCTTCAGGGCTCACCCCTACACTGTTACTCCAATTTCTCTGGTTCTGGTTCTAAACAGAGAGCTCATCAAGGGGAAAGATGCCCAGCCCAGCCCAGCCCAGGCCTGTACCACCAGTGTTTACAAGAAGTTTGTCTTTTTGTCATGATGTCCCTTCACTGAGTTGAAGCATTCACGAGCCTCCAACAATTTCAAAGACTGGCTAAGAACTGTCAGCAGAATGGGATCAAAACCACGCTACTCCTCATTTCTGGACTTGAAATCAGCAGCATTCAGAGCACATTATCCTACAATAGAGTAAATACTGCCCAGCTGGAATCTTACTTATTTAATTTATATTTGTAAAATAATTCAAGTATTTGCCTTCATTAAGAAACTGGGGACTTCCCTGGTGGCGCAGTGGTTAAGAAGCCGCCTGCCAATGCAGGGGACACGGGTTCAAGCCCTGGTCGGGGAAGATCCCACTTGCTGCCACAACTATTGAGCCAGTGTTCTAGAGCCCGCGAGCCACAACTACTGAGCCCATGTGCCATGACTACTGAAGCCCGCGTGCCTGGAGCCCTTGCTCCGCAGCAAGAGAAGCCACCACACTGAGAAGCACTCGCACCTGCAATGAAGAGTAACCCCTACTCGCCGCAACTAGAGAAAGACCATGCGCAGCAACGAAGACCCAGTGCAGCCAAAAATAAATAAATAAAATAAAATAAATAAGTTTATATAAAAAATATATGTGGTACGTTAATCTGAAGATCAAAAAGCATTTTATGAACCTAAGTCTGTGGGTGGTCAGACGGGCTTGTGCTTCTGGTAATACTGACACTTGTTGCCTCTCAGTGTCTAGTTAGTCAGAAGCAGATTCCTTAGAAGGTGGGGCATCATCATTCTAATCTGGGATTCTTTGGCATTTATTAAGCACAGGGGCCTGTACTAGAGGCTGGGAGTCTAGAAGCTTTAGGAGAACTTGCCCCTGTCCTCTGGGAACTTCCCCTTTCCTCAGCGGTGTCTAGACCTACTCCTGTGGTCACGCTGAATCTCCCAACTTATGCAAGTGGGCAGAAGCTACACATACAGAAAGCATTATGTGAATATTTGAGCATTAATATAAGCATTTGTAAAAGCCATGTACAGACATCTAAAGATTTATCAGAACCACTGGCAAGCTATTAACTCAATGAACTTTTTTTGAAGAACGGCTTTATATGCTCAGAACTGGAAGAGGGTGCTCAGATGATGAGCCACAGACCTCCTTCCAAGGAACCAACAGTCGAGGAGAGCAACTAAGAAACGTACACAGCCCCGTAACATGAGGAAGTGATTAAGGTCCCTAAACTAGGTAATCCCCATCATTTAGGCCACTTCTGTTTTTTCTTTTTCTTTTCTTTTATTTATTTAACATCTTTATTGGAAAATAATTGCTTTACAATGGTGTATTAGTTTCTGCTGTATAACAAAGTGAATCAGCTATACATATACATGTATCCCCATATCCCCTCCCTCTTGCATCTCCCTCCCTATCCCACCCCTCTAGGTGGTCACAGAGCACCGAGCTGATATCCCTATGCTATGCGGCTGCTTCCCACTAGCTATCTATTTTATATTTGGTAATATATATAAGTCCATGCCACTCTCTCACTTCATCCCAGCTTCCCCTTCCCCTTCCCCGTGTCCTCAAGTCCATTCTCTACGTCTGTGTCTTTATTCCTGTCCTGCCTCTAGGCTCTTCATAACCATTTTTTTTTTTTTTAGATTCCATATATATGTGTTAGTATACAGTATTTGTTTTTCTCTTTCTGACTTACTTCACTCTGTATGACAGACTCTAGGTCCATCCACCTCACTACAAATAACTCAATTTTGTTTCTTTTATGGCTGAGTAATATTTCATTGTGTATATGTGCCACATCTTCTTTATCCATTCATCTGTCGATGGACACTTAGGTTGCTCCCATGTCCTGGCTATTGTAAATAGAGCTGCGATGAACACTGTGGTACATGACTCTTTTTGAATTATGGTTTTCTCAGGGTATATGCCCAGGAGTGGGATTGCTGGGTCGTATGGTAGTTCTATTGTTAGTTTTTTAAGGAACCTCCATACTGTTCTTCATAGTGGCTGTATCAATTTACTTTCCCACCAACAGTGCAAGAGGGTTCCCTTTTTTCCACACCCTCTCTAGCATTTATTGTTTGTAGATTTTTTGATGATGGCCATTCTGACTGGTGTGAGGTGATACCTCATTGTAGTTTTGATTTGCATTTCTCTAATGATTAGTGATGTTGAGCATCCTTTCATGTGTTTGTTGGCAATCTGTATATCTTCTTTGGAGATATGTCTATTTAGGTCTTCTGCCCATTTTTGGACTAGGTTGTTTGTTTTTTTGATATTGAGCTGACTGAGCTGCTGGTAAATTTTGGAGGTTAATCCTTTGTCAGTTGCTTCATTTGCAAATATTGTCTCCCATTCTGAGGGTTGTCTTTTTGTCTTGTTTATGGTTTCCTTTGCGGTGCAAAAGCTTTGAAGTTTCATTAGGTCCCATGTGTTTATTTTTGTTTTTATTTCCATTTCTCTAGGAGGTGGGTCAAAAAGAATCTTGCTGTGATTTCTGTCATAGAGTGTTCTGCCTATGTTTTCCTCTAAGAGTTTTATAGTGTCTGGCCTTACACTTAGGTCTTTAATCCATTTTGAGTTTAATTTTGTGTATTGTGTTAGGGAATGTTTTAATTTCATTCTTTTACATGTAGCTGTCCAGTTTTCCCAACACCACTTATTGAAGGGGCTGTCTTTTCTCCACTGTATATTCTTGCCTCCTTTGTCAAAAATAAAGTGACCATATGTGCATGGGTTTAACTCTGGGCTTTCTATCCTGTTCCATTGATCTATATTTCTGTTTTTGTGCCAGTACCATACTCTCTTGATTACTATAACTTTGTAGTATAGTCTGAAGTCAGGGAGCCTGATTCCTCCAGCTCTGTGTTTCTTTCTCAAGATTGCTTTGGCTATTCAGGGTCTTTTGTGTTTCCATACAAATTGTGAATTTTTTTGTTCTGGTTCTGTGAAAAATGCCATTGGTAGTTTGATAGGGATTGCACTGAATCTGTAGATTGCTTTGGATAGTATAGTCATTTTCACAATGTTGATTCTTCCAATCCAAGAACATGGCATGTCTCTCCATTTGTTTGTATCATCTTTAATTTCTTTCATCAGTGTCTTATAGTTTTCTGCATACAGGTCTTTTGTCTCCCTAGGTAGGTTTATCCTAGGTATTTTTTTCTTTTTGTTGCAATGGTAAATGGGAGTGTTTCCTTAATTTCTCTTTCAGATTTTTCATCATTAGTGTATAGGAATGCGAGAGATTTCTGTGCATTAATTTTGTATCCTGCAACTTTACCAAATTCATTGATTAGCTCAAGTAGTTTTCTGGAAGAGTCTTTAGGATTCTCTACGTATAGTATCATGTCATCTGCAAACACTGATAGCTTTACTTCTTCTTTTCTGATTTGGATTCCTTTTATTTCTTTTTCTTCTCTGATTGCTGTGGCTAGGACTTCCAAAACTATGGTGAATAATAGTGGTGACAGTGGGCAACCTTGTCTTGTTCCTGATCTTAGTGGAAATCGTTTCAGTTTTGCACCACTGAGAACGATGTTGGCTGTTGGTTTGTCATATATGGCCTTTATTATGTTGAGGTAAGTTCCCTCTATGCCTACTTTCTGGAGGGTTTTTATCATAAATGGGTGTTGAATTTTGTCGAAAGCTTTTTCTGCATCTATTGAGCTGATCATATGGTTTTTCTCCTTCAATTTGTTAATATGGTGTATCACATTGATTGATTTGTGTATACGGAAGAATCCTTGCATTCCTGGGATAAACACCACTTGATCATGGTGTATGATCCTTTTAATGTGCTGTTGGATTCTCTTTGCTAGTATTTTGTTGAGGATTTTTGCATCAGTGTTCATCAGTGATATTGGCCTGTAGTTTTCTTTGTGACATCTTTGTCTGGTTTTGGTATCAAGGTGATGGTGTAGGCCACTTCTTATATCCAATGATGACTTATATTTTGTCCTTCTCACTGGCTCTCTACCTATTTTGTTGTTTTCCTGTTTCACAAGTGTTAGAAGCAGCCTATAACAGGAAGGCATACAAGAAAATAGTGATACACTATTACTAGGGGAAAAAAAAAAGCATGGCCATCGTCATAGATGTCTTCAAATGCTGCTGGTCCACTCTTTCCACAAACTGGCCTTGAGAGTCTTGTGTCCTTAACACTTCATGTTCTTTCCATCTCAGCCACCTATTCCCATTGACAGATATACCCTGGATCTTACCACCTAGAACTCTCCTTAAGCTCAAACTTACCAATCATGAACCAACTTCTAACATTTCTGCTCTCTTCCTCCCATATTCCCCTTTTGCTTACTATTCAATCTCATCCCCTTACTTTCAACACACCAGTTCTTCAATAGTCCTTTCTCTCTCCATTGATTATCCCCACATGTGGCTTTGCTTCCTTCCTAATCCAAACCAGACACACAAACGCATCACTTTCACCACTTTCTGCTGTATGTGTCTGCCCCATCCCCAAAACTGGATCAACAAAATTATCTGCTATCTCCTATTCTTATCTGTCACTCAACTGCTTATTGCTGCCCCTATACATACAGGGTCTCCAAACTCACTGCTCTTTGGTGTCCTCTGTATCCTTTAAAAAAATTTCCCTTCTCCGAGCCCTCTTTCCGTCTCCACTAGGACCAGAATTTCACTACTCTCTTCCAGCTATCTTCCCTTTCTCTTCTGTCTCCTTGTTTCATAGGAAAAATTAAAACCATCATGTACGACAGCCCTAAAACCCAAGGACTCCTTTTTATGAACTATCTACCTCCTCACTAACCCCACCTCCTTACCTTCAGCTGCAGTAGAAGAGGTGTCCCTCCCTGAACAAAGGTGATCCCTCTGCGCTGCTGGAGCAGCTTTCATAGGAGGATAGTTGAGGAGAAATACATTTTCCAAGTGTCAGCTACAATCTATGCTTCTGCAACATCTCTAAGACCACTGCTTAAAGAACTATGTCCCAACGTTATTTTCATTATTGGATCTCACAACTATATCTAGGCTCTTCATACTTATTATCATCAAATTAGGAGGCAAGTGATAAGAAAGTCTATGATGAGATACAAATACGCTAAGTTCTCGAATACGCTATTCCAGATTCTAGTTTGGATACTTCATTGTTAACCTACCCAAGATTTATACTTTTTATTTAATTTTTTGGTTTGTTTCCTGTTAGTCATTATCAAACCAGGACTTAAGAGAGCAAGGTCCACTTTTACCCACACATGGGAACATCAGGACCAGTTTCAGCTCTGTCAACAGTAAGTTGATAGGAAAGGGAAGGAAAAGCACTCATGGAAGTTAGTAAAAAAAGGAACTTCAGAAGATCCTCAACAGGAGAAGCCTATCCCTATGAAGTCCTTCATGCCAAATCAATCGATTTCAACAGTAGTAAACTATATTTATAAATGGACCTGGTCAGGAGTTGTGCAGTGTAATTACTAAGTCTTCCCTAGAGGAATGGTCTTTTGAGAAACAGCACTCCAAGTCAAATAAGTTTTTAGGTAAAGCCCCAGCCTGACCCTTGCTGAGCCTGGCCTTCAGCACTCTGTAGAGGATTCCCCCAGTCATCAGATACATAGAATCTATTCAGTTTAAACTTTTATCAAGCTACATCATCCTTCTAAACCATTGAGGCATCCCTGGGAGATGACCTACCTCCCTTGACTAAGATCCTCCTGCAAATCTGCTGATATAGCTCTTCCTCATCCAGAAAGAACTGAAACCTTGAGAAAGAGGACTTTAATACCTAGAATCCATGCCCTGGATTTTTGCTAAATATTTTGTGAGAAACTCTGACAGATAGAAGCAGTGTAGCATGATCCAGGCTAAGGAGACAGGTAATCCTGAGTTTGAATCAAACTTTAGATAAGATACTTCTTTAAATCTTGGTTTTCTCATTTGTAAACTGGGGACAATAACAGTATCTACTTAAAGAGTGGTTCCAAGGGTTAATTATGAAGCCCTTAGCTTTGCAGATAACAGAAAGTGTTATCTACAATTTATAATGATTATTTTTGTCATTATATCTAAGACTCCATCAGCCCCAATTTTAGAAAGAATCTTTGCCATTGGGAAACGTGTTCAAGGGTCACGCCTGAGTCTGAGGGAATAAAAAGAAACTGTAGCTGCTAGTTGAATACACTTGATTTGAAATTCTCAGGCCAAGTCACTTCAGCCAAGACAGAACATGAGCAGCCAGTTCTTTGTGGTAGGAAAATCTGAAGACTCCCTGGACCTGGTTACCCACAGAGGAGCTGGGCTCACAGGAAAGGCTACAGCTGAAAAAATTATAGCTGGAGAGAGCGAAGCTAGACTTGGACGAGTGTAGAACAACCCAATATGAAGCTTTAGGAGGGAAAGGATTTGGGATTAAACGAGCTGTGTGTTAAATGAAAGAGGCAGATTATGAATCAAAATATGCCCCTCCACCCAATAAAGTGCCATCAGCCTGAACATCCTCTACAGTTGTATGTGGTAGTGCTACCAACAGACAGATAGCGATGTGCACAGAGCTATGTCTGTACTTATAAACATATCTATAGCTATAATCTATTAGCTAGATCTAGATCTAGAGTCTATATCTCTGTCTATAGCTATATAGAATACAAAGGCTATTCACCAAAGTGTTTACATCAGTTATCTCTGGATGTGCAGGATTACTGATGTTAAGAATTGTTATATATATATATATTTTTTCCCTTTTTTGCTGTGTTTTCTGATGAGTATATACTGCATTTGTAACAAGACAATCACAGAATATTAATTTAAAAAAAAGATATTGGAGGGCATCAACTTCTCCTCGCCTTTTGTGAAAGGAGATGACGTGGGAGACGTGGACTGAGGGAAAATCCTGCCGACGAGGAGAAGTCAGATTGGGACAGACTGTGGACAGAAGGTTTAAGGAAAATCCCTTGAATCTGCTCATGTTTTCCCTACTTAGCTTTTGTCCATGGAATTTTATCTGTTTTTGTATTAAAGTAAAACCAAAAGTATTTTGGTTTGGCCCCCTTGTTCACCTCTCTACTCTTCCCATTGTAAAGTCCTCTGTTCACATGTTTCCCTAAAGCCGGAGGATTAGAGATAGTGGCTTTTAGAAGATGTCTCTTAAAAAGAGACTAGATTCAGACACTTAAGAAACTTATTTTAAGTTTTCTAATGTACACGGGTAAGGTCACTATTATCCCAGTAGTGAACTGTAGGCCTTGTGTCTCTTGTATTTCCTGGGTTAATATTTTGGCAGAGATTCGGTTCTTGGAAGCCACAGAAAACCTATTACGGGAAGGAGGAGTAAGAGGTGAAGCTATGGACAGAAATGAGATTTTCACGCCTGTGTGGGCTGTGGTGTGGTGCAGGACCCTAGACTCAGAATGAAGAGAGGTTCTAGGCTCTCACTGGAGATGGGACCAACAGGTATGATGAAAAGAGAAGGAAGCCAAGGGTTTCACTGTACTTCTTGTCCTTGGGTCTTTATCTGAGGGCTATCCTTCAATCGTCCTCTGGCACCAACACAAATCTCCCTATCACAGCTTGGCCTTGCCTTCCACATCGAAACCTTTACCCTCAATGGACACTGACACTTTGTATCTCACTGGCATCTCAAACTCAAGACAACTGAAACTGAGTTATTTATCTTTCGGTATGGATCTGTTTCCTCTCCCATGTTTCTTGTCTTGGGGCAACGGCATTCAGTCATCAGGATCACTGAAATCATGTTTGAGTCTCCTGTCTTTCATTTTCCAATAGTACAACCAACAGTACCATCAACCAATAGTACATTCAAGCTTGTAAATTTCACACACTTTTCTCCTATCTCTCTATTCTTGCCTCTACTGCCTTGGTTCACATCCTCATCATTTTTTTCTCAGACCACTTCTAGGCCTGACCAATCTGGCTTCAATCTGTTTTAATTCTACTCAAGTCTTTTCAATCACATTCAAACTAAACATCATTGCACACCTGATAAGTACTCAGCAAGTGCTAGATGCTGAGTACACAAAGCTTATAAAAATAGATAATAGCTAATAATCATTACTCCTTACTCTGTAGCAGATGTATCCTTTATGTGTCTAATACAATTTAATCCTCACAATACCTACTACAATAGTAGGTAGTACTGTTATATCCATTCTACAGATAAGCAAGCTAGGATTACAGAGTTTAGATAAAATTGCTGAAGAACACACAACTAGTAATTGTTGGTGCTGGGGTGGGAGCCCAGTCTGACTCCAGAGACTGAGTTTTTGATCTCTAAGAAGAGAGGTCTCTGGCCTTAAGGGGTCACAGACTAGTGGGAAAGGCAACCAATAATCAAACATATAAGTATTAGTTGGTACATGGTCCTGTGGGAACATGAAGCAGAATGTGAGGTCAGAGGAGGCTTCTCAGAAGACATGATGTTTGACCCAAGCCTTCCACGATGAATAGTTCACCAGGGCACAGTAAGTACAATAGCTGACTCTTAATCAGCATTTACTGCATCCTAGGCACTGTTTTAGGTGCTTTGCACATATTGATTAATTTTAATCTTTTTGGGTAAGAGGCATGGTCCCTATTGTACAAATGAGAAAACTTATCGCTTAACCTTCACAATTTGAGTTCAAAGTCACACAATAAATGAATGGCAGAGCTGGGATTCAAAACCAGATTTTTGTTCCAGAGTCAGTGCTGTCAACCATTACACTCTACTGCCTTTCTACCAAGTGTAGTGAAGACATTTCAAGCAGAGAAAATAGCCTAAAGGTATGACATATGGTGTGGGGTGAGTGGGGGCAATGATAGGAGACGAGCCCTGTTTTGGGTTGAATTGTGTTCCCCTAAAAATTCATATATTGAAATCTTAATCCTCAGTACCTAAGAATGTAACTGTATTTGGAGTTAGGGTCATTAAAGAGGTGATTAAATTCAATGAGGTCATTAGGGTGCGCCCTAATCCAATAGGACTGGTATCCTTATAAGAAGAGATTAGGACACAGGGAGAAGATGGCCATCTACAAGCTAAGGAGCAGGCCTGGAACAGATCCCTTCCTTTAGGGCCTCAGAGGAAACCACCTCTGGAGATACCTTGATCTCTTAGACTTCCAGCCTCCAGAACTGTGAGACAATAAACTTCTGTTGTTTAAGGCTCTCACTTTGTGGTACTTTGTTATAGGAGTCCTGAAAACTAATACAAGCCCTTAGGAGTAGGTAGGGCCAGATCCTAGAGGCACTAGGAATGGCCTGGTGAGTTTTCAATCATATTATCCAGCTGAGTCATATGATCTGACTAGCGTTTTATAAAGCTCGCTCTGATGGCTCTGTGAAGAGTAAGACTTGAGGCTTGGTGGGGCTCACGTGGAGGGGCAGGCAGGGAATCATGACAGTCTCATCCAAGTCAGGAATGAGGTGGAGGAGGTGGATGCCAAAACCACCAGGAAGAGGAGAGCCACTCACTTCCCCTCCCCACTCCCAGCACCAGCCTCTGAAGCCAGCTCAAATTTCCCACCTGTCCCTGAATAGGCCACGTGCCCAGTGCCCACTCCCTCTTGTGTCTCTATATCTTTGTACATGACTCTCTGACTCTTTCACGTTTAATGATGCTCCAAGACCCAGCTCCAGGGGAATCTCCTCTAAGAAACTACCTCCAGATCGGTCGACACTCTTTCTTCTTTGCTTCCATAGCCCTGTGTGCACGTCTCTATCATGATCCTCACCTCCTGTTCTGTGATGATTTGTTCCATGCCTGTCACTTCTATTAGATGGTAAACTCCCTGAGAGAAGGTCTAGCCCACTGACTAGTGAATGGAAATGCACAAAAGATGTGGAGTGAATGAGCAAAACAAAGCCTTTAAAAAGGTACAAAGGACCATAGAAATCTAAGGAAGAAGTGGCTTCTGGTTCCACATGGTTTGTATGAAAGTACATCATAAATCAGGCGTTTGGGAAGATATGGATTCCGGAAATATGACACATGTACCTGTCTGACAGCCTTGCCCTTTCTCCTTCTGGATAGAAAGAAACACTATGAAAAAATAAAATATACCTGATGCTCTAGTGGGCTTTAGGGGAAACCACGTTGGGAACAGTATAGGGGATTCCAAGTGCTTGCTTACTTAAGAAAAGGTGATAAATGGGTTGAATAATCCCAATACTCAGTGGCCTCTAATGGATGTCTTTTTAATTTTTTTCCCTTGGGTAATTTTCTATGTCAGATTTGGTTTTTAAACTCACATTTAGTTAAGTATCTAGAATTTAGAAAATGACTATTGCCTCAGTAGTCTTCAGATCCATCAAAATGTCTTGGTTATAGCTCTCATTTTTAACTTAGAGGCAAAGAATCAAGAGCAGATCATTAGTCAGAATTCAGATGTGATGACACTCACCTCTGTACTGTCTTCTGAGGTATAGACCATGAGCGGCCCCAGTGTCTGGTTTTCAATGTGCCTCTCTCCTGAATGATATTTTTCTCTGAAGTTTAATTTTCTCTGTGGGTTATATGAGCATTCTTATTTTAGGGTTGATGTCATGAAATCTAGAGTTTAAATGGCGGAGGTGACTTTTAACCTTTGGCACACATTCTTGATGGAGCAGGCATCCTCAGAGGTACCTTTGGATATCAGATGATGGGGGTGATGCTTATAGAAGCCCTGTTTAGGAAGATGACGTTACTGACCCCGTATTAATTTCCTAGCGCTGTGGTAACAAACTACTGCAAATTTGGTGGCTTAAAACAGCAGAAAGTTATTCTCACAGTTCTGGAGACTAGAAGTAAAAAAGGAAGGTATAAGCAGGGCCGTGCTCCCCCTGAGGACTCCAGGGGAGATTCTGTTCATTGCCTCTTCTAGCTTCTGGTGGCTTTAGATTTTCCATGGCTTGTGCCTGCATGACTCCAATCTCTGCCTCCATTTTTACCTTGTCTTCTCTTCTTCAAATCTATCCTATCTTCTCTTGTAAGGACATTGTCATTGGATTTAGAGCCCACCTGGATAATTCAGAGTGATCTCATCTTAAGATCCCTAACTTAATTACATCTGCAAAAACCTTTTTCTTTTTTCAAAATAAGATCACATTCACAGGTTCTGGGGGGATAGAACATAGACATATCCTTTTGGGTGCCACTACTGAACTCACCACAGGACCCAGAATCAGGAAGGCCTGAAGGTAACAAAGGTGCTTTCCCAGTGGTGGTGATGGATTTATACAGGTGTACCTATAAGCTTTTGCCTCCTTCACCCTGAATGTAAAGTGAATACACACCAACTAGCCTAAATTAGAGGTTGAAGCAGGCATTGCAAACTGGTGAACCAAATGTCAGCTCTAATCAAGAGATGTGTTCTGATTGCCATCCATGGTGCTTTAACATTTTTGAATTAGTTGAGTACATGAAAAATTGGAATATTTTTACATAAAAGTCCCAGGTTTCTGGCTTTTCTTGTAAGTCAGATCTAACAACACTGGGCTCATATCTCCTCTCAGTAACCAGGCTGGAATCAGGATAGGAGCTGCCCCTTTAGATGGGGGTCTGAATTCTCCACGTTGCCACAGTCTTCACCACTCCCTGTTGTTTACCCCAAGGCCACTTTATTCATGGGAATTAGTTGCTTTGTTCCTGAGTTTTTGAGTTGGCAATCCTTGTCCATGGGCATGTTATCAAGGACAGCTAAGCACTCTGGTGGAAATTCAAGCAATGACCCTGATTTGCTCTAACTACGGAGCTAAACTGCAAATTGTTGTCAAACAGTTTGTGTAGACAAAGATAATGAGCTATTTTAGATTCACCCCATGTATCCACTGGCAGCCAAGACTCATAATCCAAAGATGTACAGCCTGTTACTATGATATAGAGCCTACATTTTAATAGTCTAACTTCTTTCAGGCCCAGCCTCGTGTAAACATGATTTATAATCTTGAATTTTTCAGGACCAACTTAACTCCAGAAGACTTGCTTGTTGCTTTATGTATGGACCAAAGGTTTTATCTGTTTTATAACACCCTTTATATAATATGATGAATATTTTCCTGCTTCTGGTAAAATTTGTTTGTTGAACTTATATCCACAGAGCTTACCTGAGCTAAATCTCCTAGCATCTCATTACCCAAAACCTTTCTCTGAGGACACACAAGGCGAAAAGTAAAAAGGAAACTCTCTTTTCAGCAGGAGTGGTTTTAACAGATATCTACTGCTTTTGCTTTGACCCCTGAGACCAGATCGTAAAGAGTTGGGAATAGCCTTGAAATACAGAGATACAGAGACTTTCAACATGCAAGACTCATCTATTATTTGCAATTAGAATGACAGTTGGCGGTGAATAATTAAGCAAACACTGACCTTGCTAGTGTTCCTACAGAGGTATTTTCTCTGGGATTAACTGTTCTTGCCCAGATTTCCCCATGCCATTCTCAATAATAATAATAATAATAGGCATGATTTCTGTCTGTAGCAGGGAGATATATTTTCATGTGTACTATTCTCATGAACAAAATCAAATTTCCTTTATACATTTTTTGCTTCTTTAAATACATTCCAATATAATAAATTCAGGATTATTTTTTAAAAATCACATACATGCTTTCTAGTGGGTCAGACCTGTGACATCTTTATTCATTAGCAATGAATACCAAATTGATTTAATTTAGCAGAGACAGTCTAGGTTAAGTGACTTACTAAGTGGCAAATCAAGCACTCAGGGTATACATAAAGCCATCACTTTAAAAAAATCCCACCAAAGTAGATTCCACAGAAGTAGAGATGTGAATAGCAACAGACTGGATTATAATCTATTAAAAAGCCACCTGCTGGGCTTCCCTGGTGGCGCAGTGGTTGAGAATCTGCCTGCCAATGCAAGGGACACGGGTTCGAGCCCTGGTCTGGGAGGATCCCACATGCCGCGGAGCAACTAGGCCCGTGAGCCACAATTGCTGAGCCTGTGCTTCTGGAGCCTGTGCTCCGCAACGAGAGGCCGCGATAGTGAGAGGCCCACGCACCGCGATGAAGAGTGGCCCCCGCTTGCCGCAACTAGAGAAAGCCCTCGCACAGAAACGAAGACCCAACACAGCCATAAATAAATAAATTAATTAATTAATAAAATAAAATAAAAAAAATTTTTAAAAAGCCACCTGCTTTAGTGCGCCAATGAAGAGAATTTCTTTTTAGTACATGATACAAAAAGAGACCTTCACTTTAAGAATGATTAAATAGCATGTCTTAAAAGAAACATCTCACTGTGTACTTCATGAATGACGCAATGAGAAGCTTAGCTGCCGACCTAGGTAATCCAACAGAGCAATTCTACCCATTTCATTGAAAATATTTTGGAAGAAATTCTTCTGTCTAATGGAAGTAAGACAAACTTACTTCCGATCTTTTGTTTGAAATTTGAAGGAACCGAATGGTAGAGGGGGGTCACTGACTCTCAGGACTGCCGCCAGATTTTTCTCTGTGAATGATGCTTATTGAAGGTCATGGTGTGAATTGAGCAACGGGGCAGGCCCGAGAAGGAGAATGCTGATTAGCAAGACATGCAGGCTGTAACTTCCCCATCCTTGACATCTGTCACTGGTTTTTCTGAATAATGAATTCCGTTCCTATAAATTACTTTGCAATAGTTATAGAGTAAGAAGTGTAATTAGTGATGATAAATAGCTATACGTGAGGATACTGCAGCTCAATCCATCTTCATTTTTCAAATTGTTGCTTCTTCATAGAGAAAATAGGCATGGCCATTAACGCTGGCAAGGCAAGCCTGACTAAGCAGAGATTGACAATGAAATGATTTACAAAACGTGTATTCCATTGCACATGGGCCGCAAAGCTTGTAGTTACTTTTTCATTCGCTTTTCCTAGTAACAAAATAATCTTGAGCCATTAGCTCCTGTGTTTGAAAATTGTCCTCCCCAAGAACACAAGACTTTAACCTCCAAATAAGTTAGTTGGTTTTCTTTTTTTTTTTTAATGTTTATTTATTTATTTTCTTATTAGTCATCCATTTGATACACATCACTGTCTACATGTCAACCCCAATCTCCCAAATCATCACACACACCATCACCCACACCCCCCGCCGCTTTCCCCCCTTGGTGTCCATACGTTTGTTCTCTACATCTGTGTAGTTGGCTTTCTAAATGTCTTCGGTAGTAATTTTTTTTTTTCATTCTTTAAGCTACAATAACTTCAGTACTAAGATCACCATTGATATAATAAGTATTTAAAAATTATCTAATGAATACCTGCTACCGTAGGGAGCTCAGGGAAGAAGAGGACAAACTAATAGGACATGATCTCAGCCCCAGGTAGCTTGGGATCCACTGAAGGCGGTGACACGCACCAAGAGAAGCATTTAAATAGCAACATTAGAGAGATGACAGAGCAGGACTGTCACAAACAATGAATGTCAGGATAAGCTGGGGTGGGTGGGGTGTGAAATGCTAGTATAATGCACAGAAATGGAGAAGGCATCTTAAGGAAGTGGGATACAGGTCCAAGAAATTTAGCTATAAAACAGCTGGATTTGATGAAGAGCATAGTGATAGAGTGTACGGCCTCTGAAAAGCAGTCCCCCTGGGGAAGTAATTGAACATCTCTATCCACCAGTTTCATCATATGTAAAATGGGCATAATAATAGTCACTATCTCAGAGGGTTGCTCTGAACACTGAATGAGACAGCAAACATAGAGTGATTAGCGTGACTGGCCTGGTGTCTGTGCCACCCTGGCAATTATTATGTTCCTAATTATATTCTCCCCAGTTTTAACCATAGTTCCAAAATTGGAACTATTTCCAATTTCCTCAATTTCTAAAATAATTTATGATACATACTGTAGATAAGTGTCATGAAATATAATTAGACATGTTGACTTTGTTTCCTCCACTGTAGCCTAAAATGCCTTTTTGAACCCTTTTATGCTTCTTGTCTCCATGAATTTTTATAAGTTAAACTCCTAGAAGGGCCTTCTTATGAATCATTACTAGACAAATAAAGCTTTTTAATTTGGGTGCATACGTGATTTGACAACTACAGAGTTTGGCCTGGCCCCAGGTTTGCAGATTGATAAATTAACAACCTCTCAGCTTGTCTGCATGTGTGTATGTGTGTGTGTGTGTGTGTGTCTTTGCTGTTTCTTTTTCCTGAGATTTGAAGACCCATGATATGCGCAATTTTCCAAACTTATGGCATCCTTCTGGCACAAATCACTGTCCCCAGAGGCTAGTAACTGGCTTCGGTTGCTATGTGAAGAATCCTTTAACACCACCACAGACATCTTGCCCAGCTAGGCACTCCCTCTCATGTCTTCTCCCACGACCCTGGTGGGTTCAGCCAGGTGGGTAGTTTGAGCCCTGGAGTGGGGTGGAACTTTGTAGGAACCCAGAAGCAGTGAACGTGGAGTGAAATGGGGTCACCTAGATGAACAGGAGGGTGGTTCTGTGAACTTCCTGGCACCTCCCTTTCTCTTTGAACTATTTTAGCCCCTTCTTGCATAGGCATCCTCTCCCTACTGCCCACCCCTCCTTCCCACATACACCGGGAACCTATGGGCTCTCGACAGGATTCTGCCAAGATTACATCACTGGTCTATAGACATACTGACTGGGGTTGCCTCATCAGCTCAAGCCAGGTGCCAGCAAATCTGCCAGATGAGGCCTCCTTTCCTGTTTCCCAAACTTTCCTGCTTCTAAGCCTTAACTGGGACACCTGCAAAAAATGCAGATTCTGATTTCATGGTTCTGAGGTAGAGCCGAAGTGTCTTTTTCATATAGCCCACGTGATCCTTATGATCTGGCAAATCTGGGAAACACTGATGTAGCCTTTATGGGGCACCCATCACATCCTGACATTGGATCCTTGCAGGTAAGAGGGGTGTGTGCGTGCTTGTGTGTGTGTGACCTTCCCTGATGTCAAACCACAGTTCTGACCACAGAGTCAGAGGCCTGGAAGTTTTTGAAGAAGCATCTAATGCCCAGTCTAGTTTCCAGGCATGTAAATTTTGAGATGTAAAGTTCTTTAATCCTCACCTAAAAGTCTATAAAAAAGGAAAATTCCAAGTTCCACTTGCTCTCTTTATTAAGCACCTAGATGATTTTGCATCAGTAGTGAAAACTTTCTAGAAACTGGCTAGGGAGGGAGGGAAAATTAAGTATTTGTTGAGAAAAAGAGAATGAATAGATGCGATAGCTGTACTTTGAAAATTTACTAAGCCTGCTCAGGCCTCACTTCTGAAGATTCATAAACCTTTAGATTTACAATTCTTTACTTTTAGATTTAAAATTCCACTGTTACTTGAAGAAAAAAGTATTATCCTCATATATGTTCTAAAATTTTCATAGTGAAAAATACAAGGTGTATTATCTAAAAATGACTTTTCTCATAATATTTTTCTGTTTGGTGCATTTAGGGGTATGAAGATCTATAGAATAAAAATGTTCTCTTGAGCCTTATCAATTATATGACCCTCATCTCTCCTGCATATCTTCAGGAAAAGGAGACATTTCTTCCATCACTTGTACAGAATATCTAAATAGGTAGTGTTCATGCCCAGGAATACATTTTCTCCTTGCTGATAGCAACTTGGCTGAGCCGCTCTGTAAGTTAACTCCCAGTGTTCAGTTTTAAATGACATGAATTGTAGGATGGCAAGATTTTTTAAATTAAAAAATATTTATATTTGAGTAAGGTCAGTAGACAATAGTGGTGTATCAATAATAATTTCCTGATTTTGATCCTTGTACTGTGGTTATGCAAGATTGCTAACATTTATGGAATATGGGTGAAGGGTATATAGAGATTCTTTGTGCTATTTAAAAAAATTCTTGTGTGTCTAAAACTGTTTCAAAAATTAAAAGTTAAAAAATAATGAGTAATTTAAAATTTAGGTATAATATAAAAATTCGTGTATTTACCATGAATGTCAACATTCTGCCTTATTTGCCTCATATTTTTTTTTTAAGGCAAAACTTTAAAGAGACAGTCTGCTTTTATATCACTTTGTTCTTCCACTAGCAGTGAGTGGACATGCTTAGTACTGTTAGACTTTCTAGTTATCTCCACTACGATGTGTCAAGAATGTAGTTTGTTTCAATTCCCATCACCTCAAAGACTAGTGAGGTTGAACATCTTTTAATAGGCTTATTGGTCATCCAGGTTTTTCATTCTTTATATTGTTGTTCTTATACTTTATAGAAGATTTTGCGTAATCTGAAGATAAGCCCTTGTTTGTAACATGCATGCAAATCTCTTTCCTCACTTTGTAGCTTGCTTTAATTTGGTTATTATATCTTTTGACTGGTATATTTTGTATTTTAACATAGTCACAACTTTCCATCTTCTTTTCTGTTTTGTGCTTTTTGTATCTCAGATAAAAATTTTCCACCTTCCCAAATATCCTGATAGTTTCTGATATTTTGCTCCAAAAGTTTTGCTTTTAACACTTAGGTTTTAATCTTTATGGAATTTATGTTTGTGACTGTTTTGAGACTCGGATCCATTTTTATCTACTTGTTCCAATTTAATGAATGATTTATCCTTCTCCAACTGATTTTTAATGCCACATTTTATAACAAGTTCTCTTATATGCTTGGATCTATTTTTTATTCTCTGTACTGTTCCTTAATTTATCTGTCTAATTCTGCACCAATACATCCCTTTAACTTTACCATAAGTTTAAAGTAAGTCTTACCAACTTGTAGGTAAAGGCTTCCATTCTTTTTTCTTTGAAATTATTTGGCATTCTCAACTCTTTAATCTTTCACATATATTTTGAGTACGGTTGTCAAATGACAAATATTTTAAGGTAGTTTCTTTTTTATTGGAATATTATTGCATTTATAGATAATTTTGGAGGAAATAACTATGACACTGCACCATCCTATCTATAAAGATGGCATAATTCTCCATTTATTGGGCCCTTCTACATTCTTCAATGTTTTAACTTTCTCCATAACTATGTTATAGATTGTTAGATTTCTGAATACTTTTTTTTTTTTTTTTTTTTTTGCTTTTGCGAATGAGATTTTTTTCCTATTTCGTTATTGATATTGCGTAGGAACACTATTGAGTTTTGGGCAGTAATTTTATTTTATACCTAGGAAGCTTACTGAATTTTCTTATTAGAAATCTAGGTTCCCAACTCTTAATCCTCACTGGAAAATAAATAAAATGAACGAAAGAGTTGGAGTTGAAGATCACAGGGGGATTTTTTGGGGACAGCTAGGGATGCGCCATGAGTCGTTCGCACCAAATGGAAAGCGATGGGCGGGAGCTACTTCCTCCTTCATCTCCAGCAAGATATTAGGGATTTAAAGAGCCTAAGGAAATGTGTCCTCTACAGCCTATGGTTCTAGGAGAACTAGGGCTCCTGACTTCCTGTGAGAAACGCAAAGGGGATGGCTGAGCAAAGGAAAGGTGACTGTACTAGTGACTTGGACCATGAGAATTTGTCAGGGCAAATGATGCTGGAATGTTTCTTATGCATGAGGTATAGTTCAATGGAGAACGTGCTTGTGTAGGGCCTTTACGAGTCTTGTTCGAGAGAACTGCCTCGATGGGTAAAACACCACAACAGAAGGAAACTGTCAGATATCCAGGGAGCAGAGGAAGGAGCTAATGATCAGTTGGACTCGCCACTCCAGAGAACTACAGGTGAGAAACCCCTGATAATGGGGGAGGGATTGCTAAAAACCAAAACTATGCCTCTGAGAGACGGCCTTAACCCCAAAACTAGAGGAAACTAAGATCACCTTATGTTATTCAGAGTGACTCTACAGGGGATGAGATGGCGTTACATTTCATTCAAGGATAGGGAAAGAACTAGAATAAATGTAAAAGGGCAGCGGGAAACAAAAAGAAAGTTGTTTTCTGATTACATCCCATGAGTCCTGCTTGTTTGGTGTAATCGTGACATGATATGAGATATGAGAGGCACTATACTGTAGAGGTTAGATGCTGGGCTCTAGAGCCAGATTTTTGAATCCTAGCTTTGTCTTTACTGAATGTTTAACCTTTCTCTGCTTCAGTTTCCTCCTTTGTAAAGTATGACATTGTGTTGTTATGAGCATTAAATAAGTTAATATGTTTAAATTGCCTCAAACAGTGCCTGCCATGTCGTAAGCAGGCAGTAAATGTTAGCAAAGATGATTAAAATAACTGTGTTTATAGTTAATTGTAAAAATACTCAATTACTACATAAAGTTCATGTGTGAGAGACACAATACACTTACTGAAGGTATTTGAAATTTTGGAAACAGTTTAAACAGTGCAACTCAATTATTTTCAGTGTAATGGCTTATCTGTCTGAGAACAGACTTCAAGTTTTTTTTTTTTTTAAGATGACAACACGTTTGTTTGTTTTTTTTTAAGTGTCAGGGAGTTTTATTTTAAATAATTTTTATTTATTTATGGCTGCGTTGGGTCTTCGTTGCTGCTTGTGGGCTTCAGTAGTGTGACTCGCGGGCTCTAGAGCGCAGGCTCAGTAGTTGTGGCTCTCGGGCTTAGTTGCTCTGCAGCATGTGAGATCTTCCCGGACCAGGGCTCGAATTCGCGTCCCTGGCATTGACAGGCGGATTCCTAACCACTGCGCCACCAGGGAAGCCCGAGAACACACTTTTTTTTTTTCCTTCTAAAATGAAGGCTGAACCTTTTCAGGAAGACGGCAGCGAAAGCGAAGAAGGAAGGTTGGCTGTGTGACGCCCCTGCCCCTCCCAATGCTGAAACCAAAGCAAAGGCTTTCACAGCCAAGGGGGCAGCACTGAACAGCACCCACGAGCACAAGAAAAAGAAGAGCCACACGTCACCCACCCGTGGCAGTCCAAGATACTGCTGCGCCGAAGGCAGCCCAGATATCCTCGGAAGAGCACTCCCAGGAGAAACACGCTTGACCACTACGCTGTCACCAGGTTCTGCCTGACCACCGAATCGGCCACGAAGATAGAGACAACACAACATACCTGTGTTCACTGTAGATGGAAGGCCAACAAGCACCAGCTCAGACAGGCAGGGAGGAAGCTCTATGACTCTGACGTGGCCGAGGTCAACGTCCTGATCAGGCCTGATGGAGAGAAAAAGGCTTATGTTCCACTGGTTCCCAACCGTGATGCTTTGGTGTTGCCCACAAAATTGGGATCACCTAAACTGAGTTCAGCTGACTAATTCTACATATAAATTTTTCACCATAAAAAAAGATAATAAAGGCTGGCTGTACCTCTAATTGAGTATCACTAGTATTGAAAATTCCACAAAACCACGCTGGGGGCTTCCCTGGTGGTGCAGTGGTTGAGAATCTGCCTGCCAATGCAGGGGACACGGGTTTGAGCCCTGGTCTGGGAAGATCCCACATGCCGCGGAGCAGCTGGGCCTGTGAGCCACAATTACTGAGCCTGCACGCCTGGAGCCTGTGCTCCGCAACAAGAGAGGCCGCAATAGTGAGAGGCCCGTGCACCGCGATGAAGAGTGGCCCCCACTTGCCGCAACTGGAGAAAGCCCTCGCACAGAAACGAAGACCCAACACAGCCAAAAATAAATAAATAAAATTAAAAAACAAAAACAAAAAACCATGCTGGGTGGGCTCCACAAAAATTCATGCTAGGTGACTTTAGGTGCTGAAAAGCTTTTTTTGTTTGTTTTTGGTTTTTGCTTGTTTGTTTGTTTTTCCTCACCTCTTTTCAATTCCCTATTGATTTCCTTTTGGACTGCTCCCGAACTCTCCATCCCCAAGCGTTCCATCCTATCCTCTATCTTGAGCTCAAGACTACCCACTAACAACTCAGAGAAAATCATTTGGGAAGTGGTGCTCCAACTCCCTTTCTAACCCCCTATTCCTTCCCCTATCTGGTTTTGCTTTCCTAAAAAAAAGTTTCTTCCTTCTTTCCAAGGTGACCTTCTCAATCCAAGTTCTCATTTCTGTCCACTATTAGCTGCTCCATTAATTACCCTCTCTCAACTTCATGTTAAAATTTTCCTCCAATTATTTTTTTATCTGCATGGTATCAGAATTCCCACACTAAATCAAGAGGAAGAAAAATATTAACAGAAGCTGAAATTCCTCATAACAAACCAAAATATCTCCAATCCAAAAGTGAATAAATAACACTATTTAATCAATCATAGGGTTGGAGGCTGGAGGTGGGAAGAGGTAAAGGGGGTGGAGAGACATATCCATGACACAAAATAAACTTCAATAAAAAAATAAATAAATAACTTGGTTTCTTGTGCCCCCAGACAACTGCTGATTTGCTTTCTATCACTTTAGGTGAGCTCACCTTTTCTATAATTTTATATAAATGGAATAATACAATAGGTTCTTTTTTTATCTGGATTCTTTCACTCAGACTAATTATTTTGAGGTTCATAAATTTTTTTTTATATACATAGCTCATTCCTTTTTATTGCTGAGTAGTATTCCATCCTAAGGACGGAACATAATTTTTTTTATCTGTTCACCTGTTGGGCACTTGGGTTTCTTTTGGAAGTGTTCTATCATAAATAAAGCTGCTAAGGAACACTCTTATACAAGTCATACATGGACATATGCTGTCATTTTCCTTGGGTAAATATGTATGCGAGGAATGGCTGAGTTAGTATGGTAGGAGTATGTTTAACTTTTTTTAAGCAAAGGACAAACTGTTTTCCAAAGTGGTGTACCTCTCTGAACATTTTAAACATTTCCAACATCCATTTTTTTGGGGGGGGGTACATTATATGAATGGAAAATATGCGGAGTTAAATAGTGTGACTAGTACAAGATAAGGTTTCTAAAGAAAAATCATGTCTAGTCAGCTATGTTTTCGGTCAAGTCCTAGGAATATAATCCTCCGTGTCTGCTTTGCTGAACAACACACTTCGAGTATTCAACAACGTGAGCACATGTGCCAAACAGAAATGCATTCACCGACCAAACAGCAGCTGTCCTTGGAAGGGTGGCTGATGAACCGGCAGGGCTGCGGTAGCACTGAAGGCTAAGCAGGGTGGCCTCGTTCCAGGAGCCTAACTCTCTCATTCAGTTTAATGGTTTTGGCAACATGTGCTACTTATGTCGTCCTTATTTTGATGAAGCTTCCAGTTTTCATTACCCCTGTGGGAAATCTATTTTAAACAAGCCGCTGATGGCACTGTGTATATACACACACATGTTCGCACACAGAATTACATATAGAAACCTGGATATCTTCTCTTGCTCCACGAAGACTGAAGGTCACAGTTGTGACTCGATCTGTGTTATGACCGTCTGAGCATCTTTTCACTTCTAAGTTACTAAACTGAGTGGGAAACCTGTGGCGTTGACTTAGCAAGCTTCCCAAGCCAGGGCTAGGATAAGCAGGAGGTCAGTGTGGACTGGTGAGAGAAGCTGGATAAACTCCAGCCTGAAACTGTGGGGAGAGATAAGGGCTCACGCTGTGGCCACTGGAGGTGGCGGTGGGACAGATCATGATTAGGTACAAATGGTGTCAGGGTGGCAGACTGCATGTAGGAGGCGCTCTCCTGGGTACTGCTGATGGTTAGTCCCAAACTTTCTGCTGCATCACCACTCATCCAAACTAAGAAGAAATTCCCCTTAGAGATGGCACTTTGGCGAGTTACTGGCTTTCTTCATTTAGTTCTGCTGCATTCCTGTCCCCTGCACTGTATAATGAATTAAAGCACAATGCATCAAAACTGTGATGCAAGACACTTCAGGGCATTCAGGCTACACAGAGATTTGTAAGTTATAGCTCAGCACAGGCTTCAGTGATTAACTTTTGTTTTTGGCCAGGCCTTCCCTGGTTTGCTTCCCTCCAGGCTCTGGTTCTTCCTCTAGGCTTGACCTCTGAGGCTTATTCAATTCTCAGCCCAAACCAAGGCAGGTCCACTTTAAGGGATCATGGTCTTTTCCTTACTGACTCTTGGGCTCCCTGCAGTTTCAGGGTGAAAGGGTCTTCTTGCACTGACCTCAACCAGATCCCTTAAACAAAGGGGGAACTGTGCCTTACTCTCCCGTTCTCCATGCTGGGGACCCCAGAGCATCTTACACTCTTCACAGATAACAGTTGCCATGTTTTCCCCAATTCTCTAGTTCTTTTTAATTCCATACTCTACCCTCTTTGGAGAAACCCCCAATTCCCGTTAACCAATACACTTCCCGCCTTTCAGAAAACCACCTCTAGGCTGTGCCGCCTCAGATAGCATCACTGTCGTGAGCTCAGTCGTTATACATAAACTAACCAAGTTCACTGGGAAAAGTACTGCCCTAAATTAGTTTATGGAAAGGACAGGCTTTTAAGTAAAAAAGGCTGAATTCATTTACTAACTGGGTAACTCTAGGCAAGTTACATTGAACCTGTTTCCTAGTCTGCGAAATGAGGATAATAATATCTATTTCTCAGGGTTGTTTATGAAGATTGGGTGGGATGTTGTGGGCAGAATTATTCTAAGCCATGAGTTTCTTTTAATGCATATGGTCAGGGAGGGTCACAAAAGTGTCAGGTTTGGTTTCAATCTCGACTCTGGTACCAGCTGTGACCCTGAACAGCTTGCTTAATTCTTGGAGTTTCAGTTTCCTCATCTGTATAATTAGGCAAATGATACAAAAGCCTTGCAAGGATTAAGTGAGACCAGGCATTTTCATATGCACTGAGTCTAGTATTTTTGCATAAAAATGACACAGATCCAAAGGTTAGTATAATTCGAGAACTTAAGATGTCAAGACTTCCTGGAATTCCCATTCTGCCAAAAGCAGAGGATCCAGTACTTTCTGCTTAACCTTGCTGATAATTTTCAGATCCAGACCACAGGAAAAGCAGTCAGGGAACACATTACTTTCTACCCAATTCTGAACAATTGGAAACAATTGGACAGGAATGTGAACATGACTCTCACCTTCAAATTCATAAGAGCCGTGGAAGAAAATGCCAGATGTGGTTTGACATGAACTTCAGGAAGCCAGTGGCCCCAAAGCCTGACTCTTCTGTTACTCATGCCTGATTGGCTCCCTTTCCAATTGGAAAGGACTTTCATCCCTTCTCTATCTCCACACTTGGAACCCTGCTGCTATGTCATTGGAAAAAAACTGAGGTCATCCAGCACACACTTCCTCGGTTTCCCTACCTTCCACCTTCCCTCGTTCATCTGCATCCATCCTCACTGGTCTCCTTCCCTCTCTGCATGGCTGACTACTGACGCCCACCATCCATCTCAGTCTTTTATATGGGACCTCAGACCTCAGGACAATACTAAATTCCCTTGAATCATAAATTCCTTTCTTTCTACCTACTGCCCTTCTTTTCTTTCCTCAGGCGCAACTATTTTCTTATTTCTCTCATTATATAATTGTTATCCTCGACCCTGAAGCTCCTTCAAACTGCTCCCCTCCCTGTCCTGACCAAAATTCTTCCATGAATAGTCTACACACACCAACTCGATTCCTTGACCACCTTATCACAGAGCTGCATCTGGCCTCTGCCAGCACCATTTCCCACTTTCTGACCCCTCAAAAGACAAAAGGTTTTGTTTTGGTTTTCAGTTGCCTGGACCCCTCTACAGCTGGTGACACTGCAGACCCACTCTTCTCTCTTGGAACTCCTCCCTCACCCTCCATCACCTCCCTTCCCTTTGGTTTTCTTCCTATTTTTCTCATTATTATTCCACAGTCTTCTTCATGGCCAACTCAACCTCTGCCAGTACTCCCAGGTGGAGTTTGCCCAGACTCTGCCCATTGCCTTGCTGTTGTTCTTAGTTTATTCACATCCCTTGAGCAATCTCATTTACCCAGGACTGGCTACATAATTTGTGAGGCTTAGGGCAAAATGAAAATGCAGGGTCTTTTGCTCAACAATGATTACAAATTTCAAGATGACATGAGCAGAGCATGGGTTTCAAGCATGGGTCCTTGGCAACTGCACGAGTTGCATGTTCATGAAGCCGGCCCTGTGTTCAACTGTAGAACTTCAAGTGCACAGTGTCTCCTAGGTCTGTATTTCCAGCCCAGACCCCTCTTCTGTGCTCTAGGCTTAAACACTATTCTTTATGAACATCACTCCCTCTTGCTCCAGGTAGATTTTGTTTTACTCCTGATGCTTTCACTCACCAGCTGTGTGATGTTGGGCAAGACACTCACTGTCTCTGAGCTTCAGTGTCAGTGTGAAATCTGCAAGGCTATGCAAAAGCTTGTGCAAGTATCAAGCTGGTAAGTCAATCATAGATGTTGATAATATACCCTATCAACAGCTATAAACTGTCCACCTTCATAAAAGGTAAAAAGTCCCGAAGCAGGAAGACTTGGTAGCTGCTGCACTATCAGTGCTGGCTCCTTACCAGTGGTTTGGAAATTGTGCACATTAGGACAAATAAGTAGTAACCTTTGCAAAGAGCTTGGGACTAATTTTTGCCCAAAAGTGGTTATTTAAAAAAATACGCAATATTATACTGCAACAAAAGAAAAAGGACTCAGAGTGTTCACTCACCAAAGATCTAGTCAGTCTGGTTCTAGGAGCTTGACATCATGTGCTTTGATCTGATGGCCAGGCTCCCATTTCATAGAAGCAAAGAAAGTGGACTCACGCAGCAAAACCAGACCACTGCGCTGCAAACGCCCACAGTGAGATTGCTTGTTTGTTGAGTGATGGGTGTATTTCCTACTTTCTACTGGGCATAACCAAGATATCCTGCTGGAATCTAAAACTCAACGTGTCCCACACAGAACTCAACCACTCCCTTCCTTCTCAAAGCTGCTTCTTTTCCTCAATCCTGTATGTCAGTTACCGACCACCAAGTCACTGAAGCTAAAAACCCGATCAGTCTGTACCGTGCTCTCCCTCCTTCACCCCAGCAAACCCCGGCCCCTCCCCAGACACATTGGAAGCAAGACAGACAGTAAGCACATCTAGAATCATAGAGAGGATGATGGTCAGATGTGACAAGATAAAAATAGAAAACGGCACTGTATGACAGTACGCATCATAAATAAAAAAGATAATTTACCACATAAGATATTGTTTATAATAATATTGATTTCATATTTATAGCCCCAATCATATTAATACTATGATTGATATTCTTCTTTTACCATTATTTCTCAGGTAGAATTACCACCCGGACTATTTAAAATGGCCCATAAATCAACAAGAAAAAGCAGACATACGTCGAGGAGTGTGCAAAGAATATGAGCAGGCAGGCCACAGAAATCACACAGATGATCCACATCCTTCTCAAAAGGATCTCACTCTAGTAATGATCAGGGAAATGCAGATTAAAATGATGAAGTAATTTCCACCCATCAGATTGGTTAAGAAAGAAAAAAGGATGATTAGTTTTGACCAGGTGGTGGTAAAGGGTAGTGTCTGAAGGCAAACGGTACTTAAAATGCCTATGACTTTGAATCAGAAATTCTACTAGGTGGCTATCCTAAGAAATTCTTGCACATCTGCACAAAGAGACATTCATAAAGATGTGTGGTAGCAAAAAAGGGGGCGGGATAACCTAAATGTACATCTGTTGGAAATAATTAAGCAAATTATATTGTATCTATACAAGAATATTAAAGAACAGATGAAAAGAATGAAATGTGTTTATAAATTCTAACTTGGAAAAATCTCTACACATTGTTAAGTGAAAAAAGGTTGTCATTTCTGTAAAATGAAAACAAACTAAAACTTAATTGTATCATACTTACAGAAATTGTATAGACAGATTTGGAAGGGTCTGCACACAACGATTAGGAGTGTAGGGTGGGGAGTGTCATGGGGGAGGGGGATGAAGGGGAGCTTGGCACTTTTTACTCTGTGTAATTCCCTGTTTGAATTTGTATAATGAGAATGAGTGGCCATATTAATTATGTAACTTAAAACTATAATTTTAGTTATTTAAAAAAAAACCATGGCTGAGTCATTCGTTATCTCACTCTCGGACCAAAATACTTGATTTTATACATGTTTGTATAATTCAAATGAGGTTTATAAGCTATGTCTATCAGAGCCCCTCGACATGCTTGGCTTGGGGGTGGGGGACCACACCAACAGATCCCCCAGGCCTCGCACCCTGTGGATTTAATTCAATATATATGGGATGGTCCCAGGAATTTGCATTTTTAACAAATTCATGATCAGAGTTGGAGAACTACTAGAGCAGGGAATTAACTGTGTTTGGGTTTCTTTGCCCCTTGGATGGTTTTAAATTCCTGGTTCTCTATAAGGAGCCTAGAAAATCAGACAGATTAACACAGTGTAGGAAAAGGAGACTGTAATTTAGTAGCTAAATTTTAAAAAAATGCTGCCCAACCACCTGTGTTTGCGAATGCAGGTGCTGACCTGTGTCTACCTGAAGTGGTTACTTATATGCAAATTCACACCTGCCAGATCTGTACCAACTCAGAGGAGGCAAAAGTATGTTCCTATTTCCAGGGTTTGGGCTTCTGCTCCTAATTATGTTTGTATTTCTGCTTGGTGTTCTCCAAGGAAATTTCTCTCTGCTAGCCAATACAAATTCAAGAAAAAGAAACAAACAAAACAACCAAAAACCAGCTCTCTGTGCTTTAAGTATTGTTAACACTTATACAATATTACAGTTTGCTATTTGCCTGTTCTTTCTCCCTCAAGACTGAGCGACTCAAGGACCGAGCTTATTAGCTCCGTATCTCCAGCAGCCTGCATCATTCCTGCTAATCCATATTAGATGCTATGCGGTTCCTATTTTTTTCTACCTTGAGGTACTTTCTGTTTCATAATACAATCTAGAAATTATAGTCTGTGAAATGAAAATTTCCCCAATTTTTATCTCTCCTGCTTTTCACCACCTATTTTGTCTTCTTGACTTGGATAAATGCAGTGAAGGTGATTTATTAACACCGTTCTTTAGAAATGTGGGCTCTAAATCTTCCAGATCATATTGATTTCTATTCTTTCAAGATGTTTTACCTCCAATTTTTTCACATTATTTATGTACCTATATCTGAACACCACATTTTATTAAAAATATTTGTTCAGGTGTCTGTTCTCCTTCACTGGGCTGTCAGTTCCTTTACTCTAGGTAATGGACCCAGGGCCTGGCACATAGAAAGTGTTCACGAGAATTTTACAGGGTTTAGGAGTTTTTCAAATAATTTTAATTTCTACACTTGTTTCTGATATGGCAACACTTTTTCACTTAAAAAAAAAAAGACTAATTTAAAGTAACACAGCATATTTTTGGGAAAAACAGCTTAGTTGAATTTTTATATAAAGATGAGATCTCAGTCAAAGAAACCCTGAAAGTAGTCAGTGGGGTGGATACAGTAGAACCCATACATAAGAAATAAGTACTACATTCATTTAATGACATTTTCACTCCAGCTGATCCTATGCTTAGAAAGCAAATAAGGTGCACTAAGTAAATTTTAGTTTGCCTAGCCAATCCTGAAATTCTGATTTTAGTAACTAAAATTTGGTCTCTTTATGACAACTTAATAAGAGTAACTCCTACTGTGCTCTTGTTCTTTTTTGTTGTTCTTCACTTTCAAGAGGCTTCTGCCCTTTTCCCTGGCCCTTTAACATTTGAAGACTGAGGGAGAGAGAGAAAATCGATTGTCCAAATATTGACCCACTTCACAATGTTGGTGCCACCTGACTCTTCGGCTGCCTGAAAGCTGATAATCCACCTTTCCCCACCGGCGACGACCACACTGTCCTGAGCTGAAGGCCAGTGATTACATCTAGGGCAGCGCTTGATTTCATGAAAAAAGCAGTTGAGAATCACCTTTTGGGGCGACTTTTCCAGCTAGGATTGCTGACTCAAATTTCAGTTTTTCTTTGATTCTCAGTTTTGAGGTACCAGACCTGCTAAGCATAATGCAACATATTGTTATCTTTATTTATTAGTCTCTAAGTGAATTAATTATCTTTAGCAGCTACCAAGCTCTCCATGATTTACGGGCCCTCTCAAGCATTTGCTCTCATCTGCCATCCAGGATTTCATCTATTTTTTATGCCAGGCAACAGTAATTTGCCTGAAATTCCACTTTAATGCTGTGAAGATGACAGCTTCTACCTCTGAAATGCCTTTAGGGCCTTGACACACCAGAAAAACCATATTTCAGTTCTTTATTAGTTGTCACTTACTTCTGCTATCATTTAGTAAAAAATATATAGAAAATATATAGAAAATATTTTTTTTTGGTCACGTGAAGACTACATTTAGGTTGCAGCCCTCAAGGATATTAAAATACATTTCAGGCTATCTGTGTAAAGGGAGAAATCCCACCAAATCTTGGCAAACTCTAGTTGCTAGAACTCATTCTAGCTTCTCTATTGCTACTTTCAATGTTTATCACATACATTGAAAGATTCAACTGAAATTCAGGCCAAAACTTTTTGTGGTTTCACACCAAACTTCCCTGTACTGTGAATATCAAAGGGTAAGATACCCTTAGGTTCACTCAACTGTGTGTCCAGAGACAAGAGGGACTCTGTGAAAAATGCTGTCATTTCTTTTAGAGTGCCCACATGAGGGGTATCAAGTGTACAAGGTGAAGCCATCAATCCCACTGGATTTACCTGGGCACTTCAAAGACTGAGCTCAGCCCAGACTTATGCAATCAGACTCTTTGGGAGTCACCCAGGGTGTATGTCCAATGAATACTCCAGGTGATTCCAACCCAACTGGATAGGGAAAGCACTAACTCCGGCAGTGGTTCCCCAACATCACTGTGCTAAAGAGTCAGAGAGGGAGCTCTCATTAAAATGCAGACCATGAAGCTCCAACCCCGCAGATGCAGATTCAGTAGGGCTGGCTTGGGTCCCAGGAATTTGCATTTTTAATGAGCATCTCAGGTGAAACTGCTGCTGGTAGGCCAAAGAAACACGTTTTGAGATACACGGGTGTAGCAGTTAACCAGAATCTAGCGCAGACACAGCAAATTACAAAGTAGCCATCTGATGAGTGCCAGTTATTAGAAGGGAGTTGAGTGCAATATTCAAAATTACTGGAAGAATCATGCAAAAAGCTCTCTTTCTGATGGTGGGATATTAGTTTTAGCTTTCATTACTAGAGATAGAGCAATAGTATGAAGAAATAAGTATAAAAAGGTACAAATAGCCATCTAGCAATTGTCACTTTTATGTATACAGAACCCAAGGAAAATGTGAGAGTTTCTCTTATTTTTCTTCCCCCTTTTCTCCTCCAATCAATGCATGTTTTACTAGAGAAGTCAAATAAACCAAAAGATAAAAGAATTTATAATCTTCCAATATTTTTCCTGTTCCCTGCTCCATGTAACTACTGTTAAGGTTATCTGGCTACACCAGCTCTTCTAAAAGGCAATCAGACCAAGTCAGTTTCCTTCAAGGATTCCCAGATATTCTCAGGATCAAGTCCAGACTCCTGAGCACAGCTGGGAAAGGGCGCATGATCCGATCCCTTCACACTGCTCCACCTACCATCTCTTGCCCTTGTTTAGTTCTAGGTCAAGTTGCCAAAAATTGATTCACTGGAAACAAATTTAACTAGAAAACCAAAATCCTAAAGATACCCAAAATATTAACATTCTCCCCAAATGTGGGTTTTTTTTAAGTATAATTTGTGGCAGTTTATGTTGAATGAGATTTTTAAACAGCTTCTGATGATTTCTGCCATGCTTTAGTTGACTGGTTTTCATTTCATTGTTTTCATTGAATATCATTTCTTAAAATGCTTCTATTTAACATTTATGACTAATCAATCCATTCATTTAACACTACGGCACAGAGTGTGGACAGAAGCAACTTTTTATTGCAGGTGGGGAGGAGGTGTCGGAGGAGGCAGCCATAGAAAGATCTAGGGGAAGAGCATTCCAAACTCTTTGATAACAATATTTAAGTTTTTTCTTAAAAAAAGTAATGTTTACAGCATTTTATACTTTTTATAGCAAGTCATGTAGCTGCCAGCTAGGGAACTGAGTAGCTGGTATTTTTAGCATTCCAGCCTCATTAGGGAACAACCCCACTGAAAGGGGATTCAGATGTGGGTTGCCAAAAAGAATGATAAATACCATTGGTAACACATGGGAGGGTATTGGGGGGATAAAAAGTTTAAACAATTTGAAATCATGTATAAACACTGTTTTCCATTAGTTTCCTGTTAGTTTAATCTCACCGAAGTAATTTAACTTCGTTTCCAGGGCCCAGCCAAAGTTTCTGTACTTTAGGTTCTTCGGATTTATGATTTGGGGAATGAGCATTTCTTGTGAATTTCAAATTGCCTCAGCTAAAACAAATTAAATGGTGAGAAACATCCTTAAAGGCTGTTGCAACCCTTTATGGAAAATGGTGGGCTATAATATTTGGAGAAAGTTAACTAAGCTTTTGATGAACTGAAAAATTGGCAAATTGGTCACTAGTACACTGGTGATAACTGAGAATGGAATTTTGGCAAATCCCCCAAATTACTTTCTCTGTGCCACAGTCATGCTGATATTTCTTGGTAAACAAACAAACAAAAAACCATCTCCAGCCTCCTTCCTGACCTCCACACATGAATTTCTCTCCACCGAAGTCTACAGACCATGGGTCTCTTCCCCCGACCCCCTCCCAGTTGCTAGTAGCGTCACGTCCCCTACCCTCCAGGACAAGTGTGTTCACTTTTCCTCCTTATGGGGTTGCTGAGGATGAACATAGTAATCCCAACCATCTGGACTTGAAACAAGAAAATAACTATTTTTTTTAAACTAAAAAGATATTCAGTAAACAGAAATATCATACATGTCAAGCAGCAGAGGATTCCCGCTTGTGGTGGTCTCAAACAGGCTGTTCACATCTCCCAGACCCCGTCTGCTAGGCCTGTAGTCTTGGTGGTCTGCAGCCTGGCTCCCAGCGCCGGCCCAGAAAGGCCCTCGTAGGCTGGGGCTCTGATGCTGCAGCTGCCACACCTGGAGCTTTATTCCCCACCCCCAGAGCTTCCTGCGCGTTTCATTGGCAAATAGTCTTAGTTTCCACCCACATGATACAAATGCTCCTCCAATGGGTAGCCAGCAAGGAGCTGGCAGGGAAGTCAACTACTGGCTAGAACACAGGCAGGTGACTGGCTGGGATTGGCTGGTGCCAGTGGTACCCTGATGAGCCCCACGGGCCTAGCACTGCGATTAGAGTGTTGAGGTTCAAGTAAGAGGTACTCTAGTCACTCCAAGCTCTGGTCACTCTCTTTAAATATTTGTGATGCAAGAGCATCACAAATAATTAGGATTTGATTTTTTAATATTAATACAAACTATTGCAGAGGGCATAGAGTTTGGTCTTAAAGGGAAAACGATTCATATATATGAGGGAAATTGGTCATATATACATGCATACATATGAATATATACATGTATATATGTGTAATAATAATAAATGTAAAATTGTTTATTGTATGTTGGTGTCTCCATAGACTATAAGCTCCTTAAGTCAATCCTATACTTAGGGCCTAAGAGAGTAGCTGATACACAGTAGATGTTCAATAAATATTCGGTGAATGAATGAACACATTCACCCCACACAACCTCAAATTCATTATAAAATTCAATGTATGTTCAATTGATGTCGTAGAGAACCACTTTAAAAATCATAATGATATTGTTTGTGAGATGCTATATGTTATCAGATGAAAGTTATCAAATGCATACACTGCCAATAAATGATAAAAATTCCTATAAAAATAAATTACATATATGTGGGTGTATATTAAAATGTAGGCAGATGTACGGGATAATACTAGTAATGTGTTAAACCAAGTCACCTGAAATGCTTCACTTTTACTTCTCTAATGGTCGACTGGCTTAAAATATTAAAAAATCAAATCTTATTAATTTTACTCATACCTCTATACATAGATCCTAAAATATCACCTGAAGCTCAATAAATATTTGCTGAAAACATTAACAGTTTTATTTGACTGTTTAGGCACATCAAGCACAGTCTGAGGCTGTAGGAATTTGGCTCTTTGATGGGTAGAAGAAATATTCTTTTCCGTGTGCTTAGCCACCAAGGATAAAGACAGCCAACTTTGCACTTTCTTTCCTGCATTACTATTCTGTTGCTGTGTAACAAATAATAACAAATTTAGCAGCTTAAAACAATATACCCATTCATTCACTCATAGTTCTGTAGGTCAGCAGTCCTTCACAGCATGACTGGATCCTCTGCTCAGGGTATCACAAGACTGAAATCAAGGTATTTTCTGGACTGAGTTCTCGTCTGGAGACCCAGGAAAAATCCACTTCCAAGCTCATTCTTGTCTTTGGCAGAATTCAGTTTCTTGCAGTTGTAACATTCAGGTCCCCATAGCTCTGCCTACGGTCAGCTGGGGGCTGCTCTCAGCTTCTTGAGGCCGCCCACATTGCCTGCCACACAGGCCCTCTATCTTCAATGGCAAGTTGACTCCTTCTGGCCCACTTCAAATTTCTGGCTTCTCTCTCTGATCTAAAAACCCAGATTTAAAGGGTTTATGGGATAAGGTCAGGCCCACCTGCGTAATTTGCCTTTCTTAAGGTCAACTGATTTAGGAACTTAATTACATCTGCAAAATCCCTTTGGCCAAATTAATGTAATCAAGGGGTATATTTTACTACATTTAGATTCTGCTCACACTCGAGAGGAGGAAAGTATACAAGGGCAAAGATCACTGGGGATCATCTTAGAATTTTGTCTATGCCATTTCCTTATTCCAGGGCTTTGGCTTGAGCTCAGGTACTGTCCATTTTGTGTGTGTGTGTGTGTGTGTGTGTGTGTGTGTGTGTGTGTGTGTGTGTGCATGTGCGCGCGCGTGCACGCGGTGTGTGAGAGGTTGGATTATTCTGACCTCTGAGGTCAGTTGGACTGGTCCATGAAACCGGTATCATCTGCAATAGCATCATTTTAAAATATGAATATACTCTGTTGTCTATGCTCTTGGACAGCTTCCCTTCTTCTTTACCCGTTACCCTTTCTTTCCTACTTTAACATCCTCACTGGTCAGCAAGGTTTTCACTTTTCCCTTGGATGCTGCCTTCACATAAGAAGGCATGTCACCTGCTTCTTCTGGTGGAAATAGCTGGGTCTCATGATTGGAGGTCCAAGAACATGAGCACAGTTGCTGCCTTGGTAATCATTAGGAAGCTGCAGTGCCTACGGGAGGTTTCTTAATTAGTTTCCATGGAATTAAAGGTAACTAATTACTCAAGACCCACACAAGGGTTTCGACTGCAAATGTTTTCCCTGAGATCTTGTATTCCTATCAGTGTACTTGGGGCAATAACTGCCATTAGAGAAAGTGGTGGAAGATGAGTTATCTGGAGGTGTGGAATGACATTTTATCTAGGAAGAGCCTTCAATCCTGTTAATTTTGGGTGACAGACTGTGTGTTGGTGGTGTGGTTTAGAATTTCAAAATAGTGAAACAGAGAGCCTTATTCTAGCCCTGGTATTCTTTACCTGTGGTCCATGGACCTCCACAGTTCACAGGTGGGCTTCAGGGAGGGCCAGGAACTTTTGAAATTGAATATTAATTATGACTTGGTATGTTCATGTTTCTGTAGAGGAACTAATGATATCATTAGATCCACTTGTGGATACAGTTCGCCGAAATGATTAAAAACTACAAGGCTATTAGAAGACCATCTTTTCACAATCAAGGAAATTGATGTCCATGGGGGTGAAATTACTTCCCTGAAATCACAGACTAATTTTTTGTTGTACAGCAGAGATTAGATTCCTGGACTCCTGGTGCCCATTCTAAACCATCAGCACTGTTACTGCACTTTATCCTGAGAGAGACCTTTAAGGCCAAACGTGTGTGACAGTCATATATTAACTAAACCAATATTACAGTGTTCCTTTGGAAGAGGTTATTTAGATACATGGCATCCGTAAAAAGAAAGTGAGCTAAAAATGGGGAAATGGAATACCGTGTTGGATCATATTGCCTTGTACATATTAAAAATTCAAAAAATAGCTGTTGAATAAATGAGTGGCATGGAATGTCCTATTCATGGAACAAGTATATGTGGAGCCTGCTTTTTGACTAGTACCATGTTATTTACTGCTGGAACTGTAATAAAAATTACTTTTGGGGAAAATCCAAGTTTTTAGATAAGTTGAAGGTAGGAGAAGCAGCTCAGGGAATGATAATAAAAATATATTAATAATGATGATAGTAAGAGTATTGAAGTGATTACAGTGTAACAGGCATGACTGTGCTAAATGATTTACCTAAATTATCTCATTTAATTTAATCCTTGGCAACATTCTATGATTTAGATGTTATCACCACATCTATAGAGGAGAAATCAGAAGCATAAAAAAGTTGATTAACTTGACCAGGTCAAAGTTAGTAAACAGAACAGCAGGATTTCAAACCCAAATGATCCACAAAAGCTTTTGCTCTAACCTCTAAGCATGAGGTCCATTCCCTATAAATTGGAATAAAACATTGGAATAAGCAAGTTTCTAAAAATTGAATAATAAAAACAATATTAATTATCTCCAAGGCAGCCTTATTGATACCCCCCCTTCCAATAAACATATACAAAATTATGTTTAGCAATTATTTCAACATTAGCCATACATTTTTCTTTTGTTGATAGTTTTCCTTTGAGTCCAGGACCAACTGAATTAACAGGAAAGAAATATTTTTACTATAGCCTGTTAATGTAAAAAACAACCACATGGATAAAACCTAACAAACATCAGGAAAGTCAAAAGTAAGAACTTGAGGTCAAAGGCAGTGGAAGTGAGGTCTTCTTAAAGCTGAACTAAATGTCTGCTCTTAGTCTGGTGTAAGAAATCTAGTTTCCCCACCAGAATGTCATGCGGATTTCTATTTGTTCTCAGTGCTTACACATGACATAGGCAGTTAATCTGTAGATTTATAAAAACAACGAACTTCTTATTGATGAATAACACACATGCCATAAAGAGCACAACCCATGAGGTTTTTAAAAGCTGAATTAGACAACTTTCAGGGCAACTGAATTTGGGTCCTGGGAAAGGTTTTTGACACTCTGATGACAGAGGGAATCTAACACGACCTAATAGTTTGGTGTGGCTCGACACTTGTGTCCCAGGAACAGGAACCAGCAGCAGGGCCAATGTGTTCCAGCCAGTTCATATTCAAAAGTATCACAAGGAAAAGTTGGGTGAGCCAGCTGTTCTAGTGAATTTATACAACACCACCGGGAGACCTGGTGTCCCCCACTGCTGTGGGAGGCTTTAAAATACCAACGACAGCTGCCTGACTCTTCCCCCAAGTGTTGTGAAAATAGCTGTGGAAAATGGCCCTGATTTACTGGGGTGACACGGATGCCAAACCAAGCCTGCTACTGCATAGAGAGGGGAGGTCACTGTCTGGGAAGCGAATGGCCTTGGGTCTTGCCTGGCCTCTGCTTTAACAAAATGTGTTCTCGAGCAAGGACTCTGTCCCCATGTCCTCACTCTCAAAATGAAGGGATTGGGCAGGATCAGTGATTTCAAAGAGGAGTTGGAGGGAATGAGGAGGTTTCCTTTTTACTTCCCTCTGCCCCAAGTTATCAGAACCTCTGAAAGAGGCAAGAGTAATTTAAATGAAACATAGTAAATAGGTAAGTAAGCTTTGGGGACTAATGGCTTCTTCGTGTCTTCATTTTCCTTTAGAAGACTCCTGTGTACATGAAAAAATATTAAATAAAATCTGTACGTTTTTCTTCTGTTACTCCGTCTTACGTCAGTTTAATTCTTCTGCTCAAATCTAAGAAGGTAGAAAGAAGTTTCTTTTCCTACACTTTCCTCTCCTTGAGGTCCTGTAAGACTAACCCCTCCATGTGCTTTCTGGATATCCCCCTGTCCACTAGGTTGAATAGTGTTCCCCCCAACTTCATGTCCACCTAGAACCCCAGAATGTGACCTTATTTGGAAATAAGGCCTTTGCAGATATAATGAGTTAAGACGAGGTCATACTAGATTAGGGTGAACACTAAATACAATGACTGTTGTCTTTATGAGAAGAGAAGAGGACTTACAGAGACACAGCCATGCAGGGAAGAAGCCGGTATGAAGATGGATGCAGAGATTGGAGTTAGCGGTTATGAAACAAGGAACACCAAGGATTGCCAGCAACCACCAGAAACTAGAAGAGGTGAGGAAGGATTCTTCCTCATAGCCATTCAAGGGAGTATGGCCCTGCCAACACCTTGATTTGGGACTTCTAGCCTCCAGAATACTGAGAAAATACATTTCTGTTATTCTAAGCCACCTCGTTTGTGGTGCTCTGCTGTAACAGCCCCAGGAAACATACAGATTTTGGTACCAGGAGTAATTCCTTCAGAATTTCACATCCATTATTACCATTCCTTGCTTCTTCCATTCTCCTTCTTGAGCTCTTTCATTTCTGTTTTCATTCATGTTTATCCTATTCTGATCTAAACAAATTTAAAATTCTCAATTTTGGCTTGCCTTGATGGCCTTTCAATAAACCATCTCTGTTTCCCATCAGTCAACCACTTCTTTTCTTTGAAACATTAAATGCTTAAATATAGTCCTTCATAACCACCACCTCTCTTACCAGGTTCTAGCTCTTGCAGCTGATTGTTCCAGGCCTTTCTTAATTTGGTTTCTCTCAACTTACCAGACTCCTTCACGTGTTTTCCTCCACTCCACTCCAGATGATTCTATCTCGAAGTCTTTGTTCATGCTGTTTCCCTGTCTTTGGTTTCTCAAATGTCTGCAAGCCTCCTGCAGCCCCTTTCTTCCCTTCTCGCTGCCTCTATCAGTCTTACTCAGCTTTCAAGACCAAACTCAAGGGCTCTCTCCTCCGTGAAGATTTTTCCATCTTTCTCCGAACACACTTGTTGATTTTCTGAACTCCTTTTATAATCTTAGTCACCACCACACTTACGTATGTTGTTGTTCACTCATGATTTTGTGACTTCTTTTAGCCTCTCTAACTTGATTTCAAGCAGTTTGATACCAAAGACTATGCCTGTGTATCTTTATGCCTTTATATCCCCTTATAGAGGGTAGAATGATGAGCACACATTACAATTTAGAGAAATTCACGTCCGTGATTTATAGGGCAGTCATGGGATATTCAGCAAATATATCCAGTTATTTCTGGGAGGATAGAATGTGCTTAATCTACTAAAATTCTCTGAGGGGGTCAAAAGCATGCGGACATAATTTCTTTAACCTTTTGAAAAGCCTTGACAAAGTTCCACACTAGGGGTTATTTAAAAATAAAAATGAGTCATGATGAGATTGTGGGGAATGTTTTGTCATGGCTAGGGAACTGGCTTAGGGATCGGAAACAGCCTGAACCAACAACTCTTCTAGTAACGAATTCCATATGTTTACAACCTCCTGCCCAAAGAAAATGGACCTTCTCTGAATGGGGGGTTGGTATGGGGAGACCCAAAATGGGGCACAGCTAGTTTTATTCAGCATATTTTGGAAGAAAGAGTTTACAATGAAATTTTTTCAGAAGTGGAATGCCAAGTCCAAAGAGGGAAAACTCTAGAAGACCTTGGTAGGATACAGGTCATCAAAGAAGTGACTGATGAGTCTGAATGCTGGCAATGATCTAAGAGAATGTGTTAAAGAAAAAGCAACACAAGCTAGGAGGTGATGAACTCTGATCTATCTGTTACCACCAAGCAAGGAATGAAGACACTGGGTTCTCTGACAGGCTAATAATTTGGCAACTCTTCAAACAGTGCTGTTAAAATATTTGATCAACATTTACTTAGAACGAAGGCCAAGGGCTGCCTGTGGGGGAAAAGCTGAGAAGGTGGCAGCTCTCAACCTCTTTTCTGTTCTGAGAAATTCAGTTCTACCCCAAAGTTGCATGGCCACATCAGCAAACCAAACAAGAACTCTGCAGTTGACCAAACCCAACTTCTCTATGATTGTCTACTACTCACTGCTCTAACACGAGTCTTGGACTCTCATCTCCTCACTCCAAGAAACATTGGTCTTCCAAATATACTCTTATTTGTTAAGAAGGGAATTCTACTCCACAGTTGCCTTGTTGCTGAAAATTAATCTTAGGAGGAAATCAGACTGTACATGCAACCTGAAAGACTTGGATGGTCAGAAAGAGAGGACTGTATTGCAGGAAGTTGACTCCCACCTTAAGAAAAAATTGGTGTCTAGAACTTTCATGGGCTGGTGTGCTAAGACAGGTACTGGGTGACTGGGTCCACTAGACTCTATGCAAACATTGCCAGGGCCTGGGGAGACATGGATGGGCAGCAGTGAGACTGGGTGATACAGCTTTTGCAATTGTATATTTTACAGCTGCATCTTTCAAGTGTGGAAACTTCTGCAACAAGTGATCACAGCAAACGAGAACATTTTAACCTGCAGCCTTTCATCTTCCTATAAAACAGAATTTAAACAGAAAACAAGTAAGTGTGAAACTAGTCTTATTTTAGGTGTAAGACCATCTGCTGGTAAAGCTGAGATTAGAACAGTTCACAGGAAAATCATGATTTCAAATTAAACAGATAACAGTGATTCTCCTATTGAGCAACCCCAAACTGGGATGGGAAAGGGCTACCTTGAAAGACGAAAGCAGGACTTTTTCCTTTTCTTTCTTTCTTTTTAAAGACGTCCTGCACATTGATCACAGACCTTTTTAGGCAACTTAATAACAACAACAACAAAAAAATTATTAGTATAGAGAAAAGAAGTGAAGAAAAAAAGAAGCCACATCCATAGTGGTGAGCACAGAGGAGGCACCTGGCTGGGCCCTTGTGATGAGGAAAGTTGAATCAGGGATTCAGGGAAAAGGGGGAACAGAGCAAGAAACAAAGGCTGTGGGGAGGGTAGTAATGACTTGACTTTCAGGGTGGCATCAGAAAGGACTTTTTTTCCTATCAAGGGCCATGAACAGATATTTTAGGAAGGGACAAAACATAAGAAAGGATAATTAATTTTCTAGTTGAAGAGGATTACGTTAGGAGTCTGTAAACTCCTGAAAGTAAGAGCTAGACAGTGACTTCTTTGATACAAGGACAGTTTACATTTACAGAGTAACTCCAATGTGATGGTCCATGTGGGCACACCCTATTGGACAAGTTTCTGCTTTGGCCTTCATGGGGCTTACCATGGAACCCCTTTGTAAGAGGGGCATTAATAGGCACATGTACACTTGAAGCCTTTGGTGGCCTCCTCTACCCTCCTCATCAGTCACCTCTCTCCCCCCTTCCTTGGTCAGTCTTTAGTTACAGCTCAAGTCACAGTGCAGTATGGTGGGCTGTTGTCCTGGGGCCTTCTTGAAATTATGGATTATATTTTGCTTAATACATATTCATTGGCTAATTAAATAATTGAATGAAACTATATGCCCCAAGGGGATTTGAGACACCATACAGAAATACCTAAAAGTGATAGTGTAAAACAAAATAAATGCAGAAACAAAGAAGGGGTGAAATTGGGGCAAAGGGAAAACAGGTTAGTAAAAGTCAGGGATATCCAAGAATAATTAGACACATTTAAACTGGATTTTGGAAAGTGGATGGAGGTTTTCTAGGAAGAGAAGCAAGGTTGAAAGAATTCTAGGCTGAGAGTTCTGGTATGTGGCATGTTTGGAGAACCATGATGCTAGGACCTGGGGCAGGAGGGGGTGAAGAAGTGAAGAGGTTGATGGTCTGGAGATGCAGGTGGGAGTTCTGTCATGGAGGGCTCTATGGAACGTGCTGTGGGGTAGGATTTAATTCTGTAGGAAACTGGGAGTCCCAGAGTATCATGATTGGATCTATATTCTAGAACAAGGTACAAATTGTGGACCCTTGTTAGGTCCTTTTAAAATCCCAACTCTCCTCAAAACCCTCACCATTTTCCCTGTGAACTGCAGAAGATGACCTTGCCTCTTATTTTCCTATTTCACAGAGAAAAACAAAAACTATATCACAACTATGCTCACCTCTATCACTCCTAGTCAATGGAAGAGGTAGTTCTTTTCCTGCCTAAGGCTCATTAGTCCATAATATTGGTCAGGCATCTTCTCTTTTGTATCTTTTGCCCCTTCTCTGTCCTGACTCCTTCCCCTTAGCCAATAAAATGTGTCCTTCTTCAGACCCTAGATTCCTCTCTATCTTCCATTTCTATATCTCCCCTTTCTTCCACAGTTAAGTTTCTATAGCCTCCCCACATTCACAGTCTGCATTTCTTCTCTTCTAACTCACTTGTCAACTCATTCAATCTGCATTTGATCCCAAATTGCTCTTGCCAAGGTTACAGTGACCTTCAATTAGCTAAGTCAAAAGAATACCTTCATTCTCATCTTCTTTGACATTGCCATTGCATTTGAACCAGCTGACTGTTCCTTTCTTGAAACTCTTCCTTCATTTCCTCTTCATTTTTCCTTCCATATAGAAAATCTTTATTATATCTTTAGCTTTTTGAGGCTTAGAATCCTATGCTCGTCTCTCAAATATTCAGGTTTCCCAGAAATACTTATCTGGACCTCAGAAAAGAGATAGATTACAGGGACATATTTGGGCATCATTAGTACATGGATCTATATAAAGTCACCATAGAGATTATGTATAGAAAGGTAAGAACAAGAATAATGACAAATCCTAAGGAATATCAATATTTATGAAGTTGGGAAAAGAAACCAAGGAAGACAAAGAATGTGCAATCCAGAGAGCACACAGAGAAGAATTGGAAAAGCCAGGGAAGAGTTTTAGGAAGGAAGTGGCCTATGACCTGAAGGAAGGTCAAACAGAATGGTATAGAGAGTTTACTGGATGTAGCGAGAGTTCACTGTGGCCTTTGAGGAGATAATTTCAATAGAGTAATGAAAACAGAGGCCCACATATGTGGGTTACTAGAAATGGAGACATACAATTTATACTCCATTTTCAAGAAACTGGGACTTGAAATAAGAGGAGAGAAGAGAATAATTTGAGAAGGAACTAGGAGGTCCTTTAGGATGGCAGAGATTTGAATACACTTAAAAGCTCCAGGCAATCTTTGAAACTGGTAAGAAGTAACCTTATGACAAATGAAATGAAGTGTCAGTTTATACAAAGGTTATTAATAAATATAGTCTTCACAGCTAGATATTCATTAGAGAATCATTTAAGTGGCTCGAAGTGCTAGCATTTTATAGGATTTGTTGTCAAGAATATGATGTGTTGGCTTATAAGAATATGTTGTGAGAGTCAGGAGGCTTTTTGTGTGTAAATTATCTATGGGAGGTGGCATCCTAAATGTAAAACTACTGGGTAAACGTTGATGGAGTAGAAAGCACGTGAATTTGGAATCCAGAGAAGTAGGCTGATCACTAAACAACAATTTAACTTCCTTAGTTCCTTATTCTCTCATTACAAGTTGAAGGGACTAACCAAGATGATTTAGTCTCCACAGACATTATCAAGGATTCCTTTCTACTCCAAAAATCCTGGTTGTTTTTCAAACTGAATTTCTTCGATTCCAAGGTCTATGGACATAGTCTCCTGGGTCTGCGAGTTTCCAATGAAAAACTCTAAATTTTAAATTTTCATTTTGATGACAAAAAAGAAGCAAAGTTTTGATCATTTGGATGATAAAATCATGTCTGCAGATTTCAGCACCTGCATTTAGTTTTCTATTTGCAATACATCTACACTTGGTGGCCTCCACTTGGTGGTTGTATTTTTGATCCCTAAAGGAATTTCAAGTAACTTTAAAAATGTTGGGAAACTTCTCTAGCTACCTATGATGGTTTGTTCTATTTTCAAATACATAACCTATGTCCTATGTCTACCACTACACTTGTGTTGAATTATTTCATCTGAATGACAAAACTTCACTTTTATATCAAACATTTTCAATTAAAAGACATTTTCATAAAGTAAGACTTTAATTTTGTAAGTGATTTAATGCACTGATAATATGATGGGACACTATGGAAATGACATATTGCAGCAGAGTAACCTAGAAGTCTGATGGAAGGGAAGAGAAATTTAACCCTAAATGATGTGTTCCAGCCAAGTGAAGGTCCAAAGACATCACAAGGACAAAGGCTTTGAAGAAGTTTGGATGGAAAAATATCTTGCTAAAATGGAATCACCAAATCAGAAACAATACTACAGGTGTGCAGAGCTCAAAAGAATCTTTGTTATTGGAGGTACTACTCTTTTCACACTGAGTGAGAGGATTTCATTCCAGCAAAGCAACTTCACTGTCTCCATTAAATGGCTTTATTTGAATTTTATGTATTTTTGGTTTATACCTAATTTATAATTTTATTTTGGCTTGGTAGTTGTATTAGAGCTATAGATATAAGGAGTTTGAACCTGGATTTATGCTTATAGATATTTAAGTAACACTTCTATTAAATAACATAGCTTCACATGTTTACCTTATAAATTTTTTTCCCTTCAAAAGATATCTATACCTAAACTTTGAAAACCTGGTCTTGATTATATATAGCTCTATATATTTCTGTAAATTCCCTTGAGCAAAGTGTGGGGAAGGAGACAGTATTGGTGGCTAAGAGATACCGATGACACAGGAAAAAAGCTTGATAATTATGGGGACTCCATAGCCAGATTCATGTCCTCAAACACAGCGAAAGGTAGCATTAGAGCTCAAAACCAACTTGCCGAACTGTTTGGAGGAAACCAAATGAATGGGGGCAGATGAGGTGGCTACAGAGCAAGGAGAAAAAGTGACTGCACAGATGCAGTACTGGTTTTACATACGTTCAAGGAATTGGGTATCAAAAGTTAAACACAAGTCAGAAAACCAGAAGTGGTTTGCCAAAGGCCAATTCAAGGCTGGAGCATAAATCAGTGAAGCAGCCAAGAGGACATCTCCTAACATATTAGTAATGGTCAGACCCTGCAGAGAGGACTGTACTCAGTTAGCAATTCATGAGTCAAGTGAGGAGGGAAAGCGAAGCCTGATGAAGATGGTATAAAATGAAAGAATGTGGTAGAAAGAATATGGAAAGGGATTAAAGAGACTTTCAGATTACTTTGGGGAGATAAAATGAAAGAATATAAACTTATTTCTATTGGCTAGTCTGCAAAAGGGGATCATATGAAGTTGGTGACCAGCTGTTCTCCACCTTAGGAAATAGAAAAAGTAAAAGTAGGACACAATTCAAACTCTAGGGATTTAGATTGGACACATTTAAGAGAAATGACCTTGAAGGGAGCTTGTGGGGAACTCACTGGATTCTTGATAGAAGGGGTTGAATATCGTCTCTAGGTGTGCTTGTAAAACAGTTGATGGAAGCCTGGTTTTGCCAGAATGAACTTACAACCTGTTGGCCGTTTCTGTGTACTGGTGAGAGGGAAAATAGAGAAGTCAGGAGACGAGAAATGACTGAATCTCAACAAGAGTGGAAACCGATAGGACTCCATTTGGGGATGTGGCGGAGGGAGCCTCCAGAGTGTGACTTGGTGAGAACTTCCCCCTGTAGGAAAGGGATGAGTCAGTGACCCTAAGGTCGCCTGCTGAACAAGGGAGGTCATGTTTGGAGAGCTCTGGGTGGAAGGAGCTGTTTAAATATTAGGCTGTATTTTTTTTAATTTTTTAATTAAGGTTCACATACAGCAAATTACCTTCAGTATTTGCTAATACCTTCTACTCTGTGTAAACTCCTCCAGCAGCTTCTTCAAGTTCTTCTCATCAAAGGGTTGGAAAGTTTTTTTTTGTTTTTTTTTCTCCCAAGTTTTTAATTCTTGTTGAAGGTCAAAATGCTTCTGTGTCACTAGGGAGCTCCCCAGAAAGAGCACTTAAAATAAAGGATGGGGTAAATGTACTGAAAATTTGGCCTTTTGCAAGCTAGGTTGAGAAATTCTTGCCAGTGTACCTCTATGGTTTTAGCTGTTATTTAACCATTTAATGAGTGATGAGCTCACCGCTAGACCTGGAAAACGCTAACTGGAAAAGTAAATCACACTCTGGTGATGCTTTTAGTTCTTAGGAGACTGCTCTCAAGTTCGTATACTGGGCACATCTCTGAGGAGTTGAGAGAGAAATCTGTTTTATGAGGATGGTTACTCTGTGAAGCATACCAGGAAAACATTGGAAAATGTGACTTTCTTATGACGTTTGCTGTCCTTGCCTTTACCATGAGGAAAATCTGAGGATCAACGAATTCCGATAAAGTGAAACCCACGCCACCCCAAATGTCAACTTTCTTGAGATAGGAGTAAGCGAGGACCTCTCTCTGGGAGTAGATTTTCTGTTTGCCTGTGTTTTATACTTGGAATTGAACTTGAGACAGGAAAAGGGGGGAGATTAAGGAAAAGCTGTAATAACATTTTATGACCACATCTTCTTGAAGTTGGTATTTTGAGTCACACTGAGGGTATTTTCAATCCACTCAGCCGTTGAGAAATTAGAAATAGATTCTGTGTAAACTGGGTCTGCACACTTGGAATCAAAAATGGAACAAATCTGTCTATCAGATTATTGAATGACAGTCAATCAATTAAATATTAGTTTAAGTGCCCACAATCTAAAATGATTTTGGACTTTCTGATGAGGTTTCCAGAGGCTTATCTTCCCCACACATTTGAATGTGTAACCACAGAGACGAATGAGTGATTTGCTAGCGGGTGACTGGAGAGACCTTATCTTGTGCCGTTGCTGCAAAGTATGAAGGTAAAAGATGTAGTGGAAAGAGCTCAGGACTAGGCGTTAGCACACCTGGGCCTCGACTTCTCCTTGGCTGGTTCACGTAACCTCCCTGTACATGATTTTTCCCATATGAAAAAAGAGCGCCTCTAAGAATCTACCTGCCATCACTGCCTAGATGTCCTCCATGGGGCTCAGTCCCAGAAGATCCAGTACTGACCTCATCATCTTGCCTCTGCAACTTACTCTTCTTCCTGCGTCCTTGGCCACAGTGATGGAGCCATGGTCCACCTGGCCATCCAAGAACAAAGCCCCGGGAACTAGCCCACCCTCCTGCCTCCCTCCCTTCCTTTCTTCCTTCCATAATCTGTCTCCCTCTCTCATTCAGGTTGTCACAAAATCTGGCCACTTTTTCCTCCTAAATATCTCTTGACTCTTTCCCCTTCTCTGAAGCTCCCTTCCCAAAGCTCCTGCCTCAGGGCAGGCCTGTATCTTCCCTGTGTTGCATTCTGCCCTCTGGACCATCTCCTCGTCTCTCATCAACTGGCCTTCTCCCTGCCATCAGAGGGCTGCTTCTAAAGCGGAAATCTGCTTGCACCTTTGGGCTACACTCCAAAATTCTCAGCATAACATTACCTTCATGATCTAGCTCCTGACCAGCCCCATCTCTCAAAGTCTGCTTTCGCTCTGCAGAGAAGGGAAAGACGTGTTCTCACACGAGCTGTGCTTTCTCATGGCTCTCTACCTGGGCACACACTTCTCCCTGCCAGCATTTTCCTTCCCACCTTCCTGTGCCTGAACAACCCCATTCCATCTCTAACATTCAGGGATTATCATCTCTTCTGGACCTTCTCAGCTCTCCACCCATCCTGCCCCTTTGTCCCCAGTGTGAGTACCCTCCTCTGAGCTGCTAAGCCACCTTGACTTTCATAGCACTTTTCAAGTGTCTGTTTACCCATCTATCTTCTCCAGTAGACTTGGAGGACAATTCACCTGTGTATCTCCTGTACCTGACCTGGTCCTTGACACACAGTAGATGCTCAAGTGTTACTTCAATGCGTGCAAGTAAAAGAAAAAAATGAGGGAAAGGAGAAGAGGGGAAAGAAAGGGAAGGAGAGAGAGAGAAACAAGAAAAGAAAGGAAGGAAGGAGGGGAGGAAAGAAAAAAATGACTGGTGAGCAGTTTGGTGAAATTGAGTAATGAGATTTAAGACTGGGGAGGTAAGAAAGGACTACCTTAAATGTCATAATGAGGAATTTGGATTTAATCTTCTGGGCAATTGGGAGCTCTTGAAGGTTTTTTTAAATAAAGAGGTGCACTCTGCTGTTATTTAGAACATTCTTTATATTTATTTATTTACTTATTTTAAAATAAATGAATAATTACTGTGCCCTAGGCTCTGGGCTCAGAGGTAAATAAGATCTGAATTTTATTCAAGGTTCGTATAGTCAATAAGAGGAGATAGGGAGACAAATCTGTGCCCTCTCTTGGTGGAGACAGTTATGATGGAAACATCAGTGAAGCAGAGTAGAGGCTCAAAGGAGAGAGTGGCTAGTTTTTCCCGGTGAATGCTGAAGCAGAGTCTTAAACGATAAGCTAGTGAAAACTGGCTGCATGTTCACCGAATTGTTTCTCTCTTCTCGAGTGCACAGATGGACTCTATTTCCCAGACTTCCTTGCAGATGAGGGGAGGAATTACTGAATTCTGGGCAATAGTACGTGGGACAAAATAGACATTCCACTTCCAGGCTTGGCCCCTAAAACCTCGCATAGGTTTATAGGAACGCGAGGAGGTAGAGTGAGTTGATAAACTCTGGGGCACTGGCTTGCTTTTCTGGGCCCTACTTAATCACGGAATGGTAGCTGTGATGGGGACCATGGTGTTCACGGAACACAAGCCCCACTTTTATTAGGAGAAGGAGACTGAGGCCTGGGGAGATAAAATGACTTGGCTATATTTCTCTTGAATATCCATTCCCCGAGCTCTAGGCCCACAGGAGTTTGCCTCATCGGAAGAATTGCTCGTTTTTTTCTAAGCCTCAGGTGGTCAGTAAGCTCAGAACAGAAGTTAATGATCAATTGCAATGATGAATTAACGACAAGTGCCTTGAACACCAGTCTAACCTTTTAGCTGCTTTTGTACCTTAAATTGTTTCCTCCTCCTTCTCTTCACCCTTCTCCTTCTTCTCTCCCCCATTCCTCTCCCCTACCTCACCCCTCCTTCATCATCCCTTAGTCCTATTTCCTCATATTTTCATATTGTCAACTATATGGTGAGAGGGCAAATTATAAGTCACAATGACATACACACTAAGAAACCTGCCCTGGGACCAGCTGGAATCAGCGTCACTGCAAGCACCAAGGGCTTTGCTGCAGCCCTTTTGGAGGCTGAGCAGAGCCCCTAAAAGCAGGCTTCAAGCCCTCCTCTCCAAGGAAAGCACTCTGCCTGCAGGGGACAGAGAAGGGAGCCTTGGCCTCTTCTGGGTTCCCAGTTGGCTGCCCTTGCTCTGGGCTCCAAGGCAGCCAGTGCTTCTGAAACCTGTGCTTCCAAGTGGCTTCCAAAGTGGTTGTAGTTGAATTTCCCTATAAGGGAAATTTTTAAACAGACCTCATTTAAACAGGTTCAAGACCTGAATGTCACATCTCTTCCGGACACTGGCAGGTCCTAATTGTATGATTCACGGCCCAGTACTGAAACTTGAGGTCTCTGGCTAGAAACTGCTGCTTGCCGGTGTCCTGATTCAGGAGTGGTGCCTCTTAAAATGGTCCTGACCTTCCGTACCCTTTGGATGGTGTGAACAGGTGCTGTAATCACGCCCCTGATTCCTAAAAATAATTTGAGAATAATTTGGGAACAGTACATTTAAATATCCCAAACTATATGAAGGTATCCTTCAGAAGCAGGAAACATTTTTTTTTTTCCTCGTTTTCATCACAATATTTGTAGACATACACTGGAGTTTTCTTTGTAACATGAAGGTATGAAGGATCTCAGTCAAGTTCAATTAAGTATGGTGAGGGGTGGGTGAGGATGGAAAGCAGACAGTGGCAGGAATTAGGAGTACAGTGGGGTTGTTTTTGGTCGGAGGTAAGTCTGTGAAAAATAAAGAGAAAGGAAACAGAGCTGGGCAGGGAAAACCTCTTGATGGAGATTCAGATCTGACACCTTGAAAAGAAAAGGGAGGAGAAAGCAGAATTGGGCAAGGAGATCACAGGCTGCAACTCAGACCTGATAAAGCTTGGTCAACACAATGGGGGCTTCTAGAGCCAAGGTGGCTGTGAGAGGAGTCCTCCCCTGGGTGGGAACGGTCAGGTCCTAGTCCCCACTGTGCTCAGTCATTGGCTGAGGGCTGCCCGGGAAGACCACGGTCTCAGAGTGAGGCTGGCAGGCCCTGAAGGCACTGGCCCTGGAAGCTGTCACCTAGCAGTGCTCCTTGAAGCTTAGTGGCAAGCTCCTTCCTGAAGGGAGGTCTGAGCAGTGTGCGGGCATGCTGTCCTGGGAGCTGGAGAATCGTGGGTGAGCACATAAAAAGAGAAGGAACAACAATTTATTTTATCAAGAAATAGGGTTCATCCATTTTCTTTTATTAAAAATAACCAGTAGATACGCAGATACGTGTGATTACTGGTTACATTAAAATGCACTAAATAAGCAACAGAACCCCATTAGATTTTTAAGAGCCTAGAGAATAGGGTTCGGGATTATTTTACATTTCCCCTGGATCTAGAGCAGGCGGCAGCAAACTATGGCCCATGGATCAAATCTGACCCACAGTCCGTTTCTGTGAATCAAGTGTTATTGGAGCACAGCCAGGATTCTATTGGGCATGGCTACCTTCACATGACAACAGCAGAACTGAGTATGGTCCGCAAGGCCTGACATATTTACTTTCTGGCCCTTTAAGGAAAATGTTTTCTGACCCCTGGTATTGCACTAGCAATACTGCCCTCTGACTTTCCCCTCTGTGAGACTGGCCCTCCTCTCTGCCTGATGACCTCTGCAGATTGAATTAGGAGCCTCTGAAAACTTCTTCTAGACTGATTGATCTCCCACGTTGTCTCAAAGGTGGGAAGAGATAGGGATAAGAGCAGGGCACTTGTGGGGCTTTCCTGGTGGCGCAGTGGTTGAGAATCTGCCTGCCAATGCAGGGGACACGGGTTCGAGCCCTGGTATGGGAGAATCCCACATGCCGCGAAGCAACTGGGCCCGTGAGCCACAATTACTGAGCCTGCGCATCTGGAGCCTGTGCTCCGCAACAAGAGAGGCCGCGATAATGAGAGGCCCGCGCACCGCGATGAAGAGTGGCCCCCGCTTGCCGCAACTAGAGAAAGCCCTCACACAGAAACGAAGACCCAACACAGCCATAAAGAAAGAAAGAAAGAAAGAATCCTGGTCAAAAAAGGTGATGATTAAAAAAAAAAAAAAAAAAAGTAGGGCACTTGGGACTTGATCTATTACAATAGTTACTGCTTGAGGCTAAGGCTTCAAATCACAAAGCGATTATTTATTATTGCGACTGAGTAAATGCATTCAATTACTATTATTCTGCAGGGTTTAGTTGATCAGCTTACCTGCCAGGACTCAGTTAGGTGGAATTTGGTGGATGGGATGGGGGTGGGGACGCTGAGCGAAGGTCTAGGTTGGGTTTGATGCTTCAGGAGAGGGCCCTGGGAGTCTGGGATGGAGACCCATTGAGAGTGAAGAAATGAAATAATCATTGCCTGACATCAATCGTTTATGATGTCAACATAATTTACATTCAATAAGTATTTATTGAGTACATGCTATGCGCCAAGCCCTGCTCTAGGTGCTGGAGATGCAGCGCTGAATGAAACAGAAAAAATCCCAGTTCTCATGCAACTTACATTCCACTGAGTAAGACGGACCATAAGCCAAATCAAGAAGGGAAATATGTATATACTGTGTACATAGGTAGTCTGTACATAGGTGATAACTGCTAGGGAGAAAAAATAAAGCAGGGAAGTGGGATAAGATGTATCTGTGTGTTTGGGGGTTGTGGAAGTATTGACATTTTATGTGGTGTGCAGGGAAGGGCTCCTGACAGTATGAGTAAAGAGAAGTTAGAGTTTTTACATGGGTCACCTCATCAACCTCATCAACAAAACACTCAAGAATTAAAGAGAGAGAAGGGAGAGAGATGAACATTACATAGTGGCATTCTAAAAGTGTTTCCCAGACAACATCCCTCATCTCGAATTTTTGACAAATATGTTGTGTAGAAAAGAAATGAATAAAAAACAGAACTGTGGCTGTAAACAGTAACTTTTTTAACTGGTGGCAACTTCCGAAGTAAAATGCAACGTGATCGTTGAAGAGACTTGTGAATGCCAAACTGATGAATTTCAGGCCTACGGCAGCATCAGCTACGGAACTCGCCTATAGGTTAAAACAAATTGAGGGTCTGCCCTTCTTAAAGGATTTCAGGCATGAGTATAGGGTTCCTCGCAGTGTTAAAGTGCCACACAATAAAAGTCCAGGCTATAAATTTTGCTGTGCTTCCTGGCTAAATGGACGCTTTGAGTGGAGACAGACCGGCGGGAGCTGCAGTAGTTATAGCTTTGATTTACCACTGCTCTATCATTCCATCCTACTGAGAGTTCTGAGCAGTGATACCAAGGAACTCTGATTGGCTGCCACGTAGAGACTGAGACAGCACAAGTGATGTCTAACCTTGGACAGTCTGTAGGCAATACTACCAGGACTTAGCGTGGTAAAGTCACGTGGGCATTAGGAGATGAAGGAATGGGACGTTTGCTAATAAATCTGTTGAGAGATTAGCCCTCTCTGACCCTCATTTGTTTCCAGGAAGTCCTGCAGGAGTGTCACTGATAGGAAATCACTTGTGAAAATCTGCTGTTTGTGCTCAAAACACTTGTGAAGGCCAATTTATAACATTTGCTTTGAATATCCCAGATTCAGGGCATCCCTACTGATTTTTTTTTTTTTTTTCTGGTGTTAAAAAAGCTCAAATGAAGGTTGGCCAAACAAATAAAGAAAAGAAATTTGATTTTTCAGAAAAAATCAACTGCAGATGCTGGAGATGAATTTAGTCAGATACCGTGTAGTTGGAACAGAGCTGAGGTCCCCACAAGAGTTGCATTTAATTCTAACTCCAGGCCTCTCTATTTGAAAGTAATGAATATATAATTGAAATCAATAAGAGATTCTATGGATGTGAGATTTAAAAAATATTATTATTCAGTCTCTTGTTAGTTTTTCATCAGCTTTCATTTGATAATTTTTTTTTCTTAACATCTTTATTGGAGTATAGTTGCTTTACAGTAGTGTGTTAGTTTCTGCTTTATAACAAAGTGAATCAGCTATACACATACATATATCCCCATATCTCCTCCCTCTTGCGTCTCCCTCCCACCCTCTCTATCCCACCCCTCTAGGTGGTCACAAAGCACTGAGCTGATCTCCCTGTGCTATGCGGCTGCTTCCCACTAGCTATCTATTTTACGTTTGGTAGTGTATATATGTCCATGCCACTCTCTCACTTCGTCCCAGCTTACCCTTCCCCCTCCCCGTGTCCTCAAGTCTGTTCTTTACGTCTGCATCTTTATTCCTGTCCTCCCCTAGGTTCTTTGATGTTGGCAAATCTCTCCTAATGCTGTAATTACAGGAGTAAGACTATGTGTTGCTCTACATCTGCCAGGAAAACATAGTGTTTGATTTGTTTCTTTTTTAATTTGCAGTTTGGAAGAGGTTGATTAATCCGCTGGTAGAGTTATCTGCTCCATCTTAAGTTACACCCGTTAGAGGTTGTTAGAAATCCATCTGTGTAGTTCACTAAAATTTCTGGAGAGTAAACGACTGCATGGATCTGTAACCATATTAAAGACTATAGTTTCACTCCTTAATTAATGAAGATGTTTCTAAATAGTGCCTGTGGACCACATTTTGAATCTTCTTTTGTGAAAAGAAATTTCATTCACTTGTCCATAGCTTGGGCTGTAGTCATACTAGTCACCTTTTGTCATCTTGGTTTGTGGTACCATACGGAGTTAGAATTTTAGTATTCATTTAAAAAACAATCGCAAATATTTGGTTCCGTTAAATCAAATCTGGAAACTTCTTGGTCCAACTGTGGAGATTTGAAGGGAAGATCTCCAGAGAGGTGTGTGTGCAGATAAACATGTGCTCACTCACCCCACCCTGTCTTCTATTGCTACTGTGCAATTGGTGCTTTGTATTAACCTTGGAATACTGGCCATTTGAGTCCGTGAAGCCAAGTTAAGGGGCAGCTAGCTCAGAAAGCCTCGAGGGGAATTTGTCCCTGCCGTGTGAAGATTTCAAAGGCATGTGCCTGATGCACTCACTCCTGGATACAATAAAAATCAGAACTTTAGAACTTTAAAATTGTTCCATTTTGATCCACCTCTTACAAAATGTCGAGAAAAACAAAATAGAACTTGATTTGTAGCTTTACCATGATCATGAATTGAAAATGATTGGTATCTGTGGAGAGTACAGTACAATGGAAAAGTAAAATGAAAATAAAACTAGGATGTGGAGACTAAGCTGACGAAGCAACTGGGGTGGGGGGGATGTCAGTGCTCCCGGGAAGAATGGAGAAGCTCCATTGGCGGCTCATCATTCTAATTACTCCTGCGCCTAGTGGGGGAACGTGTTGGAAGCCAGATAAAATTTACCCCCTCTTAAAAGATATTTTCATCTCTCTGCATCTGATAGGGACAACGATATTTTAATAACTTCAAGTGCATTTCTGAATTCTGGGAATGGGAATACAGCACGCTCCCAACTGTCCAGATAATAGCCAGGACACAGATACTCTGAGCACATGGACCCAAACATTTCTAGGTTAAAAATAGTTGGGCTTCCCTGGTGGTGCAGTGGTTAAGAATCCACCTGCCAATGCAGGGGACACGAGTTTGAGCCCTGGTCCGGGAAGATCCCACATGCCACGGAGCAACTCAGCCCGTGCGCCACAACTACTGAACCTGCACTCTAGAGCCCGTGCTCCACAAGAGAAGCCACCGCAATGAGAAGCCCGCGCACCACAACGAAGAGTAGCCTCCACTCACCACAACTAGAGAAAACTTGCACACAGCAACAGAGACCCAATACAGTCAAAAATAAATAAAAATAAAATAAATAAATTAAAAAAAAATAGTTGCTGGGTGTTAAGAGAGTAGATCTTAGGAGTTCTCATGGCACAGAAAAAAACCTTTCGTTTTCTTTATTTTTTTGTATCTATAGGATGGATGTTGACTAAACTTATTGGGGTAATCATTTCATAATATATGTAAGTAAAGTCATTATGCTGCACACCTTAAACTACACAGTGCTGTTTGTCAATTACATCTCAATAAAACAGGGATAAAAAGTTGCTGGCCTGGCATCCAGATTTAGCTGGTTCTATTGTACTATAAAACCTCGGTTTAACAAATGTAACAATCCCTCTGATCCTGGTTACTTTGAATCTCTGTTAGTTTAAAGCTCCTAGGCAAATTTAATGCAACTAGAAATAATGTAGGCTCGTTTTGATAGCAGGTCTTTTGAACATGATACTATGTGGGGGAAAAGGCATTTTACACATAAACATATCTTAACCTGAAATTTGTAAATCTTACCATTTATATAGGTTTATAAAATTGTTAAAGAGAGAGAATCAAGTAGAAAAATAAATGCACAATTGTGACAAGTGTACTGTAAATGAGTTCCTTATGGGTAGACTCTCTTCTTTTTTAAGTAGATGAAGATTTAGATAGTGACAAGTTTTAGCTTTTCCCAGAGAATAGTACTCATCTCATTACGGATGCTTAGAAAACAGCTGTAAGTATAAAATACCCCTTGGAGCATGATATCACCCAACATGTCATTTTTTTGCAGCCTTCTTCAGTTTTCAAATGTTTTTCACCCAGTATTAAAAGAAATTCCATTTTGGGAATAGACGCATCCCCATCTTCCATCTTGCAAGCATCTGCAGGGTGTAAATATGGCAAACTATTAGGTGTCAACCCAAGATCCCCACAGGGTCCAGGAAAATGATGTTTGGTTGACTGGAGAGAAAGAATGAGTGACACAGAAGAGGACTTCAAAAAATAGCCTCTCGGGTTGCCCAGCTGATCTCAGGATGCTGCTCAATGGGCATTGTTCTCAACCATTTTAAAAAATGTCTTTGCTTGAGTGAACTTGAAAAAATGAGGGGCATGTGAATGAATCCAAATTCATATCTTTGTTAACTGAGGGCCAACTCCAGAAGGACAACCAATGTATTTGCTTCAGTGGTCAACGTGTAGCTTCTGAATTTCAGTCCAATTAGGTCAAAGTAGCTCGTGTGTGGCATTCTGCTGCAGGCTCGGGCTGTGACTCATAGGCTCTTCTGCTGTTGTTAACAATATCAGCTTAAAAAACTCTGACAAGTGACATGAAATACATGGAGTGCTTGAGTCCGAACACCTGATGCAACTGTGTGCATCTTTACTGTTCCTTGTAACACCAAATGTAGTATTAAATTTCTGTTCCCCCAACTGGGCCTGTTGAAAAAGAGCTTGAGTAATCCTACTGTCTCTTACCACTCCCCAGACTGACAAAACTTTTCTATAAAAATATTTGGTCTCCTTTCTACGGTCACTTCTGAATTTGATTTACTGGGTGTTTTTGCCTCTAGACTTCATTTTTGGAGTGCAATTATGGACTTTAACCCTTAAAGAGTTGGGTTGGGAGTCTAAGTCATGTAAAGCAGTTCTCTAAGTCATGGAATTTACATGTATTTTCTCCTATTGCATTTTAGAGAGAAGGTAGAAGGAAGGGAGGTGAAGACACTGAACCTTCCAGACCAAGGCCACCAGGGCATGAAGGCATGTGCAGGTGCAGACCTGGATGCCCTCCAATTGAGTAGGACTGAAAGACACCTGCAGGGACGCTGACATGGGCTCTCCAGAAATAGAGAAACACCCAACAGTTAAGAGATTTGAAGTTGAAGTGATACCTGGACCTCCAGAGACACTTTAAAGAAGCTTTTTTGGGGGGAATTTGGGGTGAACTCTTACAATGGGGCAGAGCATCTCCTGATTTGGTGTCCAAATCATAAGAAACTGCAGTTGTGTTTGGTAAAGCTTGCGTTTTAAAGCTGTTTCAATTAGACTTTATGAGACTTGGAGACTAAAAGGCAGAGAAGTTCAGTAGAAAGGGTGTGACACAGACCTGGCTCCCAACGTCGCCCTATCACTTGGTCAACATCTGACACTGGGCAAGTCACTTAACCTTTAAGGAACTCATTTTCCTTAGAGATAAAAAATTACCTATGAAGTAATAATAATTTTATCTTCTAGCTCTACAATTTTAATTAAAAAAATATCTTCCTGACTTCCTTTGCACGTTACTATTCCAATGAGAAGATGCAGAACAAACTTGAGTGGGTGAGAAAGAGATCCTGTCATTAATCCTTACCCTTCCCACCTTTACTACCCCTAATAAAACTCACAGCTCCCTGAGCTCCTGCTAATGCTTCTGTATTTTCTCATCAGGAAAATCTCTGGGTAAATGATGATAGATGAGCACATTTTACTTAGCGGAAAGTAAAAAGGCCATTAGATGATTAAAACGAAATTTAGAGATTTAAATACATTAACTGCTAGCTATTTTTACATAGACAATTCCCTTCATATGCATACTATATGTTTTGACAATTATATGAATAACATATAACTATGTAATCATTTAAAAATTCAAACACTATAGAATGTCTCTCTCTTCAATCTTCCAATCTTATTTCCATACTCCAAAGCCAACCACTGCTAATGATGTGGTATGTGTATCTCTTGAACTGTGTTTAATTAATATACATACATATGTATATAAAAAGGTACATGTAAGTTTTTGGACACATAAACAGATTGTTAGATTTTGCACAAATCTTCAAAGAATCACAGCCACCATCTTTTCAATAACTCTTGTTTTATAGGGAACTAAGCTTATAATGAGGTCAGCTCTGTTCTCCAGGAAGATGACACTGGTGAGATTTAATGAATTTTCATATCTTGCTTTTCTAAAGACTTGTGGAAAGATCACATTTGATTGGGTGGATTAAATAGTATCTGCTGAGATAACAACGGTAAACAATGATTTTTGGACCTAACGCTATCAATTACTTCAAACATGTTGTAAAATTCACAACACACATTTTTATTCACCACAACTTACTTTTCTAAAAGTCTCTATGATATCTTAACAGGTTGAGGCTTTGTTTTGGGGCGGCTGTTGTTCTTTAGGAGCCAAGAATATCACAGAATCCAGTCTACTCCATCACCAGACTCCAAATTTGGATTGGTTCATATCTTTACCATAGCAGTCTTCACAAGACAAGCTGTACCAGAGCTGGGATTTGCATCTGCTTTAATCTGCTGTGTCCCAGCACCTAGAACAGTGCCTAGTGCATTGTAAGTGTTCAATAGGCATTTGTTTGTTTAACCGTATTTGTTTCACCAAATCCTCTGTTATACTATAAGGTCTTAGGCAGTATGGACTGTAATATATTCATCATTATAGTTCTACAACTAGTATTAGAACATAATAGGTACTCAGAAATAGCTGCTGCATATTATATTAAAAAAGAAAAATAAGTAAATCAATAAAGGAGTAAGTAAATGAATGAACAAAATAGGGATAGGCTATTAACACCAGAAATGTATATCATTGTTGACCAAGTGAACTTGCTTGGGCCTCAGTTAGGAGTCTGAACTGATTTGTTTTTAGGGCCTGGCTCTTACTTTTCCCTCAGCTACCTTGGCATGCTATCTTTTCCTTTGCAAAGAAAATCCTGGGTTCTTCAAACATGATAAGGGATGCATAACTTTTAACGGATTCTCTTAAAGGACCTGTTCTTAAGGAAGCATCACTTCAGTAGTGGTTTATTTCTAAGATTTCCAGTCTGTTCTATATTCAACATACCAAAGGCTCATGTTTCATACCAGGCAAGATATGATCACTTTCATTTCCGCATTATTTAGATTTCCTCTGAAATTTAGAGCTGTGTGTTTGTGTATGTGTGTGTCTGTGTGCAGATTATCATTTTATTTATATAGTTACTACCATTGAGTTTGCTCCTGGATGAGAATAAGAAAGAATTACTGAAGTAAATTAATAACCTTACCAGGAAAATAGGAATTCCTTGTACCAAGGGGACATATCAGCCTGAAATAATTCTTGTCTCTTATCTGCTCCACAATGTACTCCCAAGAAGTTACTACTTGAGGACTGTCCAAAATTTTTACCACCAAGCCAAGACTGATGTAGGATTATTCTCCTTTGTTATTGCATTTCCATGTACACAGACCCTACCTTTTCATATACTTATCTAACTGCATTTACTGAGAAGTAATTGCTTGTTTCACATATTTTATTCAAAAAAGACATATATAACTGCCACTCAGATATAATCAACATAGGCTAACTGAATTAAGCTAATGAAACTGACATTTCATTTGTCACAAGAAATGGATGGCATCTATTAGGATTTTTCAGATATTGAAAATAGTTAATGTATCTCTAGTATCACCTTTATGGACTTCTGTGGACCTGGAGACTAGCGATTTACAGGATTCCTTTAAGTTTTGAGATCTTGAATAAGGGATCAGAAGGGGTAGGCAAAGAACATGAAAAAGAAATGATGAATATTTATTGAGTGATTGCTGGAGCCATAGTCCTTCAATATATATTCATCTCATTCTATGTCTTCTAAGGTTTTGTCCTTTCTGGGTTAATGCTTTGTGATTTCTTTGCTTGTTAAAGTAATCAATGTGAGAGCGCAAAGATACATTTGTCATAAGCTCACACTGTCATATCAAATTACACACCAGCCATATTTACAATAGGAATTAAGACAAGTAGGTTTAAAGTGACACTTAGATTAGATGTGGTGAATTTATTTGTCAACTGGCTGGGCCCGATTCAATAGTTTTCTCTTCTGACTTATTGTAATAAAATATATTAGCATACATGTTCTTCATCATGTTCTTATGATACATTCACTGCAACCAGATTAGAAGTATATATTAAATTTGGTTCTGTAGAGTAGAGGTAGAGTTAGTTTAAGGGACGGAAGATAATGCTGCACTGTGTCATTTGTTAGTTGTTGAACTAGTTTAGAAAAATGTGTTGGTGTTTAGTTTTATTTGGTATTTCGTAGAATTCTATGACTACAGTGAATCATAATATTTAAAGAGCCTGATGTTTAACTAATATTGCAAGACTCTATCTTACGGGCATAAAACCAATCATGTTCTAGAATAGTTCATTAATCCTATTGGGAAGTCTTGGAAAATCTCTGAGAACAGTTTCTTTGCCACAGATCTAGGCAGCACATAGATGGTAATTGGTGACACCAATACCACACTAAATGGTATCTATGAACCTCTTTTTAAATAGTGTTGCAATCCTAACTTCTTACTCCTTTTCCCTTCCCTACGTACCAGCTCCCTATTTTTTCTATGTACTTGTTAAATAGTTTTACAGAAGTCTAATTTCTTCTCTCTTCTGTTTCTAGCTGTCTTGTGGGTAAAATTAAAATTCAAGCAGATGAGAAGCAAATGGAGATGTAAAGGACCGAGATTATAAGAAAAAAATAAACTACCAGAATAATCAGTCCAGGAAAAATTGAGGTGTCTGCATATCTTGCAAATGCATATTTGGTAGCAGTGACAGAACGTGGGTAGATCCAATTAAGTCTAACTTACTAGAGAGGGAGGATGGGGGTAGGTGGGATGAGACAAGGGGCAGGGTGGGGTGGAATTCAAAGTGGGTGTCCCATTGGTCAACAGACATTAGTGTGATTTTTCTAAGAGGTCTGTGCATGACTGCATAGCCCAGTTGGCTGACACATTCCTTCCAACAGTAACTGACCCTCAGTTTTTAAGTGAGAAACTCAAGGACTCAACTCAAGAGCTGCACATTCTGGATAAACTCAGAAAGGGACGAATTCAGAAAGGCTGGACTCAATCAAAGGTCCCAAGCAAGAGCATTAGAGTGACACTGGTCTTGATTTCATCTTGGTTTTAGGGTAATCATCACCATATAAAACCTAACAGGCTCAAAAGAACACTCATAATCATAATAATCCTAACATTTGTATAATGCCTAAAACTCTTTTCCAAGTGCTTTCTCATCTGTTATTTACTTTAATCTTTCCAGTGCCCCCAGGGCATGAAGGTTAGGCGGTGTTATCCCCATTTTATGGATGAGGGAGCCAAGGCCCAGAGCAGCTGTCACGCGCTCAAGGCCACAGCTGCCAGCAGTCCAGTGTTCAGATGGATGCAGCATATTCTCTGATTTCTGTTAGAAAATGCCATCCCGTGCAGAGGCCCTGTCCTTTCGTTGTCTTCCTTTTATAGATGTCAAACAGATTATTCAGAGGGTAGCACTCAAGCTGACCAACTCTCTGGATGGGCCTCTCTCCTTTCACAGGCCTGGGTGGGTGACTGCTGGAGGATTTGTTCTTTACCACCCCTTCATTCCACCCCAAGCATAGACTTCCTGTCTCGATAAGAGGAGCCTGGCTCCAAGAAGTGGGTGTGGAGTTGCTGAGAAGACAGTTCTCTGTTTGTCTTCTGGAGCCACGTGGAAGATTCTCAGTCATGGGTCCTCACGCAGTTGCTGGCACTTGCCAATGAGTTTTCTGTGGCAAATAACCCCAAATGCTTTACAAAGGGAATAGCTTGCAGATGTGGGTATAATAACCTGCAAAGCACGACTTAAATATAATAATTGTCTCTAGCCTGCTCTTAACTGTGGCAACAGTTTCTACTATGTCATCAGGGAAGGAATTTCCAAGTCTTGGAACACACTAAGAGCAACTTCTGGCATCCACTGTTTTTAATGAAGTTAATTGGCTTCTGACCAAAAATAGGGGGTTAAAGTATGTGGGAATAGGAAAGAACTAAAATAAATGAAAGTCGAAGAGTTTCCAAACGCTAAAAAATGTTTTTTGTTACTATTGTTATTAAGCTTAGAAATTATCGTTTTATCCCTTTATGCTGAACCCATTGCCTTTTTATGTTCTGGTTTTCTGGTACCTTTCTCAGTGAAATAACTGCAATTGAAAGGTGAACGTTTGCTCTGCAGACTTTCTTTACCAGCCCGCCACCCTGGCCCTGCCTAGCAGAGCCAAGTAGGAAAAGATCCGTTGAACTTTAGGGACAGATGAAGTTGAGCCATTATCCAGTCCAGTCTCCCACCTAACAAGGAGATTTCCTCCACTAATCCTTGGCCGGTAGTCCTCCAGACTCCCTACCTTCCAAGACCTCACATTTCGACAGTTATTACCATTAGAATACTATCCTGGATTTTATTCCTCATAGTTTTATCCTCTGAAACTAGATGGGACTAGTTTAGTTAGTTTTTCAATACCACAAATAGTTCATGAGGAAAAAAGAATCATACCTCCCCCCCAGCCAGAACAACTAATAAGTTTTGTCTCGGTTGCCAACTCCAGTAGATTGAATTGTGGCTGCCTGGAGGGCTATGAGCTGGGCAAATGCAGCAGGAAAGAGAATCATGATTGATTAATAATGTCTGCTATGGACAAAGGAAGTGACAGTGGTTGTACAGGTGGTGCATGTTTTCAGACTTTGTCCTTAAGTGTAATGGAATCATTGGGCACCCTTGATTCCTTCAACTGTTTTTCATATATCATGGTTAGAGCCTTCACTCTCCTGGCTGATTTTCTCTGAACAATATTCCTGTTAAAAAATAACTCCCAAAGGTGAACATAATACTCCCAATGTGGTCTCATTAGATCAGAAAACAATGGGACTATGATCTCCATTAAAACACATTACCATCAGTGTAGTCAACAACTGGGTCTCTTTGTGTGACTCATATAGAGCATGTGGCCTACTATCACCTCTAGGTCATTTTCACATAGCAGTCAACAATGCAGTGTAATTTGAGGGGTACCACAAGTCCCCAACCACCCCAAAATATCTCCCTATTAGACTGTCTGGTGCTGTAGTCTCAGTCTATGTGGTCTGACATCCCTCCATTAGAGTTACTTCTTTGGGTTAGACAATCGTGGTTGGGGGAGTGAGTCGAGTCCAGGCTGCTCCTCTTAGGAGTCATTTACACATTGGTGAAAATGTAAAAGCAGAATGGCTTTTTCATTGATTCAGTGAATATTCATTGATTGCCTGCCATGTGCTAGGCATTGTCTTAGGCTCTGGGGATAAGGCAATGAACAAAAGAAACAAAACTTCCTGTCCTAATGGAGCTTGCACAATCATGTGGGCAGACAGACATTATAACCAATAAAAATTGTTATAACAATATAATAAAAATAATAAAAATAGATGGTAATGAATGTTTTGGAGAAAAAATAGAGCAGAGGAGAGGAAGGGGAAGTGGCAGGAGAGGAGATGGTTGTGATTAAAACTCAGAAAGGGCCTCACTTAGAAGATGGAAGGAGATGAGGGAGAAAGCCATGTGGAGATCAGGGGTGGGGTGGGGGGGGGAAGCACGAAGGCAGCGGCACAGCAGGTGTAAAATTGTGGGAGCATGCTTAGCAAGACTGAGGAACAATAGGAAGAGCAGAGCAGCTAGAGAAGTGAATGATGGGAAAAATAGTAAGAAATGAGTAGAGAGAGAATGGGGCCAGATTGCATAGGCTGTGTAGGCTATTGTAAGGACTCAGGCTTTCATTCTAGGTGAGATGTGAGACCCCAGGAAGGTTTTGAGCAGAGGGGTGACATCCCCTGACTTCCTTTTGAAAGGATCCCTCTAGCTGTTGTGTTGAGAATAGACTCCAGGTGGGCGAGGACAGAAGCAGGACAATTCATTAGAAGGTTCTTAATCTAATCCAGCAGAGAGATTTTCGTGGCTTGGACCAGGATGGTAATTAAGGAGGTGGTAAAAAATGGTCTAAATCTGGATATATTTTGAAAAATAGAGTCTAAAGAATTTGTGGATGTTCAGATATAGGGTATGAGAGAAAGAAAGCAATCAAGGATGACATCGAGGCTTTTGAGTCTGAATATCTGGAAGAGTGGAGTTGCCATCATTGATGTGGGGAAGACAGAAACCAGCAGAAATGTGCGGGAAAATCTGGAGTTTTAGACATCTGAGTGAAATTACCAAGTAGGCAGTAGAAGTTATTAGTCTGGAGTTCAGGAGAGCAATCTAGTCTGGAGACATATAAATTCTTCAGCATATAAATAGCCATTAAAACCCTGAGGCTGGGTGAGATCAAGGGAGTGAGTACAGGTAAGATGGGAAGACAAAGGACTGAATCCTAACTACAAGGTCAGGTTAATGAGGAGATGAGCAAAAGTGTCCGAGAAGAAGTGACCAGTGAATAGAAAGGAAGTCATGACAGGGTGGTGTTCTGGAAGTCCAGAGAAAAGTGTATCCAGGGAGAGGGAACAATCCTTGGTTTCAAATACTCCTGATGGGTTAAGCAAATGGAGGGCTGGAAATAACTACTAGATTTAGGAACTTGGAGGTCGCTGGTGACCTCGATAAGAGCAGTTTCAGTGAAATGGTTGAGACAAAAGCCTGATTGGAATAAACTCAGGGAGAATGAAAGGAAAGAAACTGGAAATGGCACGTATAGACAAAATTTTTAAGGAGTTTTTTTCTGTAAAAAGAGCATAGAAATAGAGAGCAAATGGAACTGTAGCTAGAGGGGGAAGTGAGGTCAAAAATTATTATTTTTAAGATGAGAAAAGTATAGCGCTTTTTTCCCCCTTGATGGAAATGATCTGGTAGTGAGGGCTTTTCAGTTTAACTATTTATCTTCAGAATCTTGAGTGGAGAGGACCCAGGACAATATTTTTGATGAAAAAGTCTGATTCTTGGAATAGTCTACCAAGTGGGCAGGCTGTGATGGAGAAAGCAGCCTTTGGGAAGCTGGGTTCACAGGATGTCAGCATGAGCCTACTGGTGTGGACAGGACTGTGTATGGCAGGGATTGGGGGTGGATCCCAAAGACAACTCTCCCTACGTCATCATGATGCGAGATCCTCCGTAAGAGCACAGCGATCAGGTGAAAGTCCACCCTAACATGTCTTATAGTGAATTTGCGTTTCCACTCATTTTTGGTTGTTGTTGCTTTTTCAGCTAGTCAATCAAAATGTATTTGTTAAATATCTCCTAATCTCAGTCTAATTCCCCCCGCTTGTCCAATTCACCATTGTGTATAAGTTTCCTAAGACACACGACAAAAGGTGGTTTTCTAGTTAAAAAGTTCTCTTTATTCCTGCTAGTGTTTGTTTCTTCCCCAATTCCTCATCTGCTTTTATTTCTTTTCTTTCAAGTGTAAGTCTCAGTGGGACCTAAACAGCACCTTATCATCCTCCCTGCTATATATATGTCACCTGAGACCCATCTAGTTATACAGAGTTGGGATGCCCCATAAACAGGTGGCTCCCTGTGGGACAAGAGAGCATATTCCTTCCTTCCTTCCATCCATCCATCCATCCATCCATCTGTCCATCCATCCAATTAATATTTATCTAGTGCCTACTCTGTGCCAAGCATTGTTTCTGGCACTTGGGGATTCAATAGGGAACAAGACAGACATGGGTCCTTTCCTTAGAAGTCTTCTAGTATAAGAAACAGATAATAAGTAAAATTGAAATCCAAATTACTGTGATAAATGCAATGAAGAAAATGCACAAGATATTGTGACATAACATAGCACACAAAGGAAGGGAGGGTATTTTCTTTAGATGGGGTGGTCAGGGAAGGCTTCTGCCTTTATAATCCTTTCACTATCCCTCACCAGAAGTTACACCCTTTTCCTGGGGAGATGGGTGGGAATGAAACTCTGTATGGTGTCCATTGTATTATTTGCCCCTAGATGCTCCAGAGCCTGTCTGTGAGGTGAGAGTGAGACCCGGACATACAACTGTATTTCTCTAGTCTGAGGCAAGATTATGATACTTTAGCAAGAGTCTTAATCTAACAGAAATGGATATTGGCCGGTGGGGTGCATTCCTCTGATGCCTGGGGCAATCTGGCAACTCCTGGGATTCTTCCAGGTCTCCCTGGTCCAGGAGCTCCGCCCTGAGCCTGGGGAATAAAAGAGCACTGGGCTGGGGGTCAGGGCACCAGGGTGGTTCAAAATTAGTGGAAAAAGGGAACAGTAGTTGAATATTTAGAAATCACTATTCATTATAAACACTGAGAATCGAATCAGAAGGATTTTAAGTCAGAGAAGACTATGAGTTAGCATAACCTGATGATGACCTGTCAAAGTGGACATTAACAAACCTGCCTCCCTACCCGCCCTACAAAGTCACGTGAAAGTGAGACCAACTTGCCCAACCAATATCAGCTTTCATAATTCAATATCCATCACATTAAGTGATACTGAGGGGAAAATAATACTGGCATGACAGATAACCACATGTCAATCAAAATAAACACCAGGGTGGAAGATTGTTTGGGAATTCAGATACAGAACAACGGAAGACATTTGTTGCAAACGGAACAAGAGCCGCATGACTCTTTCATGAAGGGAAAGTCTAAGGAAAGAATATTTTTGAGAAAGAGCCTCTTCTAATTAATGTGACACATGCCAGGCAGGGCCTGCATGGGTAGGGAGGTGGAGAAGTACCTGTTATTTTTCAGCACTTTGTATTTTTCAGCATTTTTAGTAAGTACTTCTGAATGAAGTAGGGCAAAGATTGCTGGAGGGTCTCTGTAATTTAAAGAGTTAATTTGGGTTCATTCTGAGAAGTGTTCTTGGCTAACTTTTATCTCAGTCCTCTGCCTTGAGTGCCACCTCCTGCAGCCAGGGCTTTTCCCAGGCCAGCTGGGTTAGGGAACACTGAAGGCAGTGCATTTTTAAAGCTGACAGTTTAGTTCAACTCACCCTAATCTAATCAGGGGCTCACAGTGGGTAAAATTACCCCTTCCTGCGATGTGAGGCTTAAATCTCTCCACTCTATTTCTACTCGGTTCCTTATTTCATGTAACTCGGGTTGTGTTAGTCTTTCTAATGGTCCTAAACCTTAATTGCTCCCATCTGTTCAATATTACATGGTAATTTGGTAGTGAAAGAGTACTAGGCTAGGAGCCAGTTTGGTTCCAGTCTTGGCTTTGTCACTAATTAGCTGTGTGACTCCAACAAGTTCATTCATCTCCATCTTGGCTTACAGCCTCCTCTCAGCCCAGCTTTCTCTCCCCTGCTTTGACCTCTGCAAACATGTAGGGAAAAGAGGCAGCTCTAGGGAAGTGCTTTGAGACTTCACACCTAAGCCAGCGAAGGTGGAGGAGATGAGGGGGAAAAAAGGAAGACACCCTCACCTTCTGACCCAGATATACAAACCCTCCTGTATCTGGATCTGGCTGCTTCTTTCCTCCTGATACAATGGAGTGTGCCTCTGTCTCTTAGCAAAGCCCAGATCCTGCATCTGGGCTATGAATCCATCCCCCTTCCCCTCTCAAGGGTTCTTCCGTGTTATCTCCTCTCCTGCTATCAGCTCTCTTCTCTTGGATCAGTCCCAAAGTCTGCAAATATGCTCCTGTATCTCCCCAGATTCTTCCCTTGTCCCATATGCCCCTCTAGTTGCTGCTCCATTTCTCAGCTTCCCTTCACAGTCTGATTTCTTTGAAAACTTGTCTCGGCAAAGCCTTCAGACACCAGTGTGGCTCCTGCCCCGCCCTTTCATCCCCTTTCTCATTCTCCCCATATGCTTACTTTGCAACCTAATGTTATATACGTAGTCGTGATATTAGATGTGCTTCTATTACATATTATGCCGAAAAATGCTCCACTTTTGAGTACAGTAGTGTAATTTGCATATATTTTTTCTTGTATGATTTTTTGTATGTCCCAGAATTAATAATTACTTTAAAAAAATTCTCAATTTTCTATGTCCCATTATTATATTCATCCCTATGGCCCAATGGCATTGGAAACCACCCTCTTAATATTTCCCATACTTTGCAGCCATTCCATTTTTCTCCCCCTGGAGACATTCCTCTGGGAACCCTCCATGCTTTTGCTCTCATCTGAACCTGTTGTTCTCTAGGCCTGCTACTCAGCTGTCATCTGGGGACTTCCCTTGACTGTCACTTGAAGATATAAATGAGGTTCAAGAAGTTTTATCTGGCAGCCTTTGGTGGGACATATTGGAGTCAGGAGAGATGAAAGTGAAAAGAAAAATTCAGAGGACTTTGGGGTGAGCTCAGGCTTGAGGTAATTACAACTTCAAATGCATGCTTCTGAGTGAGTCATAGGTTCTTCTCAGGTTTAGTGATAGTATGTCCAGAAGATTATTATTATTATCATTATTATTATTCCTGTATCAGTCAGGGTTCAATCATGCAAGCAGGTTGACTGTGAGTGTAACGGGATAAGAGATTTACTTTGTAACTAGATTTTACACAATTGTGGGAAGTGAGGGGGAGTGGAAGACCAGAGGATTCACCCGCTAGTCAAACTAGAAGCCAAGCATGTCCAGCTACTGAAGTGGGATCATGAGGAGGATGGGAACGTCTGGGTCCTCAGCCTCATGCCTAGTGATGGTTCAGGGCCACTGTCGGTCACTAGGGTCAGCAATCTGGAAGAAGGGCTGGGGGGCAGAGGAGAGCCAGGGTAAGCTGGATCTTGCTGGCATCTCTGCATCCATCTGTCACCTCTTCTAACTATCATGGTGTCCAGAGAGCAGTGGCTACTGTTTTTCTTCTGTAGAAGTACCTCTTTTGGCCAACTCTAGCCAGGGATCACTTGGATAAGGGAAACACAGTTCCAACTTAACCAAATGGACAACTGGTTATTATGGACTGAATTGTGTATCCATCTCCCCTGACACCTCCCAAATTCATATGTTGAAGTCCTAACCCTCAGAACCTCAGAATGTGACTGTACTTGGAGACAGGGTCTTCAAAAAAGAATTAAGTTAAATGAGGTCATTAGGGTGGGTTCAAGCCAATATGACTGGTATTCTCATAAGAAGAGGAGATCAGGACACAAACACAGAAGAAAGACCATGTGAAGACACAGAGAGGAAAAGACAAGCATCTACAACAAAGGAGAGGGGCCTCAGCAGAAATCAAGCTTGCCAACACTTTGCTCTCGGATTTCCAGCCTCAAGAACTGTGAGAAAATAAATTTCTGTCATTTAAGCCACCCAGTCTGTGGTATTGATAATTTGTCATGGTAGCCTTAGCAAACTAATACATTGATCCATACAGCACCATGCCTTACATTTGTATGTTGCTTTATACATAGCAAAGCATTTCAACATGGTAAGAATAGCAAGCACCGATAATCACAGCTAACACTTAGAGCTACTATGCGCTAGGCATTGTTCTAAGCATTTTACATGTATTAATCAATTTAATCAACACCTCAACCTTATGAGATAGAGTATTATTTTCATTCCCATTTTACAGATGAGGAAAATAAAGCTCGGATAATTAAATTTATTTGCTTGAAGTCATACAGCTTGTAAACATTGAAGCCAGGATTCAAATCCTGGCAGTCTATCCCTGTGACCTCATCTTGCCCTTGACTCTGGCCTTCCTGGCACCTGACCTTTCTTTCCACTTACGTGGCGTCAGTCACCCTGCTCACACACACGTCTCATGCTCCCTCTTCCCCTCTGCGGGCCATGAATCTAACTTCCCTGTGCTCTTGGTGGATTTCTGCTTTTGTTCACAGGGGAAATCTGCCGGGGAAGCCGTGTGCGTTTCCCATGTCACCCACATGGCCACATGCTTCCCCAACCATAGGGCTGCGACCCCAGGTCTGTATTTCCCAGAAAGAAAAGCCTCATTCCCAGAATGGTGGGGTCGTCACATGATACAGGATTGTTCAGATGACAAACGGAGCCAGGTAGTCTACGTTTCTTTCTGGAATAAAAATTTGATTTCAGGTTCACTTCTCCTTACATGGTCAAAACAGTTCTCCCGCCTTAGGTCATGTGATTACCCAGCAGAGTTCAGTCCCCCAAACCGGGAATTCTAGAGATGGTCCACCTCACTCCCAGAAATTACGTATCTCTGAAACCTTTCTCGATTGTATCAAAATGCACTAAAATCTGTTAAAAACAAAAAGGTGGGTCTATCTGAATATGTCAGTGATCTCTATTTGGTTCCAAAATGGCAGATTAAACTACATTTGGAACAAAGAGGCAGCAGGCAGCCATGTGAAATGCCAAGAGAGCCCACTGAAACAGAGGCCTTGCTTCACATTGTCAGTGAGACTGAGTTATAATTACCCACACCACTTCCCAGAACAGTTGGTTATGTTCTACTTGGGGCTTCTGAGTATAATGAAATCCTGTTGTTGCATTGAAAATATGCATTTCCTCTGCATGTGAAAAGAATCACCTAATAATTTTCCCACTCATGTAACCCACCCCTTACAGAGAAAATTCTGGGTACCACCAAGCATTGTGTAGATTGAAATCATATAGTAATAACAACAACAACAACAAACATTTGATGAGCCCTTGTTATGCACCAGTCACTATTCTGAATGCTCTTACACGCAGCTCTTTTATTTCTCATAACACTCATGAAGTGGATGCCATTTTTATCTTCATTTTACTGGTGAGGAAAGTGAGGCCCGGAGAACTTAGAGAGAATCACTGGTCTAGTGAAAAACAGAGCTGGAGTCTGAACCCAGGTCATCTGTCTTCAAAACCCTTGCTTATAACTGCCGGGTGTTCCTACTCTGAAGAAGAAAAGGTGAACAGATGAAAAGATGAACATGAATGACAACTTTTTTCCACTGATAACTTTTTTTTTTTTTCTGATTCTGAATTCATTTTGTGTGTGGTACTGACCATCACGGGAAGGGGGGAAGGAGGTGTGTGAAGGCTCGGTAGGCTATGATCAAACAAATCTTTTCCATCTTAAGTGCTTCCTCTCTCTGATCTCTAGTTTAAGATAGCTGAGTCCTGACCATTGGGCCTGAGCTACAGGCCTGCTTGCCACAGAGCACTGAACCCAGGACTCTGTTGGCCAGAGAAGCAGGTAATTTGATGGCATGCCAAGTCAGCACAGATGCCCTCACTCCCTTAGGGGGTGTGGCCCTCACTCCCTTAGGGGCTGTGACCCCCACTCTAAACTGCTGGGCTATGTCTGTCCTTTCTTCTACTGCCCAACGTCTCAAAGGCCAGCTGTATCCATTAGGGCTCTCGGTTACAAACCACAGAAGCTAGTTCTGGTGAATTAAAGCAGCAAAGTTATGGATCAAAAGGATACCAGGGAGCTCACAAAGTGGATGGGAAGGCTAGAGAAAAAAAGAAGAAAATGAGCCAGAGCCCAGGAGCAGAAAAGCACTCAAGACTGCGTTGCAGGGAGAATGTCATGAGGGGGCCACCCTGGCCAGGCACCGCCAGGATGCTGCGAGCTCTTAAGCACGTCTCTCTCTCTGATAATCTCTAGCTCTTCCTGCATCTTAGGGTCACTCTTTTCAGCAGGTGTGACGGTCTGGCTGGATGAGAGTAGGCCATTTGTCTGTGGAAGGTGGAGGGTCAAGATGAGTTGTGGAGACAAGAATATAAAAGCTTGACTGACTCTCGATAAATTCACATAAAATTCCCTGACTTCAAGGGGCTGAAAACAACAATCCCACTCCTGGGCATATAGCCAGACAAAACTCTAATTCGAAAAGATACATGCACCCCTATGTTCATAGCAGCTCTATTTATGATAGCCAAGACATAGAAGCAACCTAAATGTCCATTGACAGAGGAATGGATAAAGAAGATGTGATACATATGTACAATGGAATATTACTCAGCCATAAAAAAGAATGAAATAATGACATTTGCAGCAACATGGATGGACCCAGAGATGATCATACTAAGTGAACTAAGTCAGAAAGAGAAAGACAAATACCATAGGATATCACTTATATGTGGAATCTAAAATACGACACAAATGAACTTATTTACGAAACAGAAACAGACTCATGGACATAGAAAACAGATTTGTGGTTGCCAAGGGGAGGGGTGGGGGGAGGAGTGGATTGGGTGTTTGGGATTAGCAGATACAAGCTCTTATATGTAGAATGGATAAACAACAAGGTCCTACTGTATAAAAAACATATCCTATGATAAACCATAATGGAAAAGAATATGAAAAAGAATGTATATATATGTATGGCTGAACCACTTTGCTGTAAAGCAGAAATTGACACAACGTTGTAAATCAACTATACTTCAATAATAAATGTTTTTAAAAAGCTTTCAGTTTTTCAAAAAAAGGGAGCCGAAAACAAATAACAGGAAGTTAGAGAGTGGGCGAGCAGGCCTAGAGAGGTGCGAAACAGAGGAGGAGCTGAGTAAGTCTTGACTCTTGGTTACTATCCAGAAAGCCTTGCTCCTGTTCTTGGCCTTTGGAAGCTGGTGGGGAAGAGGGGACTGAGAGGGATTGCCTACAACAGAAGTTCGTTCTCTGCTCCACCCTTGGCTTCGTCATCCCTGCTTCTGCCAGAGACAAAACATGAGTCTGGGAAGGACGCTGATCTAATGAGGGTCTGCTCCACTTTATTCTCTTTTTAATTCTCTTGTGTCGTAATCTCACATGTTATTTTAGCATAAATGACACAAAGAGGAGGGACATTGTCTGACTGGCTTCACACTTATCGATATAAGCAGCAAAATGATTTTCTAGCTGATCTTGAAACTCTAAGCCTTTTTTAAATCCTGACATTGATGGGACAGAAATCTTTAAATGCTTTAAAAGTTCAAACCTTTGAAAAGACCTATACAATTTCTATTATTTTTATTTTAAAAAGGCTGTAAATTAAGAACCTGGATGGGAGGTGATGTTTTATAGAAAAGACGAGAAAAAGACAACTTGACTGTTTTTACTTTGTTTTGAATTTTTGTAACTAACAAGCTCAGAGCTGCTATTCTGGCCTTTAGGATACTTCTAGCTTCATAAGGTTAAAAATACCAAATACATTCTTTTTTGCTCAAGGAAAAATGCATTAATAGTTTTCAGACTCCAAACACCAAATATGACAACTCTCCTTGGGTCAGCCAAACAATATCAATAAAGTGAGTATTATGTTTAGTCAAATAACAATAAAGACTAGAGCAAATCTAGGACAATAATTTAATACAAAGAACAAAGAGGAAAAACATTGTGCAATGTGAAGGAAGTGTGGTTCAAATGAACAGTTATCCCTTTAATAGATAATTCCGAACTCCATTTATCTGGAATTATTTTATGGCATAACTTTGGTAATGCTTCCTTTTTTGTTCTAGACTTTGCTTTAAGAGGCCTTTGGGGATGAAATAAAAGTGGAGTTTATACTAGGGAGCGAAGTCTAGACAACATAAAGGCAGCACTCGCTCCCTGGTGTGTCACCTCTGCAGTCACACAGGGCTCCACACACAGGTCTCTGTGCTTGATTGATTGACTTGCTGTTGCTGTCTTGAAATTGCTAATAATGTTGGAAGAAGGTGCACTGCATTTTCATTTTGCAGTGGGCCCTACAAATTATGTAATTGCTTCTGCAGAAAAGCTGTATCAGTACAGGCTCTGTTGAGATATCATCAGTGCCTCACAACAGGCTAAACCAATGGCTGGCACGTTTTCTGTAAAGAACCATGAGGTAAGTATCTTGGGTTTTGCAGTTATACTCAACTCTGCTGTTGTACCTTGAAAGCAGCTATAGACAATACGCATGCTAGTGAGTTCTGTAAACTTTGTTACAAAAAGAGGTGGACTGAATTTGGCACATGGGCTGTAGTTTGTCAACCTGGGTGCTTGATCTTAGGCTACCAAGAGATTGTCAAAGGGATAGATAGGTGGGGTGGGCAATATTCTATGACCCTTAGTCAGGCATGGAACACTTTCACAATTTTTGCCATAATTGAACTATTCATACTATTGTTTTACTAATAGTTAATATTCTGCAAAAAGCTTAATGTGTATTAGAGCATTTTATAATCCCAACATCCTCGTGAACTATGGATTATTTTCATCCTCATTTGGCAAAAGAAACCAAGTTTCAGAGGATAAGCAATGTGATCAAGTTACACAGTGAATACCTGAGATCCAGAGCCTGCAGGGATGGAATGAGCTACATTCCATCATCTGGTGGGCTGGGTAGCAGGCAACTGGCTACTAGTACTGTTTGGAAATACTGACATATGTGAATGCTTTATTTGATTTTTGTAGTAAATAAAATATTTAAATATTTTTTAAAAATACAAGTGATGGCAGATTCAATATTATCAGCCTTCTAGTAACATCATCCTAACTCAGCAGCACTGTTTTCTTAATGAGGGGAATTATAGCTTAGAACCCTCCCTTGTATGTGCCCTCCAGGTACCCATGGCAGGAGCTTGTGCAAGTGTCACCCGGCCCATGCCAGCAGAGAGCCAGATGGGATGTGCTGCCAAAGGTGTTAGCAGTAGGAAGGTGATGGGATTTGAAGGATCTTTGCCATTCAATTGCTCTATGGGCCTGAGGCTGGGGTCTCAAATGCTGCTACGGTTCCTTTCCAGTAGGCTGATAGGTGTCCCCCAGGCAGACACCTGAGTGGCCCTCAAATACATACACTGAGTTCTCAAAATCTACCTCTTTATAAATGCACATGTCCCAGACAAACCTGAAATACATGATTTCTTGTTATAGACGTGAGATTGCTGATTCAGAAGAATGATGACGAAAGAGAAGGCTAAAATCAGAGAAAATCCTTCTCCGTTCAGAATTTAGTCGTCACCATCGGGAGGGGAACAGGCACACATCACTTTCCCGATTCCCACTGGAAATAACCGTGCATTCCCTGGGGCCAGGGAGAAGGAAGAGCCTCTGCCTCACAGGTGCCTTTTGTGACTTCTTAGAGAACTGCCTTCCTCAGCTCTGGGAGAATAGCTTGTTTGTTCTGCATGGCAGCTTAGCAGGTGCTTTCAGAGCCTTGATACCAGTATGCAAAAGGAAGGTTCTAGATGAGAGGTACGCTGGTGGTATCAAAAGGAAGAGAAAGTTGGACAGGAAGTAGTCTTAAAATTAGGCTAGAAAAAATTCACATTAAAAGACTTTTATGTACTTTTTTCTAGAGCTATCCAACTATCATAAAAAAAGGACACAAACCCCAATTTATTCCCATGAAATCTGGAGCCCAGAAACCATTTATATTATTGTTAGAAAATATGCACTATAAATTCGGCACCTAAGATAAACAGTTAGAATCAGCCCCATGGCCAGGGGGTTACCATGGAAATTAGTCTGTTTTTTTTTAAAGCAGTGTTTTGTTGAGTTGATAGAACAATGATTCCAGATTTTAAAGAAGTATTTATTTTTCCCACTCAAAGAAAAGCAGGGACACTTAAAAGTAGGTCACTCGGAGTTCTGTAGGGAAGCTTGATGACAGAAATAGAAATGGAGATATATTGTGACCACATTTCTGAGCAGTTTCAACTCTCTGGACTAAGTGATGTCATGTGTAATCTCAAAAGGAGGGACGAGCAAACCAAGCATGCGTCTGTTAGTCCATTATCAGGACTCTTGAGAAACTGTGGTACCCAGGGGCAGGGCAGGTGAGTGGCTCTTCCCCACTCACCCATCTCTTTCATCTCTTCACCATCACTTTCTGTTTTTTTCTCTACCTTGCTTTTCATTTTCCCTCTCCCTTTAGCCAGCAGAGCATGCCATGGACCTCACAGCGTCTCCCAAGAGGCAGGGAAAAGAAGCCTAAATGTGTGAAGATGCTCCTGGTGAACAGTTAGAACGACCTGTTTTCTCTGATTTCGTTACGGAGAAGGCCGACTAGAGAACAGTTTGGTTGTAAGGAGTGGAGATGATAAGGGCAGGGTAGATGGAGGTGTGAGTTTAAATATTGGGGGACACAGCTGCTCCCCTTCAGCCTCACCATCACCAGAATACAGTTCCCCATCATTCATCCAGAGCTGGTCTGCTCATGCCTTTGACAGAAGTACCCTTCTGGTACCTGAAGGTGTGCTGAAACATTCTTTCCCCATCCTCACTGAGGCAGGAGGACAGGGTGCTTTTTGAGGAGGACAGAAAGGATGGGAATAGAAGGCCCAAGAGGCATTCCTTAAGTATCCTACTAGGTAACCTTCTACTCAGATCCGCCTTGGGAACAGCTTGTTACATTGGTCCATGCCCTAAATACACGGTCAGAGACACGAGCGGTGAAAAGGCCAGGAATCCACCTGGGAGGCTGAGGCAGGCAGGGATGGGTAGGTGTTAGACCTGCATCCCTGAGGATTGGTGCTCCCAGAGATAACATGCTTGTGAAGATGGGAAGAGAGCTAATTTGGGGTGGTCAGTTCCAAGGTGCCAAAGAAAGCATTCTCCTTGCTCAATGGACACATCCTTGTTTAATCCTAACAAATCTGTTTGTTATCTATTGCTATGTAACGGATTGCCCTCAAAACATCCAACAAATGCTTATTATATCATAATTTCTGTGAGTCAGGAATCTGTGTGTAGTTTGTGCAGGTCCTCTGGCCCAGCGTCTCCCAGGCTGCAGTCATGGTGCCGCTGGGGCTGCAGAGCCTCAAGGCCTGAATGGGGAAGGTCTGCTCCAAGCTCACTGTAGTGGCTGTCAGCAGACCTCAGGTCCTCTCAGGCTGCTGGCTGAAGACATCAGTTCCTTGCCTGTCATAGGGCAGGGGCTTCCCTCAGAGAGCAAACAAGGGGGAGAGCCATAGATAGGAAGACAGTGTGAACAAGATGGAAGCCACAGATGTTTTGTAACCTGTTCTTGGAAGTGAACTGTATACTATTCCTTAGAAGTGGGTCCAGCCCAAGGCAAGCGTCAGGGATTATATAAAGGTGTGAATACCAGGAGGCAGGGATTACTGGGGCCATTTTAGCTGCCTACCACAGATAACCAACTTGATGACCAATTGTAGTCTTCAGATTTAAGTCCAAATGACTTTTGGTGCCTTCAAAAACCAAATCCATCCTCAAAGGGTAAAGATGTACCACCACTGAAGATATTAAAAGACAAAACTGTCATGGCCTCTTAAAGTGTTAAATATCTGATGAATTGAAGATTTTATGTCCAAGAGGACAACACTCTTTCGGGTATATAAGATCTGATGACTGTGAGCTCCATCAGTTCCATCCATATCACATTTTCGCTTTCACGATTAGGCTTTTTGAATGTTGGTAATTAGCAAAAATAAAAATATTCTGTTTTCCAAAGTGAAAATAGATTCTTTGTGTGAATCTAACTCCCTTTGACTTCCACAGTCCTTGAAATGGGCAGGAAAGAGAGTGATTCTCTATAGTCATTTGGTTTGGTCATTTGAGCCCCCAGTCAGGCAGCAGAGATCGGGGTACTTGAGTCCAGTTGCCCTGTGCTGCTGTATCTGAGCCTACTACAGGCTGGCCATGGCATGGAGGCAAGTGGAGCTAGTATCGAGACGCATAGAAGCAGGCTGCAGACTGTGCTTTGTCCACCCTGCTCTCTGCAATGATTTGTTGCTTAGAAAATGTAATCCTCCTAGTCTGAAAGTAGGGAAGTTCATATTTAGAAACCTGGAGATACTGTGAACCAGGAAAAAAAATGGCATCTTGATTTGCTGGGTGCACCAGGTCCTGTTGGCTTCTGGCCAAGCTTCAGGTTGCTGGTCAGAGCTATTCAAGGAATGCAGAGTGGAGAGTCCAGCTCTCCTAATGGGAGTCAGAAGCAAGGCTGATTTCCTCAGCTCACACACCCTGAATCCACCCCAGTAACCTACTCACTCTGCCCCAATCGGGGCTCCAGAGTTTCGCCTAAGCCAAATTCCCCATTTCGTCTGACTCGCTCCTAGTTCTAGAGATTACGTCAAAGCTCTGCTCTCAACACAGGTTTTCTACTGATTGGGTCTACTTCTCTCTGTCTCCAAAGATAAGTTATATGTAAGCAAGATTATTAACAGGTGGGGTCAGATCAGAAGGCAGAAAGTTTAACTCACTAGTGACTAGAGTGGGCCTCTGGGGCCACTACCAGGCAGGAGGAAAGGAACACATTGGAGAAAGCTCTGGTTTTCTTGCTGGGGTGCACGGGAAGAAAGAGACAGTCCAGTCCAGTATCTCCCAGGAGCCTGGGAGCCTGGGAGCCTGTGTCGGGAGCTGGATCCTGAGGGGCTCCTCGGATTTCCGCTCACAGTCAAGAGAGATGGTGGGAATTAGCTTCCGGGTGAGAGTGGAGGGACCAAGTATTAGGGTTCAGGAATTTTTCTTTTTTTTTTTTTTTTTATAAAAGTATGTTTTCATGAACACAGTATATGTAGAAGTTTTATTTTAGGTAGTGGAGCAGATGTGTGTATGTGCATGTGTGTGTGTGCACATGTGTGCATGGTGGTGCATGGGCACGCGGTGCCCTGTGGGGGACTGGGGGTCACCTTGCATTTGTTTCTGTGTCTTAAGGTCAATGTAAGAAGTCTGTGCTGAAAATCTCTTATTAGTTCATTTCCTCTCTTGAACTGAAAGCCCACAAAACATGACTTTGGATCTCTTTCCCCCGAAGCTAGAAGATGGTGCAGAACAGAAGGTCAGAATTAGCAAAAGCTGCTCACAGTTCCTCATGTCTCCACTCCTAAGACTCTCAGCTGTGTTTTAAACAAGTCAACGCTTGCTCACCAGCCCGCTTTGCATTCTTGTGCACAGGGTGCCAGAGTCATTTAGTTTGAAGAGCACCGAGGCTCAGGAAAAAGAATTTGCTTAGAATCTATCACGCCTGTGCTGGGAAAAGAAAGGGGAACAGGAATGCTGAAGTCTGAGCTTTCATTCTGACAAGATCTGTAAAAAGAACTTTTACTGTTTCTTTTCTTCTCTTTAACTATGATTACTGCATTTTCAGTTTGCATTGTTATTAAGTCTTAGAGTGCACGATTAATGGATGCATCACTTCAAGAAAGGTAGAAACCAATTTCAATAACAGAACAAAAAAAGATCAGCTATTTGCAGTCCATCTCTGCTTCCCCCTAAATGTGCCATGACTACTAAGAGGAGGTGAGCAGAGACGAATAACCAAACCCTGAAAGGATGGGAGAGAGGGAGGAACATAAAGGGTAGGTCCTGTCACGTGACTACATTTGCATCTTGACAAACATCTCTTTTATCAATTCTTTTGGATAAAGAAACATGTGTTTACAGTGTGTCTACATATACAAAGGTATTCAGAGATATGAGTTAATTATTGTCAGAGATTTTATTGAATTTTTGCCTCAATGTCTAGCCCATTCAGCATACGTTAGGCTTGCTCTAAGTTGACATGCAGCAAACTTGACCTAATGTAAGCCATGGCCACAGGTCACAGTGACATCTGGTTGTCAGCACAGATGTGAGGAGCCTTTGGTTCAGGGGCTGGCTGAGAACATACTCTCTCCCCAGTGAGTGTGACTTGGCTTGGGACCTGAATGTCCTTCCTTGGAACTGGTCACAGAGCTTTGGAAACTGAGAGTCCCATTTGGACCTGACAACTCATGCTCTGGGCAAAAGTAGTACCACCATCAAGTCTTCTAAAGAGTATGAAAGCAAAACTCATTTTTTCCTCCATGAATAGAGAAAATTAAGTCCAAACTGTTAGTGCTTAATTCCAACATCCAATGGAGAACTGAAATTTAGCATTAGCAAATCATCAAATATTTATGGAGAGCCTTCCCAAGTACAGGGCATCATTATAGGTGCTATGGGGAGTAGAAAAATTGGAAGGCATGATTTAAGCCCTCAAAAATCATATACTCTTTTGGGAAGGTGAGGTACACTCTATACTGGGGCATCCTAAAATGAGATCAAAGGATGGCTTCAGGGTTTCCATGTTTCCCCTGAAATTATGTGCAAAACTTTTGTGTATGTGTATTTTTTCAGGGGAGAATGTCAAGGGTTTTACATCAGATATTCAAAGGGACTCATTTCCTAAAAAATATCCAACAACTGGGGATCTACTCATTATTTATTTATTTGTAGTAAAAACGAGAACTAACATTTATTATTGTGCTTACTATGTGCTAGGATTTATTTTAGGCACTTTACTTTTGACTCATTAAATTGTCACAATAACCCTAGGGGGTAGCGATTATTATTATTATTTTTTTACAATTATCCATTTTATTTATAGGCATTTACTTATTAAGGAAAGATACTAAAGAGCACTAGACCAACTGTGAAATCAGTTAGAAAGTTCTATGAGAGCAGAAACCATATGGACTATTTCCATTTCATCCTACCACCACTATACGCCCCACCAGCTCAGGACCTGTGACTTAAAGATTTTTTTTTTTTTTTTTTTTTTTTTTGCACACAGAGGTTATTCTAAACATAGTGATTGCAGACTGCAACAACAAGGCTGTAACTCTAGACTCTTACTCCATGAATACATCATGGCTTTTTGTTCTCAAGATATATTACCAAGATGAAATGGCCTAAATTGCTTATATATTATAATTAAACCCAACAATCACTTTGCATTGAGACAGCCAAGTAAATTTATATTAAATAGTAAATAGGTCTAAAATGACCTTTGGGATTGGAAGGGCTCAAACTGATAAAATTGAAAGTTACAGCCTATCTTAGTTTCCCATAATCTCTTAGGATTATTCAAAAGCAATGCTTAAGTATACATAGTAAGGGAAATAAACAATTATAGAGAAAGAAGAGAAAAAATGAAGGTGGTTAAAAATTATCCTACATTAAAAGAATTGTAATATCCTGCATTTCATGCATCTGTAATGAAACCACAATTTTGTAGGTGTTTCATTTTTTTAAGATGAGAAGGTTTTTAATATATATTTGGACAAGGAATGATATCTATATCCATATATCTATCTATATATCTATATCTACATATATGCTGTTTTTTAAATGGGTAAAGATAAGCTATATTGACATAGTGAAGAATGTGCCAGTTTTGGCAATACAGAAGGACTGAATAGAAAAAGCATTTAAATTTAAATCAATAAACTACACTTCTGGTTCTAACACAAACTGTGTAATCCTAAACAGATCAACCTAACTCTTTGTAGGTCCTTTTCTTCTCTTGTGTTTCCCACTTAGAGAACTTCCTTTAGCATTTGACGTAGAGCTGGTTTGGTGGTGCTGAATTCTCTTAGCTTTTGCTTGTCTGTAAAGCTTTTGATTTCTCCATCAAATCTGAATGAGATCCTTGCCGGGTAGAGTAATCTTGGTTATAGGTTCTTCCCTTTCAACACTTTAAGTATATCATGCCACTCCCTTCTGGCTTGTAGAGTTTCTGCTGAGAAAACAGCTGTTAACCTTATGGGAGTTCCCTTGTATGTTATTTGTCGTTTTTCCCTTGCTGTTTTCAATAATTTTTCTTTGTCTTTAATTTTTGCCAATTTGATTACTATGTGTCTCGGTGTGTTTCTCCTTGGGTTTATCCTGTATGGGACTTGCTGCGCTTCCTGGACTTGGGTGGCTATTTCCTTTCCCATGTTAGGGAAGTTTTTGACTATAATCTCTTCAAATATTTTCTCGGGTCCTTTCTCTCTCTCTTCTCATTCTGGGACCCCTATAATGTGAATGTTGTTGTGTTTAATGTTGTCCCAGAGGTCTCTTCTGCTGTCTTCATTCCTTTTCATTCTTTTTTCTTTATTCTGTTCCACAGCAGTGAATTCCACCATTCTGTCTTCCAGGTCACTTATCCGTTCTTCTGCCTCAGTTATTCTGCTATTGATTCCTTTTAGCGTAGTTTTCATTTCAGTTATTGTATTGTTCATCTCTGTTTGTTTGTTCTTTAATTCTTCCAGGTCTTTGTTAAACATTTCTTGCATCTTCTCGATCTTTGCCTCTATTGTTTTTCTGAGGTCCTGGATCATCTTCATTGTCATTATTCTCAATTCTTTTTCTGGAAGGTTGCCTATCTCCACTTCATTTAGTTGTTTTTCTGGGGCTTTATCTTGTTGCTTCATCTGGTACATAGCCCTCTGCCTTTTCATCTTGTCTATCTTTCTGTGAATGTGGTTTTTGTTCCACAGGCTGCAGGATTATAGTTCTTCTTGCTTCTGCTGTCTGTCCTCTGGTGGGTGAGGCTATCCAGGGGTAGGGATTATTATTTTTCCATTTGTCAGGTATGAAAACTGAGACTTTGAGAAGTTGCTAAGTCCAAGAGCATGTGATTAATAAGTGGAAGTTGAGGATTTGGACTCAGATCTATTTGAAAACAAAGTCTTTGTTCTTAATCTCTGTGACATATAGTAATCAAAATATGTGAGAACTGAAAAGCAATAAAGGAACAAAGTAGAAGAGATGGCAGAGGAAGAGAATCTGAGCACGAGGAGCAATGGCAGGGAGGGTTACGTGCACCAGAGCAATGTCCTCAGGAAGGAGGTGAGCATGGAATAGGGCCTGTAAAAAAGAGAGGGCTTTTGCATTCGGTGCTCAGGATGTGAGATTTTGAATTTAGAAATACTTTCCTGCAGTCCCAGTTAGTGACAGCTGAAATTCTTTGCCTTAACAGTGTAAGCCTTTAAGCGTACTTCTATATCCAACTCAGCACATAACTTTTTGCACTCTCACAAGGGCAAAGCAAACGGCCACGCTCCGGGGTCATATAACAAGGTGAGGAAGATGAGGCCCTGCTCACAAACTTGTGAGGAGACCCACGGGAAGAGAATTCCAACCAGAGGTGGTGAAGTTCAGGAACATAGCAGAGGACTACGGGCAGCAGTCCTGATCTTGGAGCACAGGTGTCTGGGCTGGGCGTGGACGAGCAGTTAGGGCTTTGATGGGGGAGGGGAAGAGGGCTGCAGGGCTGAGATCTGAACATGCCTGCCCTTTGCCCCACTGGCCTAGTTCCAGCCTTTTCTGGACTTTATGACTCCAAGTACTGTCTGTAGGTTCCAGCACTTATCACTATTGTCAAAGGGCATTAGTTGATCGAATTCCTCTGCTGGTATTGCCTTAGCTTAGTCCCATGAGCCTCCGGAGGGTGAAGCTGGGCCTATAGGCACACCTCAGCATTACTGGGGTTGGGGTGGGGTGGGCAGGAGGCAGGGACAGCCTTGGTGTTCTTGTTTGAGATATTTATTTATTTTCCCCAATGAGGCCTCTTTTTCAGCAAAATCTCCTTCCTTTTAACCTAAGTTGCCAGAAATGGGCCTTTGCCTCTCAAAGTGACCTCTCCTGAGGAGGGTTTTCATACTTCACGATGGCTGTGCCCAATCCAGAGCCCCCCATGACAGGCTGTGCATCCTCAGAGTGGTGCTGCCCCCTTCCTGGTCACTGGTGTCCCCGAGTTTTTTCAGAGAGAGGCTCTGTGAGCCTCCCCCATGCTTTACAGTCCTTCTAACTGTGCTAACAAAGACCAGACATTCCAAACTTAACCCTTCACCCCCATTTCTCCAAAGGTTTTTCTCACCAAATAACAGGTAGACAGAGGGAAGTGGCCCAGAACTTCAACCTGTGTCAGGAGCCGCCTCGCTCTACTCCCCAGGTACACCTGAGTTAACTTCACTTCAGTGTCCTTCTAGGTGTCCATGTACAATGGTAAATGGTCAGTGCGGTTCATCTGGATTCAGTTATTTCTGGTCAAATAAACTTTGGATTTAATAAAAGGGTTACATTGAGTACACCTGTGTGAGTGTCCTTACAGGATTTGTCTTCAACAGGTGACAATGGGCTGGTTCCAGGAGCCATGCGCTACACTGGCACTTTCTTCCACTTGCCCTGAGCCCTTGGGGATGTGGTTTACCTCGCTAGTCCTTGCCTTCCTCACTTAAACTGGATAGGTGTTGGTTAAGGTTCCCTCCAGGACTAATAATCTATGAAATTATAGTTACCATTTTCATCTGTAAATTATAAAAGCATACATTCAGCTTAAGCTACTAACCTTTCCTCTCACTGAGTCCAGTGGTCCTTATAGAGAAACAAGCTGCCCTCTCTCAAAGGATCTCTGTAGTTGACTCTCCCCCTACTCCTCTCTGTGCCTCTCTGTGTCTCTGTGTCTCTCTGTCTCTCTGTGCCTCTTTGTGTGTATGTGTGTGTCTCTCCGCCCCCCCAACACACACATACACACAAACACACAGATACACACACACACACCCCATCTGAGGCTCTCATAATGGGATGGGCTATTTAGTCTTCCTTTCAGAAAACCCTGTCATTTGAGTGGGAAAGGTCTGCTGTCTGGGATGTCTGGGTCATGCGTTATTAGGAAGAGAATCTAACTGATCCTTCCCTTGAATAATAACTGCTTCTCTCTAGCACCTTCTTTCTTCTCCTTACAGTATCCTTGCCTATAGCAGTCTTATGAAAGAACTCAGAGCACAGCAGACTTCAGAGGCATTCGCTGTCCCAGCCAAAGCTGCAGTGACCTGGGTCTGGTAGAAAGTCTACTACTTTTGACTAATCATTACTCTCCAGGCCTAGGTGGCCAGGCAGAGGGCGATGGAGAATGCTTTGCTCTCCATATCTATGTTCCCCTGCCAGGGCTGGAGGGGGCATGGTAGACCTCTAGATGAACCAGACTTCCTCCACAGACATTGGAGAGCCTTCTCTGGGTACAATGGGAGGTTTAGAATATTCTAGTTCAGTGTGGATGGACCCAGGATTCTGCATTTCCAACAAGCACCTCGTTTGATTCCTATGGAAACTAACTTTTCTTCTTAGCATTTATCACTGGCTAACCTTATATTAGGTAGTTATCTGATTATTGTCTTCTACCCTGCACACACCCCTCCCCCGCTTTAGAACACTCCATGACTACAGAAGTTTGTCTTTTGATTTATTGTTATATGCATTCCCAGAATCTGGCACATACAGATGTTCAATAATTACTTGTTAAATGAATTAAAGCCTGAAAAACGGTGCTCTCTTGGGATATTGCGAAATACTGAGAAGTGTGCATTTCTTACAGTAAAATTTCCTTCTGCTATGTTGTGATATACTTGTATGTTTGTACCTGGAGGTGGATGGAAGGAAAGGTTGGTGTCAGCCACTGCACTGCCCTAGGATTCACAGCATGGGTTTGAGCCACATCCATGTGATACCTCTCCATTTTAAAGTAGCCCATTTGCACTGTGGGCCTATATGTTTCCAAAAATATTATTTCTGTTAAAACCCTACTTTCATGTTGAATCTATTGAACAGGTCGTTTAGGGTAGAATAACGTGCTATCGGGATCTGACTGTAAATCCACCTCTGGATAAAGCAAGTGGTTGGGCAGGCATTGCAGTATCATGGCAGTGAAACATAAACGTGCTATGAATATATTCTATTAACTGGTTTGTCAGGCTAGGCAAAGCTCAACTGTTCACATAATGTTTGTATATTTTATTAAAGTCTCAAATAAAAAATCTATTCTTGAGCTTTTTAAGATCCCAACAAAGGAAAATAAAAGAGATGTCTCATCTACAGACCCAGAAGAAATATTAGAGTGGCCCGCCAAGCTCAAAGTAGACAAGAATGTGGCTGCTGGAGCCAAGTTGAGCTATCATAAATTTAAAAATGTGTTCCTTCCACTTGAAAATGGCTTCCTTCTGTCACTTAAAGGAAGAGCTGATTTTTCCAATGCAGACATGCTCCAGCCTTGGAAAAAAGCTATAAAGTAAATTAAAATGCCCACAAGATATTTACTGCTCTTAAAAAAATGCTCAACAGCTTCAAGATCTTTCCAGCATGCCTCGCAATGAGGCTAAATAGATGAAATTGTGTAGCTACAACCAAACTTCATCTCCAAGCTTACCTGTAAATAGTAACTCTCAAGCAAAGGGATGAGACAAAGAAACACTGCAGAGGAGAGAAAAACAAGCCACATGCTGCTTTGATGAGAAACATTTAAATGCAGAATAATGAGCAAAGAAAGGCACCAGAAAAGAAAATATATTGATTGCTACACTGTGTCAGAACCATCCTGATAATAGTGTTTTTCCCATGTTAGCAATATGGTTTTGTCTACTGAAGTATTCTTTGCATGGAAGTCATATGGTGAAGCCACCTTGTATTTAGGGAACAAGACTGGTCTTGGAAATGAGGCCATACATGTCATCAAATACAACACTTCCCTCATTTATGTGGGGGGAAGACATTTACAACCTGAATCCAGGACTGAGCTGGGGTCTTGAGTTGGCTGTCCACTGAGGATTCTCTTAGGCCTCAATAGGGATGAAGACAAGGCCATTTGGACACCAACTCTTATGTAGCAAAATAAATAAATAAATAAATAAATAAATAAATAAATAAATTTTTTAAAATGGGATTTTTCTGTGGCAACAGGCCAGAAACTGGGAAGCAAGGAGCCTTGAAAACTTGTGTACACATTTTCTATCAATATTGCCTTGCTCTACAAAATATTCCTGGTTGGGTGAACAGCTTCTCACAACTTTGATTTTTTTCCTATCATTTTATTATAGAAATAAAGGAGGAGGAAGAAGGGAATGAGCATTTATTATGTACTATGTGTCCAGAAAGTTCCACATGTGCACAAAAAGGTCCCAAATTCTCCTGCCTTTGGAGCTTCCCTTGAATGATCAACGAATATAGACTGAGACTCCATCCCACATGATCTCATCTTCAAGAATTTCTTCTTTCTTAATAACTCTAAGTCTTGCCAGAAGATGTGCCCACATGCCCTCTATTCTGACCTCTGTCCCCTCTCACCCTGTACTTCTCCTCCAGCCATCTCTCTCTACACTCCTTGCCTTCTGTCATCAACCCTGCTGTCTTCTCTCTACCCAGAGGCACTCCAGGTGTGAACAAAGGCCTTTCTCTTTTCCCAGAAAGCACAACTACCACCTGGCTTTAGTGTGTGATAAAACTTTACAAATGGCTTGAGAATAATATAAGATGATTACCATGCCAAGATGGAAAATTCAGACCATATACCAGATACCCTACTCCTGGAAATCATGAACTAAGACACTTCACAGGGACCAGCTGTTGGCTGCTCCCTCATGATACCCCAGCCTACAACACTGGTCAGGGGCCAGTCCAACTCCCTCGACTCTGTACTCACTTACCTTAGGCCAAGTTTTTCTCAACTTGTCTTAATGTCCCAGACCAGCCTTTTGCATTACTATGCATAGAAGCCTTGTTTCTCATTCTCCAGAAAGTCTTGGTTATAAAATGGAATCTGGTCTTTTCCTTTGGATAGCTAAATTCCCCCTTGAAATGCTGTTCTCAGGCAAAGAAGCCAACTTCCTCTAAAAGTACATTCTTGAGCAATAGGTATAAACTGCAAGTGGCTTTCAGATGGAATTTTATATGTACTTTTTCTTTTTAGACATTGCTACTCAGATTATCCCATTGTATGAAATACATATAGTTCATACCTTTAACTTATTGATTTGCTTATTGTCTACCCTCCCTTAACAAGAATGTAAGTCACATGTGGTTGTGATTTTGGGGGGTGTGTGTCATTGTTTTATCTAAATCAGTGTCTGACACCTAATGGGCACTCAGTATATATTTGTCGAGGGAATAAATCTTATTTAGTACTCAGTATAAGCCTACAAGATAGGTATTATTAATCTCATTTTCCAGAAGAGAAAAAGAGGCTAAAAGAGCATAAATGGCCTTTCCAAGATCCTGCAGATAAGAAGTTATAGAATGCTTTTGACAAGCTTCAGAGCCAATGCTATTTCTGCTACATTTACTTATTATAATTTTGTTCCCAAATAGTATTTGGCAGCTCTAGCCTGTCTCAGTTTTGTTAAGGGTTTTGTCTGAACTTAACTAGACATTTAAAGGGGACTACTTCTTAGGACAATGACAGTGGTGGTGATAGAGACCCAATGGAAAGGTGAAATGCAACAGAATGGAGTCAGGACCATGTAACCCAAGGGTCTCATCCTTCTTGGTATTCCTCCTTACTAGGCTCAATTCTCATCTTTGCTAAAAAAACAAAACAAACACCCTAGCACCTGGTAAACTTTGCTTGGTTTTTCAGCATGTATTTGGTCTACATTTGAGCATCCATTGTTCTCTATCCTCTATCTCTATCCTGGTCCAAAGTCTAAACTTCAAGAGCGTATTGCATTTTGGTGCCATAGACAGAGCAAAATTGGGTGACTGACAGTGGGACAAATCTACAAATCTGAAACCCTGGGGCACACTGTGCCAAACTTATATACACACTGGCCACCATGAGTTAAAAAGAGAAGCAGAATAAAGAGTAAGAAAGAAAAGAAAGGCTTGGAGAAAGTTCACTGCAGTCCCCAAATCACTTTGTGTGTCTATTTAGCTTGGCTACTAGCATGATGTGTAATTCACAGTAGGTATGTAATCAGTATCTGATGGTTGACTAACTGGATGAATTCCCCTCATATTGCCTACTATCCTTGCTTTTCAATCTGGATTCACCCCATGTAATCTCTGGGACCTTATGAAGGACTGTAGAGCTGGTAGCTTTATGGTTTCACATCTAAAGATGTCAAGTCTCCTGACTATATGTCTGAGGTTCACTGAAGTTGTAGAAAAGAGTTAACATACACAAAAATGGGAGAGGCTGCCCAGCTAAAAGTCCCTCCAGTACACATGTCTATGTCAGCCTGCTTCCTTTGGGAAACATTTCACATGCTCTCTAGACAAGTGATTGAGTGGCCATCTTTGTTAGATGCCTCCATCTCCCTGGTCCTTTAGATTGGTTGAAAGTTGCATTGAGTCAGGACGATCATACACCTCCTCTGTTTCTTTTATATCTAAAACCTGTAGGGAAGATTCCATTTCTCTCTGGCTGTGACTAGGGACTAGCAGTGAATACAGTGCTGGTGATGTCTGGGTTCCTGTCATCCAGAGAAACTGGCTTAAGAGAATGCTGCAAGAATTATTCATAATAGCCCAAAACTGAAAACAACCCAAATGTCTGTCAACTGATGAATGGATAAATAAAATGTGGTACCTCCATACAATGGAATATTAGTCAGTCACAAAAAGGAATGAAGTACTGATTCATGTTATTATATGGAAAAGCCTTGATGACATTACACTAAGTGAAAGAAGTCAGTTACAAAGGACTACATATTGTATGATTTTATCTATATGAAAAATCCAGAAAGGGCAACTCTAGTGTGACAGGAAGTAGATTAGTGGTCATTTAGTGTTGGGAGTGAAGGGGAGGTTGGGGGGGTGAGGGTGGGTGATAGCTAAGGAATGCAAGGTTTCTTTTTGAGATCATAGAAATATTCTAAAATTGATTATTGTGATGAGGGGGATGGAAAAAGGTATTCCATGAAAATGAAATCAAAAGAAAGCTGGAGTAGCAATACTCGTATCAGACAAAATGACCATAAAATAAAGACTGTTACAAGAGACAAAGAAGGACACTTGATAACGATCAAGAGATCAATCCAAGAAGATATAACAATTGTAAATATATATGCACCCAACATAGGAACACCTCAATATATAAGGCAAATGTTAACAGTCATAAAAGAAGAAATTGACAGTAACACAATGATAGTGGGGGACTTTAACATCCTACTTACATCAATGGACAGATCATCAAGACAGAAAATCAATAAGGAAACACAGGCCTTAAATGACACGTTAAACCAGAAGGACTTAATTGATATTTATAGAGTATTCCATCTGAAAGCAGCAGAATACATTCTTTTCAAGTGCACATAGAACATTCTCCAGGATAGATCACATACTGGGCCACAAAGCAAGCTTTGGTAAATTTAAGAAAATTGAAATCACATCAAGCATCTTTTCTGACCAGAACGCTATGAGGTTAGAAATCAACTAGAAGAAAAACACTGCAAAAACCACAAACATGTGGAGGCTAAACAACATGCTACTAAACAACCAATGGATCACTGAAGAAATCAAAGAAGAAATCAAAAAATACCTAGAGACAAATGACAACAAAAACACAATGATCCAAAACCTATGGGATGCTGTAAAAGCAGTTCTAAGAGGGAAGTTTATAGTGATACAAACTCACCACAGGAAACAAGAAAAATCTCAAATAAACAACCAAACCTTACACCTAAAGCAACTAGATAAAGAAGAAAAAACAAAATCCAAAATTAGTAGAAGGAAAGAATCATAAAGATCAGAGCAAAATAAATGAAATAGGGACTAAGAAACAATAGAAAAGATCAATGAAACTAAAAGCTGGATCTTTGAAAAGATAATCAAAATTGATAAATCTTTAGCCAGACTAATCAAGAAAAAAGGGAGAGGGACCAAATCAACAAAACTAGAAATGAAAAAGGAGAAGTTACAACCAACATCACAGAAATACAAAGGACCATAAGAGACTACTACAAGTAACTATACTCCAATAAAATCGACAACCTAGAAGAAATGGACAATTCTTAGAAAGGTACAATCTCCCAAGACTGAACCAGGAAGAAATAAAAAATATAAACAGACCAATTACAAGTACTGAAATTGAATCTGCGACTAAAATACTCCCAACAAACAAAAGTCCAGGACCAGATGGCTTCATGAGCAAATTCTACCAAACAGAGAAGAGTTAACACCTATCCTTCTGAAACTATATCAAAAAACTGCAGAGAAAGGAACACTTCTGAACTCATTCTATGAGGCCACCATCACCCTGATACCAAAACCAGACAAAGATACCACAAAAAAAAGAAAACCACAGGCCAATATCACTGATGAACATAGACAAAAAAATCCTCAACAATATACTAGCAAACCAAATTCAACAATACATTAAAAGAATCATACACCATGATCAAGTGGGATTTATCCCAAGGATGCAAGGATTTTTCAATATTTGCAAATCAATCAGTGTGATACACCACATTAAAAAATTGAAGAATAAAAACCATATGATCATCTCAGTAGATGCAGAAAAAGCTTTTGATAAAATTCCACATCCATTTATGATAAAAACTCTCCAGAAAGTGGGCATATAGGGGACCTACTTCAACATAATAAAGGCCACATATGACAAACCCACAGCTAACATCATACTCAACAGTGAAAAGCTGAAAGTATTTCCTCTAAGATCAGGAACAAGACAAGGATGCCCACTCTTGCCACTTTTATTCAACATAGTTTTGGAACTCCTAGCCACAGCAAGCAGAGAAGAAAAAGAAATAAAAGGAAGGCAATTTGGAAAAGAAGTAAAACTGTCACTGTTTGCAGATGACATGATATTATACATAGAAAATCCTAAAGATGTTACCAGAAAACTACAAAAGCTCATCAATGAATTTGGTAAAGTTGCAGGATACAAAATTAATACAGAAATCTCTTGCATTTCTATACAGTAACAACAAAAGATCAGAAAGAGAAATTAAGGAAACAATCCTATTTACCACTGCATCAATAAGATTAAAATACCAAGGAATAAACCTACCTAAAGAGGTAAAAAACTTGTACTCTGAAAAGTGTAAGATGCTGATGAAAGAAATTGAAGGTGACACAAACAGATGGAAAGATATAGTGTGTTCTTGGATTGGAAGAATCAGTATTGCTAAAATGACTATACTACCCAAGGCAATCTACAGATTCAATGCAATCCCTATCAAATTACCAATGGCATTTTTTGCAGAACTAGAACAAAAAATTTTAAAATTTGTATGGAAACACAAAAGAGGCTGAATAGCCAAAGCAATCTTGAGAAAGAAAAATGGAGCTGAAGGAATCAGGCTCCCTGACATCAGACTATACTACAAAGCTACAGTCATCAAAACAGTATGGTACTGGCACAAAAACAGACTTATAGATCAATGGAACAGGATAAAAAGCCCAGAAATAAACCTATGCACCTATAGTCAATTAATCTATGACAAAGAAGGCAAGAGTATCCAATGGAGAAAAGAGAACCTCTTCAATAAGTGGTGCCAGGAAAGCTGGACAGGTACATGTAAAAGAATGAAATTAGAACGTTCTCTAACATCATACACAAAAATAAACTCAAAGTGGACTAAAGACCTAAATGTAAAACCTTATACTACAAAACTCCTAGAGGAAAACATAAGCAGAACACTCTGTGATATAAATTGCAGCAATATCTTCTTTGATCCGTCTCCTGGAGTAATGGAAATAAAAACAAAAATAGACATATGGGATTTAATTAAACTTAAAAGCTTTTGCACAGCAAAGGAAACCATAAACAAAACAAAAAGACAAGCTACAAAATGGGAGAAAATATTTGCAAATGCGACCGACAAAGGATTAATCTCTAAAATATACAAACAACAGCTCATACAGCTCAATATCAAACAAACAACCCAATCAAAAAATGGGCAGAAGATTTGAATAGATATTTCTCCAGATAAGACATAAAGGTGGCCAAGAGGCACATGAAAACATGCTCAACATTGCTAATTATTAGAGGATTGCAAATCAAACCTACAATGAGGTATCAGCTCACTCTGGTGAGAAAGGCCATCATCAGACAGTCTACAAATAATAAATGTTGGAGAAGGTGTGGAGAAAAAGGAACCCTCCTACACTATTGGTGGGAATGTAAATTGGTACAGCTACTATGAAGAACAGTATGAAGTTTCCCTAGGAAACTAAAAATAGGGTTACCATATGATCCTGCAATCCTACTCCTGGGCATATATCTGGAGAAAACTATAATTCAGAAAGATACATCCACCCCAATGTTCATTGCAGCACTATTTACAATAGCCAAGATATGGAAGCAACCTAAATGTCCATTGACAGACAAATGGATAAAGACGATGTGGTATATATAATATTTACAATGGAATATTACTCAGCCATAAAAAAGAATGAAATAATACCATTTATAACATCATGGATGGATCGAGAGATTATCATACTAAGTGAAGTAAGCCAAACAGAGAAAGACAAATATCATATGATATCACTTATATGTGACATCTAAAAAAAATGATACAAATGAACTTATTTACAAAGCAGAAATAGACCACAGACATAGGAAACAAACTTATGGTTACCAAAGGGGAAAAGGGGAAGAGGGATAAATTAGGAGGTTAGGATTAACATATATGCACCACTATATAGAAAGTAGATAACCGACAAGGACCCACTGTATAGCACAGGGAACTATACTCAATATTTTGTAATAACCTATAAGGGAAAAGAATCTGAAAAAATATATATACATGTATAACTGAATCACTGTGCTGTACTCTTGAAACTAACACGACATTATAAATCGACTATACTTCAATAATATAAAATTGATTATGGTGATGGACATACGACTTTCTGAAAATACTAAAAGCCACTGAATTGCACACTTTAAAAAATGGGTCACTGGTATGTCATGTCTATGATATCTCAACAAAGTATTTCAAAGAGAGACAGAATGCTGCTAACAGAAAGAGAAGCAGAGACAGTAGATGGACAGAGAGTATTCAGATAGTGCCTGCGTCATTGACCCTAGAATTTTATTCTGCATATTCAATCCTTGGGCTTCCCAAAACTTGATTTGTTGAGTCAACAAAATCCCCAGGCCTCCTTTGCCATCCTTCCCTTTCCTTTTCTCTTGATTAATTTGATTTGGCTTTCTGTGACTTGCCATAATAGGCCTCCTGTTATAAGAGGAGTGGGGGTTATATTTAGAGGGCAGTGGGGCTGTGCCCTCCGTCAGGGGACTCTGATCTTCATGTCAAATCGAAGATGACCGCTGGTCTCTATACATGATGCATGCTTGATAAATGTTTATTAAACTTAAATAAACATTTCCAAACTTAAATGACGGAGCTTTTCCCATGGGGACTTGAATCCAAAGATCCTCTCCTTTCAGCTCAAGTTGGTTTTCCTTGGTGACATACGCCAAGTGATTTCCAAAACCCTATCTGGGAGATTTTTCTGGCATGCATAATTTCTCCTGAAAGAGAATTTAAACTTTGCCTTAAATTTAACTGAACTGTACTGATGTGCTGGTAGGCCTGTTTTTTGAGTGTTTCCACAGTCTCTCGGTGGGGGGCAGAGTTTTGAAAATGAAAGAGTTTTTCAAACCCAAGAAAATGTGATAATTGCAGGTCATAGGGGACAGCAGCATGCATGGAGGCTGGCCGCTGGGGCACCACTGACCCAAGACAGGGCAGGCCTTTGCATGCTAGGACTTACACATACCCATTCACATCCATGTCTCTGTAAATAAAGATAATTTGTGTTGCCTGATACTCCTTTGCTATTTCTGGCCTATGCGGCCATTAAGAAAAAAATGCTAGTGAATTTTCTACTACACTCATTCTAATATGTGACAAATATTTCTGCTTGTGCAGCACAATGGTTACGTTTGAATTCCTTATAGAACACTTGTGTATCAGTGGTTCTCAAACTTGAGTGTGCATTATAATCACCTGGAGGGATTATTAAAACACAGGACACAGGGCCTTATTTCCAGAATTTCTGATTCAGTGGGTCTAGGGAAGGCCTGAGAATGTGCACTGTGCATTTGTAACAAGTGCCAGGGAATACAGATGCTGCAGGCCTGGGCACCCCATGTGGAATGCCACTGAGTTATGGTGTACGGTCGAGTGCTTCATTTTTTAAAACTGATATTTAATTGTCTTATGGGTTATTTAATTTGGTTACATAAATTGTAATTTGACCCAGTGACCCGGACATGAAATTTTCATAGCTCATTTCTAATTCATGAAGCCCCAGTTTTAAAGTAAACGATCATTACTTTAGTTTTTAAATGTTCCATTATAAACATCAGTTCTTGTCCTGTTCTGTGGTTGCCCTTTCCTCATCGGTTCAATCCCAATGTCATCCTTCTGGGACCATTGGAAATGTAAATTCCCAAGTGAATGGGGTCTGGCAGAGAAAAGAGAGGAGGTGGGTGGAGTGGTTGGATTCTAAACTATCAACTGCGCAGCTATCTAAAAATAAGTCCTCTAAGTCAACAAGACTGGCTGAGAGATGAAAATGAGATGATTAAGAACATTTTGCAGAATTGCCTCTGAGGTATAGAAGTCTTCATGTGACATTTCCTTTTCTCCCTCCACTGGGAGAAGAGCAATGTGCTGAAATGCCTAAATACCAAACTTTGTGTGACTTCAAATAAAATTATGAGAAAGGGCAAGTCAGCACAAGGGACACAAGGAATTTCAGGGCTCAGCTTTAAAATGTTTGTGCTAAGATTATTAAGTCCTCCAAAAAAGCCATGTTCCGTGCATGTGTGGTATGTAGGAACTCGTAAGACATTCTTACATGCATGTATCTGTGTCTTTTATTAGACTGGGTCTTGCAAAAACTTTAATGTAATCTGTACAGAGAATTGCACATTGAAGCATACAGCTTGAATTTTTACAATTTGCACACACCTATGTAATCAGTTTCCAGATAAAGGAAGAATTCATTACCATCTTCCCAGGATCCTCCCCGTGTTCCCTCAAGCTACACTCTCCCGTCTAGGTAACCACTATCTAGTATTCTGACAGCGTATAGATTTGCCCTTTATTTCCCCTTTTATGTGAATGGAATCACTCAGGGTATATTTTTTATGTCTGGCTTCTTTCATGTTTCTGAGAACAATCAAGCCCTCACACATGGTAAAACTTTAATTAACATTGTGATTGGAAAAGTAATACACATGGTAAAGTCAAAAAACAAAATTCAAACAATGCCAAAAGATATAGAATAAAAATAAGTAGGTATGTGTGAGGTTTAGTGGTAGGTGATTCATTCTCGTTGGTGTACAGTATTCCATTGTGGAGATGTACCTCAATATATTTATCCTTTCTACTACTGATGGGCATTTGGATAATTTCCAGTTTGGGACTATTATGAATAGAACCATGGACTTTTTAGTATACTTCTCCTGATAAACATGTGTATTACTTTTGTTGGGTTTTGAGAATGGAATGCTAGGTCATAGATTATGCGTATGTTCAGCTTTAGTAGATACTGGCAAATCCTAATAGTTTCTAAAGGGGTTTTCCTGATGTATATTTGAACCAGAAGTATATAAACATTCCAGTTCCTCCACATCCTCAGAAACACTTGAAAAATTCTCATCTTGCTGTTTAGCCATTCTGTTGTTGTGTAGAATTATCCCATTGTGGGTTTAAATTTACATTTCACGATGATTAATGAAGATGAACAACTTTTCATTTGTTTTTTGGCTGTTTGGGAATCTATCTTCTTTGGTGAAGTATCTAAGTCTTTTGCCCATTTCTTATTGATTAATAGAATTATTTATATATTCAGGGTATGATTCCTTTGTCAGATATGTGTATTGTGAATATCATCTCCTACTATGTGTTTCTTTTTCACTCTTTCTGGTGCTTTTATAATCATTTTTTCTTTTATGATTATCACTTTGGGTGACCTGTTTTAGAAGGCTTCTTGTCTATTTCAAGTTCACAAAAATTTTCTCCCAAGGTTATTGTTTTAACTCTCATGTTAAAATTTGCAATCTATCTGGAATTAATTTTGATCTATGGTATGAAGTAGAAGTCAAAGTTGTTTTTTTTTTCTGAACAGATGTCTAGCACCATTCATTAAGACCATCTTTCCTCATCTGTGTCTTTTAGAAACCTGAAAACCTTCTGTTGCATAATCTTCCAATTTTTTTATTCAAGGTGGCTCTTGGATATTTTCTTTTCTTCTTTATTTTCACAAGCACAATTCTTGACTTCGGCCCCTTTACCTGAGGCCTTTGTCACAAACATCCTAACTGGCATCTCTGTTCCCATAACCCGGTCACCCTAATGGCTATTCTCCGCCCACCTCCACATAAACCTCCCATCTCAGTCTTAGTGTGAATCAGGATCACCTGGGGGAAGTTGGGGACACTACAAAGGCCCTATTCACCAAGACGGGGCCTCTGCATTTTCTATTAGCTTTCCATGAGATTCTGACGCACACTGAAGTTGGAGACCCACTGAGAAGGACCCATTTCTGTATGATACTGTCAGGATATTGACAGTACCTGCTACAGGCATGTGCCATGAAGCTGGGGAAGAGGTTCTCAAACTTGAGTGAGCATTGGAATCACCTGGGGACTTCGTCAAAATTCAGGTTCCTGGCTTTACTACTTGAAATTCTTATTCTCTGGGTCTGGGATGAGGGCTCAGAAACTGGCATTTCATTCTGAGGCAGATATGGTCCATGATTTACAGGGAAGTTGTTTTGGAAGGGATTAACACTTTGACACTTGAACTGGGATTTGAGGGCAGAACAATACTTAAATGAGGGAGAGGGAGAGAGAGAAGAAAGGACAGAAGAGAGGAGGGTGGGTACAGGGCCTTCATGGTGTGAGAAAAAGCAGGGGAGAAGGAATCTAACCACCATTTTTTTTTTTTTTTTGGGTAAAAAGAGTATTCAGTTTGGCTGGTTCCCAGGGTGATAGCGGGAGGCAGGTCAGCGCGGGATCAGGTACGGCAAGCTTCAGTCTCCCCAGTCAGGGCCCCTTGGCATATGAACTTCTAGGTACAGATCAGAGCCGTGCTGGTGTAGTATCACATTAGATGTGCATTCTGAAACGCTCTGACACCAGCAGACACCCAAGTCTTCCTATCTGCCTGGTCACGAAAGCCCTGTGTCCTTATCAACCTCAGCCACCCTGAGGGGTTTCAGAACTTTTGCCCTACCTCTGAGCTGGTTCAAATTTCCTTCAGTCCCTCACATGAGTACAACGTCACCAGCGCTTCTGAAAACATGCCGAAGCAAGAAAATCATGAGCTCCATTTGGTTGTCTACTCCTCCCCACCACCTTCCTGGGCCGTTCAATGTCTGCTTCGTTTCTCCTACGTAGACTTCCAGGCTGCTCAGCGAGACAGCTTTTTTAGTTGTTCTGATGCAGAGTCTGGTCAAAGCAGACTGTAGCCCAGAAGGCACTCGGCTTAAATTCCAGGCCGAGGAGTGGTAGCTGGAAAGTGGTTATTTATATATTCCTCAGCTTGGAATAGTAAAACATTTTAAAAGGTATGGTGTTTAATCATGTCTGAGCCTGAGGAATGCGGAGCTCCTGTGAGGAATTCTGCTTCATGAGGATAAAAATAAAGAAATTGGGAGCTTCTCCTGTCAAGCTTTCCAAAGTGGTCTTGAATCTCTCACCTCTCTGGACCACTTTGTTTTCTTATAGTCTAATTTGAGTTATGAGATATTGTGCTTAAGACCACGTTCATTGTACCAAGACTTTGAGTATTCAGCCTCTGAATCCTCTCACCATTTCATGTAGGTCTCCCCTGTGTGTTTCTTATGCAAAGAGAATAAATGCCTATTTACTCCTCAAAGTGAATTGCTCAGTCGTATTTTTTGTCAGCTAATTACCATTTCCAAATACTCTGGGTTTCCTTTTCATTTACCACAGTCAGTCTTTAAGAGCTTTTTTGATTCTCATATTAAGGGGATAAAATCCAGCAACAAAAGGTGCTGAAAAGTAAGAAGGGCAAATTCTCTTTCCAGGAGACCAAGCTTATCATTTCTGTCACATTCTTAGCCTTTCCTTACCCAGTGTCTGAGAATTTGAGACTTGAACCTGATCTTCTCAAATTGCAATGAAATATATGGCAATTACATCATCTGAGGATCTTTCTAATAGGGAACAACTGTTTTTAAACATGGACAATCCCTACCTTAAAATTTAGTATTTTCTAGTATGCAAACTTTGGAATCAAATTTCAAGGCACTGTAGGTCCAGGTACCATGTCAAACAGGTTTAACCTCAGACATGCAGCATTGCAAAAGTCACTCTGAAAGGTTACACACTAAATGACAGGCCTCCCCACTTAAGCTGGGTCTGACATGCAGAGTCAATGGAAGAAAAGATTATCATCGTCATGGTCACAATTCACACTGTGTCTCATTTCTTTTCCCAATGCAAGAAAGTTTCTAATTCTTTGTAAGTGAAACATTGCCTCCATAGAAACTAAGGGAAAGTGGTGTTGTCAATTATTCAGTTAATTTGCTTCTTTTAGAAACAAATAATTTTTACTTTTGGACTGGCTGTAAATGTTACTGAGTCCTCCCCTGATTTCTTCATGCTTTTATGGCATATCATATTCAACTCTATTTTGGGTTCACAATTCTCAGCCAAACTTCCATTGTGGGAAAAAGAGAGACACGATATGGAGGAATCATAAAAGAAGAATGACATTCAAGGCCCAGAAATAATTCTTTTGCTATATTCAGAATTAGTCAAAGTTTCATTAAAATGCATTTTCCAGTTTGGGCCACTGCACTTTATGGTAACATGAAACACAAAAATAATCCAAGTGTTGGACAATTGAACTTATAAGACTATGTCAGAGAAATTTTAAAAAATATACTAAATAGATGTGGAATATTAGAAAGAGCCGAAGGGTATTTAGAGATTTTTGAGTACAACTGCCACCACTTATTCCTACCACCACCACTTTGCATATAAGGAAATAGAGATACATCATGAATTCATCATGTCTGCTTGACTAATTGGGGGTCGAACTGGGACCAGAGCTCAGGTACCCTGACTTCTGATCTAATGCAGTTTTCACAAAGGCAAAAGAGGTGACTTGATGACAAAGGTCTCTGGATGAATTGACCTATATGACTATTCCTATTCCCTTAACTACTGCCTTGGTTTCTTTAGAGTAGGAGACGTGGCTTTCCCTTCTGTCATCCTCCACTATGTGAAGCATGTGATTTGAATTCCTGTTGAGTATGTATGAGCAAATCATTCTTGATGATTGTGGAGGATGAAAAGATGAAATATTTTGTTCAACATCAAAAAGTCCTTGACTTATGCTATCTAATGTGAGTATAGAGTCCCTACGCTCTACACTTGAAAAGAGAATAGAAAGTCATCTCTCCTGGCTTAGCTGGACATTCATTTCCTGAAGCAAATGCTCATATACGATTTCTTGAGATTCTCTCTAGATCCAGGAGGTTGCAAGTCTAGTCTTACTTCTGGCCCACCCTTCATTTCTCTCCAGACCCAAGCAAAGCTCTTACATGCACCCCTTTGGTCCTGTTATGGACTGAATTGTGTCTCCTCCAAATTCATATCTGGAAACCTTAACTTCTACTGTGACTGTTTGGAGACAGAGCCTTTAAGAAGGTAATTAAGGTTAAATGAGGTCATAAGGGGTAAGGAACTAATTAGATATGACTGGTGTCCTTATAAGAAGAGGAAGAGACACCAGAAATGTCTGTGCATGCAGAGAGAAGAGACCAAATGAGGACACAGAGAGAAGGCAGCATCAGAAAGAGAAGCCCCACCAGAAATCAAACCTAGTGATACCCTGATCTTGGACTTAGAGCCTACAGAATTGTGAGAAAATTAATTTCTGTTTAAGCCACCTAATCTGTGGTATTGTGTTAGTATCCCTAGCAAACTAATACAGATTTTGGTACGGTAAAGTGGAGTGCTGCTGTGACAAATACCTAAAAGTGTGGAAGCGGCTTTGGGACTGGGTAATGCGTAGAGGCTGGAAGAGTTTTGAGGTGCTTGCTAGAGGAAGCTGAGAATTGTTGTGAAGAGATTGTTGGCAGAAATATGGACGTTAGCAATTCTGGTGAGGGCTCAGAAAGAAAAGAAGAGAGCTGTACAGAAAGCTTCTATCATCTATCTTAGAGATACACACATATCATCATGAACAGAATGTTGGTAGAAATATGAACATTAAAGGTGATTCTGGTGATGTCTCAGTGGAAATGAGGTATATGTTATTGGTCACTGGAGGAAAGGCGATCCTTGTTATAAAGTGGCAAAGAACTTGGCTGAAGTGTGTTCTTGTGGAACTTGTGGAAGGTAGGAGTTGCCAGTGATGGAACTGGCTCTTTAGCTGAGGAAATTTCTAAGCAAAGTTTTGAAGGTGTGGCCTGGTTCTCTTTACTACTTATGGTAAAATGAGAGAGGAGAGAGGTAAATTGAAGAGACTGTTAAGCAGAAAGAAACAAGAACGTGAAGATTTGGAACATTCTTAGCCTATTTATATTTCAAAAAATGAGAAAGCATGTGGCTAGACAATCACTCTGTAAAGATAAGGGCCATGATCTTCGACACCCCTGCTCAGTCTTGAAGCAGTTACAGAAGACGGACCATCTCCCTTCTGCTTCCCATAAGAATATGGGAGTAAAATCTCTGAGGGGGGAATGAAACAGGAGGGAAGGAGGCAGGGCACAGCCTCTGAAAGAATGACACAGCCCGAGGACATGACATAAACTGATTAGAACCAAATGGGTCCAAGATGGCAGACAAGTCGACTTCCACTAGACCTTGAGCCTCAATATACGCTCACTGTAATACATCAGCAAGCTAAATGACACACCCACAGGTGCCATGACAGTTCCAAGACCCACCATAAGGATCAAAAAGTGGGCAGTGGCCCAGTTCCTGGAAATCCCCACCCCTTCCTGAAATAGCTGGAATACTCCTCCCACTCATTAGACTATGAAATTACCCACCCCTATAAAAACGGACAACCCCATACCCTGGTGACTTTCTCACCTTCTGAGATGGCCCACACTCTGTCTGTGGAGTGTGTTTCTCTCTAAATAAATCCACTTCTTACCAAAAAAAAAAAAAAAAAAAAGAGATGGCCCATGATCTTAATCAATTATCTTATCAGAAGTGTGGAATAGAGATGGGATAATACCAGCAAAGACACTGCCAGTTTGAACAAAAGGGGTCTGAGACAGGGTGAAGTGAAGGAAAGCTTTCAGATTTCCAGGGTTCTACAGGACAGGACAATAGAGCTATCCACCTGTGAACATGCTTTATCCCTCAAGAAAAGGGAAGAAGGACCCCAAAGGCAATTCAGAGATTAGCAGAGCTGCCACTCCTACCACAGGCCTAGAGCTTACACTTGGGGGGCAAGGAGGGGAGGCTGTTTCCTCCTTGGTTTCAAAGGGCGGGACCACCTTCTCCCTTTCAGTGGAGCCAGGCTACCCCCTCCCAGTGCCACAGGGGTGGGGCATCACAAAGACCTCTGGGGGTGGGGCTGCCATCTAGGGCTGTGGGGTTGCTGCTGCTACCCCAGTGGGCCCAGAAGGCAGAGCATGGAACCAAAGAGGATTATTCTCATGCTTTAAGAGCTAATGGATTTTGCCTTGCTAAAGTTTTGGACTTGCTTGGGACCTGCGGCCCCTATCTTCTTCTGATTTTTCTCTTTTGGAATGAAAATGCTTGTCTTATGCCTGTCCATTGTATTTTGGGAGCACGTAACTAGTCTGTTTTCACAGGGTCACAGCTGGAGAGGATTTTGCCTTAGTATGAGTTATAACTCAAGTTTCACCTATACCTGATTTAGATGACATTTAGTGGCACTTTCAACTTGGAATTGATGTTGAAATGGGTTAAGACTTCTGGAGATGTTGAGATGGGGTGAATGTAGTTTGCATATGAGAAGAACACAGATTTTGGAGAGCTAGAGGGACAAGTGTTATAGACTGAACTGTGTCCCCCCCAAATTTGTATGTTGAAGCCCTAACCCCTAGTGTGATTGTATTTGGAGACAGGGCCTATAAGGAGGTATAAAGGTTAAGCGACGTCATAAGGGAGGCTTTAATCAAAGAGAACTTGTGTCCTTATGAGAAGAGGAGGAGACACCAGGGAGCTCTCTCTACACTCACACAGAGGAAAGGCCCTGTGAGGACACAGTGAGAAGGTGGCCCTCTGCAAGGCGGGAAGAGAGGCCTCACCAGACACCAACTGTGATGGCACTTTGATCTTGGACTTTGGGCCTCCAGGACTGTGAGACAATAGATTTCTGTTGTTTAAGCCACCAAGTCTGTGGTATTTTGCTATGGTAGCATGAGCAGACTAACACAGATCCATTCTGACTTTTGCCTCCTTCCTTTGTTCACTGCTACCCTCTATTCTTGACATCAATGACCCTCTCTTCGGGAAGAGATATGGGGATATATGTATATGTATAGCTGATTCACTTTGTTATAAAGCAGAAACTAACACACCATTGTAAAGCAATTATACTCCAATAAAGATGTTAAAAAAAAAAAATGACCCTCTCTTCACTCTTTTCAAACCGCTTTCTACATATTCCCTTTGTTGGGGTCAGAACCTGCATTTTGTTTGTCCCCAAACATCAGTGACTAACTGTGTATAATTTATTTTTGCCCTCATGACTCATTCTTTAATTATGTCGTATATTGTCAGTATCAGTATCGTGTACCTCAAATTTTTAAAAATTTACATGCAGTAAAATGGGCTTTGTGCATCAAATTTAAAAAATAAAGGGCTCCAAATACACAGAGAGGAATGCAACAAACAAATGAGCAAGAATTCAAGAGTTCACACCAACCACAACTTTGGATATTTACATGGCATTTTCATAAGTGCACAATTCCCACTGTCTCAAATATGCAAGACATAGAAAATGAAAATAATGCTGGAGTTAATCACCAGAAAATTTAAATTAAAGTAGGTGTCATTATGTTGAAGCTCAAAGAAAATTAAGTAATACCTAAAATGTTTTAAGTCAGAGGGACTGATCAAAGTTGCTTTTTAAAATGAAGAAATATGAATTACTTATAACTGGAAATTTTGGACCTATATATTTATATAGGAGCAAAGTACTCCACAACAATTTGTTGTCAGAGGTAGGATAATAAACACCCAGCTTTTATGGAGTTTTACGGTTTAGGAGGTGTATTAGTTTGCTAGGGTTGCCATAACAATGTACCATAGAATGGCTGGCTTAAACAACAGAAGGTTATTTTTTCACATTCTGGGAGCTAGAAGCCTGAGGTCAAGGTGTTGGCAGGGTTAATTTCTTCTGAGGCCATTCTCCTTGGCTTGTAGATGGTAATCTTCTCCCTGTATCTTTACATGGTTTTCCCTTTGCATGTGTCTGTGTTATAATCTCTTCTTCTTATAAGAACACCAGTCATATTGGATTAAGGCCCACTTATATGACCTCATGTTACTGTAATTACCACTTTAAACACCCAATCTCCAAATACAGTCACATTTTGAGGTGGGGGAGAGGGGACACAATTCAGCCCATAACAGTAGGGATTTCTTCATCAACTTATTTCACCATCAAAATCATTCTCTGAAGTGAGTTAGAAGTTCCTCCATCGACAACAAGCAGAAAAGCTGGGATTCAAACCAGGTCTGGGGACTATAAACCCTGTTGATCACCACACCCCTAAACTTTAATTTGTATTAAAGTATAATAATAATGTATTATATAAGATATATAATAATATGATAAATTATATTATTAATTGGTTAAACATGTCCTATTTTGCTAGAATATGCAAGGGTAAACTGTGGTTCAGCCCAATGATCACAAATTCCAAAGGAATTTTGTTGTAATTTGGGGATACTTGGGTACATGCAGTTGGTTTTCCATCTTGTATATACATGATACAGAGAGTGAAATGATGCTTGAGAATCTACTCTCTTTTAAGTCACTGGGGTCACATCTAGCTTATTACTTCCTGAAAACATAAAGCAACTAAGTTCCTAATTTGCTCTCAAGGAGGCCCTTAAGCATAGAGGAGAAGAGAACCAAAGCTTTCTCTCTGGATCAGCTCTGGGATGGAGTCACAGACGTACTTTAGTGAACTGCAATAGCGTGACTTCTAAAAGAGATAACGTGTACAGTGGAGAACTAGATATATACACACACACATATATACGTATATGTATATATACACACATATATTATATATGTATATACATACACGTATATTATTGATACATATGTATGTGTACATACATCATTGTATATATGTGTGTGTATATATACTATATATACATATACACACATACATATATAGTATATGTATAGATATACTATATATAACTACATATACATATAATAGATACAATATATACATATATGAGATAATATATGTGTACATAAACATATGTATTATGTAAATTATATATTATATGTATACACACAAATCATATATAATATTAATATATTATCATTATATACCCATATTATTTATATATTAATACTTATGTAATTATATTTAGATATTATATATATATAATATTAACATAAACATAAGTTGGGGGCTGAGATGGTGCCTGGAGAATACACATATATACCAAACATACACACAAATACATAATTTATGTATAGTATATATGGTATACAATATATAGTATTATATATTATGTATGTGTGTGTGCATCCTCCAGGTGCCATCTAAGCCAACATATGTTTAAACAGTTTTAGTTAATGCTTTACTCTGCCTTCTTAGGCATTTAGCAGAGAGGAACTTATGCTATATGTATACACACACCCTATTCTCAGTATTACAAAAATTTCCTACTTTCTAACAATAGCTACATATAATAAGTATAGTAAAAAATATTTTTACAACACTCCTAACCTAGAGGTGGGCATTATGAATGTTGTGGGAAATTAAAGATGATTCTCCAACAGGTTGAAAATTGCCCACAAAAACTGTCTCAGCACTCGGGATTCGTAAGACATGGGATTTGCATGCCACTCAGGATTTATAAGACATTTGTTATCATGTGTAGAAAACATCAGGTTGGACATCGTCATTTCCCTTATTTTTGCAGATGATGTTCACAGGGGAAGCCAAGTATGGAAAAACCTAAGCAAACATTTAGTGTAAGACTGAGTACAACATAATGCAGATACCGGGTATAAAGAAGGTATGACCACAAAGTAACTTTCTAAACAAGTGTTTCCATCCTCATCATACCCCCTGCCAAAGGTCAGGCAGCATGACGTGACCAGCAATAACAAACTGTAGCCCTTGGCTTTCGCGCTGGCCCCTATTTCCTTCCTGTGACGTTGAACAGTCTACTGAAGGCTACATGTGGGAGAGTTAGCAAAAACCTTTAGTCTGTATTTTCTAGCCCTTGAGTTTTGTACAATTAGACTTCCCTAGAATATATATATTTCTGACTAAAAACAGATCAAAGGAACATACTGCTGTATCATCTTGTTCATGCACACGTTGTATTGGAGCCTTATTTGCCTTTTGACCCCTGCCACCGCCCCCCGCCTCCCCCCCCTCCCTCCGAAAAGACCTATAGAAGAATGCTCTGCCTCAGTCAGCAGAAGGCTTTTTCAAGAGTGGGTGGGCTATCTCCATTAGAATGACCTGATTCCATACAGCTGTCTTTATCGGTAGGGGTGCATTATCACAGTTTGGTATTCATTAGTATAACTGGGTATAGAACACTTTCGTGGGAAAACAGAGGTAGAAAGAAAATGTGCTTTCTTCTTAGAGCGGAAATCAGAATCATTAGACTATTCTTGCCGGATTAGATTAAAAGTTACACCCTCATCTTTCGTCCCCAAAGCTCCTTGTAATTCCTCATGGCCCTTGTCTGTCCATGAGTATCTACCACGATGAACATCATAACAGGTAAAGCTAATGGACTGAGCCACACAACTAACTCCATTAGTGGATTAGAACTCACTGAGACAATTCAAAATTAGACAGATGACAATTTCCCATTGGAAATGGGATGTCAGTATGAAAGACGAGAACAAAGAACAAGTAACATTTCTAATTTGGGTCTCATGACATAGATGAGGTTAATGGCAAACAGGACCAGCCCTTCTTCTCTGATGAAAATCATGCATCCCCATTATAAGGGCAGAAGAAATGAGCCCAAAAGCAGTATCATCATTCAGTTCACTAATCCTAACCTCAGTTGTTAGACTCTGCTGTATTATTGAAGAGGGTTATTTTCCTTAGCTAAATTAAAATCAATTTTTTGCCATTAGCTGGATCTTAACTACTCCCCACCAGCAGACACCTATGGCTAGTCAGAATGAAGATCCTTTTTTTGATGACTAGAATTGGAAACTCTGTATAGGAGGTAAAATCATGTTCCAGAATCTGCTTATATGTCAAAATCTTGAGAATCTATTGAAGTGATGGTTTCCTTTTACCAAAAACACACACGTGCTTCCATGTTGGGGATCCATGGGTTCCTAGAAGCGATTTCATGGTCCTTCACTGACTAGATGAATAACCCTGATGTCGAACGTGTCCTTGACTCCCCTCCTTCCTCTCCATCCCTGGCAAAACTGTCCCTTCACAGCCATCCTCACCTTCTGCTTGGCTCTTATCACAGCCTCCTCACTGATCCTCTGCCCTGGGTAGGTCTGATCCTTCTCACCCTCTCTGCAGCCAAAGTCAACTAGCAAACACACACACACCTAAGCCCATTGTGCCTCTGCTTCCATCCCTTCTAGGGTTTTCCTCCAGTCACAGAAAAAAGCCCAGATGTCCCCACAGTCTGAGCCTTATCTCTGCTTCTCCATCCTTACCTTTCATCATATCCTGACTGATACCTAATGCCTCAGAAGTTCCAGATTTTGTGCAATTTCCTGCACATATTTTTCGAATCCATGCCATTATTTTTAGCAGTCACATCAGCCTGAAACCCATATACTCTCCTCACTCCCTTTCCTTATTTGGTTAATTTCCTTTGCACCTGAATGGCTCAACTCAGTTGCCTTTTCCACCAGCAACATGTCCTGCCATCCTCAATCTTATTCCTGGCTCATTTAGGTGCTTTGCTCTGGCTGTCCATCATGCCTTGGATATATACATATTGCTTATCACACTGCATTGTAATTATCTGCTTAGGTTTCTGTCTTTTCCACTAGACTGACTGTAAGCTTCTTGAGGGTAGGGGCTTTTATCTTATTCTTTCTTGTATCCCCAGGTCTTAATAATGGGCTTATAGATAGTAGGCGTTTGATAAGCATTTGATTGTTAAACAGATAAAAAATGAATAAAGAAAAGATGCTTAATAAATAATCACTGACTTTTTGACTCATTGTGCTGCCCTTTTTGGGATAAACAGTAGCTATTCTTGTGCATCTTCAGGATGTAAGAGGGAACATATACAGAAGTGTAAACTAAATGAAATATGTGAAAGAACTTAGTTGAGTGCTTGGCATTTCGTAGTGTTCAATGCTAATTCTTTTTCCCTTTCTATTAAATTATATAATTAAATATAAATTTATTTAAAATTTTAATAAATTCTTATATAATATAAATCTATATCATTTTATATTTAAAGCATATTATAATTTACAAATTTATTTTTATTAAATCACATCTCAAAAGTAGAACCCAAAATTAAGGAAAAATGTTTTATTGTAGTTAATCAGCAGCTGTTTACTGTATATTATATCCACATGCCAACAACCATGCTAAGTGCTGGAGGTACTTCGAAGGGCAGGATTTGGTGGCTTCGTGCCTTCAGGGAGCTTACAATCACGTGGACCTCGCAGGAACCAAGCCTGCATCCATGCTTTCTCGGGAACCCTGGAGCTTCCCAGTAAAAATGTAAGTATATGTTTCTAGATTCAAGTTAACTGTTACTTCATCCTTACTTTTTTTAAATCCAGAAGGAAGTCATTATTTCTGTTAAATGGTAGATGCCAGGGACAGAGATGGCCTATAACTTTAGATCTTATTTAAGGATGACTCCTAAGGCACATTCCACATGCCATCATTCAGAGGTGGATTATTCAATCTCAGCCTGATCTGACACTTTGCCTCTGGGGTACACCCACAAGAAAGGAAAAGGTGAAATTCCTCGACTTCTTGGTACTAGTCTACTCAAAGGTTACGTGGGGAAGAGGCTGCACAGCTGTAGTCACATGGGGATGGAGATTTGGAACTATGAACTGCGAGGAGGATGTGGATGCTGGGAATTTGATTGTGAATTCCAGCTAGCTCTACTTAGATAAGTAGGCACCAACTCCCTCAGGAGATTGTCTGGAGGGCTTTACTAACCTACAGCTGTTGGAATATTAGAGAAATTCTCAAAAGACACAAAATAGACATTGGGAGCCAATTCTGCTCTTTGGGGTCTGCCTTCCTCACTCGTAGGCCCTGGGGACTGGCTTTTAGTGCACTGAGCTTTTACTCAATCACTTTTTTGTGCCTTGGGAAAATATGTCCCACATGAAATTAGATTTGTATCTGTTTTAATGTCATACAGAGTGAAGTAAGTCAGAAAGAGAAAAACAAATACCGTATGCTAACACATATATATGGAACCTACAAAAAAAAAAAATGGTTCTGAAGAACCGAGGGTCAGGACAGGAATTAATGTTAATATCATATGTACATATGTATGAATTTAATGACATAGCAACACAAAAGCAAGTTCAAGATGTTTTAGAGATTTGCTTAGCCAGTGGCTCAATTTTGTCCCCACTCTCTCACCCTCAGGCCCAGGGGACATACGGTAATGTTTGGAGACATTTTTGGTTGTCACAACTGGGGCAGCAGTGCCTCTCATGTCTAATAGGTAGAGGCCAGGGATGTTGCTAAACATCCTATAATAATGTACAAGAAAACCTCCCTCAATACAGAGTTATCAGGCCCAAAATATCAATCGTGTGGAGGCTGAGAAACTCTGGGTCAGGCCTTGGATAGTAAAATAAGGAATGGTGCACCCTCCATTCTAGTTATCTTGTTACATATTTCTATTTTCATCATGCTCCCCCAAATATGTTTTAAACACAAAAATTTAAATGAGGTCTCCATCTTCATGGATCTCATAGAATTCATTTAGTGAGACCATGTAGATACCTAGAAATGTTAAATAACAATACAATGGAACCATAAACAAAAATAAAGCAGAGCATTAATTGCCAAAGAAATGATATGAGCAGTTTTGCTATGAGTTAAGAAATGGAAGACGTCACCGTAAAAATAGGAATTCACACTAAGATAATAGACTGTGGGGCTGGAGTGACACGACTTTGATGGCTTGCCTCCATTAACACAAATACTAATTATGATAATACCCACAGATGTTATTATAACATTCACTGTATAATATTAACATGATAGTAACTTGATCTCATATTCTCTTTCAGAGATTGATGATTACTATTACTAGTATGTTTTAAAGCACTTCTGCTTAAGGCTGGGCAGTGTGGCTCACTATTTCCATTTTACAGGCGAGGAAATGAGTCAGTCAGGAAAGTTCACTTACTGACAACTGAAATGGCCACGATGTTTTCCCATTAAAAGAGGTCACATTGTGCAAGGTCTGTAGGACATTTACTAAGGCTGAATCCTATGAAACTGCAGATATAGGACACATTTTTACACACAAAAAGGGCAGTTTCATAGATCCAACTCAAACGATCAGTGAAGCAAACTGTCCTTTCTACTTTATGTAGTGTAAGGTGTTTGGGGCCATTAATATATTTATCTAGAATAGGCATACTTGGTTCTCTCTCCATTGTAGAATAGATTTATTTTGCAATTCCAGGAAGGAAGTCCAGTCTCCCATGCTTGGAAGAATTGTGAGGGTCAATACTTGACTCCCCAGCCTCTCAGGCAGCAGCCCTGAGAATCTTCCCTGCAGGCACAGCCCTTCCCAGTGGTTGAGCAACTCCTGACCCAGATAGGGAGATTATCAGTCGGCTCAGTATCTCCACGGGTGGAGTTCAGAATTAGTCTGGCTTCCCTGAGCCCACAGTCCATGTGTTGGGGATGAGCCCTGGACATCCCACAGCCATCACTCTGTAATCCACCTCCTTGACCCAAGCTGTGTTCCGGTCTATACAGCTCAGCATCTTCTGCCTTGGTTTCCTGAGTTACACTCTATTTTCTTTCTTGAGGTTTAGTTGTGCTGTGAATCTAAGGCAGCTTGGCACCTGATGAGCTTTTCATTCTTTCATCCTTTGATAGACTAGACCTGTCCCGGATATTCCAGCCACTGGCTGGTATCCTGCTTCAAAATGGATAGGCCATCTAGACACAAGGCACTGTCACCTCCATCTTTGTCCAACTCCCCAGGTGTCACTAACTCCGATGATGTCAGAGTTTGACATTCCCCTTTGGACACTGACATCACCTAGACGGCCCCACCCCTTTGTGGCTTTCTCCCAAGACTCAGCATGACTCACAGTATGGGATCCCTCCCATGGCAGAAATGTAATATCTTTCTAGGTGCCCTTTTGGGTCACTCTCAGATGGGGCAATGACCACCAACAGTTGGCTTTGTGTACCCCTATTCCACTTACATATTGAGACAGAATGTCATTTTGTGATGGTGATTAAGACATCAGACAGAAGGGGCACAGAAGGGGGCTGGGAGAAAACCAAACACTAGCTGGTAAGAGCAATGTGGGGAGAGGGGATTACAGAACAGATGATGGAAAAGGAAGGGAAGCTGGTCACGGGTCTTGCTGTAACCCTGGGGCAATCTCAGGTGTGGTTAGTCTGGGTGTGTGGTGGGGAGAAACTGTGAACGTTGGCCTGCAACATCAGCCCTTATCTTTTTGTGTGTGAAATTAAACTGGAGAGAAGTTGTGGAAAATGTCTTAGCTACCCAATTGTGCTACAAACCATTTCCCCCCCCACAATCATCTAGGAAGAAACACAAAGGGTAAGGTGATTTTGGAATTGAGATTTGTTGTTCAGTTCAGAAATGCTTTCTACAAAATAACAATTTCCTTTTTCCCCTTCAGATAACACGAATGATGGAATCATTTCAAGTTGTCTCTTCTCATTTTTTTTGCTATAAATATTACAAAGTAATAAATAAACAATAACTTATATAACATTAATAAAGAGAAAAGAAGAACATACTAGGAGCTTTTACGGGGCAACCACTAAGTGTTTCTTCTTCTCCTGATTTTGATTTTGAGAAGGGGCACAAGATCTTGGAAGAACATTGACACAGGTTTCACATGCCTGTTAAAATGAGTCATATTAAAAATTTTAAGTCTGTTTGAGCAAAAGTTGATTCTAGTTGGGCTATGCCAAACTGGAAGCACTTAGGAGCTCTACCAACAGGAGGTTGGGAAGGCACTTTTCCAGAGAAAAGGCCGAAACAAAGCAAGGAAAATATTGATTGGCTGTAGCATAAAGCCTAGTTGGCTGTTTGAAATTGGTTGTCCTTAGGCGTGGATTTCCTAACCTTGAGGCATTATAGGCTTAGATTTTGGTTTGCTTAAGTTGGCCACCAAGGCATTAGAGTCCCCCCACCCAGTCTAATGGCCTCCTTGTTTAATTAATTTAACTTGACACAGGTCCACACTTTGTCATTAACTAGCAGCCCATCACTCCCGGTGACCTCAATTTGCTCATTAAGAGAATGTGTGGTTAGACAGATAATCCTGAGGGCTGATTCTACTGTTCCCATTCAGTGAGTGTGGGATGGCACTGTACCCTGAACTCCTCTAGCATGCATTCATAATACACCCTACTCCATTGTGCAGCTATTAACACACACATGTGATGGGACAGATCTAGACAGAAGGCTGAATTCATGTGTTAGATATTTTTAAGAATTTTTTTTTAATTTTGAAAATGTTCCAACATATTGAACAAAACAGATATTAGCATAGCAAAATTCCAGGTACTTATCACTCCAGATGAACAATTATTAACATTTTGTAATAGTTGTTTCAGATTTTTAAAAATTAAAAATTATTGTAGTTTTTCACCCCTCTTTAGAGGTAACTACTACCTTGAGGTTGGTGAGTATTAATTCTGCCCATATTATAATGCACTAACTCCCTGAAGATGTATCCATTAGCAAAATAGAGTGTTGTTTCTTGCATTTAAAAAATTTACATAAATAATGTCAAACTGTTTGTATCAGTCTGCATCTTGCTTCTTGCTCTGAAATTGATGATTTTGAGACTCATGCATGCGGATACTCCAGAATCCTTGATGTAGTTCTAATTCATTCACTTCAACTGTCATATAGAATTTCATAGTATAGATATCCTATAACTTATTTATTCACCTGTTTGATGGCCATGCAGGCTATTTCCGTTTTAAAATTATGACAAATGATGCTGTTATGAACATTTCGTGCATGTCTCCTGGTGCACCTCTGCAAGAACTCCACTAAAGCATATACTCAGGGGTGAAATTTCTAGGGTAAAGTGAAGGAAAAGCTTCAACTTCACGGTGCATTGCCAAATTTTTCTTCAAAGCAGGTGTACCAAATAATCCTCCCAGCAAGACTTGCAGACTTCTCCCCAAATTCTTGTTAAACCTGGTACTATCAAACTTGGAAATTGCTCCCAATCTGATAGGTAGGACACGTTATCCCATTGTTGTTGTAATGTGCATTTGCATATTCATTTTTTTTTTGTCCATTTAGACTTCTTTTCCTGGGAATTATATGCTCCTATTTGTATCAATCAGAATCCCAGCAGAAAACAGATGGCACGCTGAAATTAGAATAATTTAAGGGGATTGTTTACAAAGTTGAGGGCAAGGGTTTTTTTTATGGTTAAGGAACTTCTTTACTAGTTGTAGTTTGCTGTAAAGGTTTTTATTTTTTATTTGTTGAGAGAGAATGACAGTCTGTTCCAAAGGAAGAACTGTGATTTTCAAGGTCTCCTTTTTTTCCCTTTCTACTTTATTCCTGGCAGTGGGATTGTGCAAATGGTTCTGGGGCAGCAGGAATGTTTGCTTTGAATTTTCCCCCCAGAAAAGTGTACCATCAGTTGAGCATCCAAGAAAGATCCCGTATTCCTTCTATCTTCATTTGCAAAATATGCTGCTCATATTTTGATGGGGGCAATTTTGCCATTCTGTCTCATATAGAGTATTTCTATTCCTTTGTTTGAAATTATGTATCTCTTCCTTCCACTTTTCCTCCTTCCTTCTTTTCCTCTTTGAAGTCAGTCAAACTTGGGTTCAAATTCCAGCTCTGTCATTTACATAACCTCTGCAAGCTACAATCAAGCTACAGTAGCTTCCTTATCTGTCAGGGAGTAACAATACCTACCATGAACATACATATACCTATGCACAGATATATATACAGACATATGATTAACAAACATATGCAAACTGGAAACTGGGAGGAAGTTCATAAAAATCTTTAAGAGGAGATGACAGTGAATCAAATGCTAATGAGTAGGTATCTCCCAGGCAAACAGTGAGAGGGGGTTCTCCAAGCAGGGAGAGCTGTATGAGCAAAGCAGTAAGAGTGAAGTAACTCATCCTATTTAGAAGCAAGCAACTTGGTACATAAGGTGCAAGCCAGGAGAATGGGTGGAAAAATGTAAGGTAGGAAAAAGGGGGAGGGTAGAGGCCTTTAAATGCTATTCTATGGAAAATGCATTTTGAATAAAGTCCTGTACACATAAAAAGCTATTGAAGGGTTCAAGGCAGAAGAGTAATGTAATCTGATTTGCATTTTGGAAAAAAAAATTATTCTGGCATCATTTGGCAAACTAGAAGGGTTTGCGTAGTGTTTAAGAATCTGTGCTCTGTTGGCTGACAAATGGGTTGGATTCCTTGGTCTCCTCACTTATTAGTTTTGTCAACTTGGGCAATTTATTTAACCACACGAAGCCTTAATACCCTTTTCTGTAAAATGGAAATAATTATATGCGTATCTCATAGAGTTGTTGGAGGATTAAATGACATAATTCACACAAAGCACTTGTGTAGTGCCTGGCATCTAGTAAGCAAAGTTAGGTGGTGGAAACTCAGGGATCTTCCTGAGTTTGTAAGTCTTTGGAACCATCTTACTCTAGCCCAGAAGAGAGCTTACTCTTTTGAATTGCCCCAGTCCTCTAGATCAGTCGATGCTACTCTGGATTGGCTGTGGGGCTGAATTAATGCTGGTAAAAGAAGGGAAAGGAAAATACAAACTAAAACAGAAATAAAAGACAACATCAGCTGATAAAGAATGTGTGACCTTTTTGTGTGATGAAACAGAATGTGCATAAAAAAGATTGCAGAATATTAAAATGCAAAGATGCCAAGCAGACATAATGCTAAGTGGATGGACATCAACAAAATGAATACAGTTAATCTGACCTCTCTCTGGGAAGCACTGCCGAATGAGTCAGTCATGGACATTGTGTAATTCATTTTTATGACTTGCATTCAAGGAAAATGTTCAGTGCAGGCCTAAATATTCCATCTTGAATATCTAAATTCAAAACTAGCGTATGACATTCCTATCCATGCCTACCTGGGCCTTGCTGCAAAATGGGCATCCTAGAGAAAAGATGCATGTAGAAGAATGGAAATGGTGTCATTGGAAATATTCCACTTCCTGGCATTTCTTCTCCAACTTGGTATTCACTCCATTCCAACAGATGTTAACATTGCTCACAGTTCCTTGGGCAATTTATAGGCATTTCCACTACAAAGCTCAGTTAGCTTGGATGGTATTGGAAGTCTTTTCTGAAGAATACAATTTTAAGATAATAGACAAATTATTTCTGATGGTTCTAGGAGAGAAGAATGGATGCTCCTGAAGAAATTGATGTAAATCTGTATTTCTGCACATCACAGATGGTCAATCTCTTGTCAGGACAGGAACTTCAGGGATGCTCTCAGGCTCCAGCTAATATCTGTGTGTGTCTCCTTGGCAACTGGAACCTCTTTGACCATGGTCCTCAGACAGGATGATTTGCTAATTGGTTTGGGCTGCCATGAGGATGTGCTTCTTTGTGGCTTTGTGGGAGACTATTTTTGTTTTGTATTATTTTATTTTTCAAAATGAAGTTAAATATATCAAGGGAAAGAGAGTCAGAGCATGTGTATATGAGTGTGCTTGCATAGAGGGACAAACCCCTAACAGGGTGCCCCTCACCATGCACAACTTGTACACAACTTGCACAATTGAGCAAGGTCTGTGACCTTGGACAAGTCCCTTTGCCTCTGTAGCTTCAGATCCTCATGCCAAGAAAGGGGGTTGGGTTAGTAGATCCCTAAATCCCCTTCCAGTTTCAAATACTATGAATATATATTACTTACTACTGCTTACAGATGCTTAAAATCAAACAGAATTCTACATTTATTTTCTAAGAAACATAGTATTTATCAGTTTCACAAAAAGAAAGTAAGGAATGAGAAAACAAGAACAGCAACTCTACTGAAATATCAGATTTTTTTGTGTTAAGAGTGAATGGGATCATGTATGGAATACATGTCCTTGTAGGAAAATTATAGAGACAGTGATTCTTACAAGATGGGAAATGGATGAGTGGGGTTGGAGTGAGGGCATACCATGCCTGAACTTTAAATCTGGCCCACTGCCTGTTTTAAGCAGAGGAACCATGGACTAAGTTCTGTGTTTTAGAGAATTTCTTCTAGTTCAACGAAGAGGGTTGATTTGATAGGAAAGACAGACCAGTTTGAAAGGGATCCTGGGAGTCAGGAGAAGAAATGGTAAGGGCTTGGACCTGGGCAGCTGCCACTCTGACTTACAACTGAAATTTTATTGAAACATGGCCAAGTTCATTCATTTAGATTTTTGTCTGTAGCAGCAGAGTTGAGTAGTTGCCATAGAGACTGTATCACCCATGAAGCCTAGAATGTTTATTCTCTCGCCCTTTACAGAAAAGTTTGCCAACCCCTGCTACAGGAAATCAAACTGGCTTGTCTTACTTAGTATTCATGGAGCTCTGTTCTTTATGTAAGTGTTCTACTTGCGGAAGAGTTTGGAAAGCTCCCTCCAACTGGAGGACTCAGCAAGGACCATGTCCTGACACTACTTTTCATGGGTGTGGCCAATGGATCTTCAAATCTGACTCACATTGACATTTCAGGGGGGCCCTGGAGTTTTAAATGACTCTACTCAACAAACACCTCTTTTCCGGAATGATATCAGTGGTGGACATTTTAGGTTAGAGAGCTTTCGGAACAGGGGACTTATGTCTTTCTTGAAGTAACTGCCTAGCTACATGCTGCTGTGATGTGAGAGCCGGACTTGGTAAAGGATGTGGACAGGAGGATGGCTGGTGTAAGGCGGGGTGGCTGATGCCCTGGTCCAAGCTCTTATCATTTCTTGCCCTGACTCCTAGGATCCCTTTAACTTTATTTAATTTTATTTCCTTCAATTTTTAATTTTAATTTCCCTTAACTTTAGTTCCTCCGTACCCCTTCATGTACCCTCTGACTGATCCTAAATTCCATGAGGGCAGGATCTGAGTGCAGTTTATGTTTTTATCCACTGCCCAGCCCCCTCCTTTTATTTATTTATCTATCTATCTATCTATCTATCTATCTATCTATCTATCTATAATAAAGATGCTGAAGATGTTGTCTGTTCCATTGATTTCTGTATTGCCAGGGCCAGTGGTGCTACAACAGAGTGTGCCTTCAACCATATTTGTAGAATGAATGAATGAATAAATAAATAAATGTTGCTTTGTAATTAAAAATAATGTTTTTTAAAACTAAAAAAGGATTGAAACAAAATTTGTATTCAGCTTAAAGGATACTACTATAAAGATAAGAGAAAAAAGATTCTGAGCAACTTGGGTTCTAGTCCTAGATCGGCTGCTATGTGACACCAAGGAAGCTAATTTCAAGTCCCAGTTTCTTCATATGTTAAAAAAAAAGAAGGGCTTCCCTGGTGGCGCAGTGGTTGAGAATCTGCCTGCCAATGCAGGGGACACGGGTTCGAGCCCTGGTCTGGGAAGACCCCACATGCCGCGGAGCAACTGGGCCCGTGAGCCACAACTACTGAGCCTGCGCGTCTGGAGCCTGTGCTCCGCAACGGGAGAGGCCGCGATAGTGAGAGGCCCGCGCACCGCGATGAAGAGTGGCCCCCGCTTGCCACAACTGGAGAAAGCCCTCGCACAGAAACGAAGACCCAACACAGCCAAAAATAAATAAATAAAATAAAAATAAAACTAACCCCAGTCATTCTCAACTAATTCTTAAAATAAAAAAAGGAAACTAGTCTCCAGGACCTTTAAATTCCTTTCCTGCTTTAATGTTTATATTTGGTTTTGATGCTCTAAGTCTACTATGATGCCTGGTGCCAATTACCTACAGTATCAGGACACCTTAAATAGCATAATGAATCAAATAGGAATTTGTCCTACGGAAAGTTTTAATAGAAAATGTGAGCTCTGAGAAAGGGTTTAGAGAAGGGGAAGGTGGTTTCTAATTAGAATTTTATGTTGATCACAGGGAAAAATATTAGAAAAATATACTAGCTTAGGGGAGATGGGTGAGAAAAAGAACAAAAATAAGAGAGTGAGTGTGAAAACAAAGGGATAACACATCAGTTCTTCGCATGAACTATCTTTTTCCACATATGCAGGTGACCCTACACTCCCATGTGTAAATTTGGAGTTCAAGTCATGGTGGGTATGGGTGTATTTGAACACCTATGCTTTACGATTTTGGAAAAGATTTTTTCTCTCTCTCTGTCTCTCTCTGTCCCTCTGTCTCTCTCTCCCCTCCCACCTTCCTCTACCTCATTTATTTTTTTCCAGGGTGACTCCATACAGCCCACGATATTCTCCTCTCAGCTCCCACATCTCCGGTCCTTTTAATGCATATGCCATTTAGTGAGGGTTCAAAGATTAATAAGGCAAATACATTAAAATGCCCCTAGCTTAGTAGAAAGGGGTTTTTAGCTGGCTGGGAATTTATGATTCTGTGCAACTCTGAGACTCCCAGGAGGAGAGCAAGGGAACCATTTAATCAGCCTCTCCCTGTCTGTGTCTACGCTCAAGGCCACAAGGGCACTTCCCCCATGAGATGGTGGGGAGGAGCCATTTTGCTTCCATGGCGTGTGAAATTTCCGGCAGATTTCATTTTAGAAAAGATCAAGGCTCTGAAGAAGAAAGAGGCTTGACTGGCAGACGGCCCCATAAATTCATATTTCATACTGTCTGTGCACTTGGTATTCAGTGGGAAGACTCTTCACAGTTCTAATTGTCAGTAGCAGTGCCTGTTAGGACAAAGTAACTAGCTCTTCAGAGGATCAATTTTTCGCCATTAAAGGAAACTAGTCAATCAATAGGAATAAAAAAATGATTAACTAATAGACTTTATTTCTTAGAGAAGTTTTGCCTTTACAGAAAAAGTGCAGAGAATATACAGAGTGTGCTCATATCCCCCCCTTTCCTGGCCCCCAGTTTTCCCTATTAACATCTTGCATTAGTGTGTTATATTTGTTAAAATTGATGAATGATATTAATACATTATGTTAAATAAAGTCTATAATTTACATTAGGGTTCACTCTTTGTGTTGTACTGTTCTACAGATTTTGACAAATGTATAATGACATGTGCCTATCATTACAGAATCATACATAGTTGTTCCACTGCTGTACAGAATCCCCTGTGCTCCATTTCTTCACCCCCTCTCCCTTCCTCCCTACCCCGGGTCCTGACAACCACTTTTTACTCTCTCTAAGATTAGCCTTTTCCAGAATGTTCTATAGTGGGAGTTGTACAGTATGTAGCCTTTTCAAACTGGCTTCTTTCACTTAACTGCATGCATTTAAGCATCCTCCAGGTCTTTTGTGGCTTGGTAACTCATTTCTTTTAATACCTGAATAATATTCCATTGCATGAATATACCACAGTTCGTTTATCCATTCACCTACTGAAGGATATCTTGACTGTTTTCAAGTTTTGGCAATTGTGAATAAAGCTACTATAAACATTAGTGTGCTGGTTTTTATGTAGACATAAGTTTTCAACTCATTTGGGTAAATATCAAGGAATATAATTGCTGGATCATATGGTAGGAATATACTTAGCTTTGTAAGAACCTGTCAATCTGTCTTCCAAAGTGGCTGTGCCATTTTGCATTTCCACCAGCAGTGAGTGAGTTCCTGTTGCTCCACATCCTCACCAGCATTTGGTGTTGTGAGTGTTCTGGATTTGGGCCATTCTCACAGGAGTATAGTGTTATCTCATTGCAGTTTAAATGTGCAGTTCCCTAGGATACATGATGTTGAGCATCTTTTCATATGCTTTTTTTTGCCATTTGTATATATTTTTGGTGAGGTATCTATTCAGATCTTGTGCCCATTTTTTAACTGGGTTGTTTGTTTTCTTATTGTTGACTTTAAGAGACCTTTGTATATCTTGGATCAGTAGATTTTAATGAGCTCCTTCTTCTGTGACAAGACTCATGGGAGCCTCAGAGTTTACTAAGTAAATCCTGCCCTCATTGAGCTCATGATCTAGTTGAGAATCAGCACCAAAATTAACACACATCAAGCAGAGAAGGGCACAAGACAATAGGTAACTGTCACAGTAAATGCATTAATTTTAGTCTGCGAGATACAACATGAAATCTACTTAGATCTGTTTTATAGCCTTTTAAGTATAGTGGAGTGCCACAGGTTTCTCATTTTTGCACATTTCATGGTTTTCTAGATCCCTTTCTTCCATTCCACACATGTACATTGGCAATTAAGAAGTTAGTGTTTGATGTTACTGGTGGAGGAACACCCAGTTTTAGGTCATTTTCTAAATCTGTCCTGTAATAAAAGTTTATTTTAGGCTTCTAGATAGAGAGTCTTATATTTAATATCCTGGGTTAAGTCAGTGAAAGCATATAAGATTTTTGAATTAGTGAATATTTTTGTTTGTTTTGTTTTCTTTGTACTTATTTTTGTTTTCTGTTTGTTTGTTTTTAGAAAGATGACCTTGAAAAAAAAAAGCAAGCCTAGGAAACATCCACCCTGATGATCTTAAAAGGGAAAAAAATCAGAAATGTCTACCATGCTGTTATTAGGAAAGAGAAAATTCAGAGACCTGGAGATTTCTTGGAAAACTTTCTCTCCTGCCCCAAAAAGGCAATAAGGTAAACTTAATGGAAACTAAAAGGCAGCACTCTTAACTAACCTGTTACAATAACAATGAATCGTTGCATTTGCTTAGCACTTCCCAGTTCACAAAGCATTATGTCATTTATCCTCACCCTACATAGCAGTGATTATGAGTTTAGTTTTATAGATGGGAAAACAGTCTAAGGAAGTCCAAGGAAGATATTTTGGACAAGATGAAGTAGAAGGACATGAGCTCACCCCTTCTTACGGAAACACCAAAATCACAGCTAACTGCTGAATGGCCACTGACAAAAAAAGTGCTCAAACCTACCAGAAAAGATACCCTACATCCAAAGACAAAGAAGAAGTCACAATGAGATGGTAGGAGGGGTGCAATTGCGAAAATCAAATCCCATATATGCCAGGTGGGTCACTCACAAGCTGGAAAAAAATTATACTGCAGAATTTCTCCCACAGGAGTGAAAGTGCTGAGCCCCATGTCAGGCTCCCAAACCTGGGGGTCTGGCAAGGGGAGGAGGAGCCTCCAGAGAATCTGACTTTGAAGGCCAGCAGGGTTTGATCATAGGAATTCCACAGGATTAGGGGAAACAGAAACTCCACTATTGGAGGGTGCAACACATGGTCTTGTGTGCACCAGCACCCAGGGGAAAACGTTGTGACTTCATAAGAGACTAGGCCAGACTTACCTGCTAGTATGGGAGGGTCTCCTGTGGATGAGGGGAGTGGCTGTGGCTCACTGCAGGGAGAAGGACACTGACAGCAGCAGTTCTGGCAAGTAGTCATTGGCATGAGCCCTCCTGAAAGCAACCATTCTCTCACCAAGACCTGGCCCCACCCAACAGTCTGTAGGCTCCAGTGCTGGGATGCCTCAGGCCAAATAACCAACAGGGGAGGAACACAACACCACTCATCAACAGACAGGCTGCTCAAAGTCTCCTTGAATAAACAGGTGCCCAAGAAACACCCCCCCCGGACACGGCCCTGCACACCAAAGGGACAAGACCCAGCTCCACCCACCAGTGGGTAGGAACCAGTCCCTCCCACCAGGAAGCCTGCACAAGCCTCTTAGACAGCCTCATCCACCACGGGGCAGACAGCAGAAGCAAGAAGAACTACAGCCTTGCAACCTGCACAATGGAAACCACGATCACAGAAAGTTAGACAAAATGAGACTGCAGAGGAATATGTCCCAGATGAAAGAACAAGATAAAACCCCAGAAGAAAAACTAACTGAAGTGGAGATAGCAATCTAACTGAAAAAGAATTCAGAGTAATGATAGTAAAGATGATCCAAGATCTTGGAAAAAGAATGGAGGCACAGATTCGAGAATATACAAGAAATGTTTAATAAAGACCTAAAAGAAGTAAAGAACAAACAGGCAGAGATGAACAATACAATAACTGAAATGAAAAATACACTAGAAGGAATCAAGAGCAGAATAACTGAGTGAGGCAGAAGAACGGATAAGTGACCTGGAAGACAGAATGGTGGAATTCACTGCTGTGGAACAGAATAAAGAAAAAAGAATGAAAAAAAATGAGGATAGTCTAAGAGACCTCTGGGACAACATTAAATGCATAAACATTCACAGTATAGGTGGTCCCAGAAGGAGAAGAGAAAGGAGCTGAGAAAACACTTGAAGAGATAATAGCAGAAAACTTCCCTAATATGGGAAAGGAACCAGTCACCCAAGTCCAGGAAGCGCAGAGAGTCCCACTCAGGATGAACCCAAGGAGGATCATGCCAAGACACATAGTAATCAAACTGATAAAAATTAAAGATAAGAAAATATATTAAAAGCAACAAAGGAAAAGCAGCAAATAACATACAAGGGAACTCCCATAAGGTTATCAGCCGATTTCTTAGCAGAAACTCTGCAGGCCAGAAGGGAGTGACACAATATATTTAAAGTGATGAAAAGGAAGAAGCTACAACCAAGAATACTCTACCCAGTAAGGCTCTCATTCAGATTCCACAGAGAAATCAAAAGTTTTACAGACAAGCAAAAGCTGAGAAAATTCAGCACCACCAGACCAGCTTTGCAACAAATGCTAAAGGAAATTCTCTAGGCGGAAAAGAAAAAAACCACGACTAGAAACAAGAAAATTTCAAATAGAAAAGGTCACTGGTAAAGGCAAAAATACAGTAAAGGTTGGAAATCATTTGCACACAAATATGATATCAAAACCAGCAATTGTGAGGAGGGCACAAATGCAGGATATTGGAAATGCATTTGAAATTAAAAGACCAGCAACTTAAAACAATCTTGTTCATATATAGACTGCTATATCAAAACCTCATGGTAACTGCAAACAGAAAATCTACAGTAGATACACACACACAAAAGGAAAAAGGAATCCAAACCCAACACTAAAGTTAGTCATCAAATCACAAGAGAAGAGAACAAAACAGGAAGGGAGGAAAAAACACCTACAAAAACAAATCCAAAATAATTAATAAAATGGCAGTAAGAACATACACATTGATAATTACCTTGAACATAACTGAATTAAATGCTCCAACCAAAAGCCATAGACTGGCTGAATGGATACAAATACAAGACTTGTATATATGCTGTCTACAAGAGACCCACTTCAGATCTAGGGACACATACAGACTGAAAGTGAGGGGATGGAAAAAGGCATCCCATGCAAATGGGAATCAAAAGAAAGATGGAGTAGCAATATTCATATTAGACAAAATAGACTTTAAAATAAAGACTGTTACAAGAGACAAGGAAGGACACTACATAATGATCAAGGGATCAATCCAAGAAGAAGTTATAACAATTGTAAATATCTATGCACCCAACATAGGAGCACCTCAATATATAAGGCAAATACTAACAGCCATAAAAGGAGAAATCAACAGTAATACAATAATAGTGGGGGATTTTAACACCCCACTCTCATCAATGGACAGATTATCCAGACAGAAAATCAGTATGGAAACACAGGCCTTAAATGACACATGAGACCATATGGACTTAACTGATATTTATAGAGCATTCCATCCAAAAGAAGCAGAATATACATTCTTCTCAAGTGCACATGGAACATTCTCCAGGATTGATCACATGCTGGGCCACAAAGTGAGCCTTGGTAAATTTAAGAAAATTGAAATCATATCAAGCATCTTTTCCAACCACAGTGCTATGAGATTAGAAATCAATGGCAAGAAAAAAACTCTAAGAAACACAAACACGTGGAGGCTAAACAATATGCTACTAAACAACAAATGGATCACCGAAGAAATCAAAGAGGAAATAAAAAATACCTAGAGACAAATGAAAAAGAAAGCACGATGATCCAAAATCTATGGGATGCAGCAAAAGCAGTTCTAAGAGGGAAGTTTATATCAATACCATCCTTCCTCAGGAAGCAAGAAAAATCTCAATAAGCAACCTAACCTTACACTTAAAGCAACTAGAGCAAGAAAAACGAACAAAACACAAAGTTAGTAGAAGGAAAGAAATCATAAAGATCAGAGCAGAAATAAATAAAATAGAGACAAAGAAAACAATATAAAAGATCAATGAAACTAAAAGATGGTTCTTTGAAAAGATAAACAAAATTGATAAAACTTTAGCCAGACTCATTAAGAAAAAGGGAGAGGGCTCAAATCAATAACATTAGAAATGAAAAAGCAGAAGTTATAACGGACACCACAGAAATACAAAGCATCATAAGAGACTACTACAAGCAACTGTATTCCAATAAAATCGACAACCTAGAAGAAATGGATAAATTCTTAGAAAGGTACAATCTCCCAAGACTGAACCAGGAAGAAACAGAAAATACGAACAGACCAATCACAAGTACTGAAATTGAAACTGTGATTAAAAAACTCCCAACAAACAAAAGTTCAGGACCAGATGGCTTCACAGGCAAATTCTATCGAACATTTAGAGAAGAGCTAACACCTGTCCTTTTGAAACTATTCCAAAAAATTCCAGAGGAAGGAATACTCCCAAACTCATTCTATGAGGCCACCATCACCCTGATATCAAAACCAGACAAAGATACCACAAAAAAAGAAAATTACAGGCCACTTTCTCCAGAAAGTGGACATAGAGGAACACACCTCAACATAATATCAGCCATGTGACAAGCCCACAGCTAACATCATACTCAACAGTGAAAAGTTGAAAGCATTTCCTCTAAGATTAGGAACAAGACAAGGATGTCCACCCTTGCTGCTTTTATTCAACAGAGCTTTGGAAGTCCTAGCCATGACAATCAGAGAAGAAAAAGAAATAAAGGGAATCCAAATTGGAAAAGAACAAGTAAAACTGTCACTGTTTGCAGATTACGTGATACTATACATAGAAAACGTTCAAGATGCTACTAAAAAACTACTAGAACTCACCAATGAATTCTGTAAAGTTGCAGGATACAAAATAAATACACAGAAACCTGTTGCATTTCTATACACTAACAATAAAAATCAGAAAGAGAAATTAAAGAAACAATCCCAGGGGACTTCCCTGGTGGTCCAGTGGTAAAGAATCTGCTTTCCAGTGCAGGGGATGCAGGTTCAATCCCTGGTCAGGGAACTAAGATCCCACATGCTGCGGGGCAACTAAGCCCACGCTCCACAACTACTGAGCTTGCGCCCCTCAATGAGAGAGCCCGTGTGCCACAAACTACAGAGCCCATGTGCTCTGGACCCCATGTGCCACAACTACAGAGCCCACACTCCACAACTAGAGAGATAAAAATACCTGCACACCACAACTAGAGAAGCCTGCATGCCACAACTAGAGAGAAGCCCGCGTGCCACAACGAAGAGCCCATGCCACAACGGAAGATCCTGCATGCCTCAACAAAGACCCCTCATGCCACAATTAAGACCCAAGGCAGCTGAAAAAATAAAGAAAAAGAAATTCTAAAAAAGAAACAACCCCACTTACCATCGCATCAAAAAGAATAAAATACCTAGGAATAAACCTACCTAAGGAGGCAAAAGATCTGTTCTCCGAAAACTATAAGACGCTGATGAAAGAAATTGAAGGTGACACAAACAGATGGAAAGATATACCATGTTCTTGGATTGGAAGAATCAATATTGTCAAAATGACTATACTACCCAAGGTAATCTATGGATTCAACACAATCTCTATCAAATTACCAATGGCATTTTTCACAGAAGTAGAACACAGTAATCTTAAAATTTGTATGGAAGCACAAAAGACCCTGAATAGCCAAAGCAATCTTGAGAAAGAAAAACGGAGCTGGACGAATCGGGCTTCCTGACCTCAGACTATACTACAAAACTACAGTCATCAAAATAGTATGGTACTGGCACAAAAACAGAAATATATTGGGTTGGCCAAAAAGTTCGGTCAGTTTTTTCCAGACCATCTTATGGAAAGACCCAAACGAACTTTTTGGCCAATCCAACAGATTAGTGGAATAGGATAGAAAGCACAGAAATAAACCCACACATCTATGGTCAATTAATCTACGACAAAGGAGGCAAGACTATGCAATGGAGGAAAGACAGTCTCTTCAATAAATGGTGTTGGGAAAACTGGACAGCTACATGTAAAAAATGATATCAGAACATTATTTAACACCATACACAAAAATAAACTCAAACTGGATTAAAGACCTAAATGTAAGACCAGATACTATAAAACTCTTAGAAGAAAACATGGGCAGAACACTGTGATATAAATCACAGCAATATCTTTTTTGATCCATCTCCTAGAGTAATGGAAATAAAAACAGAAATAATCCAGTGGGACCTAATTAAACTCAAAAGCTTTTGCACAGCAAAGGAAACTATAAACAAAATGAAAAGACAACTCACAGAATGGGAGAAAATATTTGCAAATGATGCAACCAACAAGGGATTCATCTTCAAAATTTACAAACAGCTCATGTGGCTCAATATCAAAAAAACCAACAACCCAGTCAAAAAATGGTCAGAAGACGTAAATAGTCATTTCTCCAAAGAAGATATACAGATGGCCAAGAGGCACATGAAAAGATGCTCAACATCGCTACTTATAAGAGAAATGCAACTCAAACCTACAATGAGATATTACCTCACTCTGGTCAGAATGGCCATCATCAAAAAATCTACAAACAATAAATGCCGGAGAAGGTGTGGAGAAAAGGGAACCCTCCTACACTGTTGGTGGGAATGTAAATTGGTACAGCCGCAATGGAGAACAGTACGGAGATTCCTTAAGAAACTAAAAATAGAGCTACCATATGATCCAGCAATACCACTCCTGGACATATATCCAGAGAAAATCATGGGTCGAAAAGATACATGCACCCCAGTGTTCATCGCAGTATTGTTTACAATAGCCAAGACATTGAAGCAACCTAAATGTCCATCAACAGATGAATGGACAAAGAAGATGTGGTACATATATACAATGGAATATTACTCAGCCATAAGAAAGAATGAAATAATGCCATTTGCAGCAACATGGATGGACCTGGCGATTATCATACTAAGTGATGTAAGTCAGACAGAGAAAGATAAATGTCATATGATATCGCTTAAACTTGGAATTAAAAGAAAATGATACAAATGATGTCATTTACAAAACAGAAACAGACGCACAGACTCAGAGAATGAACTTATGGTTACCGGGAGGAAAGGGTTGTGGGGAGGGATAGATTGGGAGTTTGGGTTGACATGTACACACTGCTATATTTAAAACAGATAACCAACAAGGACCTACTGTATAACACAGGGAACTCAGCTCAATACTCTGTAATAACTTAAATTGGAAAAGAATTTGAAAATATAGATACATGTGTATGTATAACTGAATCACTCTGTTGTATACCTGAATCTAACACAACACTGTTATTCAACTATACTCCAATATAAAATAAAAATAAAAATAAAGAGAAAGTCCAAGGAATTTGTTGAAGAATGTGCCCCTGGTTTCAACTTGTATACTAGGGTATTTGACTCCAAGTCCAACGCTCTAGAGTGAAGTTCTGTCTTTGCCTTATGGTCTGGGTTTACCACTGAGGAACACTACCCCTAAGTGATGCTGCCTCAGAAAGAGTCTAGGTCACTAAGTTGTGTTTAGACTGTGCTTTATAGTTATCTCTAGCAGACCTACTTATTTGTTTAATTATGTCTGTCATATTTATTCATAGCCAGATTCCCATTATATTGAACTCATGGAGTTTTTATAAAAGACTTTCAAATTTAATATAATCAGTTAACAACATAGGAAATAGTCATTTAATATATTAAATGAAATTAAGTGAAAACAAAATGATTAGTGTGACTCTAATTTTGCTACATAAACATGTACTTACATATAAGAAATAATATTGGAAAATTATAAACTAAAATGTGAACAAATATTACATCTGGGAGATAGCATTATGGATGATTTTAGATTATCTTTTTTTTTTTTTTTTTTTTTTTTACTGTTTTTTATTTTCCAGATTTTCTACAATAACATGCTACTTTTGTAATTAGTGTAAAGACAGACAAATGAATGCCATTAAAATATCACTATAACCTTCTCTGCTATAAATTCTCCAAGCTTCTTTGGGCTGACATTACCTGGGAGCCAAGATCCCCATCATTCTCCTCTACGGGAAAAGCCATTATGGGAATACAATATGGCATACCTACTGACCACAGCAGCAGAGGTGCCTCGGTCAGGACTCCCAGGACCCTGTCCTCCCAGAACCCCTCCAAGCAACATCAAAGCCAAACTGTGTTTTGTAGAGATTTTACCCAGTGCTCAGGAAGCAAAATTGTTGTATGGTGAGCTTAAGTCAGGTATAAAACCTAACCAGAGAAACAAAATTCACTTCCAAAATGCATCAGGCACGACCAGACACACAGCTAGACACCCAGTTAGGGATGAGCAGAACTGGAAGAAAGCAGGAGCAAGAAACAGGAGCAAAACTGGCAAGAAAATAAGAAAGTTTGGGCAATTGTTATGAACAGGCTGGTAATGCCTGAGATGCCTCCAGCAGAGTTGGTTGGTTGTTTATCTTATCCTTTGTCTGGGATGGGGTAGGATGGAAACATCCCGACTAAGGGAGAAGATCACAGGCTTGCATGTCATGAAACTGTATATTTACCTATACATACTATATATTAATAATATATGTCTATAATGTAATTAAGACAATCTAATTGCGTTTATCTAAAGTCTTTGCTGGGGGAAACTTGAGTCCTGGGTATTGCAATTTGAGGGATAGAGGAACTCATGCCAGTAGAGATTTATTACTTTGTGTTAAATTTTTGGCTATCCAGGATTCCTCTTAATAGGATTTATATGCTCACCGTTTTTACTCTGCCGAGCCCCTCTCTGACACAGTGTGAAGTAATCTTTCCACCAAAATTCACACCCTCTGGCTCATTCTCTCACTCTCTAGAGAAATTACTGATTTGCCATTTCAGTTGGTTGTTAATGCTAATGTCATACTGCTTCCCAGGAGTATGTGCATTTCATTAAAAAATTAATAACCAAAATCCTAACCCCAAATAATGACTCTCTGATGGCATAAATTTTACCTCTCCTGAAAGAAGCACTAAAGGGCTTTTTACCCGGTCTTCCCAAATCATACGACATGAGAAGACTCATTCGAGGCCTCTGGTCCTGAGCAAGACACACACATGTGCTCTGTATCCTTAAAGGCACCACCCAGATCCTAACCATGTTTGGTTCAGCACACTTTTAAGAAACTTGCTCAAACCTGTTCATCTTATCACAGTCTGGGAGCCAATGCTCTTCTAATTGTCTGGAGCTCTATGATCTTTGTCCAATTAATGTTCACACAAGTTTTAAGAACATTTTATTGATGGAAAATATGACTCACGGTGGCTTGCTGCATGCTGTGTTGTTTTGAGGTCCTGCTACCCAAAGATCTTAATTTTCTTAGGAGTACTTGGGTTCTAAATGGCTTTTTTCTGCTATTGGTCCATAAATAGAAAGTGTATTTACTTTTGCCAGAGATATATTTTTTTTAAGTCATGAGTTTCAATTCTAGAGAAAGAAAGAATTTCATGATAGCCAGAAGACAGGTCCAGAATTGGAGGAGTCTTTGAGTGTCTTTGATGAGAGCCTCTATCCCCACTCTGGCCCCCACTGCCCACAGCAAAAGGAGGGGATCTTTTGACTCTGGTGGGCCAGAGAGAAATCATAACATTTCCCTTGACTTGCCATTCCAGTGACTTTGGACAGATGCCATGAATAGGACAAATAAAAATGAAGGCTGCTGTTTAGACTCCCTTGTCTAAAGCTGGGACTAGATCTACTCAATGAAACTTCTGCCTAAGGAACTCAGAGTTGCTGGTAAAAAGTACATGGGGAAGAAGGGAGATGACTGGGCACAGTCAGGCCTTGGGCATTCAAGCACTGGCTTTGCAAAGTATGGACCAGTTGAATCTCAGTTCCCCTCCTCCTCTAAGTAGTAACTTTCAGCTACAGTTCCCTACTATTTCTGCAAAGTTCATACTCCTTCCTTGGAAAGTATGATAGGGGAGAGGAAGAGCTTTTCCTGAGGCTATATTGGTTGAACGTATCCTTTCAGGGTTGAATTCAAATCTCACTTTTCTCAGGAGGTTTTTCCATCCCTTGAGCAGAAAATCTAATTGCAATTGTTTAAAGTGTTTGCTAGAAGAAATCTGAGTTCTATGTATTCATGTTCTGATGCATAGAAGTCTCATATTATGATTATTTGCATGTGTATATATATTTCCTCTACCAGAGTGTAAGCTTTTGCAGAAAGCAAACAGATTTGGGGGGAAGTAAAATTGGGTGCTTAAAAAGGGGATTTTGTTAAAATCTTCAGAGAGTAACTTTTTTTAAAGAAACTATCTTTTTAGCTTAGTAAAGAGGCTGCCTACAAAGAATCTAGGCTACATTTTTGGGGTTTGGAGGATGCTTCATTCCACAAGCAGAGAAGAAGTGATCCCAGAAGTGTTTCTTCCACCCAAGGCAACAAGGGAGGATTTATTAGGATGTTGCTGGCCGGTTTGAAGAGAGAGTTTGTGTATTTTGTGTTATTTTCTTGCTCCATGAGTGCTGGTCCTGGTGTTTGTGTGTGTGTTTGAAGTCAGCACAGGAAGTTTGGGTTATGAGAGCCTCACTGCTAGATGAATTCCAAGGTCCCAGGAGCATAAGCCAAGCCATGGGCCAAGAGCAGCACAGAATGCTGGCCATTGTGTGAAAAAGTGGGGCAGGAGGGAAGGATGTATCCTGGCCCAGTGTCAGGGAAGCCAGTGGTTTGGGGTCTGGGAGGAAGGTGGGTAAGAATATTGTGACAGAACTATCATTTAGGATTTCCTTAGCTGGCTGTATTTGTCTAACCTCCAAGATACCTGGCCATGACCCAATGTGGTAAGAGCACTGCTGTGAGAACTTGGACCACAGTCACTGTGGAAAAAGATGTTGCTTCATTGTGAAACGATTTTTACAATCTGTAATTTGCGATAGGCCAGCAATCCTCCCACTGACAGCCTTGAAAAAAATTAAGAATAAATTTAGAGTTTATGCATAATAAAAACTTTACGTGCCACAAAGCTGTTTCTCTGGGACTGCACTATGATCCTTGTCTGAGCCACATCTTCTGGAGCCTGTGTTTGGTGATGTGTTGATTTAATTTTCCAATCTATGCCAAATGAAATAAATACCCTTATTTTTGATCTGGTAACACAGAGTGGATGGCCAAAGGGATTTGTGATCAAAGGTTGTCCTCCCGCAAGGACTAAGAGTTGAATGCTGTACTTCAGTGTATTATAGCTTCAGACTGGTTGATAGTCGGGCTTATGTTTAACACGGAGACATGTAGTAAAGTAATTGTTAAAACAGATAATTCTGACTATGCCCAGCTAGTTATGCAATTGGCTTCAGTTGCACATACTTTCATTTGAAGTGGGTCAGCGGAACTCAGAATGTTCCATTTGTAGCATCTTAGTTGGTTAGGATTATATTGACCAAAATTAATTGCGTTTGGCTAACACAGTGAGAACAGCTTAATATTTACTCGGTTTTTAAAGTCTTCTGGAAAAACCATACTGAATCAATTCAAATCAGATAAGATGTGCACAGCGTCTGAAAATGAGCTATTCATATTGCCGAATACCTGGTCCAAGACCCTGCCAATCTCTAATTTTGGAGAGAATTCAAGTTTTTTGTCCTTGAAAGATGGCTGTAGCCTCCTCATGTGCACTCTGTTGGGGCCTCGGGTCCTATGTGCAGGGGTAGCCAATCTCACCAGCATTCCCGCCAGCCATCACCTTACTGAGACACCTGCCATCTGATTTGCAGATGTATTCACATCTCCTCTGATGCCCCTGTCCTCACATCTATGTAGGTGGACATGTGTCTCTGCTAACACTCAATTTCAGAAGCTTCTTAAATCTTCACACTACTAAGGAATACATATGGTGACAGAAAGCTATCGAATACAAATCAGCCCTCCTCACAAAAAAGAAGGAACTAAATTTCAAGTAGGAATAAGTGTTGTTTTTCTCAAGGGGTTTGGACCAATTTCTTCAGATATTGCATGTTTGAGGAAAAACCCCAATGGGAAATGTAAGAATAATCCTTGTATGTATTTGTAAATTGTTTTAATTGTGAAGTGAATGATCTCTGCATGTTAAACAAAGTGGGAAATTGAGACAGCAGAGAACTTCAGAAACATGTATGCTGAGAGCAAGCAGTGGATACTGAATCACAGGTCTATGCAGCCTGGATCCCACTTCCTTCTAAAAATCCCGAACACCAAGGAATTCTAGCTTATGTTTACGTCCTTTCTTTGTGTAAGTTATTTCAATTTTTAAAAATATTCCAATAAGCTAAAGGTCATTACTACAGTAAAAAGCCATTGTCCAGTCTGTTTGAAGTAGATATCTTAACATAGATAAAGATATCATAATGCCTGTTATTCAATTAACACAATTGTATAGAAAAGTCTAATTGCAGGGCTAGAAACAGGAACCCGCTGTTTGAACATTTCTGAACCATCAGTGTTTGCAATTTTAATGGCTACAGCTAACATTTTCCCATTTCCCTTAAGTGGAAAGATCTCTTGCTGTAAATATTTGTCTAACATATAGCTACACACATGCATACACACAGAATTATCATATATGCTTAAAGTTTCCAGTTTATTTTCTCACTGGTACCATTTTATGTTTAAGTCCTTAGAAAATGTCAGCATTACAACCTAGATTCCTTCAGCATTTTGGAACTGATTGACCACTTTGTGGTAAGACAGTCCCCCAGACACTGCATTCCATAAGGAAGATAAAGAATAAATATTATTTCCAAAGAAGTTATTTGGTTTTAAATTAAAATGCTTTTGCCAGCTCTAACTAAACTTTTAAATCAGTACTCTACTATGGGTAAAAGAAATATAAATAGCTCCTTTTGCAATGATACCTGGAAGATTTGAGTGGACTCCTTTATATTAACCACTTCCTTTAAAACCACTATTATCCTAATTTAACTATAACATTCCATGTAGGCAGATTTTAACAAGTTATGCAAATTTTTCAACATACACAAAAGTAGAGAAAATAATACAATAAACCTTCATGTACCCATCACCAATCTTCAGCAATTAGCGACATTTTGGGACAGGGTTTTGATTCAATAGTTTGGCAGAGGATATCTGAACTATAGGGAAGCTGGCTGGCTTACATTATCTACCCATTCTCAGTTTAGGATTCTACAAATTTAATAATGGCATACATAGTGGGGAAGAATTCTTGAGTAAATTGGAGGGGGATATTATCTCCAAAGTCTGAAATAGGAAGATGGCCAACATAGAGGAAAAGATTCCCATATTCAGTCTTTCATTCATTTAACCTGCAATTACTAAGCAACTATTACATGCTAGGCATTGCCAGGCATCAGGAACCAAAGATGCTGTCTAGCTTTCCAGCGGCTGACAGACTGGTAGGAGGTAGAAACCAGCTCTGCCTCACAGCTGACCTCCACCTTAAAAGAACAGAATGGGCTGGAATGGAAAAGAGAAATCTGTTTTTGGTTTGATGGGAAACTCAAAAACAGAATCTCAAAAAAGCATACCACAGAAATAAGAAAATTACCATGGAAATGACTACAGTTCAGAGGATAGAATAAGGAACCAGCAAGGGCTTCAGTTCAGTGGATAATATGTGGGTTACAGAATTTCGGCTGAATTGAGTCCAACCATAAACCAACCGATATGGATTGGACTCAAGCACTTAAAATGTTAAGGAAGACTGATAAAGACAAAAATCTTAAGGTTGTTTTGCAATCCAGAAAGTAAGAGCAAAGTAGGGAAGTTTTTACTAACCCTCAGAACATAGATTCTCCTAAGACTCATAAAGAAAAGAAATTGTTTATTTTCTATGTATGCTTTAAATAAGCAAATCTTATTTCTATCTTTGAGTATCTTCAATGGAAATGTCCTCTTACTTGCTGGATGAAATGAGGAACAACTTGCTAGGTTAAGTATAGCCAATGCTTAAAAAAGGACTGGTTTCATGTTGGGATAAATGGTGGGATAGAGAGAAAAAGAAAAGAATGGGGGGAAAGGAAGAAAAAATGAGAATAGAGGGCTTAGGTTATGATGGATGAATAAATAAAGTCTCACCATTTCCTAGGAAAGCAGCCCTGGAGAGTAGTAAAAAGCATAAACTTGGCAGCCTAAATGCCTGGGTTCAAAATATGCTTCTATCATTAGTTAGCTGTGTGTTAAGCAAGTGACGTAACTTCTCTGTGCCTCAACTTTCTCATTTGTATGGTGGGGATAGTAATAGTTCTGCATATAATGAGCTTGTTAGGAATATTATTTAAAATATATAGGAAGGGACCTGTCATATAGTCTGAACCACACGAATGCTTGCTATTTATCAATTTGGCCTCTCCTCACAATTCTTCTTATAAACAATAATTTACTCTTCACCTAATAGCCTCAGTGTAGGCTCCCGCATGTTTGCTTTTTGGACAAACCTCCAGATAAACAACTTCTATCATATTTTCCTTAGAAAGCCCTGGTTAACTGGTCAGCTGGGCCTCTGGCCTCTGGTTTCTGCAATCCTCTAACTGTTATGTAAAAAGAAGTCCCAATGAAAGAAATAAAGTGTGTGTGTGTGCGCACACGCGCGTGCACAGGAGAAAGAGCAAGAGAGAGAAAGAGAGACAGACTGAGAGACTGATACCCAAACATTCTGAAGTTTGGGAAGCAAAACTAGGGCAGAAATAGAAACCACAAGTATGGGCATATTCAAACCAGAATTATATAGGAACTTAGCAAGAAAGAATATTATGTCCTGTTGTGGTTTATCCACAAGTTGGAGTGCTGGGCCAATCCTGGAGATTCTAAGCCTGTTTTCAACTCATAAATTCCTATGTTTTAGAAGAGCCAAATGACTTTCTAAAATGTTGCAAATGGACCAAACATCCTCAGGTAATGGCTCTACTTTCTGTGCTACAGAAAGGTGGGAGCAGGGCTATTATTTCAGTTTTGTAGGATGCTGAGACAATAGATCTCCGCAGGCTCCTGAAACGGATCTCGGTTCCCCCTAAGGGAAAAGACTTACCCTGGCGCTATTGAAAGATATTGTTCATCTTTTTGCATAGTCACCCTTTTTTCACTCTGAGGAAAGAGTGTCTATTGTCAAATGGGCCTCAAGATTTGTTGACTGAATGAGGCAGTGGGCAAACTTCTGCTCTCTGCTACTAGCAGAACTCTTACTTGCCTGGCTCCCCACGCACCACGTCTACATGGAAAGTTGGGAAGGTGGGCTGTGACAATACTTCTTGGAAATCTTTTTGGCCATCCCTTTGAAAAGGAACTGGCCTGACATGTCTACAATTTTTCATTCAGTATCGTTTGAGGAAAGGGCACCAAAACCTAATGTATTGCCCCAATTGGTCTGTGGAGAAATTCCACTAAGGGCAATTCCATTACCCTGTCCCAGCAGTCCTCTTTTCAAATGCAACTAGTCTGAACTACCTAACCACTGTGGAACCCTGAAATGTAAAACAAATCCTCAGATTGTTTTCTCTAGGAATCTAGGGAATGAGTCCTTGTAGAAACTGGACATCTGGAGAGGAGACACAGTCAAAGGGGAAAAAAAATGTAGAGAGAGTCATAGGAACTGGAAGGGTCATCTTGCCTACTAGACAACGCAGTTAGGGAAAGCAGGATTCTGTCACTAACAAGTTTGAAAACCCTCATTCTCTGTAGCTCAGTTTCTTCATATGCAAACCAAAGATATGTGGTAGAGTTGTTGAGAGGATGACACGACAGATGGAGAGCTTTCGGAAATTTTCCACTGAAGTAGGGGAGGGCACTTAAAGGGTGGGTTCTGGGGTGCCTCCTTCAGACATAGCCTCAAGACCTTCTGCAAAAGTAAAATTTCTTAGAAAACAAGTTTTATTGTAAAAATGTATAGCTAGTTTGTATTCTATCCAAAAATATAATTCTTCTTTCCAACTCTCCAAGTCTTTAAGTAAAATGTTTCCCTGACATGACTATGTTTATCCTGTAGCTTTGTAGACCCCTTGGACTCCCTGATACGAGAATCTCTAACATAATGTATATAAGAAACAAAGTTGTTCCTCAACACAGTGTAGGTGCCAGTTTTTATTATATTTTTATTTTTATAAATATTATTCCTTTACAACTCTGCCAAGGGACAGACCTAGTGAGAACCCACACATTTTCATCATGAACCCTGGACGAATTGATTCCATTTTGTAAATGGAAAAATCGGGTCTAAGTCTCAAAGCCTTTTCCTCTCTGGTGTTGTGTTTACCTATTTCACTGAGATTAGCTATTCTTGTGTGTGGCTTTCTTACTAAAAATGTAAATTCTGCAGCGGGAACCTAGAGCTGCTCGTTGTTCATTTCTTCCTCCAGTTTCTCCATTCATTCACTCACTTGATCAATCAATTACGTATTCAGTCAAAAGTAACCAAGCACTTATTTCAGTAAGGCGTTAGGTACGTGACTGTATTAGAAATACAAAAAATGAGATGGAGTCCCCATAACCTAAGAATGAATTTTCCAAAGCCTTACAGGTGCAAAGTTGCAGTGGGAAACAAGTCATCATAACACAGAAAACTAATAAATTGACCGTTTATAACATGAATTGACCCATTCCAACATTCCTCTTTGTTTAACTCTAAAATCTACCTTCACTCATAATAGCAATGTTTTTGTCTAACCGTTTTTTGATGGCTAGCTGATATTGTAGGCAGCTGAAAATACATTGGGAAAAAAAGAAGCAAATTTTCAAATTTAGAAAATATTCAGAATTTTCTAACATCGATGAAATTGAAGTTGGAAGTATAGTCAATCAGAAAGAAAGCTCTTGACAAATGACATTCTAGTAGGGTTTTATTAGTAAATTATTGAAGAAGAGAAAAACTGACAATGATGATGACATGATGGGACTTCCAAAGAGAAACCAGTCCTTCAGAAAATTGACAAATCTTTGAAAGCTTTTGCAAAGAAAAAAAAAGAGAAACCCAAACATGAAGTAAAACTAATTGTATTGTGCTATGATACAACTTTATTAGATAAATTATGCCAAAAATCCCCAATACTTTGTTAATTCTCTGTCCTAAGATTTAGCACATAGCCACAATGATAAAGTTTATTAGATGTAAGGTAAAGAAGTTGTCTTAATAATTTTTAGTTTTAAATTTCAAAGCCAAGTTTAAATTGAACTTTTTATCTCCCACCATTTTCTATGTCCACTTTGGCCCTGTTTTAAATGGATTCAGTTGAAGCTTTTTATGGTACTAATTAACCTCAGATAATGAGAACCTTTTATATATACGTACATGTTACATTTTAAATAGAAACTTACTGTTTGCAAATACTTTCACATATTTTGTCTTATTTAATTTTCACAAGAACCCCATGGTTAATTTATTGTTTTCTCCACATTATATAAAGTAATATTTAAGATAGAGTAAGTTGCTAGTTTTCTTAACCTTTTACCTTTTTAATAAAATATCTTAAATATCTTTATCTTTTTATATCTAATATCTAATTATCTTTAATAAAATATTAAATACCTATTTAATAAAAATCTCATGTTTCCCAGAAATTCTGATCTACCTTATCCCTTAAGGGGGGCAAGCCTTTAACCTTTGATTAAGAATCATCAATATTTACAAAATAGTCATTTTCTATAGGCACTCTGCAGCCAAGATTTGGTTAAACTTTCCTTTCTATAATTTTTGTTTCAAAAAATAATTTTTGTTCCAAGACATAAAGTTATACTATTGAATATAAGGTTAAAACAATCTGCGATCCCAGATTTCTGGCAAGTGTTAACTGAGTTGTGTACCTGTCCCTTCTCACACCGGGTTGGAAATCATTTAAGCAAGATGACAGAGACATCAAATGGCCAAGTTAGCTCTGAGACTTAAGCCTCTGACTCTATCTCAGTGCTGGTCTCACTACTGGAGCTCCCTTTAAGGTCCATGACATTTAGGAGGCACCATGGCCTGCACAGAGAGTTAACCCATGGGTCCAGCAAGGCATGGAAAGCTGACAGTACATGTACGTCCATACATTCTGCAGGAATTCAAAGGCCTGAGATACTACAAGGGCCTGGGGAAATGAGGCTAAATGTACTTGGACGAGATGTCCAAAGATGGGAAGATTCAGAGGGAGGCAGTATTTCCAGGCAAGAGAACAGATAAAGCAGAAGAGAATGGTTTAGACCACAGTTGGAAAGGCTGATGAAAGCCAGGGTAAGCGGTGCAGACCTTCATTCAGTAGGCTAGGGGAAGGTGGGAGGACATCTTCAGCCTTTGAGTAGGAGAGTGAAACAATGAAAGTAATCTGATGCTTCTATATAACAGGGAAGGATACTAAGAGAAAAAGGGTGAATACAGACCCGTGAAAAGGTTATTAAAATACATACAGACGGGAGAACCTGAGAGCTAGAAGGGTCTCAGTGTCCTCTAATTGAACATTTTTCCATTGCAGTCAATAGGTGATAAAGACCAGAAAAACGGAAGGGCCAAATAGAGATGGTGGAGTGGAAACATCGGGAAGGCAATGAGTGCCAGTCCTCCCACAAAGAAGAAGCAAATGTGTCTTTAAAGTTAACAAGGACCATCCTGTCCTCTCATCCTGCCGTCTTCCCAGTCTTCTTCACTAGCCCTTTGGAATTCCTCTCTAGCTTCCCCTTCCTCCTGCTGGAGTAGAATCTATTCACTGAGGATGGATCTCCCTAGATTTTTTTTTTTTTTTAATAATGTTTAAAAAATTTACTTATTTTATTTATTTATTTTTGGCTGCATTGGGTCTTCGTTGCTGCGCGCGGGCTTTCTCTAGCTGCAGTGAGTGGGGGCTACTCTTCGTTGCGGTGCAAGGGCTTCTCATTGCGGTGGCTTCTCTTGTTGCAGAGCACGGGCTCTTGGCTCGCAGGCTTCAGTAGTTGTAGCACACGGGCTCAGTAGCTGCGGCTTGCGGGCTCTAGAACGCAGGCTCAGTAGTTGTGGCACACGGCCTTAGTTGCTCTGTGGCATGTGGGATCTTCCCAGACCAGGGCTCAAACCTGTGTCCCCTGCATTGGCAGATGGATTCTTAACCACTGAGTCACCAGGGAAGCCTCTTTCCCTAGATTTTTGAAGTAGGTCTTATAAATCTAAATTATACTGTTCATTGACTGAGTATATCCTGGATCTGGGACTATAATTTGCCAAGTGGCAACTGGGTCATTCATAGGGGAACATGGTGTCAGTTGGGCCCAGGCTTTTCATAATCATTACCCACTGGGACTCTGGGCAGGGGTCAACACAGTCTGGTAGTTGACATTTCCAGAAATGGAAAGGACAGGGCATTGGTGTCTGAAACCCCAAAGAAATTCTGGAGTTATTGCTAAGGGCTTACAGAGACTGCTACCTTTGCCCACTTTCTGTCACCTGACTTTGCTCAGTTTTCATTATTCTTTTTGAAACTAGATCCATAAGGAAAAAGGGAAATATGGGCAAATAACACCTGTTTGGCCTTTATCAAGCCTCTGACTCTTACTTCGAAAAGCTGTCATTGCATCGTGTCTAGGCTTCTGCAGATATATGGCTAAAGTCACGTTCTCTATAATCCTTATTTGGTCTTTTGATATTTATTGGATCTTATTATATGTCAAGGGGCTGGGGAGGCCATGACACAAAGATAATTTCCCTGTTCTGAAAGGACTAAAAGATGCATAGGAAGAGTGACATTCAGAAAATAGTGACATTAGAATATTGTGCTGGCTATAATGAACCGTATTTTTAATGTACTGAGTTCATATTTTTTAGGGAAAGCCCCCTAGAGTTGAGGGGAATTTATTTAGTTACTGTTTTTATAACTATTTATAATCTATTTTAGTTATTTGCAACTTTCTTTTGAAAAACGCTTGGGCATTCTAAATTTGAGTCCAGCAATGTTTTTTATAACCTTTTTTTTCCCTCCAAGGTGAACTTTTTTCCTTTGCTTTTTTTTTTTTTTTTTTTTTTTTTTTGCTTTTAGAGGTAGCGGTGAAGGGCAGGGGGAGTGGGCAGACGATGCTTCGATTACATTGCCTATTCCATTGAGGGAGTTATGCAACCAAGGGGAAAAACGCATTTTCCACTCCTGAGGCCCTTTGATCACTCTTACATAACTCCCTAACAGCTGGAGTTGTAAACTTGAAAATTGGCAGGAACATCGTTCATATTGCGAAAGGAAATCCAACCCACAGCTTGAAGAGAAATGGCTAGATATTTGAAAAGCGATTCCAGTATTTGTGTTCTTTAACATTCAGTGAGTGCTGGTGATGTTGGCGTGCATTAGGCCAAGTTCCTTGTCCAGAAGGAGTCTTGACTGGGACCGCTATCAGCTGGGCTGGCCCGGCCCAGGAGAATGGGCCACTTTCTTACCCTTCTTTTCATTGTTGAGCTCTGGTCTGTGGCAATTCGTCTGCCCACAGATGACCAAAGGTATGCCCGCTCGAAAGTTTGGGGCAGCCAGGAGTGGACTGATATCAATCCCCCCACTCCTCTTCCAGCAGCCTCCTGGCGCTCACTGGCTTCTCAACAATATCACTCCCTTCAACCACCTGCCGAAAGGATCCCCTGCTACCTTGTTCTCAGATATCCCCCCTTTCTTCCTGGGCTCCCTACCTCTCTTCTACCTCCTTCTTCTCCCTCCTCCTTTGTCCCTTCTTCTCCTTCTCCCCTTCCCCCTTCCCTTCCTCTTCCTCCGTCTTCTTTTTCAAGTTTTGAATATGAACTTGCTGTTCCCTAAAGTGGAAATAAATCTGTACAAAACCACATGTCTGTTGCTGCAACTTCTGCATCACAACGAAAAATAGTCAACTCAGTTCAAACCCACTACTTCGGGATTAATAACTCCTTTAAACTGCATTAACGCCTAAATATAGTTAAAACCAAATGCAGAAACTGGTTTCTAGAAGGTTACCACACATCTAACTTGCTGAAATAAAATTAAAGAAAGGCAAAATTGTGTTTTTCACAGTGAAACAAGCTACGGGAATCACTGTTACTGGAAAATCATTCAAATGTCTAGAGTTCTGAGGAAACAAGAAACTCAGGCACCTAAATTCTTCCTGTTATCCTTTCTTCCCCATCAGAGAACTGTGCAAGTGTGGAATAACACCATGAACAGCAACTGTTGCCTTAAGAGAGACTCCAAACCTGTATCTCCAGGAATGGCAGGTGGCAGGGGTGGAACGTGACACTTGTCACCTTGGTATACTTAGATGCAGTTGCTGCCAGTTCAAGGGCCTCTGCCCTGAGGTCCTCCAGGATGGCTACTCTGAATAGAGAGACAGCCATGGCCCTATTCCCTGTTTCTCAGGGGTCAGCGGGCACTTCATATGGGAAACCCAACGTGGCTCCCTGAAGCAGAAGCCACCTCTGTCTTGACCTAGAGGCCTCCTCACCCTTGCCACTAGCCATTCTGAATTCTGCTGAAACAGAAAATAAAAAAAGGGAAAGGGCTAAATCAACAGGAGTGAGGTCTTGTTTCCCATTCTTCTGCTGCGCCACGATTCAAACTGCTTCCCTTCTGCTTTTAAGCAATGTCAGGGTTCTTATGACTCTGAAGAAGCTTTCAGCTTTTCCTGCTGTGTCTTTCGATGCCTGCCCATCTTTGTTCTTCCTTCTGCGGTCTTGAGTGTGTATCTGTGCCTGCTGTAACCACTCTTCCTGCTTGCAGGATGGTGCTTTGAGGCCTGGCTTCCATCTACTGCAGAACGTGGAAGCTGCAGGTTATAAGAAATGCCTAAGGCAGGAGAGCCATCAGGGAGCGCTGGGTCTGCCCAGTACTGTGAATCACTCCCATATCCTTCCAGGATCAGGCCAGGCTTCTGAAGCATCTTGAAAGGATTTTCAGGAAGGAAGAGGTATGATCTCTCAGGAGTACAGCAAGAGGTTTTTTATCTTTAATTTTTGAAGAATTTTGATGTAGTAAAAGGATAAGTGGGATACGAGGCTTCTTTCTTTCTCTTTTTTTTTAACTTAAACGATGTATATGTTGCTTATCACGGTGGTCATAAACTGCTCATTTCTTTAATGGTTGAAGAATGAACCGCTTTTGGCTATTTTTTTCTTTCCACAGACATGTTACAGTGCCAAGCACAGGTATATCCATCAGGTATGCCTTGGGGTAAAGAAATAGCTCACAAATAAGGAAATAAACTTTCCATGAGGTTTAAACTGGCAGGTGCTCAATTACTATAGTAATGATGCTGCTGCTGATGACATAGATGATGGTACTTATCACGTCATGGCATTTGGTGTGGAATTAGGAGCTGATAAATTGGCATCACTGGCCAGCAGTTTGCAGGCAAATGCAAGGCTTCTGTTAGCCACTGTCCTTTATGACTCTCGTATGCAATCTAGCTATGACTCTGCCAGATATAAGCTGCTGCATCAGAAAGTTTGCTGGCATTGTTAGAAGTTCATCTGTGACCATGCCACTTTTTCTCGGTGGAAGCATTTTTGGTTAAAGGAATAAAGAGCTCATGTGTTTGCAGAGGAAGGGGTGTGTGCCTATTTCTTCTCATCTGCTGGAAAGTTGATGCTTTTAGGAATCTTTGCCAAACTTTTTTTTTTTTTTTTTTTTGTCCTCACGTGAAAGAATTCAAGAAAGAACTTGATGTGAAGTGGGATTTTTAATGTTTTCCAGGCCTTATCTTTATTTTCCTTCAAACAACTTCAATGATGATCATGATGATAATAGCTGACATTCATTGAGTTCTTGTGGCCACATTGTATACTGAATCCTCATAAAACGTTATGCTACAGATGCCCATTTTATAGACAAGTAAACTGCCCAATTTATAGACAAGTAAACTGAGTCACTGACAAGTTTAATAATGTGCCCGTGATCATACAGGTAATAAATGGCATATGAAATTTAGACCCAGGCATTCTGACTTTAAACCAAGTTCATATCTTGATGTTATGCTGCTTCCCCTTTTGGAGATAAGAATAACTGTGGTTTAATCAACAAAGATTTATGGAGCTCTTGCTATATGCCAGGTTCTGAATTAGGCACTGAGAATACTGAAACAGCAAAGCAAATATGGTCACAGTCATCATGGAATTTAGAATCTAGCAAAAGAGATCAATATTAAGCTAATAATTAAATATATAATTGAAAACTATTATACATGAGAGCATATAACAGGGGACCCATTAGCTCTCTGAATAAGTGACATTTAATGTGAGATCTGAAATAGTATGAGATGGCAAGATGAAGGGGGGAGATGGGAAAAGGGTCAGAAGGAGGGAACATTTGTCAAAGAGAAAGGCTGGGGATTTCCATTGTCCAGGTGAATACAGAGTGACCATATGTGATGCATAATTTTGCATTAATACTTCCTTTAAAGTATAGAATGAAATTTGACTTTTTAATATATACAAATGGTCATGACTAGATCATATTCTAATTAGGGAATCAGTTGCTTAGTCATGAGATGGAGAACGGGATGCCTTATGATGATAGAAGCACATAAAGTACGAAATGCCATCGGCATGATTCGGAAGAGAAACTCCAAGGAAACCAGAAGTGATCGTGCCCAGTAGGAAAAGACACACAGAGAGAAGATGGTGAACTGGACAAAGGCAAAAGATGTTCTCACATTAAAAGGGTAACTGATTTTTCCTTTTTTCCCCTGGCTAAGAGCTATAAAGTATGATTATTGTATTCCCAAGTAATCCATAAGAATCCAATATTAAATGAATTATAAAGCCAATTAATTAAACATTGTGGAATATATAGATTAACAGAATGGATAGGAACTCAAGTCATACACTCAAATATGCACAGGAATACAGTATATCCTAAGGATGGCACTTCGAATCAGTGGAAAAAAGATGAGACTGAGACAACCAACTATTCATTTGGTTAAAAACAAAGGCAGATTCCAAATTCACTCCTTACATCAAAGTAAACTCCAGATAGAAGAACTTGAATATACTTTATGCTAATAAAAATACTAGAAGAAAACATGGGGGAATATTTTTATAATCTTTGGTTGGGAAAGGCCTTTATTAGCATATTGGGCCTAGTTTATAGACTTCTCCAGATTGGCTGGGCTGTTGAGTTCTGCTGGAAGTTACAGACAACTCTCCAGGAAGATTGCCTTGTACCAGCCCCATTCCTGTAGCCCCAAAGAGGAGGGGATGACTTCACTGAGCTCCATCATAGCTTTACTCTTGCTTCCTTTTGATTAAAGCCCCTGCCTACCAATAAAGCATGTAGAAAATTCAGAAACTACAAAGTTAAAATTGGACTCTATAAAAATGTAAAATTTCTGTACAACAAAATTTATGATAGGCAAATGTTTTAGGGTCCTCTAAAGGAAAGTACTGAAGCATAATTATCCTTTGAATTAGCACTGGTGGTTCTGCCCCTTATGAAAAGGCTCTTAACAATCCCCTGAACGCAGACTGTCCATGAACTTGGATGGGAAAAAATTTTATCTTATTTTCTCCAACCTCTAGCAGATCTGACTAAAACTTAGCATGTCTTTCAATTATGAATATAGTGAATAACCTATATTAGTATTAGTGTCACCTGTGACTTCATCACTAGTAGAAATCAGATATTTTTATATTATGTTATAGTTGTCACAGATATAATTTACCCTCAGCACTAAATTCCAAATTTATGGTAGTTATTAGACTCATTGGTAGATCTCCTTACTTGATGAGGTAGTAAAAATTATGTATATATGTATATTTCTATATCACACATTTGTTTTTAAAAGCTATTTTGACAAGTACAATTTAACATAATTAGTTTCTTTTGTAATCCTGTGTATTTTATTTTACACATTTAAAATCTAGGGAATTCCCTGGTGGTCCAGTGGTTAGGACTCTGCACTCTCACTGCCGAGGGCTTGGGTTCAATCCCTGGTCGGGGAACTAAGATCCCACAAGCAATGCAGCATGGCCAAAAGGAAAAAAAAAATCTAATCTGAAAAGGGGTCCATGGGCTTCCAAGCACTGTCCCGGGAGTCTGTTATAGAAAAGTTTAAGAACTCTGCCTTAAGGTAATGATTTACACTGAAAGACAGTTGTCACACATATATACATTCTTCATGGCCAGTGTCCCCACGTGAAGCCCCACTCACTAGGTGGGTGTAGAGGGTGTTAACGGCACACATAACACAGTGTGTCTGACCCTCCGGAAGTGAGCCCAGCAGGTGGAGAGAATGCCGGCTGGGCTAGGGCTCCCAGATGACAGTAGCCAGTCTCCTCCTAGCTGGGGAGGTCAGGTCCCACAGCTGATGTTCTTCTGCGGTGTCAGAGCAGTGACTGCTCTGCTGAAAGGGTTTCCCTGTTTTAGTTGAGGATGAAAATGACTAACTTTATGGGCCCTTATGGTCATCTCTTATCCCTTAGAGACTGGCACTGAATCATGGGCTGAGAGCATTAATATATACCAAAAGTCTTAGAAATCAGTGAGAAAAAGAATACCCCATCAGATAAATAAACACAATGTCAACAGGCAATTAAAATGGCTAAATAATATAAGGGGAAAACGGACTTGGCTTCAGTAACAATCAAAGAACTGCAAACAAAAGCAAGATTTTAAAAATGTCCATCGATTTGGCAAAGTTTAAAAAATTGACAAAACTCAGTTTGATAAAGACATGGGGAAATAAACAATCATGCCTTGTTAGTGGGAATGTAAACTTTGGGGGAAAGTTCAGTTTAATAATATTTATTTAAAATGTTATTTATGCATACCCTCTGGCTCAATAATCTCCCTTTTAGGAATTTACCCTCAGGAACTAATCATAAATATGTAAACAAATATATGTACTGGAGTGTTTATTACTCCCTTATTTGTAGTAACCGGAAACACTGGAGGCAGCCTAAATGTCTTATATGTTGCAGCAGGGTCATTCATCCAGATATTCTGCTTTGTCTTCCCTGTACGTTACCTCTATTCATGAAAATGGGCAGGCTTCTTTGCCACAGGGGAGGTGTGTGTCGTACAGCAGGAAGCAGAAGTTGCCACCCAAGAAGGTCTTCCTTGGCTTTTGTTTTTTTTTTTTTGGAAAATGAGTTCATTTTCAAGTGGTTAAGCGAGAGAGGGAAAGTGAGACAGAAAGAGAATTGAGGAGGTCCCCAGAGAGGAGACAGGGCTCTGTGGGTCCTGTGTGTTGTTGGGTCATGTACTCCGCTCCCAAGCTTTGCCCAAGGGTGGAAAGAGAATGCAGGCACAGAAGGGATGCTCGGCCTGAGACATCTGACCCCACCAACCTCGGCAACAAAGACCACCTGGAAGCACCAAGGTCACTGGACTTCACAGAAACATTTAGGCTGAATAGATTTGATCTCTGTAGTATCTGGAATGGGTTAAAGGCCAGAGCAATTTCTCTGAATATAAGGCCCCTTGAGTTGGGGAGTGTGGGGAAGGTGGGGGGGCAGGGTAGGAGGAGAAGGAAGCTTCAACGGTGACTGCCTTTGATTTATCCCTCAGCCTGGATGAAAGCGAAGAGTAAGATTTAATGTGATTTAGAGAAGTTTAACCAAACGTAGCATTTCCTGCCCACCTGAGTTTTCCAACTTGTGTCAAATCTGCTACAATGTCTTTCCTACTAACTAAATCTCCTTTCTGATAAATAAGCAGTGAGAGGGCTCACAAGATGGGAGAAGACTAGGGCTGTCCCATGACACACAGTCTCATGCCAGCTGAGAGAGAATTTTTTTGCATAAAGGCGATATTCAACGAAACTAGAAACACAGAGCTGTAAGAAAGATGTACTGATGTGTTGTTACAGAAGCCACATGCCAATTGAAAGAAACCGAGGGGAAACTGCTATATGGTTCCAAAGAACAAGGTCTAGTGCTCAAAAAACAGAGTAAACCACCTTATGAATAAAGGGAACGGGAGGTCTATGGAACCTTTGTCCACTTCTCACTCAGGGGGTGGTAAGTGGGTCAGAACCTGTTCCAACCCACCCCCAGGTGAGGGTCTCGGGCGACCAAGGACTATGCAATTGGACGTTGCCACAGAGCTGCAGACTGCAAAAGGCTTCTGCGCCTTCCAAACAAACAGGAGCAGAACGTTTGCCTTTGAGAGTCTGAACAAGCATGGATCCAAACACACCGAGAGTCATCAAGCATTTAAAATCAGCAGAGGGGGGTGCCCCATTGACACAGCTTTCCGATGTAGGGTTTGAGAACCTCAAACCAGATATCTCTTTGGCCCTGGCCCTGGAACTAGCCTTCTGGATGTAGCTGGACTACAAACCTGATTTACCTTTGCCAACTAAGACCGGCACATGCATCAGAGTTTAGAACCAAAAGTCACGAAACAGGAAAACCTACTCAAAATATGAAGGGTAACTAACACTGTGTTTTTATTTCTTGGTTTGGGTCTAAAGTGAGTAAAACCAGTAACTGCTTTGTTTCTTTACTTCTCTTTCTTTTTCCACAAAACATTTTCAATACTCTGATAAGGTAGACAGCACATCATTCCATGAGAAACTCCAGTTATCAAAAAAAACTCTCAATGAACTTGGTAGAGAATTGGTGTTTTGTTTTCTTCAGGTAAATACACAAAAGTGAAATTGCTTTATAATAGTTCAATTTTTAATTTCTTGAGGAACCTCCATACTGTTTTCCATAGCAGCTGCACCAATATACATTCTCATCAACAGTGCACAAGGGCTCCCTTTTCTCCACATCCTCACCAACACTTGTTATTTGTTGTCTTTTTGATGATGGCCATTCTGACAGGTATAAGGTGATATTTCATTGTGGTTTTGATTTGCATTTCCCTGATGACTAGTGATGTTGAGCATCTTTTCACGTGTCTGTTGTTTATCTGTATGTCTTCTTTGAAAAAATGTCTATTCAGGTCCTCTGGCCAGTTTTTTTTTTTTTTTTCTTCTTCTGGCCAGTTTTTAATCTGATTGTTTTTATAATATTGAGTTGTATGAATTATTTATATATTTTGAATATTAACCCCTTATCAAACATATCATTTGCAAGTATCTTCTCCCATTCAGTAGGTTGCCTTTTCATTTTGTTGATGGCTTCCTTCACTGTGCAAAAGTTTTCTAGTTTGATGTAGTTCTATTTGTTTATTTTTGCTTTTATTGCCCTTGCTTGAAGAGGCAGATCCAAAAGAATATTACTAAGACTAACGATGTCAAAGCCAATTTTTGAAAACCACTATAGACTAGCATCTTCTGTTGTGAGCACATTGAATCCCTTCATTTGCTTTAGGACTCCTAGTCTCTGCTGCTTGTCTTCCCCAAGCTGGACCTAACAGAAAGATGGAAATATTGCATTCAAAAGTAAGTGAGCCAGAGCCACTGTTCTGCCTTTTCATTTCTTGCAATTGAACCATTAAAAAAATAGTGAGAAGGGCTCTAATTGTGTGGAAATGGCTTGTACAGGATGTGAGGGAGGATTTGAGTGTTTCAGGACATAGACTGAGAGGCCCATCACATGCCTTTTAAAAGAGGCACGCCTGATAATCTGTGGCATGTCAGAGCCTGAACACCAGCGTGTGATATGCCTATCACTTTACTGAAAGGAATCCCACATGCTTATCCTTGTAAGTGCTACAAGAACCCCCGCAGCCAGCTGACCTGGCTGCCAGGCCCCCAGACACCAATTCCTACCAAGGGAGAGGGTGACAGAAGGACAACGGCATGACCAAGCACAGTCTGCGTGAGATCTGAGATGGTCATGTAGTTATAAATGGAACCCACAAAATGTGGCCTCCTTCACATTCATTCCTTGTAATGCTTGATGACATTTGCCATAGACCAGAGATCCTCAATAAATTGTTGATGATTGCGATAGAGATTTACATAACAGTGGGCCTCACGTGTGTTGCCTCTTCTATAAAACCAGAGACAATGTAAATAATGTATTGGATAGGGTGTTTGGCTTTAGCAAGTTATAACCTCATAGAAATGGCTTGTAAAATGTGAGGGCTAGGAGGAATATTAGAGACCCTAGATACTCTAACTCCCTCATCTATAGATGATAAAACAGGTTCTAAAAAATATAATGACTTCCCCAATGTCATAGGTACTTCTTTAATATGAATGTTATATAAACATAAATTTTAAAAATATATTGGGAAGGTTAGTACTTGTTTTTAGAAAGATATATATATATATTGTTTTGGGAGGTAGGATCCAAAATCTAAATTGATTTGAGGTCCATCAGTTTAGATTTTCTACTCCAGTTATGGATGTTACAGGAAAAGTGTGTAATCTGGGCCCCATGGACATCTCCTATAGTATAGCCATTAGCACTGTGCCGGGAGCAGATAAGCATCAACAAATATTAATCATCATTCTTATTATTATTCCTAAGAGTGTCTTGTGACTGCTGTTAACACAAGTATGTCCAAACATTTCTGATGTACTACCCCTATTTGTAAAACATTTTTAAGCATGCTTCCCCAAAATATATATTATTTATATTTAAATTATATAATGGACTACTCAGTGTATTATTTATATTATAAAAATGCATGAAATAGAATCAGAAGGGTAAAATAAAAATTAAATATACATATTTGCATACATGAGGTTTATTTTACCAGTCTGTTACTTTTTTGTATGTTTAAATGTTCCCATGATAAAAAAGAAAATGGGAAGAAAAATTTTAAAAGGAAGCATTTTCTGTTTCTAATCCTTATGAACTGTCTTGTGGTATCTCTTTGCTTTTCTAACTTGAAAGTACAGAATTCACTTAATCACCAAAGACATCTTCTTTGACTCCCTTCACTTTGCAAGGGGCAGGCAGCTTCCAGATTAGCCCATGTTCAATGCCTCTGAGAGTGAAGCTTACAAGAAGAGAGGAAAGTCATTCTCATCTGTGTATCCATGCCATGGGGACCTAGCAGGAGATACACTTTGAGCTCTTCCATCATTTCAACCCCTTCTCCTTCCTGACTCATAACCCAACAAAGCACCAAAGCCAACTGAGTTTTCTAATGTCAACCACATATTATTGGGTATAGGTGGATCCTAAATGGTGTTTCAAAAGGGCTATTATGGCATTTACTTTCATCTCATCCTCTGATAGGAAGTGAATTAAAAAAAGAACAACAATCAAAAAAAACCCTCCCACCACCAAGCACACAGATTCAAGAGAATCATCCATAAAGTACCTGGCAGCCAGAACAAAAGAAGTAGCTTGTGGAGGGTACACAGACATGCTTTTGGACTACAATATCACACACTCGCAGCCAGAGTTTGCAGACTATCCAGGAAGAAGGAAATCAACTGATGAACAATTAAATGCGTTTTTTAAAGGGGAAACAACTCTTAGAAATAAGGTTTCTGAAGCAAGGAACAAATATCCTCACTCAGATCTGATCAGAGCACAGGGGACCCAGAGCAGAGGCAGGACCTGGCTAGCTCAGAAGATAGTCCCTGAATTACACTGGCTGAGGATGGTTGCCTGCTCTTAGGTTAGGAGGAACTGCCACCTGCCATCAGCATCAGTGTATATCTTTTAGAGGTTGTCATTCCCAGGTATGGACCAAGAACTGACTGATTTTTCCACCAAGTATGGTTTCAGCTATTTTTATCACACCCTCCTGTCATCTTCATAAAATTCTGAGTTAGAGTTCCCCTTGGGTTTAATTTTCTATGGATAGATTTGGCAAATCTACCTGGTTTTTGGAATCAAGATTCTAGTGGCCAGAGTGGGAAACACAATGCAGTATGGTACCACTTCCTATTCATCTGCAAATCCCCAGTGCCTGCTAGCACAGCGTCTGGCATACAGTGGGTGTTCAGTGGTGTAGGATGAACTTCTGAGCCAATCCCAACAATTCTTGGCAATTTCTCCTCTGCTCTTCTGAAGGTTTTCCACTCCTGGCATGTGAGTCTCCTTAATAGCCGCTGAAGGTATCTGGCTTATTCTTACTCTTGCTGCTTCATGCTTCAATCTGGAGTGATGCTATAAATCCTTGCTCAGGACTCACCTCCTCCAGGGAGCTACACGGATGGTTGCCATGTTTAGTATCCTTTCTTCTTTTGGGTCTCGTTAGTGACTATGCTGCACTGCAAAGCCCATAGTTATGTTTCCCTCAGCTGTTCTCTCCTTGCACATTGTAGTACACAGTGCCAGTGGGATACATATTGACCTGGGAGCCAGGAGACCCAGGTTTGAATCTCAATGCTTCCTCCAATTAGCTATTCAACCAGCAGTAAATCATGTTCTCTTCCACATAATACTTCCCTCCTTTGTTAAATAATGGGATTCTAGCTTTAAAGTTTTACAATTTTTTCCCCAACTACATTGTGAGGTTTTTGAGGGCTTTTGATTTTTACAATAGTATTCATGCATTTGACAGGTGCTCCATAACTATCTGTACGATCTTGATTATGACCAACTAAAAATGAACTCCTGGCTCACAATTGAAAGGTTTTGTACATTCAATGCTGCAAGATAGCTTGGATAAAAAGTTTGTAAACATGCATGAGGAGGCAGCAGGGCACTGCCCAGAGCTGGGATGCCTCGTTCTAGTCCGGGGCCTGTGTTTCCACCTCCCTCAGGTATCGACCTCCAGCCTCGGCTTCTTCCTTTGTAGAGCTGGGTGGTTAGAGGTGATAAGTACTCTCACTTTAAGATCCCCAAATGTAATTCCCCCCAGACAGCACCATATCGTCTTGGGCAGCTTCATTGTCTCATCTCTCATCCAGCTCACCCACCTTTCTGTAATCAGGAGCAACGCAGCCATGAACGACAATGCAGATCGTGGTCTGTGCTTAGAGATACCAGCACTGGTTCAGCCCAGTACCCCTGGGAAGTTGCCAAATGACAGGAAATTCAAGGAAGCAACTGAAAGCGGGGGAAGGCCTGGGGGGGAAGAGACAGGAACAAAACACAGCTGCTCCTTTAGTCCTTCAGCAGCGAGACTGAAACATGCTGTTCTGGCAGCTAAGAGGAAGGTGACAGGAAGCCTGAGAACAGGGAACTTAATTACCACTAAAGCTTCCAGTGACACCTCAAACCTCATGTTTTCTTCTAGCTTTGATTCTGCACCTGACGCTTACAGCCCCGGTAGGCATTATGTGCCTTATTTGTGTTGGACCGGAAGAGAATTAGGTAAACTGGATTCTCTGTTCACCCATGAAACCTCCATTTGCTTACGGGTTGAATCTATATAGGATGAAAACACAGAACTTGAATATTACATATAAAATGTTATTAAGAAAACAGAATGTGAAATATAGGCTCTACTTGATATTTTTTGTATTTTGTGCAAGGCACAGCTATTTCTTAATGAAGTCCCAATCCTTTGTTAATTCACTGTTCAACACAAACATTCATACGCTCACTCAGCAGACAATTTTTTCAGCACCATTATGTGTCAGGCACTGTCCTAAGCACAAGGAAGACCAAGATGAAAAAAGTATTAGTGGGCCCTGGCTCTTGCATCCAATGAGGAGACAGAACAGACAATTACCATATACTGTGATGAGAAATATACTAGAGTTATATTAGTCTCTGGCTCAGCCCCTTGTATGTTTCTTTCATGGTACCCAGTCTAGATTGTACTTATTTTATTTATGTAGTGACTTCGCTCTGTCTCTCCAATTAAAATATAAACTCTATATGCACAAGGATCTTGTCTGGTGTTTCAACTCTTTTATACCTCACACCTAACCCAGTGCCTGGCAATAGTAAATGCTCAACAGTATTTGTCAAATGAATGAATAAATTTGTTTGTTGTGGAATTCAGTTGTTGACTAAGGAAGTCAAAACCCTGAGCCATTTTAATGTATAGCACTAACTAGAAGGTTTTGAAAGCTGGAATCATTATGAACTAAAATCTGAAATTTAAAATTATAGGAGGCAGATATCTAGATGGTATTGTAATTGTACAGGGCATATATCTAGATAATACTGTACGTATACCTCTGGATGACAAGTGTCTACTTTCTTTTTCAAGAAGGGAATATTCAAAATACAAGCTTGGTATAGAGACAGTCTCCCTAAGGGAAGAGAGGGGAAGACCATGACACAGAATTGGAGGTTTTGCTGTAAGCCTGACACCTGTTTCCCTGACCAGCTGCCTGGCTAAACACATTTCAGGGCAGTGGGTTATACATTCTGAGAGAGGAAGGAAGTCTTTACAGTTCTTTGCCTCCCCCGTGGGAAGCCTTAACTGGCGAGATGGTCATTCACATTTTTCTAGAAGACCCTCTGCCTTTCCTGCCCCACCCACAAGGTTGGGGCTGCTTAGTAGGAGTTTAATGGTGCTCACTCTCTCCTGCCTGGAAGGACACAGTGCCAGCGAGGCCCGTGGTCATAGTTCCCTGTCAACAGGTGCAACCCGCCTAGAAAGCTTCACAGCCTGGGGTGTGGCAGGGTGAGGACAAGTCAGGGCTGCCAACACAGACTTTAGCAAGTGTATCACTTAGTGGCTGTGTGCTCACCACTCCACAGAGCAAGAGAGAACAGAGCTTCTCCCCCACCCCAAGTGCAGTCAGCTCAGGACCAAGGCAGCATCACAGCCCACCAGGCACACAATCTTCTGCTGAGGCCAGAGCCTGAGGGGAAACCCATCTTCTCCCCAAGAGTCTGTCAGAGGACAGGAATCGGGGAACCCACGGTGCGCAGAGTTCATGCTCACAGCTGACTTACTTCCCCCAGAGTCTGACATTCCCACTTGATTCCAGCACAAATGGTGGAGAGCAAGGTGGGGCGAGGGAGAGGGCAGGACAATCATGGTCCGAACCCGAAGCCAGAGACGCTGTGAGGGTTCATGGGAAGCCTTTGGCTCTGGGGCTGGTGGGGGACTTGTAGCTCTCAGGGTTCCTGCTATCTGAGCTCAGGCCATAAGAGAATCCACACAACTTCTCCTTCCTCATGGTAGAGGGGGGACCTGGGAAGACCCTGTGGTTTCTAAGCCCCTTCACACCTCGAGCGTGCTTATTCTCTAGAACAGAAAGACAAAACCTACTTCATTATGGTGCACAGACTAACTTCTGCATTCAAGAAAGGTTTTTTTCGGTTTTTTTGGTTTGTTTTTTGTAGAAGATAAAGATTGCCAACAGGTTTGAAATCTGTGACAAGAGAAACAAATAAGATGGTGACCTCAAAGACAACTTTAGAATCCAATAATCCAAATATCAAACTGAATGCCTTTAAAATTTCTCCTGCTTTTCTTTACTTACAATTCCTCGCAGTTGAGACTTAAAATATTTGTTGACAAAATACAGATGATTGTTCGTCTATATTGGGTGATTATAAAATTGTCATAAGACCAGAGTTAATGAAACTGGAAGAGTACTACCGTACAAGTTCCTGTAACATTGCACCCGAAAACTATGGGTAAGTTATCATGTGTGTTTTGGTATGTAATGACTATTATAAGCTTTATTATATTCAAAAAATTTGTAAATGTTCCATAGCTTTCAGCTCTATTACCACTTCTATACTGTTATGAATAAGAAATTCTGGAAAAGCTTATTACAAACACCTAGCAATACTGTTGAAGAGTTACCAACAGCCTTTGAAAAACATAGGCAGCCTGAGAGAGAGAGGGAGAGAGAAGTCTATAGGGACTAAAATCAGAGTGAACTGAACCAGAGTGATAAATGTCTCATAGAGACAAAAGCTACATTGGAAGGATCTGCCAATACTAGGAACTCAGGATCTGTATTTTAGCCCATGTGGAAGAATGAGAAACAAGACCGTGTCCCACATAAGGTGTGGAGAAGGAACAGAGACTTCCACAAACCCTGTACTTACGAAGGGTTATAGCCACAGTGAAAGAGTGGGCTAAAAACACTCTTCCCTGGAAAAGGGACCTAGTGGCAAGAAAAGTTGTCAGTCTAAGGTACTGGCTTGGGGTGAAAAAAATGTCTCTGGAAAGTAGTAACCATAACCCTGCCCATGCACAGATTAAGGATTTGAATTATATCATTTGCATGGTCCAGGGAAATTCAGTTCAATAAATTAAATTAAAATGCTTCTGGATCAGAGGTGTTCTAGAAGGCTTGGGAAAAGATAACACAAATCCCCTCTGAAGGAATGCACCTCAGCCTATGCCTTTCAGAATTGGTACAGATAAGGAAAGCCAAATATGACCTACTTGTTACATTTTTTTTCAAGAAAAAAATCAAATGATCATACCAAGATGGCGAAGTAGGAGACCCCAGCCTCCATCTCCCCACAAAGAACAACAATTAGACAGCTATCCAGGAACGAAAATAGCTCTGGGAGAACTCAGCAGTCCACTTAAGAAGTTTCAGAAACACTGTGGAGCTAAACACCTGGGAATGGTCACACAAAAAGGGTAGGAAAAAGTTTCATTTTGCCTCCATAATCTCACCCCCCAGGCCTGCACTGCTCAGGGCCAAGAGGGAATTCCCCGGCCCAAGAGCGTTCCCCTTGCTGAGAAAAGGAGAACAGTGTGAGCCATCAGCTTCCTCAGCCTTTGGGGGCACTGCGTAAAGGACCCACTTCAGAGACCAGAAAAGCTCAGAGTCTAGAGATGGCTAAGAGCAAGGAATGAGGGCCGGGGATACCCGTATCAGTCACGCAGCCTGAGTGACAGCAGTTCCCAATGGTCTGCTCTGAGGAGGACCCCAGCAGCCTTTGCAGATGCCAAACACTCCACTAGCTCTCATCACTGAGGGTTTTGTTGTGGACTTCAACAGACAACTGTGCAGAAGATCTTAGCAGCTTCCACCACCAAGGAGACAAGCAGTCAGACACAGCCACTGCGGACCCTCCTGAGGTTTTTCACCCCACAGGTTTCACACTCATGAATGCCAGATGCCTGAGTCCCTCCATGTTCTCTTTCCCCACTCCTGCCGGAGCCTGGGACCCACACTGGCAGCCAGCGTCGGACTCTGTGGCTATGTACCTGCAAGATGCCAACTGAGGTCACTGCAGCTGACCTCCATATCACATATGCCCACAGCTGCATGTGGGCCTGGATCTGGCCCTGACTCTGATCTCTGGCCTGAATCAGCATGTATGCCTACAGCCAGCCCCTGCAGCTGTGCACCTGTACACCACTGGCCCTGAATCCTGTCATAGGCCTCTACTTCTGTACACATGCCCATGGTGAGCCCCTGCAGCAGCACAAATGCATGCAGACAGCCAAGGTTCCCAGAGTTGCTTGTGGGCTGGATCCAGTCATGACTCCTGTCACTGGCACGCACTGCCATGCAAGCCTGCAGCTAGCCCCTATAGCTGTGCATCTGCATGCCGCCAGCCCAAGTCTTGTTATCAGCTCCCACTGATAAGCACACATCTGTGGCTAGCCCCAGCTGTCACACAAGTACATGGCAACAGCCAGGGCCCCTGGATGTGCTTATGCCCTTGTAGCCACTGCAGGCCACCTCTCCCTCCCCCCACCACAGCTCTCATCAAGAATTACACAGTCGTGGAAGTCTTGGACCACAACTGCCTGAACCAAAAAGACACCACAACCCCCAGACCTGGAGCCTCCACATGTCCTCACACATGGTGCACTATACCAATAGACCTAGGGTCAGAGCATGCTCCAGTGTGCCTTAACCCACAGCTAAAAGTCTTTTCTTACTAAAGTTAGTCCATAAAGTCTGGAAGAGGTGACTTTTTCTTCATATGTGAAGACACCTATGCAAGGCTACAGAAATCACAAAGAATCAGGGAAACATGATCCTACCAAAGGAACACAGTAAACTTCTAGTAACTGATCCACAGAAATGGAGATTCATGAATTACTGACAAAAAGTTCAAAATAATCGTTTTAACAATTCTCAGAGAGAACTACAAGAGAACACAGATAAACAATTTAATAAAATCAGGAAAACAATACAAGAACAAAATGAGAAGTTCAACAAAGAAATAGAAAACATAAAAAAGAACCAAACAGAAAATTTGAAGCTGAAGAATACGACTGAGCAGAATAATTTAATACAGTAAGTCCCCTACATACAAACGAGTTCTGTTCTGACAGCGTGTTTGTAAGTCCAATATTTTCGTAAGTCCAACAAAGTTAGCCCAGGTACCAGACTAACACAATCAGCTATATAGTACTGTACTATAGGTTTATAATACTATTATAATATAATAATAGGTTTATAATACTTTTCACACAAATAGTACATAAAAAACAAACATGAAAAATAAAGAAAACATTTCATTTTTAATCTTATAGTATAGTACCTTGAAAAGTACAGTAGTACAGCACAACAGCTGGCATACAGGGGCTGGCATCCAGTGAACAGGCAAGAAGAGTTACTGACTGGAGGAGGAAGAGGAGGTGGGAGATGGTAGAGCTGAAGGGTTGTCAGCAATAGGAGATGAAGGGCAAGCTTCAATTTCGCTCACACCTGATGTTGATGGAATGCATGTTTACATTTTTGAAAGTTCGCAACTTGAAGGTTTGTATGTAGGGGACTTACTGTAAAGAGCTTCAAGAGCACACTTGACCAAGCAGAAGAAAGAACCAATGACTCAAAACCAGACCATTTGAAATTATCAAGTCATGGGAGAAAAATGAAAAAAGAATGCAAAGAATGGAAAAAGCCTACAGGACTTACGAAATTCCATTAAAAGAATCAATCTATACTTTTGGGAATTCCAGGATGAAATGAGAAAAAGAAAGGGGCAGAAAGCTTATTTAAAGAAATAATAGCTGATAACTTTCCAAATCTGGGGAGAAATGTGGGTATCAAGTTCATGAAGCTCATAAGTTTCCAAACAAATTCAACCCAAAGACATCTTCTCCAAGACACATTATAATGAAACTGTCAGAAATGAAAAATACAGAGAAAATCTTGAAAACAGCAAGAGAAAAGAAGCTTATCACTTATGAAGGAAACTTCATAAGGCTATCAGCAGATTTCTCAGCAGAAACCTTGCAGGCCAGAGAGAGTGGGATGATATATTTAAAGTGCTGAAATAAAAATCTGCCAACCAAGAATACTTTACCTGGCATAGTTGTCCTTCAGAAATGAAGTAGAGATAAAGACTTTCCCAGACAAACAAAAGCTGAGGAAGCTCATGACCACTGAACTTACCTTACAAGGGATGCTGAAAGGAGTTCTTCAAGGTTAGAAAGGATGCTAATTAACATGAAAACATGTGAAAATATGAAACACACTGGTAAAGGTAAGTATACAGTCAAATTTGATAATGCACAATAATGTATGTGGTATGTTAATCACTTAACTCTAGTATAAAGGTTAAAGAAAAGAAGTATAAAAGTAACTATAGCTACAATAATTTGTTAACAGATACACAATAAAAGAAGAGGTAAATTGTGACATCAGAAATAAAATGTGTAGGGGGAGTAAAATGGTAGCAATTTTGTATGCAATTGAAGTTAAATTTTTATCAGCATAAAATAGATTGTTATATTTATAAAATGTATTATGTGAGCCTCATGGTAACCACAAAGCAAAAATCTATAGTAGATACACAAAAGATAAAGAGAAGAGAACCAAGACATATCAATATGGAATATCATCAAGTCCCTAAAGAAGAATGGCAAGAGAAGAAGAAAGGAAGAAAGGAACTACAAAATAGCCAGAAAACATTAAGATGTCATTAGAACAACCATACCTCTCAATAATTACTTTAAATGTAAATGGATTAAATTCTACAATCAAAGGCATTTGGTGGCTGAATGAATAAACAAAACAAGACCCAGCTATATACTGCCTACAAGAGAGTTACTTCAGCTTTAAGGACACACATAGGCTCAAGGTGAAGGGATGGAAAAAATATTCTATGCACATGAAAAAGCAAAAGAGAGCCAGGGTAGCTATACCTATATCAGACAAAATAGATATTAAGTCAAAACTGTAACAAGAGATAAAATCATTATATAATGATAAATGGTTAATTCATCAAGAGGATGTAACAATCTATAAATATATATGGACCCAACATGGGAGCACCTAAATATAATAAGCAAATACTAACAGATCTGAAGGGAGAAATAGACAAAAATATAATAAAAGTAGGGGACTTCAATACCCCCACTTTCAACAATGGATTGATTATCCAGACAGAAAATCAATATGGAAACACTGGACTTAAACTGTACTTATTTTCTTCCTTTGGCTGCACCATGAGGCTTGTGGGATCTTAGTTCCCCAACCAGGGATTGAACCTGGGCCCCTGGAAAAGTGGAAGCATGGAGTCTTAACCACTGGACTGCCAGGGAATTCCCAAAACTATACTTTAGATCAAATGGACCTAACAGTCATGTGAAAAATATTCCATTCAACAGCAGCAGAATACACATTTTTCTCAAGTGCACATGGAATATTCTCCAGTATAGATCATATGTTAGGCCACAAAACAAGTCTTAAAACATTTAAGAAGACTGAAATCATATCAAGCATCTTTTCCAACTACACTGGTATAAAACTAGAAATATATAACAGGAAGGAAACTAGAAAATTCACAAGTATGTGGAAGTCAGTAACACACTCATGAACAGCCAATGCATCAAATAAGAAATAAAAGGAGAAATTACAAAAGCAAACAGAAATGGAAACACAGCATAATAAAATGTACGGGAATCAGCAAAAACAGTTCTAAGAGGGAAGTTTATAGTTTTTCTTCTTACAGTAAGAAAAAGGAAAAATCTCAACTAAATAACCCAATTTTACACTTCAAGGAACTAGAAAAAGAACAAACTAAATTCTAAGTTAGAAGAAGGAAGGAGATAACAAAGATCAGAGCAGAAATAAATGAAATAGAGAACAAGAAAACAATAGAAAAAGCCAATGATACTGGGCTTCCCTGGTGGCGCAGTGGTTGAGAGTCTGCCTCCCAGTGCAGGAGACGCGGATTCGGGCCCTGGTCTGGGAGGATCCCACATGCTGCGGAGCAACTAAGCCTGTGAGCCACAAATACTGAGCCTGCGCGTCTGGAGCCTGTGCTCCGCAACAAGAGAGGCCGGGACGGTGAGAGGCCTGCGCACCGCAATGAAGAGTGGCCCCCACTTGCCACAACTAGAGAAAGCCCTCGCACAGAAACGAAGACCCAACACAGCCAAAAATAAATAAATAAATTAATTAAAAAAAAAAAAGCCAATGATACTAAAAGCTAGGGTTTTGAGAAGACAAACAAAATAGACAAAGCTTTAGCTAGACTTATCAAGAAAAAAAGAGAGGACTCAAGTAAATAAAATTATAAATGAAAGAGGACACATTACAACTGATATCACAAAAATACAAAGGATCATAAGAGATCCTTATCACAATTACTCACCAACAAACTGGACAAACTAGAAGAAACTAATAAATTCCTAGAAACATACAATGTACTAAGACTGAAACATGAAGAGACAGAAAATCTGAACAGACCAATTAAGAGCAAGGAGATTGAATCAGTAATCAAAAGGCTTTCTACAAAGAAAAGCTCAGGACCAGATGCTTTTACAGGTGAATTTTACCAAATATTTAAAGAAAAATTAATGCCATTCTCACTCAAAGGCTTTCAAAAAATTGAAGAAGAGGGAACACCACCAAACTCATTTTAAGAGGCAGGAATCATTCTGATTCCAAAGCCAGATAAGAACACTACAAGGCCAATATCTCTGATGAATACAGATGCAAAAATACACAGCAAAATACGAATCACCATGTCTAGCATGGGCTGAATTTGGAAAACTATCAAGAATAGGGCTTTAATCTTAACCTACAGAGTATGTTAGTCTGGGTCCTCCTGAATAAAATCAATTCTCTATATGCCCCATGTATCCAACTATCATTTGATGTTTTTCCTTTTGTATTTTATAGAACAATGATCTGAACTGGTTCCTTAGCCTGGCATGACACTATTCAACCCACCACAGATAACTTCTACTTTGTAACCAGTGTCTAAAACTTCCAGCCTTTCAAAAGTCTACCACTAGTAGTTGTGTTTTAGTTATAACAAACCAAACAGTATATAATTTCTTTAATAATCTTGCTCTTGCTTTGCCTTTACTTTTATTTGTTTTATTTGAAGGTCATATTTCATTTGCTCTTCCCATTTCTATATATTTCTATCCCCTTTAAGGAATGGAAAATAAGTCTCCTAATCAAGGATTCTGAATGATACATTAATGAAAATGTAGACTCCTATTCTCATAGTTCCACCATTTAACACTATTTTTGCCTTCCTCTGTAGTGTGGAGTGCTTGCCAGTGGCAACATTTTTCATGGCACCAAGAAGAATGTTGAAATTGGCAAATCTCAAGCACTGAATAAAAAATCAACATTGCTCATTTGGACTAGAATTTTATATATAAGTGTTCTGACCTGGGACAACTTCAAGGAATGATATATTGGTCTCTTCCTCATGCAAGGTATCATTGTTATTAGAAATTCATTTTTACATTTCCCAAAGCCAAGGATTTCCAAAATACTAAATTCTTTTAATCAATTCTCTTCTTGCCACCTGACAGCCTGCTCAAAAATATCAACAAAATCTGTTGAAATGGTCAAGCAACCTCTTAGATAAAATTGCTGACCACAATTCACCTTTATGCTCTGGTCCTCTAGGCATGGCCTTTTTTCCCCCCTGAATTGCTAGAGTCAACTTCTGAGTACTATCAAGAAGATAAGGCAGGAAGCAGAAGCTTTAGAAAAGTAAGTGAATCTGTGTGTGAGAGAGAAAGAGACAATGAGAATCTATGTGACTGAGCATTCACAGAGTCTTTGGAATACTCTGCTCTACACAAATTGTCCTGTTCCACAAATTTTAGTTTCGTTGTACCCACAAATCTCTAGGGATATAAGGTTTTATATCACTTAGGATTGGATTCAAATGAATACGAGAAAGTCCCAAATAATGGTGGTTTATATAAGAAGTTTCTCTCTCTCTCTTTCCCTCTCTTTCTCCCTCTCCCTCACTTCCTCACTCCCTCACTCAAGGAAAATTTGCAGAAAGGCAGCTCAGGGCTGGTATTCAGGAGCATGATATTGCCAGGGACTGGGCTTCTGCTATCTCTACCAGAGCTATGGGATCTTGTTTTTCATGGCTCAAAATTGCTCTTCTTCCATAATATCCTTCTCAGATAGCAGTGTAGAGGATGGGGGAGAGGGGAAAGAGTATGCCCTTTTCTTTTAAGGAGACTTTCTAGGAACATCACTCAACACAAGCTTCCATCTCATTGGCTGGAACTTGGTCACATCATAATTTGAGCCTTAGAAATGTAGTCTTAGCTGGGTAGAAACATAAGTGGTTAGTAGGGATGCGTGATACAATAAAAAATGGCCAATTAAATTTGATTTTCAGATAAACTTTTCTTTGATATGAGTACAATATTTGAGACATATTACACTAAAATTTTATTTGTTTCTTTTCTGAAAGTCAGGTTTATCTTGGTAATCTGTATTTTTATTTGCTAAATCTGGCAACCCTAGGTAGAAATTAGGGTTTCTCTACCAAAAGGAAGAAGCAAATGGGTACTGGAATAGGTAAGCACCGTTCTCCGTCACAGCTACTTGAAAGGACCTAATGAGATTAAATGTTTTCCAGCTATGGAATCAAAAGATGGACACTAAGATAGGGGATAGGAAAATTTCTGAGATCACCTTTGCTATCTTTGAAAATAAACCTAGACTAATAAATCTTTACTAGTAAAGTCAGTGCTTGGGACCATCACATAAAGTTCTTGACCTCTCAAGTCTAGTATTTGTTAGTGAGACTGTGGGTACTTTATGTGATTTTCTGTGCATACAGTAGGAAGATACTGACCATAACAAAAAAATCTTTGAAAATTGCCTTTATAGTTCTGTAGGTGAAAAGACACACTCTTACACTGGGTCAGATTCCTCTCTTTGAGTCTGGCACAAGGTATGACCATGTTCCCTTCTGAATGATCCCTTTTTACTTGTCATAGGTTTTGAATGTTAATTCAGACTTTCTGTTTATTTAACTCATTTAGTTTACCTTGGAATATGAGGGGAGCTCCCAGGGACCACCAGTTTTATTTTCGGCACAGGCTGAACTTCCTAAATACGGAAACACTTTTCTGTCAGATCATAAGGTCATCTCTGAATGGAGTAGCTTTCATTCCTGAATGGGCTTTCAGACATCCAGGCTGGGTCTGACTCACAGCAGAAAAGGAACACTTTGCCTTTCTATTTACATTCCATTTGGTGGGAAGCAGCAAGCTACACCTTGAAGATAAAGCCACGATATCCATACTTCCCTGTCTGCACATCCTGGCCCCATACACTGACCATGAAAACTATATCTGATAAAGATGCCCTTAAACACTTTTTCTTGCTCTCTGTCTCACTTTTTTATCCTTACCTATTCTCTCCAGGATATCTGTTCCTCTGACTTCAACAAGAACATTTGTAGCAAGTTTTCAAATTATAGCATTTTTATTGCAAAAAGTAGAATAAAAAAGAATGACTAGAATTTTAGGGACTATTGCTTTTCTTATCCTTTTGGATTCTGAAGCTAATGAATGATTCATAATTCATTTCCAGGCATGAATGCTATTCTCTGGCTACCTCTAAGTCATGATAAGGAAAAAAAGAATATCCTCAGAGAGCAAACCGAGAAGCAACATATTTGTGGCTCAAGTTAGATGAGTGGAAAAAGAACAGAATACTCAGTGGATTAAATAGGATCCTGCAAAGCTAGGCTTAGTGGTTGAATGGTCGCCCAGTTTATATTGAAGGACTTATTTCCATTTACAAAATGATTCCCTCTGTATGGTTCAAGGCTTAATATGCTGGGCATCTTCCCAGCCCCAAGCATTTATTTTAAAAAAGCTTTACATATCAAGAAAATTCAGGTTCAGAAAAGATAAATTTAGTGATGAGGTCTACAACTTGAAGTTCTGGCTAATTTCAGGTGTTGAACATCCTCCAGCCATTTTTACTGGAATGGGAGGGTTACATTAAATGCCACAACTCAGTTCCAGTTGTGTTATCACTTCCAATCAGATGAAAATGCCCTTGAAACTGAGGATGTGCATTCCTAAGAGCGCTTACATTCAACATATGGTTACACAAGGCCAAACTTCAAGATGAAAGTGAAGGGAATCAGACCGTTGTCCAGAAATTTCTAAGTATTGGCAATATATCTGGATGAATGACTCATTTTTTCACTTTTCATCCATCCCTGTGTATAACTATGCAAAACTGAAGTTATCTTGGTGGATGCCCTGACTTGGCAATAATAGACATTATAAGCTTCCTAAGATCATGGCTTGCAGGACTGTGAATGTTAATATTAGTGTACTTGAATCCTGACACATTCCAATGCCATTACTGGCAGCTATGGAGCTTTCAGTGCAAGGTCCGATTGTTGATCATCTCCAACTCCTGGTTCTCTGTGTCAAGCCTGCCATATGGTTGGCACTTAATATGTGTCTGGTGAATGAAATGAATTGACTAACAATGCAGTGGTAACTTAACCACAATAGCTGTTACACTCAGTAGAAATATTTCCAAAGCTAAGCCAAGAAAGAGTTTTAAAAATGCAGCTTGTAAGAGAGGAGCTAAAACAAATATGAAAACCAAGACATAAAGCCAAGTATCAATAAATCAGTAGCTGGGCTCCATTGACATACCTGGTTAACATCTCACTGAACTTGGGTTTCATTTGGAGGAGTGTACCCCCTATAAACACAAAGACCCATAGAGCATCAAATAAGAACAGTTCAAAGGGCAACATTAATTAAAAAGGAATGGCTTTCTTTATCATTTGCTGCAAAGAATATTTAAAAGGAGCTTACTTTCTAATCCACAGCAATGTTGAAACCTGTCCCTTCTCTTCATTTTCTTCATTCATCCCAGCCATTCATACTCTCCTCAATCTCCTTCACCCTAACTCCCAAGACAATACTATTCTTCCTCCCCTACCCCACAGGGCCTTTTCCCCTCCTTCACAGTATTTCTCTCAGCCCTTCATTGTGTAGGTAAACTTAACTTCTTTCCAAGTACCAATAATCTAGTCCCTTCAGGGAAAGTATAGAGAAGGGAAATTGGGTTTAAAAAAACTACAAAATTGTCTGTGGCAAAATGGATGAGTGTCAAAGTCTGTACATATTTTCAGATTAATCACTTTTGTCCCAGTGCAGTAATTTTTAGTCAGTCACTTAACAGGAATCAGCATTCGATGTGTAAAGAGAATGAGATCCCATAATGTGTGCAGTATTTATAAACACAATTTCTTTTACAGCCATCACAGACATTTTAAGGCATAGTAAAGCTCACTCTGGCAGATGATTTATCTGCTATAGTATGGTAGCAAGGCAGGTAAGTAGGATCATACCATTTTTATAGCACAGATTTGGTAGAAGGTATTTTACAGAACCTGGCACCCTTGAACTTAATTTTTAGCCTAATACGTGTCTTGCTTTAGATAGCAGTACTTACTGGTGGAGGGTGGATTAGCCACTTAGCTTTATGACAACCGTGAGTATTCAGGCAAAACGAGATGTCCAAAACTAAGCCAGGTATTTCCCATTTATCCTCTGGTGGCAACGTATGTTGTGTGACTATTTCTAGAGAAGGCTCTTGAGGGAATTCTTATATCACTTAGTGACACTGGTTCAACATGTCCCTTTCTAAGGTCGTGTCTAGCTCTGAAAAAATGTCTTTACAAAATCATCTTAACTATAAGTGCTGAAGATGTGTTGTTTATTAAGTAGACATGAGGTCTAGGCACTGACTGGCTATTGCCCACATTGTGAAAATCGGATTAATTTTGGAAAAACACATTAATGCAATAAAGGTAAACACATGTTAGAATGAAAAACCAGAATATTATATATTCTGGCTGGAATTTCAGATATTGTTGATTATGCTTGAAGAATCCTGAGGCTTTAAAAAATGGTAGTAGAGGGACTTCCCTGATGGGCCAGTGGTTAAGACTCCACGCTTCCACTGCAGGGGGCACAGGTCTGAGCCCTGGTTGGGGAACTAAGATCCCACATGCTGTGCGGCGTGGCCAAAAAGAAAAAAGAAAAGTAAGCATTCAATAAACAGAAACTATTAAAAAAATAGTAGCAGATGTGGAGTTTAGTGGGATTGATATTACTAATATTTTTCTCTCCCTGACCATTCCAATCCCTTTTGAATTGTGTTCCCCCATGCTCTTGTCACAGTCATCCTATCTCTGTGGTAAATGGTTTTCATTTAACACGTTTGCTTTCAAGTCACAGGTATATCCAACTGGACACCTGTGGTGTCCCTCTCCAGAATCCTCTTGGTCATATTCTTCATTCTGGCCACTTCTGCATTGGCCAACCTATTCCCTGCAGGCTTTGATCAGATGAGCACAGCTTTCAGGGGTCAGAAGCACCCAACAGTTTGTCTCTGCCCCTGTCAGATACTGCTTGTTTCCTCTCCTGGACTTATCTGCTCTGCAAAACTGGAGTTGCTCACTTACACATTCACAACCAGAAGCATGAGAGTGATAATTTCTGAGTCCCCTTTAGCATTGGGGGATGGGAGCATAAATGCTTTCCTGTTTGTCCCATGTGATTAGTTCTGTGACACATTTTATAAGATTCCTCAGAAGGTCCCAGCAGAATGGACCACCAGTTTCCTGTAGTAGAAGCCACCTCCACAACATATTTTTGCACAGGTTTTCCCTCCTTCAATGTCTTCCTCCCCTGTCATGCACCTCTGTTCTAAAGGATCCCATTCCCAAAGAAATCATGGGCACACGAGTGTCTGTCTCAAGCTCTGGGGAGACACAGGCTCTAATATGCATGTGCAACATTGGTGGGAATCCTCTTCTTATCCTTTGGTAAGGAAGAGTTACATAAAAATCCTTTCCGTGCTCCTTTGTTTGTTTGTTTTGATTACCAAAAACATATGCCTTAGAGAGGGAATCTATATATCGACACTGTCCAATCAGTAGGTACTAGGTACATTTGGATATTGGGCACCTAAAATGTGGCTAGGCCAAACTGAGATGTGGTATAAATGCAAAACACATACCAAATTTTGGAGAGGTAGTATAAAAAAAGTCATAATTTTTATATAGATTATATGCTGAAATGATAATATTTTACATATATTGGTCTAATCATGTATATTATTAAAATTAATATCGCTTTTTTTACATCTTAAATGTGGCTATTAGATAATTTAATATTTCATGTGTGGCTCACATTATCTTCTTATTGGACACTTCTACTACAGATGAAGCGAGACTGAAGAGACGAGTCAACTGCAATGCACTGACTCTGAAGCTAATTAAAACAAAAATTATGTCTGAGATAAGTCACACAGAGAAAGACAAATACTGTATGTTATCACTTATATATGGAATCTAAAAAATAAAACAAACAAATGAATATAACAAAACAGAAACAGACTCAGATACAGAGCACAAACTAGTAGCTACCAGTAGGGAGAGGGAAGAAGGGAGGGGAGGACAGGGGTAGGGGATTAAGAGGTACAAACTACTGTGTATAAAATAAATAAGCTACAAGGATATACTGCACAGCACAGGGAATATAGCCAATATTTTATAATAACTTTAAATGGAATATAATCTGTAAAAATATTAATCACAATACAAAATTAGTACAAAATGAAACTAATAAAATATTGCAAATCAACTATACTTCGATAGAATAATTATGTAAAAATTATGAGACGATGAGAAAAATGTAAAAACTGCCTAGATATTTGACATAAGGAATTATTATTAAATATTTTTTAGGCGCGAGAAAAGTCTTAACATTATGGTTTTGTTTCTGTTTTTGTTTTTTAAAGCCCTTATCTTTTAGAGATATATACCAAAATATTTATGAGTGAAATGACATGATGGCATGTGTTTGTTTCAAAGTAACCCATGCCTGAGGTAGGGACAAAGTGGGTAGGCATATAAATGAAATAAAACTGGCTTTCAGTTGACAACTGGTAAAATTAGGTAATGGTAGCTGGGAGTTTATTATCCTATTGTCTCTACTTTTGTATGTTTTTGAATTTTCTATGATAAAAAATAATTTATCAAAAGAAGAAAACCTTAATGTCTAGTGATGGCAAGGCGCTGACCTATAGGCTCTGTGTGCAACTGATGATATATATATAATAATTTCTTCTCAGCTTCTTGACAAGAAGGGATGACATTTGATACAGTTTTATTACAGTAGATGTGCACAAAATACTAGGAGTCCTCTTTGCCTGGAGAAGTTAACATGACTAAGTCACGTGAAGGGAATTAATGTGTATTCAATTCCAAAATGATCTTGGTATCATTCAAAGAAAGGTAGCTCTTTTTATAGTATAAGCATAGAATATAAATAATATATTCATAAATATATTTATGGAAAATATATTTATATATTAATCTCTATATTTATTATTGTTTATATATAAAATTAACTGTATAAAATATATTTAAATAAATAATATATTTATTTTTACTTATAAATATATTATTTATTTATAAACCTATAAGTGTAAAAGGAGCTTCCTTTTAAACTATGCCTCGTTTTCTACTCTTCTCTCCAAATCATTTGCATTAAAATGCTTCTAAAATGTATACACTCATTTTCTCTCATTGTTATAAAAGTGTTAGAATCTGATGTTCTATCTTATAAGCTTTTCAGTGAGTCAATGGCCACATTGCAATAGTCCTGAGACAGAGCAAGATTTAATTTAACCATTAAGAAATAAGAGATGCTTGGGTTCTATAGGCAAGTACTGCAATAAAACATGTCTGAACTAGTTGTGCTCTGGTAGACTGATATTTGTGGCCCATTTTTCTAAACTTTCAATTCAGGAGTGGATTTGGGAGTGGGTAAGGGTGATGGGGATGGGTACTTTCCTTTTTAAGCCCTGTCTCAGGATAAAATGACCAGTGAAGATCATTCATGTAGAGCATTTTCCATCTGCTTTCTGATCTCTAATTGATAAAGTGCACTTGATTTCACTGTGCCTCCGGCTGGGAGTCAGGATGCCACCATGCTGTCTACCCTGGGCCTTATTGCATAGACCCCTCAGGCTGCACTGTGCATGTTAAATCTGTCCAGAGTAGTTCCAATTAGATAAAATAAATAACCTATCATTAAAAGCTCTAACTGAGAACACTCCATGTTGCTCTTACCTTGCCTTTCTGAGGGCTTCTCAAAATGAAGAACATTTTCTGGTCCAAGAACCTATTAGACTGAGTATTCCTCAAGGGATTTCAATACTAGCACCTATGTCTATAGAGCTTGGCAGGCAGAAGATGCTCAATGAATGTTTATGAATGAAAGTATGACCCAGATTGCTTGCCTAATGGGTTATTGATCTCACATCTCTTACAGCAGAGAGATACAAGGTCTCTCCTTCTACTGTAGTTCTATTGATTTATAAATCAAGTTGCACTCAGATCTCAAAAGAACTAAAATATGTTTCTCATATTAAAGTGTTCATGCTCTGGGATCCATAGAATCACCACACTTTAATCCAAGGTTACTTTAGATAATGTCTAGACCAGGGGTGTTCAAATTGTGTCCTTGGGAACCCCATGATCCCATGCACAGCTAATAGACTTCTGAGGGGACATGGACTCTTCACCACCCTTCACCTCCAGCTTGAATTCAACTCAAGCTTATATTGGGGTTCAGTGGGAGGAGGGGAAAAAGTGATTCTTGGCTTTGCAAAGTTTGAAAATCACTGGTCTTGACCAACTGCTTTATTTTGCAGAGAAGAAACTGAAATTCAGAAATATTCAGTTGTAAGTTCAAGCTCACACTGTTAGAGCAAAACCAAGGCTAGAACTCCTGGTCCAGACCAAACCCCTACATAACCCCTTCCCTGGGCAACTATGTTTTTCCAGGGCAAAAAGGTACACAACTTTTCTTCCTTTGTGGTCACATTGACCCAAATGCATTTTGAATATGTTTATACATTGTTTAAAGTGATCTTACATTTCCATCTTGAATATACTCCTATTTCCCAAAACCGATTGTAGTGTTCTTGAGAATGGGAGCCGAAACCTCGATTTTTTTTGTACCCTATTCAGTAAGTGTTCAAGAAGTTACAATACTTATGGACCAACTGACTGACAGCAAATGGAACCTAAGATATATGGAGATTTGGGAAAACTTTGGGAATTGGCCACATAGGACAAAGGTAAGTTTTCTAATCTATCAGACAACATTTTCTGCTGTGTGACTTGGAGACATGGTTTTGATAAACAGCTGCACAGGTCCACCAGTTTCCTAATTTAGAAAAATCTCCAGCTTTCAGAGTGCTTGGAAAATAGGTCACTAGCGTGCTTTGTACGCTTTAGAAAAAATGAGGATAAGTGCTCATAATTTCTCACCCACGGCAGAGTAAATAGACACATGAGAACAGAGTCGGTGAATTAATATAGCAATTAATGCTGGCTGTGTCTGAGCTAAGATCAAGTTGACCTCACTGAGTTTTAAACGGACACTTAGATTGTTGTTGCTTTCTGGTTTTTCAAACTTTCACAAAGGAAGGGAGGGTAGAGTGGAGTGTTTTCATGAGTGCACTTTGGAATCAGTCTATTTTTGAATCTCAGCTTTGTCACTTGCTAGTTGTGTAACTTTGGACAAGGTACTCAACCTGGCTGAGCCTCAGTCTCCTCTTCCGTTAACTGGAGATAATATTTCCTCAATAGAATTTATATGAAGAAGAAGTGAGATATTGCATAGGCAATGTTTTGCACAGCACCTTGCCATGATAAATGCTTACCAGCAATTGTGAATAATACTGTAGCATGAACTGAGAAGTCACAGGAGGAAGGCAGACATTTTAGGCTGCCGTTCTACCTATGGTTATTGATTCTAAGTTTACTTGAAATGGCAAAACGATGATGATTTGCGGCCTTGTTTGTGTCAATTAACTTTTTAATGCTACCGATGTGTGCTTTATATGTTTAGCAACATGTGTGCCGCTTAGATTATAGTATGTAAGGTAGCCATGAGAATACACCTTTCAGATCTCCCACTGCAGGAGTGTCACTGACTGAAGTCCCAGATGCTGGGCTGTGAAATCCATCCAGGAGTTAGTGCTGAGGCCATACATCCCATGGGCTGCTCCCAGCCAAGGCCTGAGCACATCGGAGAGACTAAAGCAGGTTTGTACCTGGGTGAGGAAGGGGTCCTTTGATGGGCAACTCTGGCTGGAAGATCCCTCCCATTGGCCTTGCTGAACTTCCTTAGATCCACCCTGGAGCCTAAAATTCTCCCACTCAAGCTGCCTTCCTTCCCGCTCTCCTTCACAAGGGTCAGACCTACGTAATGATCTGACAGGTCTCCTAGCCTCTCCTGGTTCTCTTCTGATTTTGTCACGCAGGTGTTTGCTTTAAGAAAATATTTGCATGTCTACTTCTATCCTGATATCTGCTTCTCAGAGGACCCAGGCTAATGCAACTTAACCTCCCAGAGAGCAGGGCTGAAGAAAGTAACTTTGGTTTTCCAATACCTGGTGCATCTTGGATTGCTCACTGAATATAATGGTGATGATCAAAGAACTCCAGAGCCATAGGGCACCCACAGAGATGGCATGGTTTATTCAGCCTTGTTTTCTTGGGACAATAAACACTCCCACAATTGGGAACAGACGGCTGTTTCTTGTTTGAAAGTCTTCTACCTTGGCCACACATCTCAGATTTGTCTCATGTTCTTAGATAGATGAAACTTCTCCTGAGGCTGACAACAAAAACCATCAGCTGCTGGATACTGAGCTGAAGTTAGAAAACAGTTCTGATAAAGGCAAGCTCTTTGCTAACTGATTGGCCAGAGTAAATAGTATTTTACCTTAAAAATAATCTTGAGAAAATGTTAAAATCTTTGTGTGGAGGAGTAGGAGACAGGGGAAAGAAATTAACTTGCATTCACTAAATATCTTAAAAGTACAAGCACATTATACATATTAGCTTATTTAAAGAGACCTATGAGGAAGATGTTATTATTTTCCTTCTCTGAGCAAGGAAGTTGAGATTGTGTAACTTGTTCTAAGTCACAGAGGAAAAAAAAATGGTGCTCTCTGAGAATAGCCCAGATTGGTGCTTCTGTGTTTATAGAGCTGGCTATTGGTTATTTTCAAGTCTGGACCCAAGAAACTGGATCAGCGATCAATAATACATGCACTGATTTTCTTTCCCAAATACTGAATGTGCTTGCTTTGGCATGGTCAGCTGAGCCCTGGGGGGTTGAATGTCTGGAATAAACGGTCTGGAGTCATGCTGGGTTCCCTGAGGGGGGAATTATTTTGTTTGCTATTCACTTTATTCACTTCCACAGGGATTTATGATCAGAAAATCTTTTGAAAATGTTACTCTATGGACTGTCAGATGTCATATATGACCATGCCTGGATAAGAAGAGTTACAATTATTTAGGCAATTAGGTCAACTCATGTTTTTTCCTCACTTTAATATTTGATAAGACAGTGCTTTGGCAGCTGGTGGCAGATACTGAATTATTATAGGAAAGAATACGGTTTGTAGGAACAGCATTTGACTGAGGTCTTGTCTTGCCTTGTATCCAGTGCTCATTGGCTGGGAGAAGTCACTTTACTTCTTGGGTAAGTCACTTTACTTCGAACCTCAGTCCCTTCATCAGTGAAATGAGATGGTTGGATTCAATGAATCTCTAAAGTCCTTCCTAACTCCAATATTCTATAACTTGATGATCCTGGCCCAGATTGGCTGAGGACTCTTGTTGACAGTCCCCGGAGAGTTGCCAACTGCCCTTGAGCAGAGATCATTTTGGCTGAGCATGGTTCATGCCATCTGTCCTGTTCTGTGCCGGTCTTAGGTGTTCCCCTCCAATACAGGCTTCAGTCATGTATCTGAATCTGACTGTGCTCTAGGCAGAGCTGGCACTACCAAGACCTGTTTAAACCTATCTAGTCCTATAATCTGAGGTGATGAAAAATTATAGGGGCCATATACTAAACTATAGGAGCCTATTAGAATGTCCGGGTCAGGTTCCTTCTAGGTGGCCCCTGATAAAGGTATTTTGAGCAATCACAACAGCAATATTATTGTGAATCTCAAATTCCCACTCTCATTTTGAGTAATTTTCATAGGGTACCCTTAACCAGAAGCCAGGGATGGCAGGTTGTGTGTGTGTGTGTATGTAACTTTTTGGTGCCCAGAGCTAAGTAACTCAATATCTCCAAAACTGCATTTCTCATCATAGTGCCTGGCAGTGCTCTGATGCAAAAGATATGGAAGTTGGAAGGTGCTGCAGTACAATGCTTGTCCCCATTGACCTCCCCTCCTCCTACCTTTTGGCTTAGTGATTTTTTTTTTTTTTTTTTTTTAAAGAATTTCACTTTATTTATTTATTTATTTTTTGGCTGTGTTGGGTCTTCGTTTCTGTGCAAGGGCTTTCTCTAGTTGCGGCAAGCGGGGTCTACTCTTCATCGCGGTGCGCGGGCCTCTCACTATCGCAGCCTCTCGTTGCGGAGCACAGGCTCCAGATGCGCAAGCTCAGCAGTTGTGGCACACGGGCTTAGTTGCTCCGCGGCATGTGGGATCTTCCCAGACCAGGGCTCGAACCCGTGTCCCCTGCATTGGCAGGCAGATTCTCAACCACTGCGCCACCAGGGAAGCCCTGGCTTAGTGATTTTTAATGGACAGATGTGATGGTTCCAAAATCCATACTGGTTTCTTCTCATCAAATATCTCACATGTACAAGCCCTAATCAGGGATAGTCCCTAGATACTCTACTAAATCAAATATAGAGAAATCTAAAATAAGCCCCAATATTCCATGTAGCACTTTACTGAAAATAGGATTTATGCTTGAATGTCTATCTGATTAAAATAATTTAAACTGCAGATCCACTTTAATTTAGATCCTAGAATGGTTTCTCACCTACCCCATATCTGAAATCTATCTTAAGATCAGAAACATGACAAAAATGTCCACTTAATGTTTGTTTTGTTTTTGGTTTTTTCCCCCCCAAATACCCTCTCCACTTTGATTCGACATTGCATTGGTATCTTAGTACAAAAGGCAAAAAAAAAGGAAAAAAAAAACTGATTGAAAAGGAAAAAGTAAAGCTGTCTTTTTTCTCAGAAAACTATGTAGAAAATCTGATAGAATCTACCAAAAGACTACGAGAAGCAATAACTAAGTTCAGCAAGGTTGAGAATATAAGATCAATATACAGAACATAGATTATATTTCTACATATTAGCAACAAACAATCAGAAATAGAGAGTTTCAAAAACACCATTTATAATAGCATCCAAAATATGAAACATTTAGGGATAAATCTAACAAAAGATGTGAAAGATTTGTACAATAAAAGCTATGAAAAAGACCCAGGAAAAATGAAATGAGACCTAATTAAATAGAGAGACATTCTGTGTTCCTGAACTGAAAGACTCAATATTTTCAAGAAATCAATTCTCCCTAAGTTGAGCTATAGATTCAAAGCAATTTCAATTTAAAAAAAAAGTCTGCTGGGATTTTTTAGGGAAGGTAGGCTAAAAATTGGCAAGCTAATTCTAAAATTCATATGGAGATGCAGAAGACCAAAAATAGCCAAAACAACTTTGATAGAGAACAAAATGGGAGGGCCAGCATTATCTGACTTCAAGACTTATAGTAAAACTATACTAATCAAGACAGTGTGGTATTAGAGTACTGATAGACAAATAGATCAATAGAATTAAATGTAGTGTGCAGTAGTAAACCCACACATATGTGAAAAACTGATGATCTACAAAGGTACCAAGACAATTCAGTAGAGAAAGAAGAGTCTTTTCAACAAAGATGCTGAAACAATTGGATATCCATGTGTGTTTTATATATATATATATATATATATATATATATATATATATATATATATCTTACACATCTTACATAAAAATTAACTCAAAATGGATCATGGACCTAAATGTAAGACTTCTATAAAATTTCTACCAGAATACATGAGGAGAAAACCTTTGTGACCTTATGTTAAGTAAATAACTCTTAGATACAACATCAACACAGCAATTCATAAAAGAACAAATTGTCAAACTGGACTTCATCAAAGTTAAATACTTCTACTCTCCAAAATACACTGTTAAGGGAATAAAAAGACAAGCCCCAGTTTGGGAAGAAGTATTTGCAAATGCTTGTAAAAGATTTAGATTTATCTAGAATATTAAAAAAAAAAAAGATTAAAACTCAGAAATAGAAAAACAAACAACCCAATTAAACAAAGAACAAAGATTTTAAAATATACTAAAGAAGATACACAGAAGATAAGCACATGAAACAATGATCAGCATCAGTAGTAATGAGGGAAATGCAAATTAAAACCACAATGAGATACTACTGCATATGTGTTAGAATGGTCAAAATTCAAATGACTGACCATATCACATGTTGGTTAGAGTGTGGAAGAACTGGAACTCTATTATGGTGCTAGTGAGAATGTTAAATTGTACAATCGATCTGTAATACAGTTTGGCAGTTTCCTAAAGAACTAAAAATACATCTACCATATGATCCAGCTATTTCACTCCTAGGTATTTACCAAGAGAAATGAAAGCACATGTCCATAAAAAGACTTGTGTGTGAATATTTATAGCAACATTATTTGTAATAACTCCAAACAAGAAACAATCTAAATGTCAATCAACAAGTGAATGGATAAAAGACTGTGGTATATCCAAACAATGGAATACTCCTCAGCAACAAAGAATGAACAATTGATATATGTTATAAAATAGATAAATCTCAAAATAATTTTGTGTGATTTAAAGAAGCCACACAGAAATGCTTATATACTAAATGAGTCAACTTACATAAAATTCCAGAAAATGAGAACTAATTCACAGTGACAGAAAGCAGAAATGTGGTTACTTGGGAGTGGAAGCAGGAGGTGAGGAAGAGTGAAAGAGGAAAATCACAAAGGTATCTATGAATATCTATTACCTCCAAGCATTTCCTAGTCATGTGAAAACTTTGGAGGTAATAGATATTCTCATTATCTTCATTGTGGTGATGATTTCCTCTGTGTGTGTCTGTGTGTACATGAGATAAAATTTATCAAATTGTATATTTTAAATGTCTATTTAAAACATTTATTTAATGTTTTATTATAGGTCAATTATATACCTCAATTAATAAAAACACTATGCCATCAAAAATTGATTAAAGATCTGAAAATAATAATAAAATAGATGAACCTCTGACAAACTGGTCATGAAAAAAGAGAAACACACAAACAATATGCTAGAACAAAAAATAATATGTATAATGATGGGAAATATTAGAAATTTAAGTGGTAAATGAATAAAATCAATAATTTTATAATATATTTGAAAGCACATGAAATAGGTAGCTTTGTAGAAAAAATATAAAATTTATTCAAATGTAATAGACTACTTCGGTATATCAATAATTGCTAAATACATGGAGTTACTAACTAAAAACATTTTCATCTCCAACTGAAAAGGATCCAAGCCCAGATTGTTTTAAGGACAACTACTTTTGCCAGAACTTTAAGGGATAGATCATCATTGTCTTTAACTACTTTTTTCAGAGGACAGAAAAATAGAGAAAGCTCATTTTACATGACTTCTATTATCTCAAATAGTAGAACATGAAAAAAATTTATAGATAAATCTCACTTAGGGACAAAGATCAAAATTCCATATGATATAATAGTAAAATGAATTGTTTTAAGAAATGTTTCATCACGACCAATTAGTATATATCTTGGGAAAGAAAAAATATTTCAATATTTAAAATTCTAATTCACCACATTAAAATATTAATACAAAACACTTAATCAGCTCAACTGCTACTGAAAAGTTTTTAATAAAATTCAGCATACATTTACAATAAAATATTAGAAAAAGAAGAGAAAATCTTTATACTAAATCATAATCTTATGGTTAATATTCTTTATGGCAAAACTTCAGAAGCATTCTCTTTAAAGTACAAACAGGATAATGATGCTTGTACTATTTACAATAGGCAAGACTTGGAAGCAACCTAAAGGTGTATTGACAGATAAATGGATAAAGAAGATGTGAGATACACACACACACACACACACACACACACACACACACACACACACAGACAATGGAATACTACTCAGCCATAAAAAAGAATGAAATAAATGCCATTTGTAGCAACATGGATGGACCTAGAGATTATCATATTGAAGTAATTCAGAAAGTGAATTCAGTAATTCAGTATCATAGTGAAGTAATTCAGAAAGAGAAAGGCAAATATCATATGATATCATTTACATGTGGAATCTAAAATATGATACAAAGGAACTTATTTACAGAACAGGAACAGACTCAAAGAAACAGAAAACAAACTTATGGTTACCAAAGGGGAAAGGGGGTGGGGGATAAATTATGTGTTTGAGACTAGCAGACACAAACTACTATACATAAAATAGATAAATAACGACATCCTACTTATATAGCACAGGGAACTATATTCAATATCCTGTAATAAACCATAATGGAAAAGAATATGAAAAAGCACATATATATGTATATATATACATATATATGTATATATACATCTGAATGACTTTGCTGTACACCAGAAACTAACACAACTTTGTAAATCAACCTACTTCAAGCAATAGGTGTACAAAAACGTGAATCAACAAATTATTATAACTGAAAAGAGACCTTGAAAAGTTTGTAGGATATGATATTAACATATGAAATCAACAGCTTTTTGGTACACCTAAAATAACCAGATAGAAAATGCAATAGAAAGGAAGAACCTAGTCATAATAGCAAAAACAAAAAGTGTACAGCATCAAGAAATAAACATATAAAAAGTTTTTGTAAGATCGTTATAGAGAAAACTATAAAACTTTATTCAAAGATAAAAGAAAAACTGCATTATTAAAGGGATACACCATATTGAGGTTTGGAAAGACTCAATATCATACAGATGTCACCTCTTCCTAAATTCATTTGTAATTTCAGTTAAAATTTTAATTAAAATCACAAAATAATTTTCAATTAAATTTCAATTAAAATCACAAAATAATTTTTCATGAAATTAACAATTTAACTAATATGGGAGGATAGCCTAGGCAATTCAGAAAATGAACAAGGGAAAAGAGGAATTTGCCCTTCCAGTTACTAAAATTTATTATAAGGCAATAATAATTAAATCAATGTTACACTGACAGAGAGATAGAAAAATAAACCAATGGAATAGAATAAAAAACCAAGAAATATATGGAGCCAAAATTCATATATTCCCAGTCCTTGACCTAACTTCAATTATACCTTTGATAGGAGTGATTCCAAAAGGTTAATTTCATTTAATAAAAAATGCAATCTTCATGCTCAAATGTAACTTGTGTGTGAATGAGAATATTCAATAGCTAGCATCACCTTTATTAGAATTAAGTGCTGTTATCTAATGAGTCACATTCACCTTCCTGGAATTCAATTTCAAATTAAGGGAGCTTATCATACCCAGGCTATTTCTTGAGGGCAGTGGTTCTCAGACTTTAGGATGCATTAGAATCATCTGGAAGACTTATTAAAACACAGATTGCTGGGCCCTTCCCCCCAGAGTTTGTAATTCAGTAGGTCTGGGGCGTGGCATCTAAGAATTCACATTTCTAACAAGTTCCCAGCTGGTGCTGATGCTACTGCGAACCACTGCCCTAAGGTGTCATTGGGTGTCCAGTGGAAGTCAACACAAATGCACATGACGTTATTTCTTGGTTTTAAACAAGTGTAAAATGCAATTAACTAGTATCTACTACTAGACCCCCTAGATAGATATTAGTGCATTTATTAGAACTTATTATTAGTCAATACTTCCATGCAAGTGGTACTCCACTCAATATGCATTCAATTTAACTAATCATGGCCCATACCCTGAGAACCTTTCAACTCCTGGGGCTAGGGATCATGTTTTATACTAGATTTTGCCCTCACTGTACCCAGTCCAGAAGTCAACAAATAAACATCTATTGAGTACCTGCTGTGTTCTATGAACTGTGCTAGATATAAGATGTAAGTGTGAAAATTAATAGGCTGTGGTCTTATAGGAGATAATGACACATAAAGACATAATTTCAATGTCATATGGTGAATAGTTAGATCATTTGTATGAGAGTATGCTGATGAGGAGCTTTAGCCCAACTCAGCCAAATGACAGTCTTAAATGATGAATAAGTGTTGGTTAAAAAGGGATATGAGGGGCTTCCCTGGTGGCGCAGTGGTTGAGAATCTGCCTGCCAATGCAGGGGACACGGGTTCGAGCCCTGGTCTGGGAGGATCCCACATGCCGCGGAGCAACTAGGCCCGTGAGCCACAACTACTGAGCCTGCGCGTCTGGAGCCTGTGCCCCGCAACAAGAGAGGCCGCGATAGTGAGAGGCCCGCGCACCGCGATGAAGAGTGGCCCCCGCTTGCCGCAACTAGAGAAAGCCCTCGTACAGAAATGAAGACCCAAAACAGCCAAAAATAAATAAATAAATATTTTAAAAAAAAAGGGATATGAGAAGTGTAATCTTGACAGAGAAAATAACATAGACATATGGATAGAGGTGTGAAACAACTTACACATAGGGTATGTGTAGGGCACCAAAAGTAATTTGGTACAAGTAGAGATTAAAGTTTCAGGCAGGTTGGTGAAGGATATGAAGAAATTGACCAGGCCTCAAAGGACCGTATGTGCATTTTAGAGAGTTTGAAATCTATTCTATAGGCAACGGGAGTCTTCAAAGGATTTTAAGTATGAAAGTGGTATAGTCATATTTGAGTTTCTGATAGCTGCCTTAGTTATAGGGTAGAGGATGATTCAGAAGGAAACAGAAGGCAAGCAAGAGATTGGGTTGTTACAATCAAGGAGTGGTAAAATGGATGAAGAAGAAGAAGAAGAATTTTGGATATATTTTAAAAGTAAAACTAGCAGTACCCAATAATTGTTTAGACGTCAAGTTTGATGTAGAAGGAAGAGTCTAGGGTGTTTTCAAGGTTTCAGTTTGAGTAACTATAGATAGTGAGAATGGGAATAAAGAAGAATGAGCAAGTTGAGAGAGAACTTGATACACTCCATTTGAAATATTCTGAGATACCATTGAAATACCTATATGGTTGTGTACCTGTTCCTTAAGCAAGTATTGAATGGAAGAATGGATCTTCCTAAATTATTCAATAAAGCAAAAGGCAAGATTCTGGGAGTGAGGGAGTGGGTGGGGGACTTGAGGAGAGGAGTCACGGAGGTGAGTCAGAGAGAATGCTGGCCAGAGACAGGTAAAGGGATGAGCAAGGTTGACGACCACGCATTTGTTGTGGCATCGATCAGACCAACTGGTTGATTTACAGAAATTAGTTTTATAAGCATTTAATTACTAAACACGTGAATTCTGAGGAGAGAGGGCAATAGGTTTGTTTGGAATGTGGATGAAGGGTCGTTTGCTCAGTTCCCTTGAGTCACGACAACTTCTGGTAGAAAGTAGGATTTTCCAAAAGCCCTGAAGAAAAGCAGATGGCATAAAATCTAAGAACAGGAAAAGAGTGTGTCACCTGCCTGTGTGAGAAAAGCATGCACAAGGAAGTGGAAATTCAGATAAAAGAAGTGATGAATGTGACCGTGTGGGAGGCCGCACAGCCCATTTAAGAGTAAGAACTTTGGAGGCAGAAAGAATGTAAGTTCAAATCCCTCTTCTATAGCTCACTGGAGTTACCTATCCTCTTTACTCCTCAGTTGCTTCTTCTGTGAAACGGAGATAATGACATCTCTTCGTGGGGTTGCTGTGAGGGCTACATGAGGATTACATGTGCAGTGTTCTTAGCCCAGGGACTGTGCCATGATAAAGGGTCAGTGAAGGACACATGGCAGCTTTCTGGGCAGAGGGAAGGTTGGCAGGGAGGGAGGAAAGGTCTGTCCTGGCTGATGCTGCTCAGGGCTTTGCACTGGAGGCTGAAATTCACAGCAGCATTTCCAAGAGGGTAGAGATGATTTTGATGTGCCTAAATTATGTTTTCTTTATTGTTATTTCACCATTTAAAAAATTTATGCTAGGGTTGTGTGATCTTGGTGGTTTCTAGATCTGACAGGCACCCAATGCATTCTTGTTAGGAGGACTGAGGTAGGGGCAGAGGACAAAGGAACCAGGGCAAACATGAGCATTGCAGACTCCCTGCAGGCAGGTGATGGTCTGAAGGAGGGTCAGAGTCACATTGGTGGTAATGTGGGCTTAGTAAAGAAATTGAACATGAGACTGAATTGAATTGAATTGAATTGATATGGTTTCTGAGGGACAGTAGACGATGTGGGGAGAAAGCTTCAGAATTCTGTAATGCTTAGCTTTGAGGAGGAAAGGAAAAAGAGGGCACCTTAATCAGGTTTCTTTCTTAGAAATAAGGGCAAAATGGTGGTGTCACCCACAGCAAAAATGGAACTTGGAGGAGCAGTGTGCTTTAGAATAAATGTGACCAGCTTGAACTCCACTCGATTTATCCACTCCCAGACGCCCAGGGTCTGCCCGTTATAACTACAAAAACATTTGCGGAACGTAGTAAGTACAGGTGCAGAGTTGCTCTTCAAGGAAGCTTACAGTTTCAGTGAAATCCAAGTAATGTAACTCTATTTACAGCCTATTTCATATCTGGTAAAAAGTCCAATACTTACTATCATAATAGCTATCATTTTCTCAGCCCTATGTATATTCTAGGTTCTGGGCTAAGTACTTTACAAATGTCATCTATATCCTTAAACTACACTGAAAAATGAGTATAGTGATGTCCACCTTATAGAGGAGAAGACATGAGATTAAGAAATTTACCCAAGGCCACATAGATAGTCAGAAGAGAAAGAGCAGGAAATCGCTCTTTTTCTTTTCTTTCTTTTTTTTTTTGGGGGGGGGGAGAACATTTGCCCTTTAATTTCCATTTGAAATCAGTTTCTTTAAATATTTTAGTTACAAGTTCTGAATAGTGAAGACATAGTAGATGCTGCAGGCACTCGGTACTGGCTCCCAGCCCTTCCCTCCACCCTAAGCCCCAGGCCTTGCTTCTTCCCTCAATATTCAAACAGGTACTCTGCACTAAATAAATAGCTCCTGGTGTCAAATGTCAGCAGCCTCAGGCCTGGACGCAGCTGGATACAAAGAGATGAAGCCCAGTAGCTTTCACAACAAGATGTGTGCATTTAACCATGCTCCAAAGAATTCCAATGATTGTGCCCAGACCCAAGGCAGCACCTCAGAGGTGACATCAGCCATTTCCCCATGGTGTACTAGAATCTTGGGGTGGTTTTCACCACAATCCATCCTCCCCCAGACCTGTGTTCTCAGGAGGAAGAGCTAAGGCCCCACTCCCTAATGGCCATGATATAGGAAGGAACAGATCCGCCTCTTCAGCCTGCAGAACCAAATCTGTCTGACACCAAAGCTTGTGCACTCTGCCACATATGGCTGTCAATGCCTGTGAGTTCACCCACCCTTGACCTTTCGATCTAGACTCTGCATTGTGGTTCCCATAGGACTTGTATTTTATACCACTGATCCATGATCTTCCTGACTTCTCTGTAATTATTTTTTCCATCTGTTTTGGATCTCTTATTTAAATAAATGAACTTAGCCAATCCAGAAGTCTTCCTCTTGAACCCGGGCAGGAAAACACAAACAGAACAAAACAAATGATGGTGTCATTTTTCCTGTGTCCTGGCTTGTGCTGGTCTTTTCTAGAGGCAGAGAAAGGGGCTCCCAGATGTTTGACAGTAAGAAACAAAAAGGCTAACCTGACCAAAAAATCTCTTTGGTAGTTTTCTCTTCCAGAACAACTGATCAAATGTGGCTATAGCTTAACCCTTTTGATTATGATGGTAACTATTCATACAACAGAAAGCTTTTCTAGGAGCGGTAACTCAGTAGTCCATTGTCAACAATTAAAAAACTTAACTGGAAATAGTTTGCAGGATAAGAGGAAGGTTTTAAGAAATGTGAGCCGATATCCACAAGGTTTGTCAGGAGAGAGGTGAGAGAAGGACATGTGTAGGAGGAGCTCCGGAGAAGGGCAATCCATAGCAGATCACCTCAGTGTCCACTTAGCGTGCTGGTCATTGCGTCTGTGTGAAGCATTGGGCTTCCAAAAGGAAGAGAAACAAAGCATGCAGAGCGGGTGTGGTGGCACTGAAGGCCAGCTTCCCCTCGGGCCAGCTCCACGATTTGCTCCTACAATCCCCCACTCCCACTCCAATTAAGAGCTGTTTCTCTTTAATGCATTTAGTTAAGGAGCAGAAAAAGCCAGAGGAAGTAGAAGGATCAAGAAGGAGAATTTGCAGCTCCTGTTAAGCCGCCCTCCATACCTTCTTAGTAGTTCTTTGTACTTATAGGATCACTTCAAACATGTACATTTTAAAATACAAATCCTGAAATATAATGGAAAACCTCAATGCCAAGGAGAAGGGGTAATGATTTTGCAGAATGTGGATGAGTGAGAATTAAAGTCCCCAGAGCAAGGCCACAGACCTGTGAGGGCTTACCGATACCAGTCAGGACCCCGGGGGGCCCTCCTGGGTACAAAAGCCTTTCTTTGCACCCTGTTTTCTTGTTTGCAGGAAAAAGGCTTCAGCCTCTTGGGCTTTCCCTGAATAGCAAAGGGCAGATTCAAACAGTTACTAATTAGGGAAGGGAGGAAATGCAGAAAGAAACCCTGGTGCAGGATGGGCCAGGGTCCTCCGTCCCCCCTCTGGGGATATACACAGCAATCTGATACATATCTCTGAATTCTCTGGCCCCTACCCAGGCGGAGGATGGTAACTTCAGTCTGAGCACAGGCACAGGGACCCCAGACTGGTTGGAACCATAAGGCTGATGACTGAGATTCCTGGAACACCACCCCATTACCTCACCACCAACCACTCAGAAGAAAGTCACACACCCTGCAGCCCTCCCCCCCAAATTTTTTCTATAAAAGCTCTTCCCTGAAAACCACTGGGGAGTTCAGGCTTTCTGAGCATGACCTGCCCATTTTCCTTGCTTGGCCCTTGTGATACAATTTTCTGTGCGCCAAACTCCAGCATTTAGGTTTGTTTGGCCTCACTGTGCATTGGGCACGTGAACTGGGGTCTGGCAACAATAATGATAAAGAGGCTGTGGATATAACACCAAGTGAGTTAAGGGGGTCTCTGAGGTTTACTGAGTGTGAGTCAACTCAGAATAATAAAAGAGAAGGCTGTAAAAATCAGGACTGCATGCAACGTGGACCTGCAGACCAGAATCTTTTCTGTCTTTCTGGAATTGTGTAGACCAGCTAGATGGTCTACACAGGCACAGAAAGAGGTAAACAGAAGGCCCAGGCTGGACCCACTATCACAGAATCCTGACAAGAAGAACCTATGGACCATCACTGATGAAGAACATTCTTCAGCCTTCAAGTGAACCAGACCTGGAGTGCCCAAACTAAAGAGAAGAAATGACCTTAATTTTTATAAAGATACCCAGGAAGGGTAAAACCACAGACAGTCTAAGGGATTCATTTCACTGGAAGACAATTAACATTATTAAGAAAGGCTTTTGTATTATTATCTCAAACCGTGTCTTTGAGATAATCTTTCTATTACTAAGAAGAAAAAAATTAGCATCAGTGTTTTCTACAGTCATATTTTCACCTGGTTCCCTGCTTATCTTTCTAGTTAAGTGAAGGCTTTAAGTGAGAGAAAGGTCTCATAGCCTCATTAGATTTATTTTGTTTATTTTCTGTCTTGCTTCACAAGCTCTAAGAGGGAAGGCATTATTTTTTTTGTCCTGTTTTGTTTACCACTATTCGCAGAGTCTAGAAATAGTGCCTGACACTTAATAGACATTTAGACATTCAATAAATGTTGAAATAATTTCAATATTTGAAATTGAAATTATTCAATTTGATTAGATGACTTGCAATATCATCTAATCACTCTCCTTGCCTCCTTACACTTATATAATATACCCTTACCTCTGAAGACAATCTTTATAAAACATGAACCTTGATGACAGTACTCTCCTTTCTCAAACTTTTCAAAGGACATACATGGTTTAGGAGAAAACCTTTATTTTTATTTTTTATTTTTTTTTAACCTTTATTCTTTAATAAGCTATTCAAGGCACTTTGCTGTACACCTGAAACCAACACAATACTGTAAATCAACTACACTTCAATTAAAAAATTAAGGGAAAAAAAATAAGCTATTCAAGGGCCTCTGTATTCTGGAAACAGCTTATGTCTCCAAATTCCCTTGCCAAGGCCTTTGTGCCTTATGCACCGGGACTGTGGTTGGCCTGGCTGACGCATTCTCTCTGCCTAGGACACCCCCTCTCCAACTTCCTTCTTCTCTTAGCAAACTCTTATTTGTCCTTCAAGATTCAGAACGAATGTCACTCCTTCTGGGAAGTCTTCTTAGACTAACCCTAAATCTGGGTTATTTACTTTGGCACATAAAACTACATAAATGCTTCTATCAACATGTTTATAATATACTGGATGATGGGCTCGTATGTTTGTGCTTTCTACTACTGTGTTCCTTATAATTACCTCTAGGTTAGGTACTGTGGCTTAGTCGTTTTTTTGTATCCCCAGTGCCAGATAGTGTGTTTGCCGCAAAATCGGCACTTGATAAATATTTGGGGATAGGAACACTGAAAACACTGTGGAATTAGTGACATTTAAAAAATGTTTTTAGTCAAATGTTTATTTTGGCTTGTAAATCAATGTTATTTTAAAATTATGTTGATGATCACTGCAAGTTTCATCTATTAAGTACTACATGACACACAGTCTATCTTCACAAGTAATTAGTTTTCTTTTTTTTATTATGGTAAAATATACGTAAGATGAAATTTAACTTTTTAACCATTTTTAAGTATACAATGCAGTGGCAGTAAGTACATTCACAATTCTGTACAACCTTCACCATTACTCATTTCCAGAACTTTCCTATCATCCCAAACAGAAATGCTATACCAGTTAAACAATAACTCCCCGTTTCCTCCTGTCCCGAGCCTCTGACAACCTCTACTCTGCTTTCTGTCTCAATGAACTTGACTACTCTAGGTACCTCATATAAGTAGAATTATATAGTATTTGTTCTTTTGTGTCTGGATTATTCACCTAGCAAAATGGTTTTAAGGTTCATGTATGTTGTAACATATATCAGAATTTCATTCCTTTTTAAGGCTGAATTATAATCCATTGTATGGATATACCACATTTGGCTTCTCTAATTCATCTATTGATAGGTATCTGGTTTGTTTCTACCTTTTGGCTATTGTGAATAGTACTGATATGGAGATTGCTATACAAGTATCTGTTTGAGTCCCTGCTTTCAATGCTTTGGGACATATACATAGGAGTGGAATTGATGGATCATAAGGTAATTTTAACCTGTTTAACTTTTTGAGGAACTGCCAAACTGTTTTCCACACTGGCTACAACATTTACCTTCCCATCAGCAATGCACAAGGGTTCCAATTTCTAGGAGTCCTCAACACCACTTGTTATTTTCCATTTTTAATAATGGCCATTCTAAGGGGTGTGAATCAGTGACATGTTGAAGGCATGAAAATTTAGGTTTTTGCAATGTTAATATGTTCAATTTTGAGAATGAAATTTGAGTGATAAATCGTTATGCTTAAATTGTGAACAATCAGAAATTCACTCTTATTTATAAAACCCTTTCCCCCAGTTTAGGTATAGTTTTGCAAAAAAGTAGAGATTATATATATATATAAAATATGGAAGTAAAAAGTAGGAGGGAAAATGATAATATTCTCATGACCTGTCATTCAGCGATTTCCTGAGTTAATAACCTTCACAGTGTACTCCATAGGCACTTCTGAAAACATATTTAATTGACAAATGTATGAAGCAGGACTGCTCTAGTAATAATATCCCATGAAACTTGTTCCATATTTTTGCATTAGTTTGAGCAGTTTTATGATTTCAAGATTGGAAAAAAAGCTTACAGAAAACCACACATACGCAAATGCTGTGGATGTGAAAATATGCATAGAAAAGGTTGCTTATTTTTATAAAATTTTTTTACAGCACATTAAGGCAAAACCAATGTTATTGCAATGTTAAAGTTCATAATTTCAGCAATCTATTAAGGCCTCTAGAGGAGCATTAGTTACAGCAGGGAGCTCCAGCACTTTTGAGAGCTGCCAATGGAGGAAGGTTTCTCTCTCACAGACTTAACTGAGGGAAGTGTTTAATAGGAGGAATTTTAGAAAGTGACTACAGTACTCTTTGAAGGCAATCAAATACTCAGAATTGGTTGATTTATAGGAACTTGGCCTTAGTGTCCTAAAATGAGTCATCAGCAGACAGCAGTATTATCAGGAGACAAGAAGTAGGAAGGTGATCGTGCCTGACACTGTATGCTGGTACCATATAAGTACCATCTGCAGTTGTAAGATTCTGTGAACTTTATCATATAGTTATGCAACAAAATCCTTCTTATTATGACCCTATGAAGTAGGCATTGCTGAGACAGTCACCTCCATTTGGGGGAAGCAGACCCCGAGGCCTAGAGTAGTATCTTCCCCTAGTTCACATAGCTTGTATCACCAGAGAAGATGGGCAATGTGTATTTGTAGAAGATGCGTGAGCTTTGGAGAAAGACACAGTCAGGTTCAAACCCCAGCTCTGGCACTCTACAGTTGTTTCCTTGGAAAATCTCCTTAAGTATTTTAAGTCTCAGTTTCATCTCCTGCAAAATGAGATTAATAATATCTATCTCACAGCACTGTTTTGAGAATACATTTTTAATAAAGGGAGTTATTCTGTTACATTTCTCCCAGCCACACCCATGTCAGATATCACTAATCAATCACAGCACACTTTCACACGAAGCGTGGGGCAACCTCAGAATCCTTCTCAAGCTAGCAGGGTGGGCAGCTATACCAGCTGAACAGGGTAGGCAGTAGAGGTGGTGCTTCTTTGTCGCCCTGGTCCTCAGAGCTGCGCTCACTGCCGTTTGTGTTGGCCCTCTAGCTGCCCCGCAGGAATGTTCTTTATCAGCTTACATGAAAATCCAAGACATTTTGTAGCTGGGTCCATTTGCTTGCTCCCTCGTCCTCCTTCCTCCCCTCTGTTGATACTAAGCTAATCTATTCCCACCTGCCTGTGACACTATCCTTGAGTCTGCAAGAGGCAAAGAGAGGAGGAGAAGTTAAATAGTTAAATGGAGGAGGAGCATGGGAAAGGAAAAAAATACCCAGACCAACTTGGGTCTTTGCTCTTTTTTTCTAATTTTTCTGGTTCTATTGACATTTTTCATTTCAGATTTGTCTGGTAACAGTACAGGTATACCTTGTTTTACTGCGCTTCACAGATATTGTGTGTGTGTGTGTGTGTTTTAACAAAAATTGAAGGTTTGTGGCAACCCTGTGTTGAGCAAGTCTATTGGTGTCATTTTTCCAACAGTATTTGCTCACTTTATGTCTGTGAGTCACATTTTGGTAATTCTTTCAATACTTTAAGCTTTTCATTATTATTATATTTGTTATGGTGAGCTGTGATCAGTGATCTTTGATGTTACAATTGTTTTGGGGCACCACAAACCACACCCGTATAAGCTGGAAAACTTAATAAATGTTGTGGGCGTTCTGACTGCTACGCTGACTGGCTATTTCCTCATCTCTCACCTTCTCTTCAGGCCTGCCTAATCCCTGAGACACAAAGATCTTGAAATTAGGCCAATTAATAACTTTACAATAGCCTCTATGTATTCAAGTGAAAGGAGAGTCACATGTCTCTCATTTAAATCGAAAGATAGAAATGATTAAGCTTAGTGAGGAAGGCATGTCAAAAGCTGAGACAGGCCAAAAGCTAGGTCTCTTCCACCAGACAGTTAGCCAAGTTGTGAATGCAAAGGAAAAAATCTTGAAGGGAATTAAAAGTGCTACTCCAGTGAACACATAAAAAATAAGAAAGTGAAACAGCCTTATTGCTGATATGGAGAAAGTTTTAGCTGTCTGGATAGAAGATCAAACCAGCCACAATATTCCCTTAAGCCAAAGCCTAATCCAGAGCAAGGCCCTAACTCTCTTTAATTCTATGAAGGCTGAGAGAGTTGAGGAAGCTGCAGAAGAAAAATTTGAGGCTAGCAGAGGTTGGTTCATGAGGCTGAAGGAAAGAAGCCATCTCCATAACATAAAATACTTCACCTTGCAAGGTGAAGTAGCAAGTGCTGAGGTAGAAGCTGCAGCAAGTTATCCAGAAGCTCTAGCTCAGATAATTCTTAAAGATGCCTACACTAAACAACAGATTTTCAATGTAGATGAAACAGCCTTCTATTGGAAAAAGATGCCATCTAGGGCTTTCATAGCTAGAGAGGAGAAGTCAATGCCTGGCTTCAATGCTTCAAAAAACAGGCCGACTCTTGTTAGGGGCTAATGCGGCTGGTGACTTGAAGTTGGATCCAACACTCATTTACCATTCTGAAAATTCTAGGGCCCTTAAGAATTATGCTCGATCTACTCTGCCTGTGCTCTATAAATGGAAAAACAAAGCCTGGATGACAGCACCTCTGTTGACAACATGGTTTACTGAATATTTTAACGCCACTGGTGAGGCCTAGTGCTCAGAAAAAAGATTCCTTTCAAAACATGACTGCTCATTGACAAAGTACCTGGTCACCCAAGAGCTCTGATGGAGATATACAATGAGAGTAATGTTTTCATGTCTGCTAACACAACATCCATTTTTCAGCCCAAGGATCAAGGAGTAATTTTGACTTTTAAGTCTTATTATTTAAGAAATACATTTTGTAAGGCTGTAGCTGCCATAGATAGTGATTCCTCTGATGGATCTGGGCAAAGTCAATTGAAACTTTCTGGAAAGGATTCACCATTCTAGATGCCATTGAGAACATTCATGATACATGAGAAGAGATCAAGATATCAAGGTTAACAGGAGTTTGGAAGAAGTGGATTCCGACCCTCATGGATGACTTTGAGGGGTTCAAGACTTACAGATATTGAAAACAAACTTATGGTTACCAAAGGGGAAATGTGGGGAGGGGGAAAGCATAAATCAGGAGCTTGGGATAAACATACACACACTACTACATGTAAGATAGATAACGAACAAGGACCTACTGTATAGCACAGGGAACTCTACTCAATATTCTGTGATAACCTATATGAGAAAAGAATCTAAAAAAGAATGAATATATGTATAACTGAATCACTTTGCTGTACACCTGACACTAACACAACATTGTAAATCAACTATACTCAAATAAAATCCAAATATTAAAAAAAAATTCAGTGGAGGAAGTCACTGCAGAGGGGGAAATAGCAAGAGAACTAGAATTAGAAATGGAGCTTGAAGATATGACTGCACTGCTGTGTCTCATGATAAGACGTTAATGGATGAGGGGTTGCTTCTTATGAGTGAGCAAAGAAAGTGGTTTTTCTTGAGATGGAATCTACTCCTGGTGAAGATGCTGTGAAGATTGTTGAAAGGACAACAAAGGACTTAGAATATTACACAAAGTTAGCTGACAAAGCAGAGGCAGGGTTTGTGAGGATTGACTCCAATAATGAAAGAAGTTCTGCTGTGGGTAAAATGGTATCAAAGAGCATTGCATGCTACAGAGAAATCTTCCATGAAAGGAAGAGTCGATCTCTGAGGCAAACTTCACTGTTGTCTATTTTAAGAAATGGTCACAGCCACCCCAGCTTTCATCACCTACCACCCTGATCAGCCAGCAGCCATCAACACTGGGGCAAGACCCACTACCAGCAAAAAGATTACAACTCAGTGAAGGCTCAGATCATATGGTTAGCATTTTTCAGCAATAAAAAATCTTTTAAATTGAGGTATGTACATTGTTTTTGTTTGTTTTTAACATAAGGCTATTGAGAATCCTTAACAGACTACAGTATAGTGTAAACATATAGTGTATATATAACTTTTTTTGCACTGGGAAACAAAGGAATTTGTGTCTTGTTTTATTGCGATATTTGCTTTATTACATTGGTCTGAAATCAAATACACAATATCTCTGAGGTATGCCTATATTCACTGAAATAGTCAAGTCCCTCAACCTGAAGGTTAGCTGTTATACAAGTATTTGTAGAAAGAAAAACAGAGGCACTGCTCTGTTCAAGGCCTAATAAATGAGACATAAATGAAAGTGGCAGACAGCTTGAGTTTGGCACCCTTGATGAATCTGGGGTTATAAAAATGAATTCTTGCATTTTAACCTATATGTAATTTTTTGAAGTAGTCAACTTTTCTTGTATCCTTTAATCTTTTTTTTTTTTTTAGAAATTCACGTTATTTATTTATTTATTTATTTATTTTTGGCTGTGTTGAGTCTTCGTTTCTGTGCGAGGGCTCTCTCTAGTTGCGGCAAGTGGGGACCACTCTTCATCGCGGTGCGCGGGCCTCTCACCGTCGCGGCCTCTCTTGTTGCGGAGCACAGGCTCCAGACGCGCAGGCTCAGTAGTTGTGGCTCACGGGCCCAGCTGCTCCGCGGCATGTGGGATCCTCCCAGACCAGGGCTCGAACCCGTGTCCCCTGCATTGGCAGGCAGATTCTCAACCACTGCACCACCAGGGAAGCCCCCCTTTAATCTTATGATCAAAGAATGTACATTTTAAAAAATATTTCAGAGTTGAGGTTTCATTTTCTCTGAGTTACACTGGGAAGAAAACAGGAGTTCTTATTTGCCCTAATAGTAAACAAAGAAAATGTTATCCCTCCAGTCTTTCAGGCTCAAACGTGGCTGAAAGGATTTCACTTACGCTATGAAACAAAACAAAAACAGCTATCCCACTGGGTTTAGCAGGTATTTGTTAGCAACCGGCTTAAAATCTTCATTTGGAATTCTTCCTGACTTAGTGTTCAGATGATGAAGAGTTTTCTTATTCAACCCTCACACAGTGTTTGGCCATCTTCTACTCTACAGCCCTGGTTTGTGTCTCACACCATCTCCTAGATTCATTTGTCACCAAGGCTTGTCCTGGGCCACATTTCTTCCAGTGATTTCCATATAATACAGATGGAAAATGAATAGAATATCGTCTCAAAGTCTAGACATAATTAATCAGGTCTACTTCCTAATTCCTATACGTTGGTGTGTGGAACAGTGGAGACAGAGGGTACTATCTTGTAAGCTCTCAATAAATGGCTATAGATGTGTACTACCTGGGCTAGTACTGAGACCAACACACTTCATTTGAGGGTGTCAGTGGACTCAGGGTAATGGAAGACCCTAAGGAGTCCCTCAAAATCCTGAGACCACCCATTGGGCTGGGGAACCCAGTCTAACAGTCCTTTTTGACTACCATTTGGCTCTTGCTCTGCAAAGAACAAATCACTCCGGGGATAAGTAGGATGTTTTAAAAGCCTCATTTTTGTTTCTTAAATGTCTTCGTGAGTTGAAGGAACATTTAAAAATAAAAACAGACATTTCTCAACAATCACAGTTCAAAATGACATGTACACGTCTCCCTGCGGGCATTTTTAAAACTTAAAAAGCTTGTCATGTTGCCTTTTAAACAGAGAAGCAATTTGAAAATGAAAGAAAGCATTTAGCATTCCAAAATAGTGACCCTGAGTGTTGGCCTCCCTGGAGCGCTATCAAATAACCTTGGTCCACAGGACTGAAGAGTCAGAGCCTGTGAACATGGCTTATGTTAAAGGACCCACTTCGCAGATGTGCATCAATTCTGGTTACCGTTGGGGTGGACTCTGGGGAAAATTAGGAGAGACAAATTTATCTTCGGCATTTCCTGCACTATTGACACAGTGGAAAAGAACATGGGCTTTAGAGTCAGATTTGGATTTTCATTCTAGTTCCACCAGTAACTAGCTGAGAGACCTTGGACACTTATTTTAACCCCCTGAAGGGGTTAAGATGTAGTTGATTTCCACATAGCTAGCAGAATTACGATACCTACTTTGCAATCTTTGTGTTCAGTTAAGATACGGGGCATGGAATGGTATTAGCACATGAAAGGTACACAGTGGGTGCTCATTCTTTCCCCTGCTCCCCTCCCCCACCTCCCCAGTACTGAGATCTCCACTCATGGCAGCCCTCCTGGGTCTTACTTAGCTGTATTTTAGGGTGGCATTCCCCATTAAAATTTACCTGCACTGTCCTTTAATTGTGTCCTCAGGTCCCTGTCTCTGCCAGGTAGGCTCACCACTGTGATATCCTCACATACAGCTCATGGATCGTTGAAATGGGTGCCAATGGGTCAACCTCTTACTCCTCCCAACTAAGTGTAATATTTTATCTAGAACCTTCAGAAAAATTATGTCTGAATCCAAAGGAATGCCTATGATGGGAAGAAATTCGGGCAAAGCAGGGAGTTAGTTTAAGAATATGTGTGTATGGGGTCATTTTTCAGCATTCACCCTTCAGAGTACATACACAAGTGCTTCCCTTCTGCTTCAATACACAGGGCTGAGCCTTGGTGCTGGTAACCTAACAGTAGATTGATAAGACTAGTGACCAAGTGTTTGCAATGCATATTCTCGAGGTCTCTCCGACCCAAGGCCTCTGCTTACCCTACACTCTTGAAGCTGGAATACTTAGGTCTCACCTAGAGGTTCAGCCCCACCCAGGACCCAGGAACACTCATGATTTCTAGCAAAGCCAGTAGAGGACACTTGCCCTGTCAAGCTCTCAGGGTCTGCACCCTTCTGACCCAGCAGCTGGCCCTGTTCTGGCCTATGACAGTTCCAGTGCTGGCCTTTTCCTTTGTTCTTCTGTTACCAAGTTCCGCCTTGCCTCTCACTTTCGGTAACTGAGTCCCTGTTTGGTGGCTCCATGATGACCTCAGACACGCCCTGCTTGATATTCCAGTTCCTCCAAAGTTATCACTGAATTTCCCTTCCTCCTGGGCCAGGCTTTCCCACTTCCTGTTCTCTCAGGACCTAAGGTTCTGTCCCTGACTTCTGCCCCTCCAATAAAGAGCGCACACCTGGGGGCTTCCCTGGTGGCGCAGTGGTTGAGAATCTGCCTGCCAATGCAGGGGACCCGGGTTCGAGCCCTGGTCTGGGAAGATCCCACATGCCGCGGAGCAGTTGGGCCCGTGAGCCACAACTACTGAGCCTGCGTGTCTGGAGCCTGTGCTCCGCAACAAGAGAGGCCGCGATAGTGAGAGGCCTGTGCACCGCGATGAAGAGTGGCCCCCACTTGCCGCAACTAGAGAAAGCCCTCGCATGAAACGAAGACCCAACACAACTAAGAATAAATAAATAAATTAATTTTTTTAAAAAAAGTTAAAACAAAAAAAAAAGAGCGCACACCTGGTTTGGGGATTTGTTGCATCATCAATATCAGTGAGACCATGAAACTGGCAGATACAAATAAGTGGTACCTTGCTGTAGCAGAAAAATGTACATTGAAGACTGAAAGGCAGCTGATGGTGAAAAGCATTAGCACTGATATCAGACAGACCTGGGGCTGAATTAGGCACAGCCTTACTAGTCCTAGCGATTTAGTTACTTTCCCCTGCTCTAGTTTCCTCATTTCAAAAACTGGACTAACAATATTTATCTCATAGAGTTGTTTCAAGGATAAAAATCACAAAATGAATATAAAATAATTAGCACAATGCCAGACACAGAGTAAATGCTCAAGAAAAATCAGATATTTTTATAAGTGTTATCACGATAATTATTTAATATTAGGTATGCATGAACACAAAAGAGGCGATTTCTGCCTGTGGACTTCAACTCATCCAAAAATGGAGAAGGCAAAGGTAACACAGGTTATATTCTTAAATAATCATAGTCTCTGAAGTTTGAGAGAAAAATTGGGAACTCAATTGACATGCAGGTTCTAGAGTGACCACATCAACAGACAGCTGCAGAACATGCAAGGGGGTTGCCTCCTAGCCAGGGAAGATATTTCCTTAAAAATGAAGAGGCAGCAAGACTAGAGCTAGGGATAAAGGTTTTGCTTTGGGATGAACCCGAAACACAGAAGTCAAGGAACTTTGAGATATTTAAAAATGACTGTCAAATATTTTAGGTTAGTTTTCAGCTGTATTTTGGAAGACCACATCCTAAGCTTCCAGAATTTAAGTCATTAGGCATTTCTAATCTCAGATATAAAAACTATACCTTTTACCCATGTAGTATTAATCATGTTTTAAATTTTCTATATTTTATGATATTTTGCTATCTTGGGGCCTTGCAGACCTGGGGAAGGACTGCCCTTCTCGGGGTTAGCCGATTCCTAGAGATAGCTAACAATTGCCGGTGGGCGTGCCTTTCATATGCAAACCAACCAATCCTGAATCCATACCTCCACCTGCTTCCTTTTACCAGGCCCTGATGTTGAGGATACTATCCCTCCTCTCTAAATCACTCCAGGGTCAGTTACCAGACAGCTAGAGACTCCCAGTATCCCAGAGTCTGCTGAAATCACTCAAACTACCCAGTCTTAACACCTGCTCAGCTGCTTATCCTGCCTCACCCATTCCTCCCGGCAACAAGCACAATAAAGTTTTGTGCCCATCCTTTTCTCTCACTCCTTTGCCTCCTGACCAACCCTGGTGCTTCCCCACGTAGCCGTGTGTGGTGTGCCGTGCCCCTTCCTCTGGAGAACCGTGAGTAACAAACTCTTATCTTTTCAATGGCATTTGTCTCCTGATCTGTTGGCCTCACCAAACCTGAATAACAACAAAATCCCAGGTACATTTTTAAACAACCTAACGGGAGAGAAATTTGTATTCAGAAGTCTCCAGTTTCTGGCTGGATCATCTTGGGCACTTGTATCTCAACCATTTAGAGCCTCAGTTTCTTCTTCTAGAAAAACTGAAATAACAGTCTTTACCTCACAGAGCCATGGGGAGGATTTGTACACATGAAACCACCCATCACTGTTAACGCTTAGCTAATGTTTGTCCCTGCATTTGTTCACTCACCTGGTCATTCATTGCTATCCACCTGTAACCTATAAACACTCTTCAATTATCACCCTGTTTGTGCTAGGTAATTCTGAGTAAATTCTGATATCTTTCCAAATGTCTATAGCTGCTAAGCACTGTCATAAAATCTCACTCTCTTTTTTAATGTGTGTGACCTCATTGGGTCCACTCGCCTTGGGTCCGTCGCTTGATTTCCGACACAGCTGCTCGAAAGCCATGCAGTTTTGGAAAAGGCCAGTCTCCCTGGTTCTGCTGACATCTATCAACCTTATCAAGCAATTCTGTCTGCAAAAGGAGAGTCAAAAACCTTCTGCCAGGCAGCAAAAGAAATCACATTTTTGGCAGATAATTAGTAAAATAAACATCCGAAAGCTGCAGATAATTTGTATTGCACTCCAGGCTTTGTGGATGTTTTATCGCCTACTCTCTTCTCATTAGAGGATGGGGCCGATAACTGCTAAAGTGGAGAGAAAGTTCCCGAAACCAGAGAGCCAATGTCCCCGCCGGACCGAAATCTCCATGAGGATCAATAGAAAGAAGGCAAATGATCAAAAAAACTGAGTGTGCCAGAGCTTCTGGGTGGGCCCAAGTCTGAGACAGATGGCAGATGAGGCAACCTCAGGGGAGACAGCCAATCCTGCATTTTTACTTGTATCCTGAGGAACCAGACCAAGGAGAAAACAGAGAACTTGCCAAGAAGTTTTGTGCAAAAGGAGCTGGCACCAACAGCAGGGTGGGGTCCATGCGAGATGGGGGCCATGGAGAGCCCAGACCCGCTCACGGGCTCAGAGTCCTGCCCACAGTGAGGCTCCTCTTTTTACAGACGTGGCTGATTCCATTGCGTTCGGGTAATGGTCACTTGAAATACTATTTTCAAAGAATTTTCTAAACTCCGAAGAGCTATATGAAGGAGGTTATTATGGGTTACAGAATTACTGTGCTTCCATCTCCTGCTTGAAGAGTAAGCATGAATGTTAAAAGTACACAGGTCAGGCTTCCCTGGTGGCGCAGTGGTTAGGAATCCCGCCTGACAATGCAGGGAACACGGGTTCGAGCCCTGGTCCGGGAAGATCCCACATGCCGCGGAGCAACTAGGCCCGTGAGCCACAACTACGCGTGAGCCTGCGCGTCTGGAGCCCGTGCTCCGCAACAAGAGAAGCCACTGCAGTGAGAGGCCCGCGCACCACAACGAAGAGTGACCCCTGCTTGCTGCAACTGGAGAAAGCCCACGCGCAGCAACGAAGACCCAAGGCAGCCAAGAATAATGAATAAATAAATAAATAAATAAATTTATTAAAAAAGAAAGCACACAGCTCTGGAAGCAGATTAAGTAGGTTCCAATCCCAGCTTTGCTACTTGCTTTCTGTGTGAACTTGAGCAAATGGTCTGATTTATTGATCTTCAGCCTCTTCCTGCACAATAAATAAAATATAGCTCCTGCCCCACTGGGTTGTTGTTACGGGTTAGAGGAGATTTGCATATAAGTCTCTTAGTACAGGGCCTGATGCATAGTAAGTGCTCAATAAATGTTACTGGTTAATATTTGCCCAGACTCCTTAGGTTTTTGATGTGAGTAAAATACAGGGCTTTTCCTGAGACCTGAGCCTCTGTTACCCAGACAAGGCTTTCTCTAAGTGTGGGTGTGTCTGTTAACTTTAATGGGAGGGTTAAGGGTTAAGACTAGGAAATTCCCATGATGGTAACAAGTTCCTGCAGAAGTGTTATAGTGTTTAACCTCATTGTTCTGATATTGTACCACATTCCATGTTGTTGTTATAGATCTTGGGTCAGAGTCTACAATTTAGTGATTTTTTTTTTTTTGAGTTAGTATGTATGCAGTAAAGCATTTCTCCACATAAATTCAGTTAAGCTTTTTGATGGCAAGCTTGAGGATGAGAGTGCCTTCTTATTTATTTATTTATTTAACCTTTTCTGTTCTTTGTTACAACAATCCCTCTATTGTGCATGTCTTGCGTGAAGGCTGCTCTCAGTAAGCCATGCCTCTAGTCACTGTTCAAATCAATAAGACATTCCTTTGTATTAACCTCCAACTATGTCTCTCTAAGCTGTGCAAATATTAAGAAAAATCAGGTGGAATTCTGACCTTAAACAAGTCCTGGAACTTAAATCTTCAATTTCTCCAATAATCAAAAGAAAAAGGTCCTAACAAGTACTTATTACTTTTCAAATTTCTATTCTTTTCCTGCCTTTTCAGGTCTCCAATAATCAACAATTTTATAATTGGTGTAGTACTCACTCTACATACTTTTCCTGATGGTAAGTATACTCACTATTAATTAGTTTGGGCCAGCAGTCTTGTGTGAGCAGCTAAAATACTCCCCCACCCCATCAGATATAATCCATTATCTGTCTGTGAATAAGAGCTCTCAGGATCTGAGGAGCAGAGCAAAATCAGGGGGTCAGGATATATATATTGAGGCAGAGTCCAGCTCCCATACTGGAAGGCTATCTGTGTAAGAAAAGTAGACATCACCAATGCAAAGTGAAGAGATGGAAAGAGGACTGGGCTTGCCGGACAACTGGTTTTCATCTGTAATGAGGACCTCTGTGTTCAGCGGCCAAGTCATATCAAACAGGATGCAGGCATTAATATACTCTGAATACTACAACGCTGTGTATTTTAAGGGACTATCAACACTATATTTACTGTTGATTTTATTACTTTATTGAAAACTGATAGACAAGAGAACTCACAATATGATTTAAAAGTTGTGTCTAAGCTACATGTAAAAGAATGAAATTAGAACACTCCTTAACACCGTATACAAAAATAAACTCAAAATGGATTAGAGACCTAAATGTAAGACTGGACACTATAAAACTCTTAGAGGAAAACATAGGAAGAACACTCTTTGACATAAATCACAGCAAGATCTTTTTTGATCCACCTCCTAGAGTAATGGAAATAAAAACAAAAATAAACAAATGGGACCTAATGAAACTTCAAAGCTTTTGCACAGCAAAGGAAACCATAAACAAGACGAAAAGACAACCCTCAGAATGGGAGAAAATATTTGCAAACGAATCAACGGACAAAAGATTAATCTCCAAAATATATAAACAGCTCATGCAGCTCAATATTAAAGAAACAAACACCCCAATCCAAAAATGGGCAGAAGACCTAAATAGACATTTCTCCAAAGAAGACATACAGACGGCCACGAAGCACATGAAAAGATGCTCAACATCACTAATTATTAGAGAAATGCAAATCAAAACTACAATGAAGTATCACCTCACACCAGTCAGAATGGCCATCATCAGAAAATCTACAAACAACAAATGCTGGAGAGGGTGTGGAGAAAAGGGAACCCTCTTGCACTGTTGGTGGGAATGTAAATTGATACAGCCACTATGGAGAACAATATGGAGGTTCCTTAAAAAACTAAAAATAGAATTACCATATGACCCAGCAATCCCACTACTAGGCATTTACCCAGAGAAAACCATAATTCAAACACACACATGCACCCGAATGTTCATTGCAGCACTATTTACAATAGCCAGGTCATGGAAGCAACCTAAATGCCCATCAACAGACGAATGCATAAAGAAGATGTGGTACATATATACAATGGAATATTACTCAGCCATAAAAAGGAACGAAATTGAGTCATTTGTTGAGACTGTCATACAGAGTGAAGTAAGTCAGAAAGAGAAAAACAAATATTGTATATTAACGCATGTATGTGGAACCTAGAAAAATGGTACAGGTGAGCCGGTTTGCAGGGCAGAAGTTGAGACACAGATGTAGAGAACGGACATATGGACACCAAGGGGGGAAAACTGCGGTGAGCTGGGGATGGTGGTGTGCTGAATTGGGCGATTGGGATTGACATGTATACACTGATGTGTATAAAATTGATGCCTAATAAGAACATGCAGTATAAAACAAACAAACAAAACAACTAATACTAAACTTTCATTGGGTTATTTGTATGGAAATATGTTAATATAAATGTTTCAGACACTACATGAAATTTCTAAAAATCTTATATGTTCTGGTATAATGTTATAAGTAATAATCCTAGTTATTACTTTAAAATGTATATCTCAGAAATAACTAATTTTCTTGTCAACTGCATTATTATGAACTTTCATCAAATCTTTAACTGTGGTCATTTTAAAGTCTTTTGTCATTTACAGACAGTTCTGGATGTACTCTGATGCTTTTGCAAATATGTTCCTATAAAAGGGTTTCATCTTCAAGAAATTTATGGAAAAGACTCTGACAAGTACAGGTTTCTGGTAACTGACTGTACTGCTGAACTGAATGAATAAGCATTTTCAGAACTCTAATGAAAAACTGATGAACTCATAAAAGTGCTAACAAAAGATCAAGATGAAAAAAAAAATTAATTACATGGGACTGAGTGAACTGATGATGAGTATAATTTTTGTGACTTTCTGTCTGAATTAAAAAAAAAAAATCCCACAAGGACTCAGAGGCAAAGAACATACAAATCAATTTTCACTGCAAAGTAAAGGAGCTGTTACAGTGGAGGATTACTGGACTGAATGTCAATATTATGACATAGTATGAGTGTGTTTCATGTTTGGTAATTGCAATCATTGCTGCTTTTGTTGTAGTCATCCATGTACAATGCTTGGTGTCAGTCTATTTATCTCTTGTAAAAATAAAATACAGTGTGTGTGTGTGTAAAAAAAATAAAAAATAAATAAAATAAAATAAACAGAGGGCACCTGGTTAAATTTGAAAAAAAAAAAAGTTGTGTCTAGATACTCTCAGAATGAAGTAAATTTCTATAGTGCTCTGAATTTTTTTGATAAATGAAATATATTTCAAATCTCCCAATTATTTTGAAAATAATAAAATATCACATCTGTAGAAAAGTTGAAAAGCAATTCAATGAACAGTCATTTACTCTTCACCAAGATTCTGCAGTTGTTAACATTTTATCACATATGTGCTCTCTCTCAGTCTCTTTTTATTTATAATTATTTAAAAGATATGAAAGTAAATAGCTTATATCATGATATCTCACTTCTAAATATTTCAGCTTATATCTCCTAAGAATATGACATTTTTCTAGCTAAGAAGTATTATCTCACCCAGAGAAATTAACATTTGTTCTGAAAAATCCAATGTACTGTCCATATTTAAATATCCCCAATTGACCCCATGATATATTTTATAGCAGTTTTAAAAATCCAGAATCCAATCAAGTTATCACGCTGAATTTGGTTGTTATGTTTCTTTAGTCTCTTTTAACTTAGAATATTCTCATCGACTCCTGCCTTTTTTGTTTTTCATGACATTGACTTTTTTTTGAAGAGTCCAGGAGCTTTCTTACAGAATGTCCCACACTCTGTATTTATTTGATTGAATTCTCATAACTACACTACTTTTAAACATTTTTGGCCAAAATACTACATAAGGTGATATTGTGTATGTTTTTCTATTTCAGATGAGGGGCACAACATGTCATGTTGTCCCTTCACTTGCAACTGTGATAACTTTAAGATTGGATTTTGCTGAACTATCTTAAAGAAAACACTAAAGAGCACTGGCACCAGGCTTCCCTGGTGGCGCAGTGGTTGAGGGTCTGTCTGCCAACGCTAGGGGACACGGGTTCGAGCCCTGGTCTGGGAAGATCGCACATGCCGCGGAGCAACTAGGCCCGTGAGCCACAATTACTGAGCCTGCGCGTCTGGAGCCTGTGCTCCGCAACAAGAGAGGCCGCGATAGTGAGAGGCCCGCGCACCACAATGAGGAACGGCCCCCGCTTGCCGCATTTAGAGAAAGCCCTCGCACAGAAACGAAGACCCAACACAGCCCAAAAAAACCATAAATAAATAAATAAATAATTTTTTAAAAAAGGGCACTGGCACCAAGCCTTCTAGCCATTTCCCTTAGCATGCTGCCCTTCTACAGCTCCCCACCGAGACATACCCCAGCTGACAATGCTGGGGACTAGGTAAGGCCATCCAGGTACACGACCAGTAAGGGTACTGGTGGAGAAACTTCCTTTTGGAGCCACCAGTTTGACTAATGACAGGCTAAGCCAATCCATCAAGAGAAAGCTTGACTGGCATTTTACCAAGAAAGGCACATGTTAAGACTTATCCCCGTAATACTAGATTCTTCCAGTAAAGATGGCAGGCCATGTACTGGCTGGTTCCCATTTCTGGGCATGACCAGGTGGGCAGTGATAAACCCACTGAAGCATTATTACCATTGAGTTTTGTTCTTTTAAAAATATATGCCAGGGCTTCCCTGGTGGCGCAGTGGTTGAGAGTCTGCCTGCTAATGCAGGGGACACGGGTTCGAGCCCTGGTCTGGGAAGATCCCACATGCCACGGAGCAGCTGGGCCCGTGAGCCACAACTACTGAGCCTGCGCGTCTGGAGCCTGTGCCCCGCAACGGGAGGGGCCGCAATAGTGAAAGGCCCGCGCACCGCGATGAAGAGCGGTCCCCACACCGCGATGAAGAGTGGCCCCCACTTGCCGCAACTAGAGAAAGCCCTCGCACGAACCGAAGACCCAACACAGCCAAAAATAAATAAATAAATAAATAAAGTAGCTATAAAAAAGACATTTATAAAAAAAAATAAAAATAAAAATAAAAATATATGCCAATCAACAATTTAAGCAACCAGATGACTGAAAGGCAGAGACCAAAAAAAAAAAAAAAAGAAAACAAAACTACAACGATGGGAGTCAACATTCTGTGGGTCACCAAGGCAAACATATAACCCCTTTACTGCCAGTGATGTAAACATGTCATTCCAACTTCTATCTGGGAGTTACAGAAGCTTGTCATTTTATGGGTCCTAAAGCTGCATACAACTTTGTCAGAACACTCTTTTCTCTGGACAGTTCCCTTAAAGTTGCTCAGGAGGGCAGGCCCAGAGAGTTTATCTCACTATGCATAATACATTGAAATGCAAGCCAAGAAGAAAGATGCAACTGGTTTACTTCCATCTTTCTGGCAAAAGATGTACAAGAAGAACAGAACATTTCACTCCACTGGAGAGAATTCATCAGAAGAGACTTGGACAAAGTGTGATCTTCAGGTCATGTGAATGAGCACAGTAGAAGACGGGGTTGTGCCCTCCTTGGTTCTACTTGACAAACGGTGAACGAGCACAGCTGTCTGTCTTCCTCCAACTTAACATTCCTGGTGCTTTCTAAAGATCTTAATTCTAAGTAGGATGAATCCAAGGAAAAGACTTAAGGGAGAAGGGGTTGCATTAGCAGTTTCACTGAGAGTAGCAATAATATCCACACTTTGTAGCTGTATTAGTTTCCTATTGCTGCTGTAACATTTTATCACATATTCAGTTACTTACAACAAGATAAATTTATTCTCTGGAGGTCAGAATTCCAAAATCAATTTCATTGAGCTAAAGCTAAGGTCAGCAGGGCTGGTTCATTCTGGAGCCTGTGAGGGCAGAATCTATTTCCTTGCCTTTTTCAGTCTCTACTGGCCACTTATATTCCTTGGCTTGGGGCCACTTCCCCCATCTTACCGTGCATCCCTCCAGTGTCAGCTTCCTTCATCAACATCATCTCTTCTGTAGTCAAATCTCCCTCTACCTCCCTCTTCTAAAGACATTTGTGATTACATTTAGGGCCCACCCAGATAATCCAAGATAATCCTCCCATCCCAATACCCTTAACTTAATCACATCTGCAAAGCCCCCTTTGCCATGTAAGGTAATATTCACAGGTTCTGGGGATTAGGATGTGGATATCTTTGGGAGCCATTAACCAGCCTACCTCAGTACCTTACTACTATATGTACTTCACATGTGTGTGTCACTGGGTTCTCATAACAACTGTTACTGTAGCTGATTTTGTTATCAACTTCATTTTTAGGTGAGGAAATAGGAACTCAGAGAGTTAAGTGACTTATGTTCAGGAAACTAACGGAACTTAGATTCCAACCCAAGTCTTCTGGTTCTTCATTCACTGCTCCCTCCTACTAACTCACAGTGAAAGGCAGAAAAATGCAGTGAGAGGGGAAGATTTCCAATAGGCTGGCATATCGATCCAGGTCAAGTCAGGGAACAGAATCCACACCTTAAACAGAGAGAATTTACTCTAAAAAATTAACCAGACATAGGCAGTCTTTGCTTTTCCTGGTAATATGGAACTGTAAAAATTGTACAAGCTGCAGCTACAGAAAGTGATCTTAATAATCAATGGGAAAAATTATGATTGTTCTACGAACATTAGAAGTTTCTGTCAAAACATTAAAAAGTCTCTATTGTCAGTTGTAAATGTATAAGGAAATGAAAAACATACAAAAACTGATATTTACTTAGTACACTATAATTTAAAGCATTAGAAACATGGGGATTTAAAGTGTTTTATATCTTTGTAAAATTTTTTCAAGAACAATTTGTATAGCACAGGGAACTGTATTCAATATCCTGTGATAAATCATAATGGAAAAGAATATGAAAAAGAATATGTATGTCTATAACCGAGTCACTTTGCTGTACAGCAGAAATGAATACAACATTGTAAATCAACTATACTTCAATAAAATTAAAAGAAAAAAAGAATAGAAAAGGAGAGTTCACTCAGACAAGGATGGAGAAATAGGCAGGGGTCAGATCATGCCAGGTCTTACAGGGCACATGTGGTGGCTTTGAATTGTGTCCACTTGACTAAGCTGAACCATGTTTCACAGAAATCCCTTCTTTGTATGGTTCTCGGTTATTTAGGCCACAAGAGAGATTTTGTGGGAGATTTGGAAGGCAGAAGGGAAGCACCAGCCATACTTTTCATGCACTGAAGGTTGGTGCAGGGCTTCATGAGCTGTGGTGGATCGTGCATACTATCTTAGATCCACTAGCTCACCTCACTGGTGTGGGGCAGCACCGAGATTTACTGTTCCTCAGGCTCCTACCAGATCTCTTACTTCAGCTTCTTCATTTCCTGAGCCATGAGAGGACAGCTCCATGGCCAAAGTTGAAATTAGAGGTGGTGAGAGACAGACATGGGTTCCAACTTGTCCTTGTGGATTCTAGTTCATCCTTACAGGTTCCATTGTGTCCTTGCTCCTCTCCACCTCCTGCTGGCTTCCGATCACCAGCCTGGTTGATCTATGATAACTGCAGGCTCAGAACTAGACACAAAGACAATGGCCAAGACAGACAACTCCATGATCTCCCACAATTGTGTAAGACTTACTCTTTCTAATAAATTGCTTTCTTTAAAAAAAAAAAAAGAAGAATTTGAACAGTGCTTGTCTTCTTCCAGTCTTATAATCTACCATACTGATCAAGCATCTTTTCTGTGCCTTGGCAAATTGTCATACTCATTTCTAAGTTTGGATCAGTTCTCAACATTTTACCTTTCATGCTTTCGATGTCATAAATTATCTCCTGGAGTTTCTTTACTGTGAAGTGTCTTGCCAGTGTCCTTTCCTCTGGGACATCTTTGTCCTTTAAGCCAAATCCACTTTTCTCATTTATTTTGGTAAGTTTGCCCTCACTAACTTCCTCTGCCTACACAGCCAGTCTCTCAAAGGACAGCAATATCAGCGTTCCCTCCTGATGGTCAGCTCTTTCTCCTATAACTCCATCTCTGTCCAATCTAAATTCCCCTTCTAATGGTATCACTTTTCACTTTTTTGCTGCATTTTCATCTTTATTGGCCAATTCCCACTTTCAGTTACCTGTTTTCATCAAATGTCACGTGGGTCTATCTCTGGGCGTCCGAGAGACAACACAACCACATGCTTTGCTGTTTGTGTGTGTGAAGGGAGCAACAAGAGACATGGAGTGACCAATCAAATGGATTTGGAAAGAAATAATGTGATTGGTCACCAATCATGGTGCCCATCTATTATTTACATACTGGTTTGTGGACTAAAGAGCTGGCAACAAATTCTGTATGTTACGCAATTACTCCTAGTTAATATATCACGGTAACTAAAATTTGACTGTGTTGTTGGGAAACTGGTGTTATTTAACGAAACTGCAGTAACTGAAACTCATACCTATTGTAACTGTGCAAAGCAAGGACTCCCTGTGCTAGAGAAGCAAAGAGGCAAGAATTGCATAGTGAGACATTGTACAGGCAGTAACTGCAGGAGCGCCTGTTTTACCCACAGATGAGGAATAAAGGGAAATTTTGGTATTTTTAAAGTTTAGAGACTTGGAGGAGGAGCCCACGGAAACCGAAGGGCAGCCTTGAGGTTAATTCAACTGCTGCTGCTCTGAGTAAAGAAATGATGCTACAAGGACACAGACCAGAACAAGTAGCAGCGAAGAAACAGTAGGTTCCTTCTCCCTCCCCCAGCCTCACAGCCTCCCCTACACCCTTATCAGCAGAGCCTAACTGGAGCCAGGAGATAAAGGAGGATGGTCTGTGGTTCACAGAGCTGCAGGCTCACGAAGCAGGGAAGAGGAGGGTGGGCCTGAGGCTGCGACACGAAGCTGCAGAAGCAGCAGAGGCCTGGATCAAGGTCCTCTTGTGAGTGGCTCCTCCTTGTGCCTGTGAAGATGCAGGGGACCACAGAGAAGCTGTCACTGGAGCAGACTTAGGCGTGGGCTCAGCAGTGGCAGGCGGGGGCTTTGCTGGCCTCACTACCTGCAGGGGATGGCAACTGTGACATTTTAGTCCCATATGCAGTCTTGAGCCCAGGAGTGGCCGGAGAGGCGAGGCGAGGAGAGGAGAAAACAGTGTATATGGTGACTCATTGGAAATAGGATTGTCAGACACAGCTGATAAGGAGAACCAGCACCTGCTAGACCTTCATCATGGTGCGCGGTGCCAAGAATGCTGAAGTGTCACCACTGAACACTCACACAAGGTTGTCGAATGCCCAGGGCCGATCCTGGGGTCTTATGCGGAAATGTCCCCGGCTGGACTTGGTCCCAGTACAGTGTCCCAGTCCTGGTGTCCTTTCCCTGGGTCTTCAAGCTTTTACTCAACGCTAATAATCAATGCTTCCACAGTTTTGCTCTTTTACCTCAGTAAGAATAATACAGATTTGGACAGAACTTAACATCTTTCAAAGTATTAAAGTTCTTGGGTTTACTTATTCCATTCAGCAACCCTGTGAGATGTGCAAACAGCAGTATTATTAGCCCCATTTTACAGATGCGGAAAATGAGTCTCTGAGGTTTCAAGTAAATTGGAGCCTGGACTTCTTACTCCTGGTCTCCTGCTCCTTCCTCTCTACTGAGTCACCCTCCAAAGGTTATCCAGATGACTCCCTCTGAAAACATCAGGGATGAGCCCAGAAGGGGTTAATTTCTGCAAGCCAGTTCCTCTGTCTATTCTCATTCTTCTCCAGGCAGTTCATCTGGATGAGAGCTCTTCCAAGCCAGAGATCCTCTGAAGTTTCATCGAGTCTATTGTAAATCCAGCCAGCTCATTTACATTGGTAACGGACTTTAAGAGATTGCTCGGGTTTGCTCCAACTATAGCATTTTTTAAAAATATGTATGTTGAACAGAGTTCCTTTTTTTGGCCTTCCTGAAAGGAAGAACTCTATACTTTAATATTTTTACTTATGCTGGAAGTAAGTATTCACATATTTTGAATGACTGATACTTGGTACATTAACTATGAATCATCTACATTTCTAGAACCTTATTAATTTCCAATAGAATTAAATTAGCCTAGTTCTTAATGAGCTATTATCAGTTGAGAGGATGTTTGTTCTGAAGGGGCGTATTTTCTGTTAGACAAATGTCCACACTCCAAGCAGAAACTACTCATGTGATCTTTAGTCATAACATGATGCTTTACAACCATTGGTCTAGCCCTATTCTGAGCATGGAGGAAAGAGTTTGGGGTCACCAAGTCAAAGTGATAGTCCTCACTTTAAGCCCCAGATTGTCCCGAAAGCACTTGGTCAAATTCCAAACAAGAAGAGAAGACAGTGATGACAATTGCAGAAGGAAGAAAAAAAAAAAAGTAGCAAAATTATCTCTCTGTTCCCATGGGCAAAGAATGCCACAGGCTAACTTTTCCCAACAATTTAAAACCCACAGCTTTGCAGTTTCTGGAGACATTGCCAGGGTATCTTTGGCAGAGTCAGAAATAGAAGCCAGGTGCTGGCCCCTCATTTTAGTGCTGTCTTCTGTGTACTCGTACATGACACAGAGTCAGTCCTTTCCATGAGCTCCTCATGATTCTGCAAACATTGTGTCTGGAAGCTGCATGTTAACACGCATGGATTCTGCTGTATTCGATTCCTTTGGATACTGGAAAGCTTTCAGTCTGTCTGATGCAGCCCGCCCAGTGCGTGTTATACAAATCCTGCATGTGCTTTGCATTTATCACCATTCCAGGGGCATTTTTTTTCTGTCAATATTTATGCTCCTGCAATCAGAATAATTGTAAAACAGAACTTGTTCTCAAATTGCCAAATCAGGCTTTTGCTGACCTAGACCTGAAGAGAAAGAAAATCTCCGTCTCCTGGATATTTGGGTCCTGAATAGACGCTGCTGCTGCACACTCCGTTAGGTCAGGTGTAAAGAGCAGAGGATGAAACTGTCTGCTAAGCAGGGCTTTAAGGAAGAGATTTCTCATATCTGCTGACAGGCAGTGGTAATTCAGAAGGAGGGTGTGGGGACAGAATCTCAATTTCCTGCTTCTCCTCCTGGAATGGTGATCACTGTTGAACGTTCTGACAGCATTTTACAGTTGCCATGTGCTTTCCTGCTTGTCACACGAAATGCTGGACGCTGCTATATACTATTCCCATCACGATCACTCTCTGAATGGTAAAGAAGCTGGAGTTTTAGAACAGGCAAGAATCTGAGGCACTTTGATCTGGTTCTGCATCTGAATAATCTCTTGGGTAGAAGTGGCCAGAGTAAAACCTAGGTCCTTGTTTCCTAATCAAGACTCCCCCAGACATGCTTTCTGTAGGGAACTTTCCTTGTCTATGCTGATGACTTTTTTCTTCTTAATTACATACAGGAGTTATTCACTAATTTTGTTATCTGTGCAGAGTTGCAACCTCACTGCGATCTGGGGCCCCATAGGGCAAAAATTATACTTAAAATTTCTTTACGTGCCTCTTGCATAGTCCTGGGTATGTGGCAGAGGCTCTAGAAGTTCTAGTTGACAAGTGATGGATTGCTGGCTTCCTTGAAATTTCCATAATTTTCTCTCAGTTCCCTTCACCAAGTTCCCCTACTCTATTTTTATAGTTACTGCATATATTTCTCTATTTTCTTAGCATATGTGCTCTACTAAAATGTTTCTCTGCAATTTTGTACATTCATTGCTTAGCGTTTTGTAAAGTGTGTCTTTGATCTATCTGCTGCTATTCTCCACAACAAGACATAAGCTCCATGAAGGAAAAAAATCTTTTTTCTAACACCAAAACACCAGTGTGTGTCACACAGTAGTAATTCAAAAAATTCTTTTGAATGAATGATTGGATAATTTCTAAGTCATCCTGAAGTGTAAACTCATGACCTATAAGAGGAGGTGGGATAGCCTATCCACTGCTATTTTTTTTTTCTGGGTATCTGGTGGCCTTCAGTGGGTTACTCAGCTAGAGAAAGGGTGGTCAGGTTCTTAGAGCCCTCTCTCCCTAAAGAATCCAGATATGGATTCAACAACAAACACATACACATACATACACATAAAGGACATTTACATTACCAGAGACAAACCCTAGAGTTTCTTCTGAGGACTAAAACCTATGTGCAATCTACAACGTTCTCTGAATATCTAAACCATTTAATGTCACTGGTACATAGTATTGACATCAATAAAAATGCATGTATCCATTTAACAGTGTTTTTTTAATGCTCCCTTATAATCTGACAATGGTGATGCTTTCGTGAGCACTCCATTTAAAATGAGTAGATTCTAAGCAGCTGGACAATACTTCAAATTTCTGCAAGGCATCTGTCAACCATTCCAAATGAAGGGCAATTATCAAGTTATTTTTCCCCCACTTTGTTTTTTGTTTGGAATTTTGTTTTGAATTTTTGGGGGGGTTGGGGGTGGGGGAAGGAGCCTGCCAAAATTGAATTTAAGAGAGAGTTGGGTTATTTTCTCTGGCAAAATTTCATTTGGGTAAGGTCGGTGAATAGCACCTGCTCGTCTTAAGAATTTGCATGAACAGTACAGTTATGGATTTATTCCATACCTAATGTCAACACATTGTCTCAAAAAAAAATGCCCATAGGGAGGGTCCCTCATCATTTGTCATCTGGGGCCTGTCTGCTCTTCTAGCTACTCTTGAAGGCCATCTGGCTACTTAATAAAACCAGTACATCTCTTGGGTCTGTTCAGTGATGCCTACATGCAAGTTAGCTTTTTCATAGACTTTTCCATGTCAGTCCTGACAAGCGTACCGTGTGCTCCCCAGAAAATGTCCCTCGGCTCTTTTCTACTTTTTTTGCCCGGAGTCCTGGAAAGTGTATATAAGGGTCTTAGCATGTATGAGCATAAAAATATCGAATGCGTAGTAATTAACAGTGGGAAGAAGGTGTAATATTGTGTTCTTGGTCCTTTTCAAGTACGTTGAAAGCAGAGTCTGTACTTTTGTGTTCGTCTGCTTTCATACGAACAAGGCTTGGCTTGTGGTGGAGGTTGGCTATGGAGCAAGTAACTGGTTCCAAGGATGCTGCACAAAGCCTGACTGTATGGGCCTCTTAGAAGTTCCTGCAAAACCCCTTCCTCTAATTGGGACTACAGTCTGTCTTCAAGGCCCAGCTTGAGGCCCATATTTATTCAACAACAGTCATCAAATATTTCTGGATTACCTACCATGTGCCTGATAGTAGGCTAAGTGTCGGGGAGATAGTGAAAAATAAGACAGAAAATTTCTGGCCCTCGGGGAGCTTAAATTCTGGCGGGAAATGTGAAACAGACAAAATGGTAAATCAGCCAATAAATAGATAAGACAAATAAAGCAGGCACTATTGGTGCCCTCCTTTTCTCCTCTTCTCCTCAATTCCCCTTGGCATTCACCTCTACACACAGAAGGCTGTTTCCTGCCAGTACTTGTGACTCTGCCTGAGGGCTTTTTTTTTTTTTTTTAATGGTCAGGATACTGTGCTTGGCCCATGAATAGAGCAAGCTGGAAAAGCCAGAATGTTAAAACTCCTCAACCAATGGCAGACTGGACTCAATACATAAATACTCCAGCTTCCTTGCCATTCAGGTGGGACAACTCTGAGGTATGTTTTACACTGCTGCCAGCAAAAATTATGAAAGGTTTCGAAACGGGTGAAAGAGATGATTGGATGTTCTTTCAATGGAATTTGAGGTGTGGTCTGGCAACCCTTAGGGCTTTGTCTATTTTCTAAGGGTATGCAACTTGGATTGTCTTTGACTAGATATTCCACCAGTCTGCAGAGACACACGTTAACTTGTAGAGCATTGACGGTAAAGCCAATGTTTTCCACTCCTGACAAAGTCAGTGGATTTTATCCAGCAGAGAATAAGTAAAATTTTCATTTGAACTTGTTGTAACATCTTACTGGTTTCCTTAACAAGTGAGGAGTTGAACAAAATCTTTGATACATGTTAATGTTTGCATGAGAGGTATGATTTTGCCTTTTGAAAAATTTCCCTCAATATTCCCTTCCAGAGCTCCCTGGCAGCACTGAACTCTCCTTGGATTCCTTCTTTTTCCTGTCTCACTTCCTCATTCTTTATCTCTGTTTCCTGGGATTACCTCCTAAAGAAAAAGTTTCTTTAACTCAGGGTCTGCTTCAGGGGGGACCCAAGACAACAAGTCAGTCCTACTCCCTGCATATTCCTAAAGTAGCAAACCCATTACCTCCCTGACTTTTTCTCCTGAAAAACCTACACTTCTCTGCAACCATTTTGTGAGAAAAGGGGAAAGAATGTGCTGGCTACTTTAGAGGCTAAGGTACAGAGACAGAAAAACATGGGAGTCAGGAGGGTATAGCAGTAGGAGGTCAAACCACAGAGGACTTCGCGATGCAATGCCCCCTCCAGGACTCCGGAAATCTTCGGTGAAGCTACTAAACTTAAGAAACGTTTCGATGTGAGTCACTTTCTGACTTTGAAGGGGCAGAGCTTGATGTCTGGTGATGGTACAGGGACAGAACTGAAACCACAGGAATACAGAGGCAGAGAAAATAAGGAAATAATCTTCATTTGGGAGCCTCGAGGCAAGTGCAGTGAAAATCTTTAAGAACAGGGAGTTCCTAAGAAACAAAAGTAGACCCTCTAGTTGGTTTGTGTGCATTAATTTTTCTTCCTCAAGAGACTTTAAGATGCTAGGACAGAGCTATATATATAAATCTTGTTCTGACCCTTGTAGAGACTTAGCACAATGTGGTGGCCCTAGTCCTTGTTGAATTATAATGGGCAGTTAGAAATCAAGAGTTAGCAGTATTATAAGCCAGATTTATGCAGACAAACTAACAGGGAACCACCATTAACATATAGAGTCTATAATCTAATGCAGGGCAACAATTTGACAAGGTATAACTCAAGATAAAGGAGAGGGGAAAAGTACACTCATTTTGCCATGCAAACAGGTCACCTTTAAATGATTCATGTGGAGTTTCTAAAGACTCTAGGATTTTCTAAAAACCCTATATCAGTGTTCCATGGCTGCAGGCAAACAGGGGATGCTGGCAGACAGCAGTGTGATAATTGCATAACAAAGCCAAACTACCTAAAGGATGTTTGTTTTCTTATTTGCTAAGGCAGGCAGCAGTACCAAACCAATTTGTTTATGAAATCAATCACTTATAAGTCAAATAGAAACAGGGCACAATCATGGTTTACTACTTTGGATTTGGAATTACATCTGTCATACACCTGTTTTACTCATTCTGATCCTGCTTATGATATTGATAAACCATTACCAAGTTGGAATTTCTCCCAAGACTGAACATTTCGGAGTCCAGACTCTTTCTGCCTTGGAATAAAAGGCTGCCTAGAGAGCAACAGAACCTTAGGAGGATCTTGTTCTTAACAATATTTTCAGTAGGATGAAACATCCCCATCGATAGAGAAACATTTTGGTTTACAAATCTGTTTAGTCCTACTGTGGGTTTAAAGGTCCAGTAGTACTATTTGTGGAAAAATAAGGCAGACTTGAGAGTTGAAGAAATGTCCCACAGATTAATGGATAAGTATATAAGGAAGAAATAGCTGGGTTCTCTTTTTTAGTTGGGTTGTTCTTTACTATGGATCTGTGTTGAGGAATCTCAAGAAACTAGGGAAAATATCTTGGCAAGACTGTACTCTACAATTCATTATAACATATGCTAGTTCTGGTTTCAAGAGCGCTTCCTTTTTCTGGCGGATGCTGTGTCAAAATTAAGTGATTGGTCAGAATATCCAAGCAGGTGAAACATTTCACTAATATGGACCAATCGAAACCTCTAAGACCCAGAGAAGTGTGAATGTCTTAAAGCACCAGCTCCTAGTTCAGAACCCAGCATAAAATGATGCTCAATTAACCTTTGTTGAGTGGTTGACAAGCACACTCTTGAATCTGTTAGCTATGGATCATGGGCATCCTGACCTAGTACACAGTCATCGTAATGCAGTCCCTGGACTAGCAAATGGGGAGGGAATGTTTGGAAAACAGCCAGCTTCATCGCCAAATAAAGAACCATCAGAAAGACCATTCTGATCTTGCGCCAGGCTCTCCTGCACTCTGGCCTTCCTTCTGTCCCTCGAATAGCCATGCTCTTCTCGCCTCTGTATTTTGCATATGCTATTCCTGCTGCCTTGAATTGTATCCTACCTTCACTTCAAGATTCAGCTTGAGCATCACTTCTTCAAGAAACCATCTGTGACCTTCTCAATTAAGAGAAATCTCCCCACTATACAGTACACTCTCATAGCATTGAGCACCTATCCTCTGTAGCACTTGGCACAGTTGTGACCTTGATGTTTGAGCTATTAGTTGATATCTGCCCTTTTCCACCAGTAGCTCCATCAAGGCTAGAATTGTCTGCTTTTCCTCACCACTGTGTCCCTAGCACCTAGAAGATGGTGCCTAACACTTAGAAGATATTCAAATACTTGTTGAATAAATGGCTTAATCAGGCTCCCCATAAACCTATCTACCCCCATGTTGCCTTGATGCCCTTGAGAATCTTCCCAGATGTTGTCTTCCAATCTCCACTTCTCTTCTCTGCAACTGTTCCACTTCTGTGGACCCTTCACTTGGGGTTTCTTCAGAACTCTTTGCTCAAATGTTCTCTTGCTTTCTGAGTTCCTTTTGTCTACCATGAGCATAATTTCTCCTTTTCTCAAGGGAATGGTGTTTGTGGCTAGTGGTGACTGGCCAGGTCAAATATCAATCAGACTTTGAATTTAATTCCCCTTCAATTCAGAGCCCTGCAAATACCCGCAATATCTGTCCCCTTGCCCACCCTGCCCTCCAGTCTGAGACCCCAGTGATGGTTCAAGAAGAATCCTCCTCCCAGGGAAGCTAGTTTTAAATCCTTCCATTTTTTGTATGTTGCTCCTGAGGTCACTATTATCCTTTATTTGGTTTATAAGAATCACTACAAAGAAGACCACTCACTGCCTTTTCCCCAGGGACTTGAAGGGCCCTTACCAGGCACTGAAATAAGAAAGTGTCACGTCTATCTAATGACTCAAAAATTATATCTGTGCCACGTGCAGGAAGTAGAAAATCAAAAGTTTGGGTCCATCTAATTCTCCTGATGTGTGCACAGAAGCAGAGGCACTGAGAATTGCCAATCAGAGCCCAGGCCCCTGGGGGAGAAGGAGGGGCACCTCTGATCCATGGGTGCATCTTCCCTTTGCAACTTTCCCTAAGTTCTACATTTGGACAATCTACCTTTCTAAGGGTCTTCTTTATGATTGCTATTTAATGTCAGTAAGCAGCAAAGGGAAAGTAGGTCTACCAGGTCTTTGCTGCTGCAAGAGTAGGTCTGGCGAACCTTAACTGCTGTGGGAACAGCTATGGGTCCTTATGAGAAACTGAACCCAAAATATCAGTATCCAAACCCTATGCCCTCTGATATTCTCCTTAGGCAGCAAAAATGGAATTTCTCCTGCTCCTTCCTTGTTGCCTGACTATCTGGCAGGCTTAGGTTCTTATGCAATGGGTAAGTGGGTAGGGGGAGGAGGAGGAGCATGACTTCTATATTTACACAAAAGGCCACTCTTCACTTACTGGTCCAGAGCTAGAGCTGAATTATATAAACATGACTTTGAGACAGAATGGCAGGTGAAAAAACCACATTCTTACTGATTGGCAACCCTCTCTTCACAAATGGCAGAATAGCTGGCTACAGTTAGAATTATTTTTCTCTTATTTCAATATCCTAGAGTTCATGTTTAACAAGATATGATAAAATATCTAATCACTACTAAGTATTTATTTATTCCATTTTTAGTAGGTAATAAGTTGTATGGCTCTATGAAAAGATAGAGGGAAAACACTCCATTCAATCTCTGCTCCCATTTGTTTAGTTGTCACTCTTTCCCATGATTTGTTTGACTGCTTTCTGAAGACATCGTTTACTTTATCCCTATTCGCCCCACATTTCCTATAAATAGGAAGTTATTGCCATATTTCTTATAAACAGGAAGGACTTTATTAGATTCGAGTTAAACATTTAGAGACAGAGTATATTCCCTGTGGCATCATTTACTTCATATTGCACTCCAAATGGACTGCCCCACCATTAACGATGCTAGATTGAGCACCAGTAACAGTCCGATCCTTCCATTGCTAAGTTCTTCCCTTTGAGAAATATAGTGGAATTTTGGGCACCATACCAATGTCTAGTTCCTCATCAACCATCCACCTGATGATTTCAAGCTCAAGATCTTTGGGACGTGGTGACAGATGGAGAAAACCCATCCCTACTGATTAGCAGTGAGTAATCTGCCTGAATCAAAAATTTCATTTGTGGTTGCACGATGGTTTTTCTAAATTTATTATTCTTTTCATATATATCAATTGCTATTCTTCTGTAAAGTAGACCTCTCCCTTACGAACTGGAGCTGTTTGGTAAACTCAGAATACAATTTCTTTGAGAAAGACAGGATAAATGCTCAATTTTCTCCTTTTAAATTACAAGTTGTCAAAGTTGATTTGGTTTAACAGTCCCCTCAAATAGTGACCAATGTATTTTTTCCAGCTTTCTCTTTGAGCATTCTTGCAGACTCATGGATTTTCATAGATTCAATATCAGTTACAAACAGTATTCTTTCTGATGCTCAAATTGTCATATCTCTGGCCAGTTGGAGCCTCAACAACTAGATTCTATACCATTTAATAGGATCTCATTAATCTGTGAAAACTTTTTTGTTTATCATTTGTGGCCTCCCTGCCCTAAGATATTTCTTAAAAGATCTTTGGCTCCCTTTAGGGGGCAATGATATTAAAAACCAAACTCTTGGCATGAGGGGCATGTATGCTCCCAAGGTGACCTTCTTTCTAGGCAACTTCAGTGCTAGATAATAAATAACATGTTTTTTTAAACTACTAGTTCATGTTAATATTTCTAATTTATTTTTAATTTTATATGGTTGTTACTTAACTTCTTTGATTTTATAACTAAAATTTTCTTTCACACTAGAACATTTTAATTCTAACAACATTAATAAAACTACTGAATGTTTTTTAAAATTTATTCGTGGGTTTTGTGTACAGAACATATCCCACTAAAAATATACCTTCTGACCCATTTTCCTCCACCCCCAGTGGTAATCATTTTTATTAAATATTTGTACTACCAAAGAATAAAGGATTCACCAGAAAAAGCTGTGTTCCCCAATTTTTTTTGTAATTATAAGCAAATACATATATATGTTCTTATCATCCCACTTTCTCATACAATAGTAGCAAATAAATAACTGTTATATTCCTTGTATTTTTAATATACAGTGTCTTAGAGATCTGCATCTTAGTACACAGCAGTCTAATTTGTCATTCTTCCCCGCCCCCCCCCCAACGGCTGCATGTTACTACATTCTAAGAATGTATAATACTTTACTCAAACAAATACCTTATTGCTGTCACTTGGGTTTGTAATCGCAACCTTTTGCTATTATAAAGTGTCACAATGAATAATCTTCTCTATATATCATTTTGCACTTGTATGGGGGTATCTGTGGGCAAGATTCTTAGCAGTGAGATTTCTGAAGCAAAGAGTAAAGGCATCTGTAATTTTGATAAATCTCACTATATCTCCTTCCTTCAAGGTTATTCAGGTTACTTCAATTTTACATCTCCATCTGCAGTGTATCACAGTGCCTATTTCCCAACAGTCTCACCAATACAACATGCTTTTTTGGGGGTATTTTCCCCTAAACTTGTAAGCATAAAATGTGATTGCAGTGTTAATTCGCATTTCTCTTATTATAAATGAGTAAGCATTTTTCATTTGTTTAGGGCCATTCATATCTCTTCTTCTGCGTGCGTGAACTGTTTATGCCCATTTATATTTATTATCACTGAAAAATTTCACCTTGATTTCTAGATGCTCTTTGTGTAATGAGAGAGATTACCCCTTCATCTGTGATATGAATTGCAAATACTTTTCCAAGTTTTGTCTTTGCTTATGGTGTTTGTTTTCATGCTGAATTTTAAAAAAACAAAAAACTTACATGGGTAAATTTACAATTTACAGTCTCTCTCTCTCTCTCTCTTTTTAATTGATTCTGGATTTCTAGTTAGCCACATAAACATACTTGATTCCAATTCCAATTTTTATGTGTTAATAAAATTTGAGGGAAGAAAGTTGTTTCATGTTTAATTTTTGCCTGGACCTTTCTTATCAATATTGCTCCACATTTTATGTGGTGATTTAAAAGAATATCATGTGTTAAACAAACCCTGTAGCTTGGAAGGGTAAAGGAGTCACAAGAGAGTGTTGTGTCCCACAGAAGATGATACGAATAATTCTAGATGCTTGTGGGAGGACCCAGAGGTTGCCTATAGAAGGGATGGCAAAATAGGAAAGAAGGGTGGAGCTAAGAGTCAAAACATGACTCCAAATTTAATCAAACTCTTCTCCCTTGATTTCTGCAGCCTCATTCTCTCTTGGTTCCCCCATGCTTTTCTTTCTAGTCTTTCTCAGACTAACATACTAGCCCTTCTCCCTGAATAATCTCACCAATCAAAAAAACCCCAAAATTGTACTTCTAGTCCAGACTTCTTTTCAGAGATCCAGACCTGACTCTACTTGCCTGCAGAATGCCCCATCTGAATGTCCCTGGGTATCTCAAAATTCACATATAAATAAACTGAATTTATTATTTTTCCACTACACTTCTTGCTTCTTATATATCTTCTTACTCGGGTTACTATTATCACAAACTGTTCTAGTCACCCAAGTCCCAGACCTGGGAGACAGCTGAAATCCTTCATCCCACTGTCATTCAGTTCCATAAATTCCTCTCCTTAATCTCAATCTTCCCTCCCCTCTAACACACCCCCTTTCTTAGTCTATTTCCTTTTCATTCTCCATGCAAATCTTGACAAGACATTGCTTTTCTTAACATACTTGTGTGGCTTTCCTCTGACTGTAGACTAAAGACCAAATTTCTTCAACTAATATATGAATAACAATAAGTTTACATTAGTTGAGAAGTTATTTTGTGCCAGCCACTGTTTTAATCTTCACATGTATTATCATATGTTACTTCGTTTAGTTTTCACAACAACGTTATGACATACATACCATTATTATCCCCATCTTACTTATGGGGGAACTGAGGAACTTGCCCTAGGTGCCATGGTGAGTAAGCAATGGAATAAGAATAAGAAGGCAACAACAAGGTTCTACTGTATAGCACAGAGAACTATACCCAATCTCCTGGGATAATCCATAATGGAAAAGGATATTTAAAAAAGAATGTCTGTATGTGTATAACTGAGTCACTTTGCTGTACAGCAGAGATTGGCACAGCATTGTAAATCAACTAGATTTCAATACAAAAGGAAAAAAAAAAGAATAAAAAAGCAGGCTGATTGCAGAGTTATTCTCCCTCCCTGATGACCCCTTGCTGACTTTTCTGGCTTCATCTTCTGCCATCTTCTTTGTTTCATCAGAAACTCCATTTTCGTGGCCCTGTCTTCAGAATTTATCATATTGTTTCATGCCTCTCTACCTTTGTACATATGGGTCCCTCTGCTTTCTCTCCAAATCTCCTCCGATTCCCAGGAAACTCTTATACATCACTATACCTGAGAAGCATTCCACGATCCTTTCATCATCTTACTAGGTAGGTTTGATTTTGCCTTCCAAAGAGCTTTTCAAGATGTCCCTCTCATTTATCCCTAGTAGTATGGTACCATTCTGTGTTTCTACTATGGCACTCATCATAGGACCTTGCAACAATTTTGTATGTATGCACCTTTTTTCATAAACTCTAAGTTCTTGGAGGGCAAGAACTATGTCCCAATAAATATGTTCAATGCATGTTTACTAAATAACTAAATGAATGATAAATGTTGACCATCATCTCACAGCACTAGATATGAGGTTGAATCTCCCCTCTCAACTTCCAAAGCTATAAATAAAACTTTCAATAGCACCTGGAAAATTGCAATACTCCCTCCAATTGCCAATGTTATCCCAATCTCCACATTTCATTTTTTTCTACAGCATTCATCTTACCTTTGAGGAAATGGTGTATTTTTTTTTTCTTTCCTTCATTTCAAGTGATGTAAATTTACTCCAAAGATCCCTAGATTTGACCATTAATGAAAAGATAGTGCTAATCCATGAGTAGGGGTAAAAGGAAAAGTCAAACTATTCAAGCCCGAGGGCAATTTCCTCTCACAACAAAGTCACTTTTAAATATCATTACTTGATTTACTTTTTGCAGAAACATCTTTGGACATACTGTTCTATCTGATACCCTGCCAAATAAATCAACCTATTCCCTAACTTTTCCCCTTTCTAAGCATTCCTTCAGCCTGCCATCATCAGAAACCACTACTCTGCACAATGTCCCAGGAGGTAGGGGTGGATGGCATCATCCTTGTCATTTTAGGAGTGGACAGACCCAGCACAGAGACTAAGCAGCTTTGCCCAAGGCCACAGGACAAGTCAGTACCAGATCTGGAAGCTGTAACACTGGCCCTCAGCCCTGGATTCAGACTCGAGGTCATGTTAACCTAGGAATGCTTTTTCCTTAGTGTCATGCTCTACCGAAGATAAGAGGGTGGGGAAACAATACAGCTATTAAAGAAAGGGTCTCTTTCCTTATTGCCAAAGCCAACACAATTAAGAAAGTTCTCTCTAGTTAAGCTACAGAGAAAAGAGATGTGTGTGCTCCACTTTTGGCTTTTTGCTTTTGTTTTTGCTTTCCCCACAGAATTGACACCTCATGGTATTGATCCTCTTAAAAGCCTGTCCCTAAACATAAACTTTCCAGTTTGCCCTTGGGAATGTTTGAATTCGGAGCCTTCAAAGGGGGGATTGTTGGGTTCTGCACCTTTACCCTCCGTCAGAGAAATGATCCTTGGCCGCTCCCTAAGCCAATGTTCCGCCTACCAGCCGTTTGCACCTTTTTTCTCAGATTCGAGGAAGGTGCAAGCGGCTCCTCTCTGTAGTTGCTCTGGGGACAGGGGCCCCAGCAGCCTGTTGAGGAGGAAAGTATTCCCAAGAGCCATTTCTTGTCAGGCAGCAAAATTTCCATAAAGCTCTTAAATATAATAAAATGCAATTAAAGTGCCACGTTGAGTTAGCTCCCTTTGAAGTTTCACACTTGCATCATAAACCAAGTCATAAACCAGGATTCAAATTGGAGATTTTATTCCTTTTTACAGATTAATTCTCACTAATTAACTACTTGACCCCTCCTGGTGCAGAGAAGTAAGTATCTGGTACACCATAATTTGCTCTGATAAAAGGTAGTAAAAGATGAACTCACCGCTGAAATGGAACTCTCACACACAGAATGTCACTTTGTAGCCAGAGCAAATTAGAACCTGCGTTTAGAAATCACATTCTCACAGACTCATATAACCTCAGAAATATGAATATATCCTGCATTTTTTGTCTTTTTTTAAATCACTGAGGCTTTCAATTTTTATGCCAAGTGGTCGGTCCTCTGATGAAAAAGGTGGCTCCGTAAAGGCAGGTTTCTTGCTAACCTAAAGTGTACAGATCTCAAAACCATAGGTCCAGCCAGGAGACACGCTATGGGACAGGGTTTTTATTGATTGTTTGTTCGTTTTGTTTTTGCACTAGCAAGGAGAAGTAAGGTTTTAAGGCTTCATTTCACCTTATCACGCAATTTTACAAACCCATTAATAACCACATGGACAAAGAAGGGTTTTCATCAAGACTTGTAAGAATTCATTAACTCATGGGTTATATCACAAAGACTGACGACCTGTGACTCATACTCAATGAAAGCTACTTTCAATGAACTCTCACTGAGTTCTCAGGGCTGAAAATAACTTGCTTTGTGTGCAGGGACATTTATTTGTGTCCTGCACCCCCATGTGTGTTTAGGCTGTCTACAAGTAGTTTATGTGTTCTTTCTCCCTGAGCCGTAGAGACTGAGGTAACTGCAAGGACAGAAGCACCTCAGTGGAGTGAAAGGATTAGCAGAGGATTGCTCAGAGGACCAGAAATGAATGACTGGTGTAAATAGGCAGTCTAGGAAAGGCCTTGCATTGACCTGAACTGATGTTTAAAAAAAGAGGACAGGGGCTTCCCTGGTGGCGTGGTGGTTGAGAATCTGCCTGCCAATGCAGGGGACACGGGTTCGAGACCTGGTCTGGGAAGATCCCACATGCCGCGGAGCGACTAGGCCCGTGAGCCACAACTACTGAGCCTGCACGTCTGGAGCCTGTGCTCCGCAACAAGAGAGGCCACGATAGTGAGAGGCCCGCGCATCACGATGAAGAGTGGCCCCCGCTTGCCGCAACTGGAGAAAGCCCTCGCACAGAAACAAAGACCCAACGCAGCCAAAAATAAATAAATAAATAAACACTTTCAGTTCAGTGTTTATGGTCTCCAAAAAGCAATGTACCCAAGAAGCTTTACAAAAAAAAAAAAAGAGGACAGAAGAAAGTATGACTGGTAATGAAAGCCACAGGTTTTTTAATACAGATTTTTCTTAACTTTGAGAAAGTGGTTGGGCTTGAACAGGAAGAAGAGACACAAGAGAATGGATCACAAAATGATGGATCAGCAGTGTTGAAAATTAAGTACCAGAGTTAACCAAAGAATAATTCGACCCGATCGACATTTTATGGTGCTTTCACGTCGAACTCCTATTGTGCCAGGTCTCAGCGATGAGAAACCTTGACCACATTCAAGGAGCTACTGGGTTCATTAGATGACCACTGCATCATGAAGGATAATGATCTCTATCTAGTCAGAGAAGACCAGGTGGTCACTGTAGGCAGATCAATGTCAAATTATGTCAAGTAGCTTCACATACGCTATAAGAGGATATTTGGAAGATAGATTAGTTACCCATTCTTTGGGTTGTAAATAGCAGATGCCAATTCTAGCAAATTTAATCATAAAAGGAAACATTATTATTATTATTATACAAGACTAACTCATTGGACCCACAGGTAAGCATATAGCCAGACTTTAAAAGGGAGACCTTGGGAATCCCAGAGGCATCCTCTCTCCAACTTTTATCTCATTTATGTTTCTCCCAATCTATCTGCTTGTTTTGCACCTGCAGGCCAGCTTTCTCTCTTTCCCAATGTGGTAGAAAATTCTATTCCTTCCTGTAAAACTCAATAGCCAAAAGTTTACAATGTTATATCTCCTTTGTCTAGGAGACCAGCCTGACAGGTTTGAATCTAAATTCTCAAAGGAGAGTTTCTAATTGGTTCAGGTTGAATCAGGTACCCACTGTTGCCCAATCAACAGTGCCTGAGGGTTGGTGTTGGGGACGGGGTGAGGTTGGAGTGAGGTCATGATTCAGCTGCGCCCCTTGTAAGAATGTGAATGTGGTGTTGGAGAAGAAGTAGTAGCTCCCAGAAAACAGGGCCAGAGTGAATTAGGTTGGTCAGACCAAACCTAGGCATGTACTGCAAAGAAATAAGATAGATAAGAGGACTTAGGACAGATAGATAAAGTAGGCTAAACAGGAAAAAATGATGCCCATCTATGGAGAAACTATGTAAAGAAAATTCTAGAAAGGGCTTGATAAGATTTTGTGGCAGATGTATCAAGGCAAACAGTTTCAGAACATCACCATTTGAGTTGGAAGCTTTGTTCTTGCCACATTCATATTGATGTTATGAACCAAAAACACAAAGCAAGATAATCAATGTCGTAGCAGGATGTCAGAGACAGACTCAATGTTTCCATACGTTTCAGCAGGTAAAACCTGGTTAATTCATCTTATTTAGGGAAGGGGAAGAGGTGGTAAAAAGCAAACGGATGAAGACTCTCCTTTCACCCCTATTTTCACTGATTGCAGAGTCATTTCTCAAAATGTCGCCAGAGCTCAGGCAAAGGAAAGCAATTGTGAAGGCAGATGTGTTTACTGAGAAAATGAGTCTGCTTTTTCACTCACCATGTATGCAACCTGGCTGAATCAAGTATTTCACAGGGCTATGTGGCTATGTAAATGGTTTCCCCACAAAGAATGCCAGCTTACCCCAGGTAAAAGCCTACAAAGCCAATGTTCTCATAAAGAGTCGTAAAAATTAGTGATGGAAGAAATTTATGAGGTCATCCTCCCCTTCCCTCTGCCATCCAGGAAAGAACGTTCCCCAAAATGGTCCCTGGTGAATCTTGTCTAGTCATTCTTTGAATAAGAATAAAAAGAACATTTTAAGGCGTTCTCGGATTGTATACAGGAGATGCACAAGGCTGTCTGTTGTTGTAGTCAAATTCAACCACTTGCTTGGTTAAATTGAATCTCATTTTTCATTTTTTTTTTTTTTTTTCAGAAATTGAATTCGACATTGGCTGTGAGCACAATGTGAGCAGCAATCCCACTACTGGGCATATACCCAGAGAAAACCGTAATTCAAAAAGACACATGCACCCGAATGTTCATTGCAGCACTATTTACAATAGCCAGGTCATGGAAGCAACCTAAATGCCCATCAACAGACGAATGCATAAAGAAGATGTGGTACATATATACAATGGAATATTACTCAGCCATAAAAAGGAACGAAATTGAGTCATTTGTTGAGAAGTGGATGGATCTAGAGACTGTCATACAGAGTGAAGTAAGTCAGAAAGAGAAAAACAAATATTGTATATTAACGCATGTATGTGGAACCTAGAAAAATGGTACAGGTGAGCCGGTTTGCAGGGCAGAAGTTGAGACACAGATGTAGAGAACGGACATATGGACACCAAGGGGGGAAAACTGCGGTGGGGTGGGGATGGTGGTGTGCTGAATTGGGTGATTGGGATTGACATGTATACACTGATGTGTATAAAATTGATGCCTAATAAGAACCTGCAGTATAAAAAAACAAACAAACAAAACAACTAATACTAAACTTTCATTGGGTTATTTGTATGGAAATATGTTAATATAAATGTTTCAGACATTACATGAAATTTCTAAAAATCTTATATTTGTATTTGTATGGAAATATGTATGGAAATATGTTAATATAAATGTTTCAGACATCACATGAAATTTCTAAAAATCTTATATGTTCTGGTATAATGTTATAAGTAATAATCCTAGTTATTACTTTAAAATGTATATCTCAGAAATAACTAATTTTCTTGTCAACTGCATTATTATGAACTTTCATCAAATCTTTAACTGTGGTCATTTTAAAGTCTTTTGTTATTTACAGACAGTTCTGGGTGTACTCTGATGCTTTTGCAAATATGTTCCTATAAAAGGGTGTCATCTTCAAGAAATTCATGGAAAAGACTCTGACAAGTACAGGTTTCTGGTAACTGACTATACTGCTGAACTGAATGAATAAGCATTTTCAGAACTCTAATGAAAAACTGATGAACTCATAAAAGTACTAACAAAAGATCAAGATGAAAAAAGAAATTAATTACATGGGACTGAGTGAACTGATGAGGATGAGTATAATTTTTGTGACTTTCTGTCTGAATTAAAAAAAAAAAAATCCCACAAGGACTCAGAGGCAAAGAATATACAAATCAATTTTCACTGCAAAGTAAAGGAGCTGTTACAGTGGAGGATTGCTGGACTGAATGTCAATATTATGACATAGTATGAGTGTGTTTCATGTTTGGTAATTGCAATCATTGTTGCTTCTGTTGTGGTCATCCATGTACAATGCTTGGTGTCAGTCTATTTATCTCTTGTAAAAATAAAATACAGTGTGTGTGTGTGAAAAAAAAAAAAGAAATTGAATTCGGCATTGGCTGTGAGCACAATGTACAACTGGAAAATGAGGGTGAGGGGGAAGGGAGTTGCTGCAGTCCTACACAACAGCAAATGACAGAAAACAGTGAGGAAGTGTAGATTATGCAAATGTTCCTCTGAAAATCTTGAGAGATCTTGGAAAGCTCGACAGTGCATGGACATAGAGGTAGGAGTCTCTAGACACATTTTTGTGTGTGACAGGCCTGCACACCAGGAGATCTCACCCTGCCTTATTGACTGGGAGCCTGACAGGGATCATGTGATGTCAAGGAAAAATGTTCTCAGCTCTTTCTTCCATACATTAAATAGAGAAGAACAGGCTTCCCTTTAACCCTCAGCATTCAAATCCCTCTTTTATTTGCTGAACAAGGACTGAAGCTGGAACAGAGAGGCTCCAGGGAACACAGTGAGGGAAACTTATTCTCCTTCAATATACTCTTGATCCCTTTTTTAGCTTTTTCTGACAAGAATGAACATGACTACCATTCTACTAGCTGGTCAGGACTCCAGGACCAAAAAGTCATTCTTGACTTTCCCCTTAGTGATAAGTGGCCTCTCGTCCATCTGAACTAACATTTAATTCCTTATCCAACATTCTGACACCCTTTTCCCCATGCCCTCATTCTCTTGACCCAATAAAAACCCTGATAATATATTTTAAAAACAAGCCACAAAGCATTAGGGAACAAGACATAGTTGAGCAGGAGAAAAGATTAGAGCAGGAAAAACCAAACCAAAACACAGCATAGGTATCTAAGTCACTTCTTTCCCATCAGGGGAGTGACACATCCTCACAAGCCAAACAGATTGTACGTGACACTCCAGTGTGTACTGACTGCCTGTCTGTACCCACTTTGTTCAGGGAAGGGATGGCCCCCCTGTGTGTTTTGGGTTGTTCACCTGGAAGAAAACAAAGCAGGGGACCCTCTGCTCAAAGCCTTTTCTGGGGACCACATTGTGCACAGAAGCTCTTGATTCTTGGCTCCAGCCTGAGATAGTTACCTGCTGGAGTTGTGAGGCAGTAAAGAGTCATAAGGAAACAAGAAGCCTTTAGGGAGCCCCAAATGTCCATTTTACCTTTTCAAAGGAGGTGGCAATGATTTTTCTGAAGCTTATTTGGGGCCAGTGATTTTGACGGCCTACAGAACATGGCCAAAAGGCTCTCTCTGATGGATGGGTGTCTGAGACAAAGGCAGCAGAACCATTTTTTATTGCTGTGGTAAAGTATATTACTTACATACCACAGGAAAATAAAGCCCATGCTCGTACAAAAAGTCTAAAAGAAGAGCACAGTTGGAGGCAAAATGACAGTTTACCTACTTCTCCCACTCAAGAAGCCTCTGAGCTAATGGGTAATTATGGAAGGAAGCCCTTCTCACATTTGCAAGGATGGGTGCTTGCGAGGCAGGAGCAGACAAGAGGAGGCTGTTATGGCAACAGTGTGCATACTCACCTGCAAGGGTCTACAGTTAAAGAATGCTCAGGGGCTTGTAGGAATCCACACAATCAACCCAGTTCAAGTTTTTGAGGCTCGCAGGCCTGTATTGGAGGCCAGCTCCACCTAGGATATCCACTGATCACCCCTCTGGTCCTGTGATCAGAAGAGGCAGGGAAGAGGCTAGGCTTTGGAAAAGAATGTGAGCCAAGGAAAGGGAGGATGGGCTGGCGTAGAGAGAAAAGAAAGCATTTCTTCTCTCTGCTTGGGGAACACATGTTCCCTGAGGCTCCGGGAAAATGGAGCTTTGTTCACATCTGTATATACTAATGACAGTGAGCTTGGCTCCATCTTAGGCAAAGAGCAAATGGCTCTGAGAGCGCAAGGGAAGAGTAGGCATACCAAGTCAGTGACCACACATGAGGGAGTGGGTGAAGCCAGCTGCATTTTAGACTTGATAAATGTCTTGGAGAACTTTCCAATGTGTTTGGTTCAGCAAACCCCAAAACACATGTCACCAAGGAACTTATTTATTTGCCTTTATTTTAAACCCCTGTGTATTTTTAGGACAATGGAATCCATATGTTCCTGTTTCATTTCGCTTAACTCATTAAAGTGATGTTCTGTGAGTGCCATTTGATGTCCACAGAGTCTTCTGTTACCATTTTATGAGCATTTTGAAGCATTTGCATTCAGAATCCAGGAGCCAGCTAAACCAGATCTGAACAGGACCCAGTTTGGCTTGAAATTTAAAACTCTTGAGGCTCCGTTGGATCTCGTTCTTGGCAACATCTCTTGTCTCATCCCAGATCCATAGCCAAGAAGGCTGCTTTAGCAAGCCCAGCCCCAGAAGAAGGGTTAAGGGAAGTGTGTCAGAACACTTAATTGAAACGACAAACCCAAGCAATGTTTCAAACAAATGAAATGCCTGAAGGAAAATTTTTATTTTAAAGATAGTCCCTACTAGCTCTCATAAAATTGCATCTAAAAGAGCCACCATGAGATTGAATCAAGACAGGGAGAGCTTGACAACAAATCATGATTTGTTAGATGTGAAACTCAACGTTTCTTTGCTCATGTAGATTTCAGCAAGCACTTTACATTTTTCATGGAAGTAATCAGAGAAAAATATAAAGTGTTTGATAGGCTCTATATAAGCAATGAAAAACAGAGAAGAGTGTCATTGACAAGCCAAAGCAATAAATAATTTTTTAAAGATGCAGTATGGATTGGGCTGGATAGAGGGAAATAAGGCCCCATCTGTGATTCAGTGCATGCTGTGGAAGGAAGGGGTTCTTTCAGAAAAGTGCCGGAAGGGAAAGAGACAGTGGTCAGCAAATTAAGCATGGTCTCTACCCACAGGGAGCTCACAGTTTAGTGGGGGAGACAGATGTTAAATCAACCATCATAAAAGTAAATATCTGATTTTAAATCATGATTGGTGCATTGAAGAAAAAGAAGAGGGTGATGAAGAGGGAAGCTAATTTAGTGTGAGGGGTGGGTCTGGGCAGGCCTCTCTGAAGAAGGGACATTTGAAAAGGATACATGAAGAATGAGCAAGAATGAGGTAAAAAATGGACCCACTACCAGGCAAAGGAAACAGGCACAAAGGCCCTGAGCTGGAAGTTGGTCAAGAAGGCAGCTGGGAGCTGGAGAGGAAGAGCACAGCCAGACACGCTAGCCTCATCCTTCTTTAAAGCTGGTGTATTGCATTCATCTGCGCTGGACTCAGTTTCCCCAAGCTACATTATCCGCCAGGCTATGTTATTCTTATTTTGTTTTGTTGTTCCCTTGAAACTCTGTGCCCTGGCTTTTTAAGGTTGTGTTCATGTATTTTTATTATGTGCCTGTTCCAAACATAGGTCTCAGGTCTTTTTACCCTCTCAGACAGTGGTTCTCAAAGGCTGGTGGTCTCTGGACCAGTAGTATCACATCACCTGGAACTTGTGAGAAAGGAGAGAAAGAGGAGGGGGCGGTACCTGACGCTTGAAAGCTGGCCTCGCACTCACCGTGGGTCATCTTATTCCCCTACTGAACAGAAACAATCTCGCAAAACACTAACCCCATGCAAGGTTACTCTGAAACCAGGATAAAATAAGACAAAACAAGGCCACTTCATAATTTTATCTAAATACAGACAAAACCGAGGTCACTGTGCAGCCCACAAGTTACCAAACATCCCCTCTCTTGGCCAAAATGAGTGGCTGCTATTTCACTACCAATTATAGCTTATTCTTTTGTGAGTCTCCCCTCCCTAAAGATAAAACTTATTGAGATATTCACTCATAGAATCTGACAGCATTCAATCTAGAGCAAACTTCCACCTGCATCCCTCAAATCACACAACTAAAGCCCATATCCCATAACAGGATCTTCCTAACACATCCATGGTTCCCCAAGGTGTGTGTTTCCCCTCCCTGCAGCAAATAATAAATCCAACTTATCTAACTACGGGTGTGTTCCTGGTGGTCTTTGGCTGAAGGACATTGATACTTGGGTCCCACCCTAGATCTAATGAATCAGAAACTCTGGGGGTGGGCTCTCCACGTGGTTATGATACACGCTCCAGTTTGAGATCCACTGCTCAAAGGCAATGGTTCTCAGTGCTGGCTGCCCATTAGAATACAGATGACCGAATCTCCCAGAGATTCCAATTCAATTGGTCTGGAGGGGGGTCTAGAAATCCAAACATTTTTAAAAGCTCCCCAGACGATTCTGTTGTGCAGCCCAAGTTGAAAGCCACTGCTCTAAAACAGTGATGTTTGTGGGTACACCACTGAAGGATAATGTCTATTTGCAATGCACTCCTATCAGTAACAGTCACTTGCTGCAGTTTACAAGAAATTGCTGGGGAAGCCAGTTGTAATTCTGCCCCTCGCTATCCAAGACATGCCACCGTGTCCTGCCAAAGAGGGTGAGAACTTTGTTCTAGGAGATTTTGCCTTGGCTTTTTGGTCACATGTCAACAAACTTGCCAGTCATGTCTTCTGTGCCTGGTTACTTTCCTTCCTTCTATGATTGTACAGACATTGCTCAGCCATGCACACAGGGTTACTGTATGTACTAATATCTCTATCCATATCTATATATCTATCTGAGAGGCATGCTAAGTTTTTTAAGAATAACCACAGTTGGGCTTTCCTGGTGGCGCAGTGGTTGAGAATCTGCCTGCCAATGCAGGGGACACGGGTTCGAGCCCTGGTCTGGGAAGATCCCACATGCCGCGGAGCGACTAGGCCCGTGAGCCACAATTGCTGAGCCTGCGCGTCTGGAGCCTGTGCTCCGCAATAAAAGAGGCCAAGATAGTGAGAGGCCAGCGCACCGCGATGAAGAGTGGCCCCCACTTGCCGCAACTAGAGAAAGCCCTCGCACAGAAACGAAGACCCAACACCGCCATAAATAAATAAATAAATAAAATTAAATAAAGAATAACCACAGCTAATGCTTATCTTGTACTTAACTTTGTGCCAGTCACTAGGTTAACAATCTTAGAACCATCCCAATGAGGTAGATACTATTATCATCTGTGTTTCACAGACGAGAAAACTGAGGCTTGGAGAAGCTAAGCGGCTACCCCCGTCACAGCTGCTGAACAGAGGGAGCCAGTTTTCAGATGCAAGCTCTCATGTTCCAGAATCCACACTTCTAACCACCCTGGTTTAATTTTCTCCGTCAGATGGCCCCATCTCCCCTGTCTGCTTTCCCTCTTGCATCTCCTTAATTTTCTTTGTCTTTGTTGATTCTCCTCTCAGCGTGATGTTCCCAAGCTTTTGTGGAGTTGGGGTAGAGGTTGGGAGGGAAGGAAAGACTTTTAGCATGCTGAGATGTCTGTCCTCTCAGGAACAACAAACTCTTTCTCTAGACCCCCCTCCCCCAGTACCCTCCCCATAGATATGTCCCTCTCTGTCCACAGCTGTAGAGCAAAAGGAAAGTGGTCTTGCTTGGTATTCAAATGCTGTGGCACCCATTCAAACTGCTGTCCTGGTACAGAAGCCCTTTTCATCACTTAAAAATGTTTTAACTGTTTCATGCCCCACAATCTGTGGGTTATGTTAACATCATGGAATACTTTTGAATGAGATATCCACTTATTTATTCTTCCCCATTTAGATTTCTAGAACATGGTCTTTAGGCTCACCACCACTCATTCTTTCTTAGATACTTTTGATCAGCTTCTGTCCTTATATCTTTCAGGAACAGTTTTCCACCAGAATTACCAAAGGATCTTTCATCATATATGGGGGATTTGGCTTTCCAAGGACTTCATAGCCTGGGATAAATCAAGGCCCCAAACTTAGAGATCATTCTTCCATCTAATAATAAGATTCCTCACAGGGTAGTGGTAAAATTGAGTTAACTATTCAAATGACTCAGAAGAGTGCATGACCTTAACCATACTTCCAATTCTAATATTAACTTTTATTTCATATTTAAATATCTATAAAATTTGCATCTGTCTTAGAAATGATGATTGACATTAAAATTATAATTGACTTTTTTGGTGCATCTTCCAATCTTAAATTGATGATGTGTTTGTAAATCCTCAATAAATGTTATTCCTCCCCCTCTTTCTCTTCCTCCCACTCCTACTTTATATCCCAAGAATACCAGTTCTCACCTGGCATCTGAGGATGAGAAATACACAGAAGGTCCTTTTCCCAGGTTGCATGGTCAAGCTATTACTTTTCCCCAGAAGTTGGGAGAATAATATTCACTGCTCACTTTATCACTTTTCAGAGAGAAGGTAATTCTCATCCATGGACGTATACAACAGATATTGAGAGTCTACTATGTGCCGTAAACTCTGCTCTATACTTGGGGTACACCGAGCCTTCAAGTGGCAAAAAGAGCATGAAGACAACACAAAAAGCAAATAAGAACAGCATGAAGACAACACAAAAAACAAATAAGAACTATACACCCTCCTCCCGCCGAGGGACTGTTATCAACATCTTGTCTACCACAAAGCAGGACTTGGAACTTCCTTTGCAACATTAAAAAGCAAATCCAACTCTGCAATGATAAAGATTTTTTAGGTAGAATGAGAATGTCAATTTTATGCTACATGGCAAAACTCAACAAGAATCCTGACTAGACCTCTTTAACTTCAAATCACAACTTCAACTGCCAAACGTTACTTTCCTCACAACCCTTTTTGCCATTACTTTCTCTAAGTTTCCTGCCTCCAACCCAAAGCCCTCTCCAGGACGGATGGCTATCCCCTCCACTTCGTATTTCCATGCCAACACACACGTATGCACACATACACATACGTACACATCCCTTCCCCTGGATCTTTCCCTTTTCTTGTACATAGACCTTTAGCTTTTCTAAGCTTCTCCAAATTATTTACATCATCACACCCATCAACTCTCTCCCCACCTCTCTACCTCTTAACACTTACCTTCTTCAATGCATTGGAGGTTTCTAAATAATAATTACTTTTCACCTGAGATAAATGTGTGTGTGTTAGAGAGAGAGAGAGAGAGAGACCAGAGGGAACAGGCAAATAAAAGAAAATATAAGTGCCAAAATGATAAGTACATCCAAGATAACATGAGAACAAAAGCAAATAAGAGCTGCCCCTTGCACTGATCCCAGAAGAAGGATCAAGGTATACCTGTGGTTCTCTACATTTGGGGATGTCTGGTGACAGTTTGGTTGTCACAATCAGAGGAGTGTGGTGTGCAACTAACATCTAGTACGTAGAGACCAGAGATGCTGCTAAACATCCTACAATGCACAGGACAGACTCCACAACAAAGAATTTTCTGGCCCTAGATTTCAATAGAAGTTGAGAAACCCTGAATTATACATTTTAGAAGTAAAAGGTAACTGAAGTTTTGAAGAATAAGTGGAAATTTCCAAGCAAATGAGTGGAGAGAAGATTCCAGCAGAAAAACCTGTATGACAGAACTTTAGGAGATCACTTTGATAAGAGTTTGAGAACTATTTCAAATATTTAGAAAAAGTTCATCTCTATTTAGGATGTGGAAAGTCACAAGAAAATGTTACTCCCACTAAAAAGTCAGATAATTTACAAAATCACTATCATTTTAAGTCCACCAGAAAGCTGAGAATGCAAAGCAATTTGATAAACTAAAGGCCAAAAGTGGACAAATTCCTCCTAAGAGAGATGAGAACCATGGCTATTTTCACCTTTGGTAGAACAGAGAGAAAGAGAAAAGAGTCATAGTTATGGATAAGAAGAAAAACAGCTGAACTTCTAATGAATTTCTGGAGGCTTAATGTGGGCCGAGTATGAGGGCTTAGAATCCCTAAGATTATTTTTGTTTTTTGAGTACTTTCTTATTTTCTTACACCACAAGTTACTCCAGGCTCATCTTGTATATTTCCAGGCTCAGCCATTTCTTCAATGATTCCTGCATCCTTTTATTGAAGAATGCCATTAGGAACCAAGATCTGAGTGCTGGGTATTTTTATTTGTTTTCACATTGTCATTATATTTTCCTTTAATTCTTTGAATGTATTTGTAATAGCTGTTATATATAGATAGTTGTTTAACATCCTTGCTAATGTCAACATTTAGCTGCTTTTTTTCTGAGTAAGGCTTACACTTTCCTGTTTCTTTTGAAGGTCTCATTTTTTTGTTGTTGAAAGCTGAATATTTTAGGTAAAATACTGTAGCAAATCTGGATTCAGATTTGTGGGGATTTTTTTTTTAACTCAGCTTAATCCAGTTTGTGGAATTAGTCTCTCCAACAGTGTGCAGTCACTCATGTTTCTACTTAAATTTTTTATTCTTATTTTTATTTTTTCACTTGGCTTGTAGAATTGTTCCTGAGTCTGCATAGTGCCTCTGTTGCTGATTGGTCAGCCGATGATGGAGCAGATGCTGTACTTAAATGGTGCATCCTAACGCATCTACCCTCTCCTTGTGGATCTGTCTATGGGTTGAGAAGTGCATTCAAAGTTCAGGCTTTGTGAAGTCTTCCTCAGCTCCTACCCTCTGCCAGGACCTCTCAGGTCTCCCCTGCACATGGCAGTGGTTACAAATGTATGAAGATAGGATGTATGAAGAGCACATACAACTGTTCTATGATTTTCACTAAAATCTCTTTGTTAAACTTACGGCTGGTCTACCATTCTCACTGAAATTGCAAACTCAGGCAAGCAGAGCTCTTTTGTTGTCTACCAAGTTTATTACTTTCATTGACAACATTGCTAGGTATGGACTTTATCTGCTCCAAATCATGTCAACCAACCAAGGCTGCTGGTTTTTATGGCTAGCCCCACCCTGATCATACTCTAGCACCGAGTAAGCGAGCTGGAGCCAGGGAGTAGATGGGTGCAGCTTCAGGCATGACAGTTGAACAGTCCCACTGTTCTCACTTAAAGTTCTAGCAGTTTTTCCTAAAGAAACACTTTTCAATTTGTCATTTGCCTTTGCTTTGGTCAATTTCCAGAACACTGAAATGGTTGCATTTTTGACAATTTTGTTCAGTTTTATGTTTTTTGTGGGGGAGAATATTAGCCTACATTTTCACTCCACTATAACCAGAAATCTGCCTCCTCTGGTTTCCCCATAAGTGTTTTTTGTTGTTTTTTTTTGTTGCTTTTTTTTTTTTTAAAGAAAACAATTATAGTCTCATCTAGCAGAAGAGCTCTGGAAGATACGGACTCAGTAAATGCACTGCCCTACTAACACTACACACAGTTGACCTAATTATCTGATATTTTACAGTGTAACTGACTTCTACATGGGAAATGTAGGAAGAGAGATAGTGGCTGTGTGAGAAAGATGTCTTCTATAATTTTTTTTCATAGTCTCAATCTAGTGAGTAATTTCCCTGTTGTATCCCTGATGAATACCTAACAAGAGGAAACTATTCACCTCCCCTGGTTCACCAACAGTCCCTAAACCCCCAATTAATTACTCCTTTTCAGAGTTGTGGAAAAGGGCAGCCTCAGTGGGTCTTATATCTGGGTCAAAGAAAAGCCACAGAATGGATAGCTAGGACCCTGTCCTCTAATGGGGAAATCTAGTGGTTCCAAGAGTTTTTGAATTTGATAAACGCTTCTTTGGGGTTTTATTTTAGAAAAGCAGGGTAATTTTTACTTTGCCAAATAAAGATATTTTTAAAAACAAACACACTGGCCTTCAACCATCATTATCATTACATAATAAAGACATCCTATCACCTCCAAAATAGGAAGGTTTTGGTAGCTAATAATGCTTATAATTTTTAATTATTTTTCTACGAGACAGGATTTTTAGCTGTAAATACATTTATAGGAGGGGCATAAAAACATGTCTCTGTGTTATACAACCAGGGACAATGCCTAAATATACTTCTAGATGATTCCATCAGAGCCCATCCTGCCTCCGAAGTTGGCACAGGTATTGCAGTTCACATTGCAGACGCTGGACATGGGATGCTACAAGCAGGCCATCAGCCACAGATCCCTTTAATACAGGATTTTACTAGCTACACTTCTGTCTTATTTCAGGTTCCCTAGAAAATAAAGTCTAAGGAAAAGCTTACATTCTAATGCTTTAAGGGTGGGTGCAATCCTGGAAAGCAAGACTAGAGAATAAAAACAATAAAGCAGTGCATTATTGAACTGGCTAAAACTTCACACAAAAACTCAGTGTTTATTTAAATATGTGGGATGTCTCTAGAGAGGTTATAAGCAAACACTGTATCTTGCAAAATTCCTTGATGGCAGGGAATATGGGTGATATACCTGCTTATTCCTTCTCTGGTGAAAGACATCCCACAAGACACTGGGGTTGTATTATCTGGACCCTCCATGAAACTGCTAGAGCAGCCAGAGTTTTCATGAGTCTGGCAGGTTTGGACCTGAGTCCTGGAGCTGCTGCATCCCTCACCAAGGGGGGCAATGGAGGCCATGCTGGAGCCCAGGGTGCACCACTGGGGAAGGCAGAGAAAACGGAGTACTAGTAGATGAAGCAGGAACAATGTGAGCCATCACTGGGGTTTCTCCAAGCACGAAATAAGCAAGAATCTGAATCCTGCAGTAGGCATGTGCTTTCCAACAGCAGTTCTCCAACTCTACCTGGGCATGCTACAATTCAACTCAGGTCTGATGTTAGTGACCTAGAGTTAGCACAAATCCTACAAGCTAAAGGCAAAGTGTCGATTCTAACACTACCAGAATTTAGTAACAGATCTCACAGGTTAAGGACTCAGTCCTATAAGACTGTCCTCACCTCAGACAGCTGAAAGTCCTGGGGTCCACCCATACTTCTACAAGCTGGCTATAAATTGGATGTTTCCATGATCTACTGTCAGGTTTGATAATTCTCTAGAAAGGCTCACAGAACTCACGGAAAGTGCTATACTTTACAATTACAGGTTTATTATAAAGGATACAACTCAGGATCAGCCAAGTGTTAGAGACACAGCCCAAGATCAGGGCAGGGGGGTGGGGGGAGGGGAGTTTTGTCCCCATGGCATAGGGTGTGCCACCCTGCTGGAATGTTAATATATTCACTATCCAGGAAGCTCTTTGAGCCTCACCGTTCAGGGTTTTTAATCTAGCTTTCATTATGTAGGCATGCTTGATTGAATCATTGGCCATGTGCTTGAACTCAATCTCCAGCCACACTTCCCTCTCTGGGGATCAGGAGGTAGGGCTGAAATTCCAACCTTCTTATCATGTTGTTAGTTTTTCTGGCAATTCGCCCCCATCCTGAAGAAAGCTAGGGGCTTTGTTAGCGTAAACTCAAATGTGGTCCAAAGGGGCTTACTATGAATAAAAAAGACCCTTCTATCACTCAGGAAGGTTTTTTGAAGCTCTATGCCAAAAGAATCTGAACCCCTGGAGTAGGTATGAGTCTACTGGGGACAAAGACTAAATACAGTTTTCTTTATATTACAGCATGGATGAGTTAATCTGGGGAGAGCATACAAACTGGATCCAGTACAGTTGCCAAGTGGCTTTCTGTGGCTTTTGCTTTTTCATTGTTACTGGCTTCCAGATAGAAATTTCAACATGCCTTACTGGTGAGTCCAAGGGCATATGACTGCTTCTAGGCATATAAATACAAGTATTCAAAAGCAAAGAAAGTCCCCCAAACATGGGTTGTGTTCAAATGTGTCAATTGTCCACTGCAGTGTGGGCCATTGAATTTTTATTATAGAGCGACCCCAATACAGCTTTTCGGGAAAAGGTCATTAGACCATGGAATTTTTTTCTATGAAGCACTTTGCTGGCTCTGTTACAAATGGGAAACATTCTTTTCTTTGTGATTATCTAACTGTATTCATATCTTCAGACAGGTCTACAATGCAGTTGACTTTTCTTAAGATTCAAGGTTCAAATTTAAATCATTTGAAGCAAAAGGTAATGATACTATTAATTTGCTTGGTCTAAGTGTAGATTAACAGCCTCTGCAGTCAATGAAAGGAAGCACAGGCTAAGAAGAAAAATAAAACTGTTAACTCCACATTCATTGGTAATTTAGTATCTAATAGATGTAAATCACTTTCTCCTATGTTAATATGAGAGTATAATTCTCTTATGTTAATAAATCTCACAGCAATTCTGGGAGATAAGAATTTTTATTCCCATTTTGCAGATGAAAAAGCTAAAACCCTGAGATTAAAAAGTTGAGCACATAGATGTTTTGTGGAAACAAACAACCCAATTGAAAAATGGGCAGAAGACCTAAATAGACATTTCTCCAAAGAAGACATACAGATGGTCACCAGGCACATGAAAAGATGCTCAACATTGCTAATTATTAGAGAAATGCAAATCAAAACTACAATGAGGTATCACCTCACACCAGTCAGAATGGCCATCATTAAAAAGTCTACAAATAATAAATGCTGGAGAGGGTGCGGAGAAAAGGGAACCCTGCTACACTGTTGCTGGGAATGTAAATTGGTGCAGCCACTATGGAAAATAGTATGGAGGTTCCTCAAAAAACCAAAAATAGAGTTGCTATATGATCCAGCAATCCTACTTCTGGGCATATATCAGGAGAAAACTATAATTCAAAAAGATACATGCACTCCTATGTCCATAGCAGCACTATTCACAATAGTCAAGACATGGAAACAATCTAAATGTCCACTGACAGATGAATGGATAAAGAAGATGTGGTACATATATAAAATGGAATACTGCTCAGCCATCAAAAAGAATGAAATAATGCCATTTGCAGCAAGATGGATGGACTTAGAGATTGGCATACTAAGTGAAGTAAGTCAGAAAGAGAAAGACAAATACCATATGATATCACTTATAGGTGGAATCTAAAATATGACACAAATGTACCTATCTATGAAACAGAAATAGACTCACAGACATAGAGAACAAACTTGTGGTTGCCAAAGGGGTTGGGGGAGGCATGGATTGGGAGTTTGGTTAGCAGATGCAAACCATTATATATAGAATGGATAAACAACAAGGTCCTACTGTATAGCACAGGGAACTGTATTCAATATCCTGTGATAAACCATAATGGAAAAGAATTTAAAAAAACACTTTGCTATACAGCAGAAATTCACACAACATTGTAAATCAACTATACTTCAATTTAAAAGAATTAAAAAAAAAAAAAAAAAGATACTCTGTGGAAGAAAAAGGATTCAAATCCAGAACAGGTAACTTCAACGTTGGGGCTTTTCAAATCTCTCTCAGCTGCTTTGTGAAATGTAAAATAACCTTTAGATACTCTAGGAATCTAGATCAAGTTTTGCAGCTCTGTCTCTTTTATAGTTTTATAGAATCAATTAAGTGCCCTCAAGAGGGAAATAACCCTCTCAAATGCTCTTCCAGGAAGCTAAAGAAGAATTTCTTCTTCCAGTTTAGAACAGAGTGGTCTCAAACACCACTTTCCTTCAGACTCGTACTTGATACACTGTTGTCCTTCTTGTTCTCATCAACATTAATAATGGAAACATTTACTAACCTCAGCCATATTCTAGGCTTTGTGCCAAATAGTTCTCATTGAATCTTTCTTTTCTAGTTCATTTTGGCTCTTGCCCACGTGCTACTTTGTGGCAAATTTGAACTGTTTGGGACATGAATGTTTCATCTTATCAACCAGATGGTATGGTCCCTGAGAGAGGGGCTCTATACCCTGTTGCCACTACAGCATCAACCAATAGCTTGTATTGAATCACTACTTTTTGAATGGAGATTCAGATAATGAATGACAAAAAGCCCTGGCCTCTCATAGGAATCATCTGTTTGTTCCCTTTCCTGTGCAACCTCTCAACTGGAAGATGGAATCACTTGTAATAATGCAAAAAACTAGGGATGGGGGGTGATTAGTAAAAGAAATGGTGCAAACAGGGCCACCAGTAAACACTTTTGACCTGGAATCAGTAAGCATCTTGGGGTTGCAGTAATAGGAGGGTGGTTTGGCACTGGGAACATTGGTTTTTCAGCATAACTGTCACTCTTTGCAGGGGACAGAGGGAGGATCATTATGATTAATATGTCCTTTCTATGAAAACAAATAAATGTAAAGAAGTTATGGTCAGTGCACCTTAGTCTTCTGGTGGTTGCATCTATGTAAAACAGGGAACAGGTGTGTGCCCTGCGTGTTGTCAGGGGTGAGTTGCTTTCAGCTCCCTTCTGACCTTCTATAGCACAATGTTGGTTTCACCCACTTTGGTTCTTGACCATGCACACTATCTAATAGCAATCTCTCACTTTTGCAAGGGTCTCATCACCCAAAATGTGCTGTATTGAAAAGTGAAGTGAGAGTTGCTCCCAGGGTAATGTTAATTGGTAGTGTCTTGCTTAGAATTGTCCAGTACTAATGTAGATGTAGGGAGGATAGTATGGAATAGAAGCAATGACTTCCATTCAGCAGGGCTCAGGCTTTTGGACCAAACACACAGGAAGACGCCTGTTACGGGAGAAGACAGTGTCAGCTTCTCCATGGAAACAGATCTCAGGTCCACTTGGCCTGCACATCACCTTTAAAGAGCAAAGATGTCAACAAAGCAAGATCAGTGATTTTTATCAATAAATGTGAGGATTTAATCTGTTTGAGAGGTTAAGACAATTCAAGGAGGAAAGAACAGTCTTCACAACAAATGATTCTGTGACAACTAGCTAGCTGCATGCAAAAGAATAAAGCTGGATCCCTCCTTAGAAAAAACAAAGGAGTAAAAATATAGGAGTAAATCTTCATGGATTACATGGATAATTCACAGCAAAAACTAAATAATCAATCTAAACAGGAAATCTTATTTGTTTGTTTTTAATAGGTCATTTGACAAAATTTTTCTTTATCTGATTGAATAGTAATAACCTTCATAAATAATGTTTCAAATGACAGCCATATTGAAAAACCAGAAAGATACAGGTAAGTGCATGTTATTTGATAATTTATTATATTTGTATATTTAATATGCATTTATTAAATATTATTTTATTATTTAATTTATTATACATTATTAAATATTAAATATAGCTTATTAAATTTAATAAATATATCATTAAATATAGTGTATTTTAAATACACAAATATACATTTATGAATATATTTTACAAATATATAAGTATTTGTATATTTTAATAATGTATTACTGATAATACATTATCTCATGTATTATATCTCTATCTATATGAGTACAAACAAATTATTAAATAAATGGGAAAAACAGACAAATCTCCCATATAGAAGAATTTCCAATAATTTATGAAGATATTCCTATCTCAAAGAGGTGAAATTTAATTTCCTCCATTTTAAGTGTGGATTGTGCATAGTTACTTGCTTCTAAGAAGTACAGTATGAAAAGTTGGAAAAGAGTAACTTTCCAGTAGAGAAACCGCACATACTTCCAAAGTGAGGTGATCAAGGATAATATCATCAGTGACATCTCATGTTTATTCTGTGTACCCATGATGTGATGAGGATAAAACTAATTTATGATCCTCCTCCAAAAAGTGCATAATTTCAGTCTAACCATGAGAAAAACATCAAACAAATTCAAACTGAAGGACACTTTACAAAATACTAAGCAGTACTCTCAAAAATGCCAAAGTCATCAAAAACACAAAAAGGCTGAGAATTTGTCATAGTCTAGAAGAGTCTAAGGCAACATAAGAACTTAATATAATGTGATATCCTGGATGAGACCCTGGAACAGAGAAAGGACACTGGGTAAAAAATGAAGGAAATCTGAATAAAGTATGGACTTTAGTTAATAATTATGTATCAATATTGGTTTACTAGTTGTGACAAATACATTAACAATAGAGGAAATTGGGTGTGAGGTATATGTGAACTCTATGATTCTTGAAACTTTCTGTTAAATCTAAAACTGTTCTAAAATAAAGATACTAAAAATCAAATGAGGAAACTTAACAGAGATATAGAAACTGTAAAAAATGAAGATTCTAGAGTTGAAAAGTATAATAAACTAAAATGTATAGGGGAGATCAATAGAAGATTTAAGATGGTAGAAGAATGAATCTGTGAACTTCAAGATAGAGCAACAGAAATTATTTAATCCGAAGAAAAGAGAAAAAAGATTGAGGAATAATGAAGAGAGCATCAGAGACCTGTGAGGCATGAAATATACTGACATAAAAGGAATCCCAGCAGAAGAAAAAAAAGTTAGATAAAACATTTCATGAAAAATGCTAATCTACTGACCCAGGTTCAATGAACTCCAGGTAAGATAAACATGAAGAGATTAACACCTAGATATATCATAGTCAAAATGCTGAAAGACAAAGAGAAAATTTTAAATGACAAGAGAAAAACAACACAACATACAGAGAAACAACAGTATGATTAATATCTGTTGTCTCATTACACCAGAAGTCTATGGAATGATATATTCAAAATGGTGAAAGGAAAGAACTGTCAACCATATCCAACAAACTATCCTCCAAAATGAGGGCCAAAAAAAAGACATTTCTCAAATAAACAAATACTGAGGTAATGTACTGCTAGCAAATTTGCTTTACAAGAAATACCAGAGAAATTTCTTCAAGCTCAAAGAAAATGATATGAGAGAGTAACTTGAATTCACAGGAAAAAAGTGGAGAGCACTGGGAATGGTAAGTTATGCGGTAAACTGTAAAAGACTATAGATACATTTTTCCAATTTTATAATTTCTTTTAAGAATGTAAAATTGTTTAGAGCAATAATTATGTCACTGTATTTTTGAGTTTACTATATATATGGATGTAATATATATGATAATAAAAATACATAGTGGGAGGTAGAACTGTGCTATACTGGAGCAAGACTGTTATAATTTACTGTAACACAGGAATTTAAATGGTACTCTAAAAAATATTTAACACAAAAGAGGGCAGAAAAGAAGGAACAGAGGAACAAAAACATATGAAAATATAAAAAAATAGAGCAGAATGTCTGATATAAATCAAAGTGTGGGTATACTGAAAGACAATTGGAATAAATGTAATTGGAATAAATGAAATTGGAAACCAACTCATACCTTTTAGTAATAGTTCGATCTTTTTATAAACAAAGTTTCCTTTTTCTTGTTGCATAAAGTTTTTTGAAAATGAAATTAAAATGATTTTGATTTCCTAGCACACTTCAAGAATGAAGAATCTTAAAAGAAAAATGCTTTGGGATTTTTTCATTATTTTTGATTACATGTGTAATAAAAAGCTGAAAAAAGAGCCCATTCTCTCACATCACTTCCCATGTGTATGTCCTTTACTTATTCCCAAAACATGTCTGTTTCTATTTTTTAAGGTCCAAGTTTTCAGAACTCCCTGCTTCCATTTTATTGAATCTTAGTTTTTGTTGTGAACACATTTTTACTATTGTATTAGTCAGGGTTCTCCAGAGAAACAGACCAAGAGGGTGTGTGTATGTATGTATGTATGTATGTATATATATATATATATATATATATATGCATATAAAATGCATAAAACACATATGCATTATGAGGAGAAATTGGCTCACATCATTATAGAGGCTGACCACGATCTGCCATCTGCAAGCTGGAAACCCAGGAAAGTGGGTAGTGTAATTCTAGTCTCAGTTTGAAGGCCTGAGAACAGGGGAGCTGATGGTATAAATCTCAATCCAAGAGCAGAAGACCAATGTCCCAGCTCAACCAAGCAGACAGTAAGGGATGAACCTTCCCTTTCTACAGTTTTGTTTATTTCAGGCCCCACTGTATTGAGTGACACCCAGACACACTGGGTAGGGCAATGCACTCTACTCAGTCTACTGTTCAAATGCTAATTTCTTCCAGAAACACCCTCACAGGCACACCCAGAAACAATGCCTAACAAGATATCTGGGCATCTTGTGACCCAGTCAAGTTGACACATAAAATGAACCATGACCACTGACTTGTATTATACCTGCTTTCATTACAGAAAACATTAATTCCAATAGCCACTTTTCACATCTTTTCTTAGGATCTGTTTCAACTGTTCCTTTCTGCTGGCTTTGCGACCACTGCCCCCATTACCAATTTGGCCATTTTCCATTCAGTATTCTCATTTGTAAAATGATGGGGATATATATATTTATATGTAGGTGTATATATGTCTTAGAATGTTACTTTGAAGTTTGAAAGAGATAAAGTATTTAAAGTACATAGCACATTCTTGGCCCTCAATAAAGATTGACTTCCTTTGCCTTTTCAACAAATGTGCACTGAAAGAATGAATATTGAAGATAGGCCATTTGTAATAAAATCCCTCCATGGAAATAGTATCACACATGAAAATTAATAGATTTTTAAGTCTATCTGTAAAGTCTAGTTTAAATCATAATATTGCTCTGTGGTTCTCAATCTGGGGTTCATATATTGCCAAGTATATGCAATAGCATATAGGATTTATGGAAACCCAGAATAAATGTGGTTCATATTTTGGAAGTGGCTATTTTTAATGCATATACATCATCTAAGAGATTTTCAAATTTAAATAAATATAGCAAGGAGTAAAATGAAAAATGTTCATAAGTTTTTAAGATAAGTCATACATCTTCAAAAAATTTCACAGAGAGAGGGATTTGGGAAAATGAGGGGATTACCCAGCCTCTGCCCTTTGATGGACACTTGGGTGGACAAATCTAATCATTTCTCATCCAGCTTCAGGGCAGTATGTACACAATGGTACTTCAGAACCAATCTTCTAAGTTCAATATTGTTGCTATGGGACAATATTTCTTTGGACGTTAGTTACACAAAGATCCCATCCCTACCCTACTACCCTTTCACTGGCTATAACACACTTTGACTTGTCTGTCTCAAACAGTGGGGGAGAAAACGAAATTGAGACTCCCAAGCAGGAGGAAATGGGAGTTCATTGTTCCTGGGTGAGGATCTTAGGTAGCAGGAAAATGGACTGAGGTAGAGGTCTTGCAAGATTTGGAGGGAGGTCAAGTCTTCTGCAAGTAAGGGTGGAAAGCAAAGTCTTGGAGAATGGTGAAGAAGGGGAAGATCAGGTTACTCAGCAGGTCCTCGACAAATGGCAGTGATGGCTAAGGCCTTTAGCTGCAGGAAGACATCCAGGGATGATGGATCTGAAGCTTCAAGGGTAGTCTGTTGACTCCATGCCATTACTAGCCATGGAGCAATAAGGGGAAAATATACCAGAGGGAAAACCATCTCAAGGAGGATGGAATAGCTGAACTGCTTGATAAGAGAAGGTTCTGGAGGCACTGGAAGAGTCACATAGAAGGAAAATGAGTCGCTAGTGGGTATTCATAGTGGTCATTTGTAAAGAAGGGATATCCATATGTCAGGCATTCCAAAGCTGGGGACTCCCTGTATACATCCTAGATGATTACCTGTGACAAAATTGTAGTGTGTGATGTGTATGAATAAACAGTAGAGAGCAAAGGTCATGAACTGGAGACCAGGAAGGCGAATCTGTCTCTCAGCTGCTTCTTGTTTGATCTGTCCAGTGCTCGAAAAACAAGAGGGTGTGCCACATACATGTGGAGATTTCTGGATCTTATTGAAAAAAAAAAAAAAATCACAAGATCAGGAAAGACATCCATGTCCTGTTGCCTGGCAACAATCAGCTAGAGAATGTACTCTCCAGTTCTCCACAGTCCCCGTCATTCCCTATCGTCTCACACTCAGCTCTTTTCACTCAGGTATGTGAATGGCCCACATTCTGGAGGCTTTTTAATCCCTGCCAAAGACTAAGTATTTCAGGAGGTTCCATAGCATTCATCTATTTATTAGAATATAGTTAGGGAATCCTTCTACTTGGCAATTTAGCCACCTGCCCTAATTTAGCCATTGTTAAATCAAATGAGGTATTATATATAAAAAACACTTAGAATGATGTCTGACAGAGCAGATGGTAATAATAATAATAATAGTAATAACTATTTCTAGGAAATGAAAATTGATATTGAAAAAACCTTTTTCATTCAGATTTTTCACTGAATCAGTCTGGCCAATTCTCAACACCTAAAAATACTAAATTTTTTCCCCCTCAGAATCTATTTTAACTCAAAATGAATCAAATCTGCACTTACCAATGAGTCAATATGAGCTTGGCTGTTCATATTGAATTGCACAAAGTATAGTGTTGGTAGAGTGTTACCTATTAACTTGTTTATTAATGATCTGCTAATGGGAGGGGAAGCCTGACAACCAATCTGAATGGTAGTAGCTCTCCTCTGGAGAATGAGATTTAAACACAAAGTGAACCATTTTAAATGGAGCAGGACACCCCTAGGATGGACTTCAAAAGGAGAGGTTTCTTTGTTCTGTATTAAAGGAAAAAATTAAAACAAACTGCACAAATATGAAACGTAGTCAGAATTGCTTGGAGCAAGCATGGCCCTAAAAGATGTGGTGGTCTCAGAAGATTTCTCCTGGAGCTAAAAGAGATCAGGCAGTTGACCTAATCCTTTTCTTTAGTTGAAGAAGGTGCTGAGCTGAAAACAGGGCATGTCTCTGGGGTAAGGGCACTGACCACAGTGGCTGGTGGTCAAGTTAGGCTGGGGTCAGGTTTGCTCTCGCAGCCCAGGTCTCCCTCCCCTCCCCAGACAGATGCACAGGGAGTCAGATATTAAGATTCGTCAAACATGATGATGGATGCCCTGGGAGCTCCTCCTACCTCAGCACTAGTCAGGCTTTTATCAGAGCCCTCTCTTCAATGTTGCTCTGCACCCCTGAGCTGTAACTCTGGAAAAGTACAGAGAACTGTGAATGAAAAATGTTGCCTGCCATATCAGTAAACAAAGGATGTTGTAGCCATCAAACCATCACATTACAGCTGCCGGAGGTGAACCCTGAGGGAACTCGGGATGGAGGCAGGATGCCCCCCATCAAGCCATCAGCCACTGCAGGCAGCCCCCAACGGTGCCCCTCGGTGCCCCTCGAGGGGACTCAGGGTACTGGCCCCAGATAGCAGAGGTGCATATCAAAGGAATGTTTTCAGTGAACCCAGACTCTTGCATCTCGCCATACAAAGAAAAGCGCTAAATTCATTAACTTGAGATGTCTGGTTTTCTTTAATTAACAGTAATCCTTTGATGTCCTGACTACCTGGGTTTTTGTTACAAAACTCCTACGTATTGTGGCTCCTTCCTTCCCTCTTCAGAACAATCCCTCAGAGCTATCTGAGAGGATGCATCCTGGGCTTAATCCTCAGTTTTGTCTGCCAAGTAAAACATAATTCTCACCTTTGAGGTTGTGCATTTTTTCAGTCATCAGAACAGTGAAAGTTATTAAAGTATAGAGAAATAGTCCTTGGGAAGACAGGCAGGAGAATTTGGATCATATTTCTGGAGGAGGAAAGGAAAAAAACAGAACAGTCTCTACAAAAGAGGGTGAACGTGTCAGTAAGTAGGCAATGAAGGTGAGGGTTAATAAATCAAAGAATCAGGTCTTTAAAACAGCAAAGAAGCTTCATGTTGCACATTCAGATCTTTCGTTTGACTTATGATGAAATGGAGGCTCAGAAAATGTCAGTCACCGATTTGCCTAAAGGTCCTGACAAGAAATGGGGAAAGACCCCAGAACTTCTAACCCCTCACCCTCTGCTTTCTCCTCTATGAGCTACTGCAAACGATTTGCCAGGAAAAAAATAACAAATACAGACCCGAGAAGATTAAGAAAATCGTCCAAAGGGCATCAGTATAAGACAAACTTCCATGTTCTTGTCAGTCTCATCATTAAATCATTCTTTTGCTCTGAAGCTTTAGTAAAACGTGGACTTTTCCAGACATTTAAAGCCAAAAGCTACCAGTCTATCTTGAACCAGATTTCTCTGGCGAGTCGGACTTTCAGCAAAGATGCCCAAGGTCTCTCTTTAATAGATTTTGCTCAAAACCTACAAACAAAACAAAAATGCCATTTTCTACCAAGAGAAGATCAAGTTTATTCTGATGGGATCCTATTTTTCCTTCTTTTTCGGCTAGTAAGAATTCAAGTTTTCTATATGTTTAGCTGTATTCAGCAGTGGCAAGGAAAAAAATAACATGTGATTTGACTTTTGTTAATGCTCCCTGTAACTTGAGTTGACAGTCCCAGGTTACCTTCATTTCCATAGCGTCTTCCGCTGCTGCACAAGCCGCCCTTGCTCCCGAGACAGTTCTCTGGCTCACACCTGGGACTTTCAGGTACAGAGGCGGAGGACAAAGGCAGGGTCTTCTGCATCAGGTAATTAGAACATCCTTTCAGCACCCTGGTGTGAGGGCCCCTGGCATAGAGTTACAGACCAGATATGCATCAGGATGGTGCAAAGCTGTCTTCTTTCGTGCTCCTTTCATTTCTCTCCCTGTCTCTCCCACAATCTTCCTCAATAGCGAACATGATCTGAATGTTTTCAGCATGCTATTAAGCTCCAAACCAGACGTAAATGACTCTTTCATTTTCTTCCAGGAAACATGGCCAATATTAAGCCAAGGCCCCAGGTTTGTAACTCTGAGGTCAGAGTTAACATCTCAATAGACGGTGAAGAACTTGCCATTTCAGCTGGACTGGGCCCCCAGAGGGAGAAGGGGAGCACGTGTACAATCCCTATCCCAGGCTTGCAGCAAGCCTGCTCACCTCATCACCAAGCCTAAGGCTTTCAGGTGAGGGGTAGCTGGATTCTTCCCCAAGTTCACTTCCAGATTACTCTAACATGTGGATGAAAGAATGTTGTATGCCATATCAGCAAACAAAGGATGCTGAGGCCATCAAGCCATCAGCCACTACAGCTGCCCCAGTGGTGAGCGCTGAGGGAACTCAGGATGGAAACAAAAGGGCTGTCTACTGCCAAGCATTCGGCCTCTGCAACCACCCACAACGGTGCACCCTGAGGGGACTCAGGATGGGAAAGAACAGGATTCTGGCCGTAGGTAGCTAAGGTGCATATCAAAGGAACGATTTCAATGAGTCTAGACTCTTGCATCTTCCCATACACAGAAAAGCTCTAAATTCATTATCTTGAGACGTCTGGTTTTCTTTAATTGACAGTAATCTTTTGATGTTCCGACTACCTGTTTTGTTACAAAAACTCCTATATATCCTGGCCCCTCCCTTCCCTCTTCGGAGCAGTCCCTCTGAGCACTCTGAGAGGCTGCGTACTGGGCTTGAAGTCCTCAGAAAGTCCGCCAAATAAAACATGAATTCTCAACTTTTAGGTTGTGCATTTTTTTTCAGTTGACAAACATTCCGCAGCTTTGTTGGCTTTTTATTGCTTCTTCTTCTTCTTCATTATTATTATTATTATTAGTCTCTTTGTCAAGCTTGCAGGTGATTTTACCAAGACTAAGGGCAATTTACATTAATAAAATTCTGATATTTTCAAGGTTAAAATGAACTTATCATAGAACTGATCATTGGTGGCCAATGATGACTTCTGTCCACTCTAGGCAAACCCTTAAATTTCATAAAGGGTTACTAAGCAAAAAAGCCTGATGGTTATATGTAATGATTTAACTAAAAATAATAGGTCAAGAGGACCTATTATTTTTAGTTAAATATCAACTACTCTCAACTATTATCAACTACTGTCAACTACTCTCTCCCATGCTCATTCCATTTGATCATTGTCTAGTGTATTTCTTCATTTCCTGGGATAAGAGTCAGGGTACCAGTGAGAGCTTTATTGTTACTATTATTGATCAGTTATGTCAACTGGAGCATTTTTACTTTGTTCATAATTTTAGTAATAGAAGTTTGGAGTTGGAAGAAATTATAATTTCTCTCCAACCACATGCTGAAAGGTAATGAACCAAATTTGATTTCCTAATTTTAGAGGCAGAGAATGCACCACTTCTGAAGAGCTCTACATATAAGAGACATCACCTCATATTTCATTCCTATTATTTCCAAGTTTTTTTCAGAAATGCAATAATGTTAGTTACAGAGAAGATTATAGATTGTCTGCTATAGATTATATATTGTCTGCTCTCAAAATTGAATATCCTGAAAAGAATATATGTTTTACTATGGGAGATATAATGGTAATTTCTTATTATAACATATATATGTTTCATATTTTCACATTTTTTTACAGTGGAATGCATCTTAGTGATGTGTACACTGAATGTAGAATTATTTTTTTCCCTGAAAAGTTATTTAATTGGTGATATGTCCTACATTTGATGGCATCTTGCAAATGAAGACGTGTGGTGATTATAATACCTTCCATCACATAATACTGTAAAGCACTTTTAGTTCTGCTCATTTGTATGTATTGTATACATTTTGTATGTATGTGTACCCAAATTCTACAGAAAAATATGTTTGACATCTTGCCTTCCAACATCCACTCAAATAATCAGAATTCTCCAGATAGTCAAAGGGATCATGCCAAAGTAAACTCAGGAAAGATTTCAGAAAAAGATAGACATAGGAGCACCAAGACTCTTTTAAGAAATGTATCTGTACGTGAGACAAGTTCTCCCATCATTCCTTGAGCAAGTCACTTAACTGAAGTTGAGCTCTCATCTGTAAAACCAACACAATAAAGCAACTCTTGGAAGATCACAAGGGACCTCTTGTGATTTCTTTAAGCTCAAGCTCAATGGCAAATAGACAATACTCAAAAATTTTGACTGTTAATACTTCTGTTTTTAAATCAAATTTTAGTATTTGGCCCAATGTTGATGGTTCATGTTTTTTCTCAGTTGTCTACTAATACTGTTTCTATTTTCAGACTTCAGAATGTGCTACATTCTGATCTCTAATGCTGGATAGAACGAAAAATGGATTGTTTGAAGAGCAGGAAGGATAGTAGTTCTTTTACGACTCCCTCAATATTCACAAGAATAATGGTGGGTAGAGGCAGTTCCAAAAGCAATTTGAAAAAACTTAAGGAGATGATGTATTGCAAACCCAATATTTCTCTCAGAAATCACACTACAACAGTATTTGATTGATCAGAACTAGACTTGTCAATATTTGGTAGTATTGTGATTCGGGGGACACCAGGAAGGGAGGGATGGAGTCTTTTGTGTGCTGTCAGTTCTTTCCAATTCTGTGTTCCCATGTTTATCTAAGTCATGTTGCCTGCTTTAATTAACCTCAGTCAAGCAGAGATTATTGCCATGTGTATCAAGGCATTCCTTATTAAAAAAAAAGGGGGAGTGTTGTGTGCCTATATGGCTAACATGTTTCTCTAGCTACTTACCACATTTCCTGTTCCATGGCACTACTTAAATCTCTGTCTTTCCCTTGAGTAATCATAATTCCTCATTCAAATAAAAAAAAGACAATAGCCCACATGGTATATACATGCTCCCAGTTAAATATTTAGCATTCAAATGAAGATTTAGAGAAAAGTGTAAAGACCCTATAATGTACAGGGCATTCATAAATTATGCTTCTGATGAATGCTTGGTCCAGGGTTTTGATATTCCACTGGTTAATAGACTTTCTAAATATCATTCAATATGAGGACGCATAAGCAGTGGTATACATAAAACATTCCAGGTCACCATCCACAGAATATTCCTAAAGCTGGCAATTATCCTGTTAGTAAATCTACGTTGTCCCACGTGTAGCAATTTCCAGAGAAGGCAGTTGAGTTTCCTCTGCATTGTGATCAATATTGTGCTGTGACGGGAACAGCAGAGACTGTGTTAATTCTGTTGATAAGAAGCTGGCTCAGAACAGAGGAATTCACATCAGGGATTTATCAAAATAAAAACTGTGATGCAAAATATTACCTTCCAACCCCTCTATGTCCCCCAATAATTCTTTTTGCGAGTCTATGAATGCACTAGGCTGAAAAATATATATATTTTCTGATTCCTAGGTCCCTTCATGCTAATAGGGGATTTACTGTGCTGGGAATGGCTTCTTTCTTTCTTAAGAATCCCACCAGCTGAAAGCAGAGCAGCAATGATACAGAAAAAATATTTTGTGTTGCATAGATGTTATGCCCATTGGAACCTGCCTGAAATACCTTTCCTTCAGAAGATCTAGCTATTTCATAACCATTTTAAAGAACTACCAAGGACTCTCCTCCTGCCACACCCTATACCCGCTAAGTCTACTGGATTCGATGGCTGTTTCCTTGGTCACTTCCTATGAGAGAGCATGGAAGGGCGCAGAACATCTCAGCAAAGCACTTCAGGCCCTGCCTTTAAAAGCATCTGATTTTCATTTTTCCTTTGGCATTTTCCACACATATCCTTTTACAAACTTGATCCATTTCTTTTTCGCTCTGAAAACAAAGATGCTCTGGCTGGAATGAGAAATCAGGAATGTGGGAATTCATACATTGCGTGCATGTGTGGTTAGTGGTGTGTGTGCCATTTGTACACATCACTGACTGGGGAAGTTAAATCATTTTTGGATACAGTTTGTGGCAAGAGTATCTAGTGTGCCAACTCCAGGTCTTTGAAGTAACATTCTGGGACAACCTGTTGTTGAAGCATTTCTTGCCAGCTTAAAGTAGAGGAAGTACCCATTGAAAGAGGAATATTTTCCTTTTCTTGCCATTCAAGCCACACAGGGACATTCTTTCAACTCATATATATATATGTATATAAAAAAAAGAACTTCTAAATATTTCTTTATTTTCCTTCCATCTGGTGAGGACATAATGACTTACCATATGAATATTTTCTCTTAAATTCTCCTTTAGCCTCACATTGCTTCTAAAATAGGATTTAATAAACAGATGTGTAAATAAGATATGGTTAATGTGGGCAGACAGAGTCGAAAGAGGAGCCCATTTCAGGGGGCCAGTGACTGGCTTAGGGGTAAAAGCTGAGAAGGATAAGCCTGCCCTCTTGCTTGGAGGACTAAGAGCTCAAGTCCCAAGTCCAAGCAGAGTCTTCAGGAACCCTAGCATACCACTTCCTCCCTTGACACTTTATGGATAAAATGAAGAGAATGACCACTGTGGCATTAACCCTTTCCACAGGGTTGTCCTGAAGCTTTAGCTCATTAAACAGGGAAGGGCACTCTGGGAGCACACACCCCACCATAGCAGCCTTGGCCCCCCAGCAGAGCCTTTCCTCGGTTTCCCAAGGTTCATGAACTTGTGGACAACTTTTTAACTCTCCATCCTACTGGGTTTAGAATACTCAGAGAAGCAAAAACCCACGTGATAAGAGAATTCTGAAAGGCCTGTCAACTCCAGCTGTTTACATCAAGGACATTCGATTTTCACCATGGATAGAGTTTTCCAACCCGCAACCCTCTGAAGGAATCATCTGCCTTGTCATAGAGAGAGAAGAGTTTTATTAGCGCCTCAACTCCTGGGTTTGCACAGTGGCTTTCTGCTTCGCTTCTGGTTCATCTGAGAGAGACAGAGGGGCACAGCTGACTGAACTGATCGAGGCTGAGAATTCTGACGCTGAGTGAGGGTGAGCTATTCCTCAGATCCTCCCCAGGCGCACATATTTCTCTCTCTCTGGCCTCACCTTCCAAGAGACAGAGGAAAAGCTCCTGTCATCCGAGCCTGTAGTAGGCGAAGATGGCCACATGGCAGCCTGGCTGGGTCGCTTCCTTCTAGTCTGGGAAGCCGAGTCCAAAGGGTGCTGACCCTGTGCTCTAGGGAAAAGGATAAAGGGGAGGCAGTCAGATCGGGTGTGAGCTAGGTGGTTGTTGGATGAAACAAGAGACCTACATTGTCACTGGCTTCCTCATCAGGTCAAAAAGGTGCTGGAGGAGAAACCTTACCCAGGCACCACCTGGGTAGCTGGCCATTTCTTGGGCGAAACGGAAATGCTTTCTCTGAGTATCACATGCAACAATGCTGTCAAATGACTCCCAAGGGGCACCTGCCCTTCACCTCCTTCCTTTAACATCAATTATCATAGTAAAATCTGTTTTGTTTTTTTTAACTCACCAACCCTGTAACCCCACCCCAACCAGCTATCCCCTGGGATTCAGAGAGATGAGATATCAGCTGTGAGACAGAGGCACAGCCTGGGGTCCACCTGGACCCTTTGTTTCCTTTGCCACTTCTGTCAGTGTAAGGAGAGCTCACAGCATCTGGATGCAATTTCCATGAGAGGCACCTGTGGATGAGGTGTGGGTCCTTGTTTGCAAACCCCCTTTCCACACCCCTGACAGTGACCAATGGATCCCCCTACCCTGAGTCAGGCTCTGGAGGCCTCTACAAAACAAAGTGAACAATTTGCGATAGCCCCAAATAACAGTGATGTTTCTAGGATCCAGGTGCTACTTCTTTCTCCCAACTTGTCCACAATGACAAATTACTGCTAAGATGATAAGGTAGTCCTTATAGAAAAAAAACCCCACCCCTTAGCAGCTTTAGGTCTCTTTGAGTTCCTACTCAGGTACCTAAGATGCCTTTTGATTTGGAATTCCTGCTGACAGTGAGAGGGGAACAGGCAGGCAGACATGCCCCTTGTATGCAGGTCTCACAGGTGGGAGAAATGCCAGCCCTCCAGTGAGAAATCCCAGGCGAGGGCAGAGGTGAGCAGAGGAAACAGCTTGAAGTCATGTTAGCTGTTCTCCAGCAAGGTTCATGAACTGAGTCTTGTGAAGGGTGGGGTAAGTACAGGTTCAAGAAGCATCAGTGCCAAGGGGGAGCCTCTCTGTGATGTCAGGAGAGTTGATTCCCCTTAAGGGGGTGGGTTTTAGGAACAGTGGGAAGGAAACTCTATTGACTACTTATGACAGAATGTGCTGGACACTTTGCACTTGTCACTTTATTTAAACCTCCTAACTGCTTTGAGAAGTTGGCATTGCCATTCCCATTTTACGGATAAGAAAAATGGAAGTTCAGAGAGGCTAAGTAAGTTGCCCAACACTAGGCTGATACCATTAGCAGCAGCGATGGGATATGAGCCTTGGACTCAGGTTCCCAAGAATATGAATAGTCCACTAACCCAGTTCTTCTCACACTTTTGCTTTGAAATCCTTCTAAGGACAGAGAGAATTTGAACCCTGGCAGTGGTGGCAGTTGAGGGCAGGGATGGGATTTGCAGCTTCTGGTGCTAATTTTTAAGGTCTCGTGTTTTATCTTAAAAAAGAATGACAATGTTGCAATTCATCCCCTACTATATTTACTTTAAAAATATAATTTCTCGGGGCTTCCCTGCTGGTGCAGTGGTTGAGAATCTGCCTGCCAATGCAGGGGACACGGGTTCGAGCCCTGGTCTGGGAAGATCCCACCTGCCGCGGAGCAGCTGGGCCCGTGAGCCACAACTACTGAGCCTGCGCGTCTGGAGCCTGTGCTCCCAACAAGAAAGGCCGCGATAGTGAGAGGCCCGCGCACCGCGATGAAGAGTGGCCCCCGCTTGCCGCAACTAGAGAAAGCCCTCGCACAGAAACGAAGACCCAACACAGCCATAAAAATACATAAATAAATAAATAAATAAATAAATTTAAAAATGTAAAAAAATAATAATAATAATAATTTCTCTATCAAGCCTTTAAGTACAATTAACCATCCAGAAGAGAGGGCATGTTTAGACCACGGTTGATTATCTCCTGGGTACAAATGGCTGTTCACTTTGGAGGTGCAGGTGTCCAGTTTGGGAAACACCAGGCTACCCAGTGCTGCTCCCTTACTGGAGGTTGCGGTCACAGATGACCCTGTACTGGGTGTGTTATCAAGGGGATTTGTACATTCAGTAAAAGGCTGGACTTGAGGAGGCTACGTAACTGCTAATTTTCCATGGGATTAACATAACGCAATGACGAAGGGTGAGGTTACGGAGTCAGACAGGCCTGGGATTTGAATTTGTACTCCAACAACTTCCAGCTGTGGGATTTAAGGCAAGCTACTTAACTTCTCTAAGCCTCAGTTTCCTAATCTATAAAAAGTTGTACGTGTGCTATAGAGAGGAGAGGAATAGAGAAGCTTCCATAGCTTTTTACCACTTTTAAGTGGAAGGTCATTGGAACCTCAGTCTTCAGCCTCCTGTCTCACTGATTTACAAACTGCTGTCACTGAGGTACACATTTGCCGAGTGAAAGGAAACTGGAATACTCCTTCATAGCTGTTTGTTTTTCAAGCCAGTGCATTAGTGTATTTTTGTGGCAAGAGGGAGAAAAAGTGTTAACGTGATTTCTAATGAAGTCAGATATTTAAATGAATGACTAATGTGTTTTGTAGAGAAAAATAAACCAGTAAATGACTTTTAAAAAGTTAATTAGACCTACTTCATAAGGGGTGTCATAAGGATTAAATTAGATCGGGCACAGAAAGCACGTAGCTCACGGATGGGTGCCCATCACAGGTTCATGAATGGTGGTTACTGTCATTATAACCAAGGGGGCTCTGGCACCTATGGAAATGGGTCCCCCGGCAATCTCCTCACACCTCCCCTCCCTAGGTTCCCTGCCTCTCCTGCTCTGTCCCAGGAATAGAAGGTGACTGGAGCTCCTCCTGGCAAAAGATGATGGGTTGATGAGGTGCCATTTCCTCTGCAGTCAATACAATGTTTGGGCTCCCGTTTCCTGCCTGTGGTTTCGCACACCCTTGGAGAAAGAGCCATCCCCGCTAATGCATATCTGCATCCCTCCCACCACTCTTAGGTGTCCGGTGATGGGTATGTGGCTTTGGCTGCAGCAAATGTGTTCACCAGGGGTTTTCTCTTTAGTACCATACAGCAGCACATGTAACACAGAGAAAGAGAAAAGCCAACGAGGAAAGTATACTTTTTTTTTTTTAAAACGAGTTAGACACTGTAACCACATTTCTAGGCTAAACAGTCTTTTGCAATGCGTAGAAATTAGAGTCAGGAAGAGCCTGTCTTCCAGCATTAGCAGAGCCAGAATCCATCAACTGTATACGTTGCTGCTTCCACAACTGTGTCATGTCACCAGCCATGACTACGAGCATGCTTCCTGCCCTGGGCTGCATCGGGGCTGGGCTGCATGAAACACTCCCCCAGTGTTTCTGAGCCTCCTTGTTTTTATCATGACTCTTATTCTTGTTTCAAAAAAAACACAAAAAACCTACTTTTGCTTTCTGTTCGAAAGAACACTTCAATAGGCAAAATCTGTGAACAGATCCCTGCCTGAAACGAATTTACAATATTAAGCTGACAACAAGAGGTGGGCAACTCTGAATAAAACACACTGTCCAAACAAACAATGTTACAATGACCTCTTAGGAGGAGTTGTACACAAGGTAAGCAGACCCTTGGTGGGAAAACAGGTAAGCCGGCGAATTACCATCGCATCTCCTTTAGTTTTTGCTGACCAATGTGATTCCCACAACTACCAATTCTGTGTAGTGAAACGGGTCAAAAAAGACCTTTCTGAGGGAAGTTCATAAAGAGAGTTAATGTAGGAGTGACAAAAATTCTCGTGAGCGGAGTTATCTTGGATAATGGAATATTTCCTCTTGGTGGGAATGAGCTTGTTCTGCCAAGAGAATCTGAGGGAGTGATGGGGAGTTTGGCCTATTATGTAAGCAAGTTTATTTTGGGAGCTTCGGGTATGGTGTGTTGCTGCCTTTAACCACAGCCGATCTGTCTCCATAATGGCCACTTCATTCCTGGGCTGCGTGGAACACGGCCTACATTAGTGCTGGGTGAGCAGCCATTAGTACGTGGTGAGGCTCCAAAATTAGCGACATGTTCCGATGGAGCTGCTGAGCTCTGCCCAGAAATGAGCTATTGATTTGGGAATTTAAAGACACTATTAGTTTAGTGAATCAACTGCACGTGGATTCCCATTCACAAATGTACCTGAAGGCCCCTTACTTTACTCAGCTTTTCTTTCTGGGTGAAAGTCTCTATATTTTCTACTTTATTCGGTTACTATAAGTATCGGCCAGCCTCCCTTAAATGAATTCATAATGCAAATTTGGTATGCTTCAAACTTAAAAGCCCAAATAGTATGGTTCTGTGTTTGAGAAGTTCATATATCTCCTAAGATTGTCTCAGCCCTGCTGGTGCATCTCCTTTATATGGCTCTGCTGCCTATATTATTCTGAATATATTCCTTCCAAGGTGCTTGATGTGCTTTCTCAATTTTCCTCTTTCAATTGGCTTGACCACTGTTAAGGTGTAATCTTCAAAAAGGTAAAAATCACGATTCTCAGGCACATGGAAAACACACACATGACAAGCATTCTATTTAACTCATCAATTAAAGAGGAGCCAGTAAGATGTTAAAACCAGTCCAAAGAGCACTTGAAATATTACCTTATTGTCAGTTTAACAAAGAAATATTAGGATAGGCTGTGTGGGTTGGATGCAATACTGATTAGCGTCCAAAAGGCCCTTAAACCTGCTTCAAACTGATAGGCCGTTCACTCCAGATAGAAATTAGTTGCATCTCTACTGGGTAAAAACCTCCATATTCTGCCACTGCAGAACTGTAAATTGTAAAAAGTGCAGCCTAGCATTCTACTGAAAGTACCCCCAGTAATCTCCTCTCCAAATACTGAATAAGTTTTCAGACACCAGCTAGAGTCTCTCACCTTGCAAACAAACCAAACCAATCCAAACAAGCTCTCTTACTGGATTCCTCATCTCTGGTCATCTCTTCCCTATCTTTCTCATCCCCTTTCACAGCCAAAGTACTGGAAAAAGGCATCTAGTTTCATTGGCTCCATTTTCTCACCTCCCATTTACTCTCTAATCTGCTCCAGTATGAATTCTGGCCCTATATGTATGTATTTTCCATCTTTTGCTCTGGTTACCAGCGACTACTTGTTTCTAGAGCCAAGGAATATTTTTTATTTCTTATCTTATCTGACCTTTCAGCAGCTTCTGAACTTCTGACAACATGCTCCTTTATACATTTTCTTACTTTGACTTCTGGGATCTAATATTCTCATGGCTTTTCTCTTACTAATGGGATGCTTCTTCTCTGTCTCCTTTGCAGGCTTATGCTCTACTAACCTGCCATTAAATGTTGGAATTTCTTTAGGTTGTGTACTCGGCTCCCTTCTATTCTTCAGTGCTTTCTTCTTCTCAGATATCATCTAAGCTAATAACTTCAGTTATCCCCATTTGCAAACAAAGCACAAATTTGTATCTCCAGGCTAGATACCTCAGCTTATATATCCATCTGCCTATGTGAAATACTCTCTTGAATTCCTAGAGACATTTCAAGTTCAATATGTATAAACTGGTCTTATGAAGTCCACTCCCAAACACTCCTGATTAAAGCCAGTCTTCTTTCAGAGTTCCAGAATGACAACATTATTATATAAACTATATATATAATGCTGGAGAAGGAGTTCTAATTTCAAAGACAAAATATCCTAACTTTGAGAACTTGTTAATTTTCTTAGAGATTTACCTTTCTAAGGTCTAGATTTCAATGCCAGTTTAAGCATACTGGACATCCTTTTGGCCTTTCAATATTTCCTTTTCTGCTTGCCATTTTCCTGCCTTCTTCTGTCACTGGGTTCCAGTCAAGAACCACACTCAGCACCCACAGCACAGGTAGGAATAACAGTTCTGCCCAGAAACAGTTTACAGTCAGAGATGAATATTCACAAGAGGGTTGAAGGTATACTTGAGACACAACAGCCACAAGCTAACAACAAAATTGATTTTCTTATTTATTCTTTCCCCTCATCTATTTAATTGCTTTCATTTGCTGGTGAAGCTAGAAGACGAGATTATAGCAGAAGGAATGGTAGCGGTGGGGGGCAGTGTGGGTGTGGAGGTGTTGGGTGAACATGGCACAAAGGAAGTATTCTCTACCTTGCTAGGAATTTCCATTACACAAATGGGTATGCACCTTAACATCAGATGATCAAAATTACCATGTAGCAAAAATTTGGTTTCCAACAGAGAAATCGTGAGTCCTGGGAACATTACCACCATCTAGTATTCTGTTTTTCACTTGTTCTCTCTTCTATTGGCCCTCTGATTACAAACAGAAGTTACAGTTCTTCTTAAATATAAAGAGTTTAAATTAAAAATAATTAAAAATTAATAACTCAGAATAAATATGTCTCCCAGAATTATTTGATGAAAAACTTATTTACATATTTATTTCTGTTGATGTGGGAAAACATGTTAGAAAGAAGCTCCTACACTTCAGGGTTATTGGCATTGCTACAGTGATTGTCAATACTTCAGAGTTCATTCCTCCAGCTCCTCGTTGGTATTAATGGAACCATAGTGTGGTCATAAAACAAAACAAAACAAAAAAACAAACCAGAATGTAGGCGTCACAATATCAAATTAAGTATTTGATTTTTCTTCAAGGAAATATATGTTAAACAGGGGCTGATTTCTTGAAAGTGGCCTAACTATCCTTAGGCAGTCGTCTGGGGAGGAGAAAGTCGAGGCATTAGTCACTTGGAATCACTGCTAGAGAGCCGCCCACATGCCCAGAGACTGACGTTACTTCTTACATGAGGGTCCAGGATAACCACGTCTTGCATTTGACAAATGTGGTAAGGACTGGCGAAGTATTCATCAAACCCACATCCTCTTTCTCCTGGGCACATAGCTAGACTATATACTCCAGGTTTCCTTGCAGCTAAGTGTGACCTTGGGAACGAATTCTTGCCTACAGAATGTGGGTAGAATTGACACAGATCTGTTCAGTTCAGGACAGGCCTAATCACACCTCCTCTCTTCCCCTCTCTCCCTTTCCCAGTTGGCTGGATGGAAGCAAAGGACTCTGAACTGCGGAACTGAAGGAGCTGCAAGGTGGAAGGCGGCTGGGTCCCTGCCTCACATCTTGAGAGACTATCTGCTAAATACCTTCATTTATCAGCCAGAGGAAAAAACTTCAAACCTCAAAAGCTACTAAGATGTTGGGGATTTAGCAGGTAAGGTTACCTTAACTTACACAATCATCAAAGTAACATATGTAATAGTTTTTCAGTATCTGGGCAGTCCAGCATTATCTGCCATAAAATGACACAAGGTCATTCTTGATGGGGCCAGCCTTCTTGTCTATCTTTAGCTTTCCCTCCTCTATCACTTCCTCTTCACTAGGCAAGGATTTGTTGTTCCCTAAACTCAGTATGTATTTAAATTCTCTACCTTTGTAAATTCTTTTGCCTCTGCCTGGGGTGCCTTGCCTACCCATTCTGAAAGAAAAAAATCCTTTTCCTCTCTCCAGAAACAATTTAAGTGTCACTTCATCTGTGAAGCCACTCAAATGGCTCTGCCCTCCTTCTTTGCCTCTCCCTTCACCCATCCATTTATCCACCTGGCCATTCAAGCATGTACTGAGCGTGATGATGTGAGAGGCTCCCAGCAGCAGAGACTCCAAGAGGAACGACGCATTCTCCCCAGGAAAGGCAGGGTCCAGCTTGGGAGGAGAGACCTATAAGCCGATAGTTACAATACAACAGATAAAGGCAAAACTACAGAGTAATACTGGGAGCTGCAAGAGCAAGTAGAGGGCTTTGTGCACGTTGCTCCCTCCCCCAGAACACTCTTTCCTGATCTGTGCATGACCACACCCTCCTCTATCTCCAAGTCAGCAGTTCTCTCAGAACCCCAGGCTTATTTTCTTCATACCAATGATAACAGACTGTCTCTCTTTTATTTGTTGGCTTGCTTGTTTTTGTTCATCGCCTGTCTCCCTCATTAGGATGTAAGAACTCCCGGCACAGGATGCAACTTTTCTTTTCATCACTGCCTTTCTAGATCTGGCACAGAGACTAGTGCGTCCTAGGTGCTCAACAAATGCTTGTTGAGTGAATGAGTGAATGCATAGAACCTGCCTGCCTGGGGAGGGGCTGTTAGGAAGAGTTGCCTGAAGGAGTTGATGCCTGATCCAAACTCTAAAGGTTAGGTAGGAATTTGCCTGGAAAATGGAAAAGGAGATTCCTGGTAGAGAGTACAAGTATAAATAAGAACATAACACATGGCCTGATGTTTGTGGAAAAATATAAGAAATAGAATGTGGCTAGAGCAAAAATGCTAAGAGTGGTGGAAAAGGCTGAAAAACAAACAGTAGGGAGATCATTGCCTCATCATCCTTTTTCCATCAAGCACCTTCTCTGAATTCTGAAACTCTTTCACACATAACACTTATGACACCATGTTGTTACTGTATTTTTTAAACATGTCTATGGGCTTGAAGGGCAGAAGCTGATTCTTACACACTCTGTGTCCCCAGCTCCCAACTTTATCACTGATGTAAATTGTAAGCAGTTGAAATGGAAAGGGATTAATTATAGTATTTCTGGCTATTCTTCAAACAAAGATAGGCGATACCCAGCTTAAGAATATAATAGAGTCAAGAGGTATGCTGACAAAAACTGCCGCGGTGGAGGAGAAAAAGGCCCTATGATGTCCTTTTCCTCGCACCAGGTCAGAGTGGGACATATGGTGTCCTTTCTTCCCACAAAACAAGGAACAAGACAAAGTTGATAAAGTATCAAATCTAGAACAGACTTGCGCTGACTTCCAGCATAACCTTACTCAAACCTTGTATGTAGAAAAAGTTAAGAGATACTAATGTTGTTAAAGAAAACATACTGAGCCTGAAAATGGCCTATTTTTGCTTTCAAGAAAAGTAGAAACAAATATAAAGCTGAGTCCTTAGAAAGAAAGACAAAATGAAGCTTAACCTGTAACATGCACCTTGAACCTTAGGAAACAAATACCCCAGAATTTTAAAAGATGTTTCTTTCCACTCGTCTGATTATAAAAATTTGTGCTCAGTATAAAACATTAGGATAAAAGAAAAATTTTGTAAAATCCTACTAACTAGCAATAAACAGTTAACTTTTATCGTATATCCTTCCAGATAGTTTTAAACAAACACGCATATAATGAACACACACAAGCCCACATATATTTTACAATGGGGGTCATATTACACATGCTATTTTAAAATCTACTTTTCTACCTTAATATCTCATGATATTATTTTTCATATTAATGACTGAATATAATTATTTGAAAAGTTTGCATAGGATACAGTCTACTGTGTGAATACTTAACTTATACATATTTATACATTCTTTAATACATAATTTATTTGTAGGTCAGTCAATCAACAAATTTTGATTGTCTCACTCAATGCCAGTGACTGTTCTATACAAAGAAGCAGAGCCTGTGTCTGGCACCTTAGACCAGTTGGCCACCCTGACACCTCCAGCAACTGTTCGTACTGACCACACACCAGTGGACAAAGCCGACTCTCGGGCATCAAATTACTCCCATTTAACTAGGAGATGAGGAACAGAAAATAAACGCATAGATAAATAAAATAAATTCAGGTACTGATGAGTACTATAGAGAAGATAAAAGAATCATATGCTGAAGACTGACTAGGGTTACTTCAATTTCTGGTAATATGGTTGACTATGAAAACAGCCTTTTTTTTTAGTAACCCAACACATAACACAGTTTGGAAAGAATACAATTTTTTTTTCTTTTGGAACATATAGCCAAACTAGCAAGAAAGTAAGGAAACTCCCTAGAGACCAAATATAAAAGTAAGCGATTATTTAAAATAACACTTAGCACTGAATCTCCGAGGCCATCTACCGATATGGCGTTTTCATGGCTTCGGAGTTAGAGGAGACAGCAGAGCATGAGAACTGAAAAGTCAGCAAATTCAAGGCCTCTGAAGGGCGACCCACTCAGTGAAAGGGTGGGATAAAAAACATTCCACCTGGGCTTCCCTGGTGGCGCAGTGGTTGAGAATCTGCCTGCTAATGCAGGGGAACACGGGTTTGAGCCCCAGTCTGGGAAGATCCCACATGCCGCGGAGCAACTAGGCCCGGCCCGTGAGCCACAACTACTGAGCCTGCGCGTCTGGAGCCTGTGCTCCGCAACAAGAGAGAAGCCGAGATAATGAGAGGCCCGCGCACCGCGATGAAGACTGGCCCCCGTTCGCTGCAACTGGAGTAAAGCCCTTGCACAGAAACGAAGACCCAACACAGCCAAAAATAAATAAATAAGTAAATAAAAGAATTAACTAAATGTAGATCAAAACATAAATCTCTAAAACTTGGACAAAATCTTAAAAAAAAAAAAAAAAAAATTCCACCTACCTTCCGAAGGGGATGAGGAGAGAACTTCTGCCTTGGTTTTCAATCCGGGAGGAAGCAAAAAATGGTCTCACCTGAGAATTCATCACCATAGCCCTGCCCTTGCGTGGGTTTGAGGTTTAAATTTGTACCACCTGTGTGATCTGGAAAACCCTAAATGGAGAAATTAACACAGGATGGTGAGTGCCCTGGGCACCTGGCCACAGCCAAAGAAAACTCTCTGCTCAGTGTGAACTGAGGTCCTTCTGAATTCCACCAGATTTAAGTTGCTCAAGTAGCTCAAAGATATTGAAAGATGTGTTGGAAGCCAACCACCATGAGAGTGAGATATGTGAAATTCAAGAGACATTTACACCTTTAAATGCTTACAGAAGAAATGGAAAAACACTGATAAAGATCTAAGCATCCAATGAAGGCGAGAAGGAATACATGAAATAAACCATAGAAATAAATGGCAAACAAAGATAATACCAGAAAGTTTTTTTTTAAGGACTAATTAAATAGACAAAACTCAACAAGAATGATCAACAAAAAAGGAGAGAAGGTGGGTGCAAAAAATATTAGAAGTGAAAGGGGTACAACACTGAGGGGTGGAGATTAAAAATATATTAACATCGTACAATGAATTTGTTTATGCCAATACATTTGAGAACTTAGGAAAGGTGGATCACTATCTTAAAAGCCAAAACTTAAAACTGATTGTAGAAAAAATAGAAAGCCTGAACAGTTCTGTAATCATTCTAGAAATTAGATCACTACTTAAAAATCTACCACCAAACAAACAATGCTCACGTGCTTGGAGGAGCCCTCATCTAGGCTCCAAGCCTCTGAGGTTGTCCATTTCAGATGAAACCCGAATGGTAAGGAGTGAGCCATGCAAAGACCTGGAAAACAACATTTCAAATCTAAGGAACATCAAGTGCAAAGTTCTAAGACAGTGAGAGAGAAACAGCAAAAAGGCAGAAATAGACTAAAAGGGCTCACTTAAGATACTTGTAAACAGCTAGTACTTACTGAGTTTTTCTCTGGGCCAGGTGCAGAGCTCCGAGCTTTATATACATGATTTGCAGTCCTCAAAAATCCCCATTTTATAGAAGAAGTGATGGAGGCTTAGGGAGGCTAAATCCGGTGGCGCACAGACACAGGCACAATTCCAGGATATGAAACCAGTCTGACATCTGAGTTTTGAACCGCGTGTGCTGTGGCGAAGGAGAAAGTGCTCCAAAAGAACGCCGCCTGGAGCGGTGATTCCAAGCTTGGTCCGCATCAGAAGCATCAGCACCACCTGGGATCCTGTTAGAAATGCAAATTCTCAAATTTGCAACCTCACCCCAGAGTAGGAATTCCGAAACTCTGGGGGTGGGGCTCAGCAATCAGTGTTTTAACAAGCCCTCCAGGTGATTCTGAACCTCTGGTCTAGAGCAACTAGAAAGGTAGGATGCTGTCCTGGAAATGGTGTGGACTTTGGAGTCAGATGAATCTGGTTTCCAGTCCCAGTTCTGCCACTTCCTAGTGATGGGATCTGTACATCACGTACAATTTCTCCTACCTGTAAACTAAAGATAATTATACTACCTACGTTTAGGTTTTTGTGAGGATTAAATAAGGTCATGTAAATATTAATAAATCAGTGCCTGACACACAGAAAGTGCTCAATAAATGTTCTCAAAAATTGTTTGCTGTTAGTATTCTACCTTCCATGCCAGGAGTCTGTCTTCCCTTAACCTTCCCACAGATGCTCTGCACCCTCCCTGTTCCCTGGAGAAGAGAGGTTGGAAGGATGAAAATATCTGGAGGCCAGAAAAGCAGTTGGAGTTAAGTCCAGGTGAAAGACGACAGAGGCTATACGACAACGACGGCAGTGGCAAAGGAGAGAAGCGGAGGGTCCACGAGCTGCTTCTCTGGAACTGTGGGTAGACCTTGGTGCCTGATCAGATGTGGGCAAGAGCAAAGCAAAGAGTCAAAGATGAGTCTGTGCCTCTAGTTCGGCTGATGGGTCAGGAGTGGTTCTAGTGGAAAAATGGATTCAGGAGCAAGAAAAGGTTTGGGGTTATGATGATGTGTTCATATTTAGGCAAGTGAGTTGGAAGTACCTGAGGTAATGCAGAAGTGCCATTCCAGGGAACAAGTGTGTGTGTGTGTGTGTGTGTGTGTGTGTGTGAGAGAGAGAGAGAGAGAGAGAGAGAAACTAGAACTATAAATGTCAGTGTTACAACCCGATGCTCTTAGTCCTTTGTCATTGAAACTGCTGTTTCCTGTGGGTATCAGTGTGACAGAGGAGGGCGTTATTTGCAGCCAACAGGCCCTGCTGGTAATGCCACGTTCCACTGATACCCAGCAATCGTGGTCAGTGCTAATGACACAAAGAAGTGTCACTCAGGAGACAGAATATGTGGGGAGGGAATGAAGCCGTCACTAATGAGTAGGCTAATGGAACTCGATGAGCAGTGAAAACCAATGAGGCAAAAGCTGCCTGCCTCAAAAAAATAAATGAGGTTGGAATGGACGAGTGCCAAACCACAGCTTATCTCAAGGCTGTGCTCCAGACTTTGTCACCCAGTGGGACAAAATTCAATCGCACATCCTCCCCAGCATGGTCATGGGTCAAGGCCATCAGTGCATTCAATCCTATAATGTTAATAACAGCACAGCCCTGCAGGGCCAGGTACAGAGCAAGACACCGAGCATGAAGTGAGGAAAAAGATGGACCTGGTCCCTGCCCTCACAGAGTCATCCACTCCTAGGCCAAAAATAAATTTTAGCTTCTTTAACCCATTATGTATAAATTAGACACTGCATGTCTCCTCCTTCTTCTAATCAAAACTACTACTCTCATAACCCTCCTCCTCATCAACATCACTATTCATACTATTTTATCACTCAATATCACCCACAAACTACCTCTAGATCTCTTTAGCTGCATACAACTGACTATCTCGAAAGATCATAATCACTTTCACAACTACGAACGTTTATCTGTTATTCCTATAGGTTGTCCAGACGGTACATGCTGTGCCTGGGACACTTTCTACCACTTTCTCTGATAGTGGAGCACCCATGACATCTGGAACTCAAACTGTCTAGAGCACAGCTCGCCGGATCTCTACGCCAGCCTTCCTGCCAGGCCTAGGAACGCCCTGGAGTGTGCTTGGATCCATAGGAAGGAGGGCGTTGGTGATGGGGATCTCCCACCCTGGCTTCCCACCAAGTGAAAAATAAACCCTGCAGAGGTAAACTGAAAACCTTCCGACCAGAGGAGAACCCTTCTTCAGACACAGATCCCAAAGGATTCTGGGTTCACAGAATCAACCTAGCGACTCAAGCCTTAAGTAGTGCCAAATAATGGAGTAATCAGTGGATTCCAAGCCGTATATTCTGTTCCTGACTCAGCCTCCTTGGGTAAGTCGGTGCATTTATCTGGTCTCAGCTTTCTCACCTGAAAAAAGGGCCCCATTCAAAGCAAGCCACGATATTTTAGTATTTAGATTTCTCCATAATTTAGTTACTACGTTCATTAAATAAAGAGAGCACGAATTGGTGCTTTACATTTTCAGGAAGGCATTTCTCCACCCAATACTATAACCCACATCAGTGATCCCATTTGCTTGTCTGCATCTGAAGGCTCTAGGCAAGCTGCACAAGGCTAATGCTTCTTTGTTTAACAGAAGCAGCATATGAACGTCCTCTGGCTGCAGAGAAGTGGCCTCTTACATAGAAGCTAAGCCTCTCTCATGTTGCATTTGCTGGCTTCTATCTGTTGGCTACCCCGGGTCCCCAGATTCAGCAGTCTTGTCTGTTGGCATTTGTGCCTCCTGGTTTAAAGGCCACCACTTCTCTTGATGACTGGACACATGCCCAGACCTCTGTGTCCCTGCCTGGATTTCTGACTCCATGTTTTGATGAAGCCATCGACTTAATGGTCCCTGGCTCCTGGCGACTCCTCACACCTGCCCCAGATCTGGGAGACTGCATCCATCCTCAGACACTTCGTTATCTCAGGCCCCATACCCTGACCTGTGTCCATGACTCATGATGACCCGCTGTCCAAATAGCATCGCGCGGATACGATTGTACGAAATGGTGCTTCACTGGCTTGATAGAGGTTGTTTACTCAGTTGGACACTGAGGAGAAAAGACTTCGATGATAATTACTAAAGCTGTATTCATTTCTTGCTATTCTCTGCCTTCTAAAAACCCTGCTAGGATAAAGGAAAGGGAAGGGTTTGAACTTGCTCTGCCTTTCTGTTTAAGGACTTGCTCAAAGAACTTGCTCTGGTTTAGACCTCTGCACAAGATCTAGCAGCTGCTGCCTTTACTATACAAGGCAACTTGAGCTAAACAAAATGAATCGGAACTAAACAGTGTAAGCAAGGGATATTATTTCTGTCATTTTTGGCTGCCAACAAAATGCCAAGAAAATTACAAAGTAATAGCTACCACTGTGAAAGAGAATAAGAAAGAAAATAAACTTTTTGTGCCTCAGGAAAAGCTTTCTGTTCTCTCTACTTTTACAGGGCAGCACAAGAGCTTTCTGTGGGTCTTGGCATCCAACGTCCCATAAACAATCATTTGCACACACTAGGAACCCAAATGTGTGTTGTTCCTGGGGTCTGTATCCTTCACCTTGACAGGAACAGAGAAGGAGTTTTAATCAGATTTATTTTATATACAGCAATTGCCTCTTTTGTCAGCAAGAAAGAAATCCAGTTAAATGGATATTCTTATAAAAAGCAGCCTAAGCATTTTTAAAATTAAATCACACCTTATGAGACTCGGCCTTTCTTCCCCTTCTCCCACTTACCCCTAAATTCACCACACAAACTTGAACTGCCTTCTTGTTGCTCAAAGCACTGGCAGGACCCTACAGAGAGAGAAAAGTTATTGTTCAATTAAGCTCTAACTGTGCATTCAAGCCCTGTTGAAAATTTAAAGAAAGAAAACGCCTCAGGTGGCAGTGCCACATTTAACATGTCTCCATGGCTTTTCCTACTTTGCTTCAGGGTTGAAATCTGTAGGGCCTAGACAGGGCATTGATGGGGGAAGGGGTACCTGGAGTTTCCTGGAGTTGTCTGTCTGGAGCCAGGAAGGGACTACAGACTGGGAAAAAGACCAAACCAGGGGCAAAGGGGAGCAGTAATGTAAGAAATGATTGCAAATGCATTGCATCAGTTCAGTTTAAGACCTGATGATTCACAGATGAGAAAACATACTCTGAGAGTGGTGTGGCTTGCTGGACGCTGTTTACCCCTGCAGAGCCTGTCATGGGCCAGCATTTCAGACAACTACAGAGGGAGTTTGCTTCATTAGGCCCCCAAACAATGAGAAGATTAGACTGTAAGTTCCTCTCGGAAAAATAACACCTTCTGTACTTTATTTGTGGCATTTGTGAAGGCCCTGTAGAAAAGGCTGAATCTCCTAATCTCCAAACCTCCAGCTCTGAGCTTTCTGCATTATGTCATGTCTAGTGGTCAGCAAGGTATTCTATTTTGGAAAGGAGGAGGAAGATGAGAGGTTGAGAATAAAATGTAAGTATCTTTGAGTGGCATTTGCCATGACAAACTCGGGCAGTTTCTAGGGGAATGATGGTGGTCGTTTGCATTGGGTAGATGAAAAGTGTCTTAACTCTATGCAAAAAATAGAGAAGTTTGAGCAGAAAATCTAGATCCAAGTTCTGGTTCTGCCTTTTCCTAGTAGCAAGATTTTGAACATGTCCCTTAACCTTTTGAAGGTAAATTTTATTCATCCATTGAATAAGGATAATACTTGCTTGTCTTCCCTTCTCATCTAGTATTCGAGAAGGTCAAAAAAGAAATGAAAGGGGTTTGTAAGTACAGTGTAAAGTGTATCAAGCAAACATTACTTGATCAAGATCGTTTAAGCAGTCTCAACTCTCAAAAATCAAATAATGTAATCTAATCATCATGTACTGGTCTATGGGGGAAAGCAAACCCATTGAAGTCTAGGGACCAGGGGTACCTGGTAAATGATGTCAGAGAAGCAATCTTTGAAGAAAGAGCAATAAAACGTGTCTCCACGCCATGTCAGGTATGTTAAGCTCATCTTAGATGTGGTGCCACAAACCAAGTGTAGGAGTTGAGTGGAGTGTTGGGATGGCTTCTATCAGAAGCAAAGTGGTACCCCCTCTGGCCATCTCCATCTAACTCAGATGAGAGATTGAGACCTTGGCTCTCATGCTTCTGGTCTACTTTCTAAACATCAGCTTTTCTTCTCTCATTATCGCTTTCTAGGAAGTCCAATAAGGAAACAAATTGAAGGTGAGATTAGAAAATCACTTGTTTTCAAAGGGAAATGAGATGGCCCGATAGGTTTCACCTACCTAATGATTCTCAGTTTAAATATGAATATACAGATATATTTAAAATTGTATGAAATGTAACTTTTTTAATGTTACTGTACAAATGTGTACGGTGGTTCTAAACTCCCACCTGCTGAAGTGTGAGAAGGCCAGTCTAAATATTTCCAGGAATTCATGGGGATGTGCACATGCCCCCGAATCAGACTTTGCTATCTCTTGCCAAGGCTGGCCAGCCAAACCAGTGCTTTGGAGTCTCTGAAGTTAAAACTTGTTCTTAAAACTGTATTCACACTGTGACGGCCACTTCCACACAGCTGCAAATCCATGGTTCCCATTCATGGTGTCCATGGTGGAGAAACTGGATGATGGTTGTGCCTTAGGGCTGGAGATCTTGCCACTGCTCTCACAAAGTGACAAGGGAGCACTTTGGTTTTAAGCCTAGCATGGTGCTAGGGAGGGGTCCCCAATAAGGATATTTGAGTCCCAATAGCCACAGTTGTACTTAATGCTGCATTTCTTTCAGTGGACACTCACACCTTTCTTCCAGGGGAGCAAACACAACACACGGGTACCTGGGTCAAGATGACTTATGGGGTCCTTTATCATATTTAACCTGGAACCGTCAGTCTCCTACAATGCTCTGGCTCGCTACTGGTTTGGGTCCACTTTTTAAAGATTTTCTTCCTTTGCTGGGGCCACTTCAATAAGCTGACACATTTGGTGACTGAATCCCAATAGGCAAACAGGTTTCAGTTCCAGGATGTTCCTCAGGCCCAATGTCAATCAATGGATGAAAACAGAATTGAGGGAGATGGGACGTTGCCTTCCTCTACTCACCAGAACTAGGTGAGCCCTGGCTCCAGCCTGGCCAATGCCCCTGTTACTGTTCTCAAACCACCGCAACTTTCGTTTTGTTTCTTGGATGTGGTGAGTTCCTTCTTGCTTCAGGGACTTTGCACTTACTTTTCCTCTTCTGGGTACTCTGTCCCCTGCTCACCACTGATTCCTCAAGCCTCAGCTTAACTGTCACCACCTCAGAGAGCCATTTTCTCAGTTAGTCTGTAGTATATTGCCCTCCATAACACTTTTCACAATCTACGTTTTTGTTGTTTATTTACTTGTTTTTTTGTTTCATGGAAAAACCATCAGAGCAGCGGCCTGACCTGTCACTGCTGTATCCCTGGGCCTGGCAGGGTGAATGGCAGAAAAATCAACAATACCAGTCAACACTGATGGAACACTTAAGATTTGCCAAGTATTGTGTTAAGTCCTCTTACATGTACGAACTGATCTAATCTTAACTACAAGCCCAGGAAGTAAGTACTAGTACACTATCCCTTTCTGTAGTAAGGAAAATTGAGGCTGGGCACGTGTAGTGACTTGTCCAAGGCACAGACCTAATAATTGCTGGTATTGGGAAGAAAACCTGGGCAATCTGACAGCAGAGTTCATGCACTTAACAACTGTGCCACATGGCCTCCTAAATTCCTATACGTTGATAGTCATTTTGCCCTATTCCAGGGATACAGCAAAAGAGCCACATCCTCTGCTCACTCACATGTGAAAGCACGGCCACCTTGGCACACGTTCAGAGGGAACGTCTACAGAACACTGACTCTAGTGGAAAATATACATGGGCAATAAACACCTCTGAGGCACCGTATAAAAACCTACTACTTATTATACATATATAACTTCATGAGCCCCAATCCCTTCATTAACACATCCTAGGTTAGAACATGAATGGGAAAGCTACTGCCTGCGTTCAAATTCTGGCTCTGGCACTTACTAGATGTGCAAACTTGAGCAATTTACTAAACCTCTCTGTGTCTTTCATAGGATTACTGTGAGAATTAAATGGATTAATACATATAAGCCACTTAAAACACTCAATAATTATTAGCTATTTTTGTTAGTATTTTCAAGTCTCCGTGTGACTAATTTTCAAACACTATTGCATTTGACTCCATTGAATCTCACAAAAGCCTTTTGAGGTAGGTACTATAATTATCTAAGCTGGAGCTTAGAAGGGATTTAAGAACCTGGCCACATGTCAAGCACTTAGTAAGAGATGGAAGTACGGTTAGGTCCCATCAGTGGACTACACAGTCCAAGCTTTCAGCTTTACATTATTCTGCCTCTCCTCATTTGTTTCTGAAGATGGTAATGCTAGCATAGACCAAGGTCATAATATGTGGTCCCAGCACCTTTTATCATTTCAAAAGTTACTTCTGTATTCATTTGCCTGTGAAAAAAAAACAAAAACAAAAAACCCAGCTACTATTTTCCCCTCTCTCTAGCACGACATCTTACTTTGGGGTAGAAGGTCCTGGGTCATCAGAGGCATCAAAAGAGTTTTCAGCCCCAGCCTTTAAGACCTGTGTGCACATATTCTCTCTAGAACAACTGGTCCCTGGTAGCAGGGGGACTGTCCTGCAGTAAGCTCTCCTGCCCATCCTCCAGAGCACAGATGACTGCCAGAAGCTTTTCCCCTCCCCATGAGTAAGCCTTCTTCGTTCTCTTGTATGGGTGGCGTCTGTTCTGATATTAAAACTGATTTCTTTTTCTCATTCTGTGTGTGTGTATTATGCATGGTGCTTCTTCAGTACCCACTGCCACACTGCTACCAGCTCTCTCCGCACTCAATGCCTCTTTCTTGTTCCTCACTTGACAGGGCAGCAGCCTGCCCAGACTTGGGAGGGACTGGGGAGAGATTATTTTTTGCCTGTGATACATTATTTCCTTTCCTCATAAAGCGATTCCTCCAATGTTGTCTCCTGAGGACACGTTGCTGCTCTTGCCTGGAGCTGCCCTGGTTACTTGGTCTGGGCTCATGTACAGCTCTAATTCAATTTATAATGCAGTTACATAACTGTTCCCAGTCTCTAGTTGACCTTGATGTCAAGCAGCGGTCAAGTTGTACCAGCCCGGGGAAGGGAGGAGGAATCTCTGGTCAGACCTTGAGAACATTTTAGCTGGGCTTCTGGAATGGAATGTGGCACATAAAGGCCAAACCAGACCAGTAAATTCTTTGGAAGGAGGAAAAGCAAGGGTTGTTGATTTTTGTAAGATGGATGCGGTGGACTTTCAGGGCAATCCTGTGTCACTCAGTATCATCAGAGCTGTCCTCTTACCAAAGATAAGTGGGCTGTCTTCTTTCCCTGTGAATCGCTGATAGTAAATGAGACTTTTGGCCTCGGGGGAAGTGCTCCTAGGAGTGTCTTCAGCTTGGAAACCTCTCAAAGACAAACTTTCAGCACATTCTTTTCCAGAGAGTCCTGGTTCTACTCAGTTCTAAACAGTGACAAGAATAACCAAGTTTTGATACTTTTGCTTCCGGTCTGAATAGAGGCAGGAAAGCCAGGGGTTTCAACATGAAAGCAAAACTACAAAGTAAAGACTGAGCAAATCAGTCAAAATTTCCAAAATTCAATAGTATGAAAGCTCTCTGAGAGCAGGGACTCTGTTTATTTTGTTCTCTGTTATATCCTCACACCACAAAAAAGTACCTGGCACAGAATAGAGACTCAGAGAATATTTGTTGAATGATATCTCACCTGATGCATAACATGATTTATGGATAGTGACAAGTGACCTTTTTCTAGTTTATTCACCCAAGGCTATCACATCAGAGGTTTTCAGAATTCTATTTTACATATTTTAATCATATATATATATATTTACATATGTATGTTTGTTAAAATATAATGTTAAATATTATACAAATTTATACTTATGTTGTAAATATGTATTTACATATATATATACATGTATGTATATATGTGTATATATATATATATGACCATTAACTGGTTGCTCATCTACGAGCTGCACACTAGTTGATTGTGCCTTGATGTAGAGGTTTTGCCTTAATCATAGTTCATTTACACTGATTTGGCTTTCCCCATCAGCAGGACTAGCTTCATGAGTGTGTGTCTTGTACAGTTGTGCAGGACCACTTACTTAGAAGGGCCCCATACTTAGGTTTCGTGCTCTGTTGTAACCATCTTGAAATTCTTAATTTTTGAACAGAAGGACCCCATTTTCATTTTGCACTGGACCATGCAAATTATGAAGCTAAGCCTGTCAAAAGTATAGAGAGAGCTACTGTACAGAAATACCAGCTACATGTGCTAACAGCCCTTGGTGAGAAAAAGCAGCTGCTTATTACACAAGCCAACCACTAGGATAATATACATATTGAGAAGGGAAGAGTCTACTATTTACAAGTCATTAAGAGATATTAACTGATCCATTAACCTGACTAGTGGCAGATGAATGATACATGTATGCTTTGAAAAATGGTAATCAGGGAAATAACTCATGAATTCACTGGTGCTTCTTCTCTGCCATGATCTGGCTAACTCTTCTATAACTATCTTTACCAACCAAAATTCTAACAATTAATCTACCAAATATTCTTAAGTCATCTATACTGTCGACCTTTATCTTTTCTTATAACACAAACCTCTCAGGTCCCCACTATCCCTACTGCTTAGTCTCTGCCACACTTTAGTACTTGATCAAAATCAATATGGGACTTTAATACATGCTGTCTATCTAGTGCTTTGAGAAAAGTGTTTCCACATCAAATTATTTCCAATATCTTGCTTCACAGGAAGCATAGATAGGACAACACACAATGTTAATTTTTCTAATAGTACATAACCTGGACTAGGCACATATAGCCACTGAGTAAACATCTAATTAATTAAATTGAACTAACTACCAATGAGTAATTTCCTGGGTGTCACACATTAACATACACAGAATAAATTTTACATATCTTTTTTTTTTTTTTTGGCTGCGTTGGGTCTTCGTTGCTGCGAGCAAGGTTTCTCTAGTTGTGGCAATTGGGGGCTACTCTTCGTTACAGTGTGCAGGCTTCTCATTGCGGTGGTTTCTCTTGTTGAGGAACACAGGCTCTAGGCGCACGGGCTCAGTAGTTGTGGCGCACGGGCTTAGTTGCTCCGTGGCATGTGGGATCTTCCTGGACCAGGGATCGAACCCGTGTCCCCTGCATTGGCAGGCGGATTCTCAACCACTGCACCACCAGGGAAGTCCTACATATCTTTTTAAAGTAAAAGTTAAACTTTCTAAATACTTGTTTTCGCTTAAATGAGTTTTTTAAGTTACCATAATATTAAACAGTAGCCTACGCATGCTGGTTGTATAAAAATGAAATTCACAGAACAAGCAAACAAACAAAACACAACAGAAATAGACTCATAGATACAGAGAACAAACTGGTGGATGCCAGGGGGGTGCAGGTGGGGGGACAAAGGAAATTATCTCATAATGTGTAAAATATTGAATCACTATGTTTTATACCTGAAACAAATATAGTATTGTATGTTAATCATGAGTCAATTAAAAAAAATAAGTTCAAATCTCTTTGTATTTCCAAACTAGGGGGCAAAATTTAGAAATTTTAAGAGACATAAGCCTTTGAAATAAATAAAGATGGTCTTTTGGTAGATTTAATTTTCCCAAAAACTTCCCCCAATTTTCCCAATTTTAAATCTCCCAATTTCAAAGCCTACCAACTGCTCAGGCCTTGCTTTGCTGGACCATTTAACACCCACTTGCATCTCATAAAGTTTCCCATGTTTATAATTTCAAAGGATACTTTATGACGGTTTGAATACTTATTTATTTATTAAAACGTCAAGTCACTCAGCGCGTTGGCTGATCAGAGCAGCCTAATTCTCATGCACATCTTGATTTAAAGCAATGAAGCTGTTGCTTGAAGTCAAGCTGGGGCCAGATCCTCACAGCCAGATAATTCTTAATTGCTTTATTTTCTAGATAGGGATTTTCTGAAATATATTTTCTTTGCAGTGGAGAAAAGTTTTAAAACTTTGCTTTCACTTAACACTGAGAATAAGAAATAGGCAGACGGAAAATAACGAGTTTCCTCAATACTGTCTTGGCGGGAGAAATATTTTTTTTTTAAGACTCCACCTTTTTCTACATATTCCGGCAACACCAAACTCCTGTTTTTCATTAGTTTGATCCTTGTTAGCTACACTTCAATTCTCTCTGGGTAGAGGAGATCACAGATGGGGTTCCATCCTACCATGATGCCCAGAGAGGAAACATGTTCTCAAACCTGGAGGTTGATAGAGAATCTAACATTTAAACTCACACCATCACATACAGCCTAACGAAGGGAGCCCTCATTCATGCTGTTATTTTCTAAAGAGGCCCAAGCCTTTTATTGTTTCGTTGATTAAAAAAAAAAAAAAATCCCTAGTCCAAAAAACAAAACAAAACTAAAAGAACACAATGAAATAACGAGTTACAATAATATAAATGGGCTAAGTTAGAATAAATAATCTCTGAAGATAATCATTTTAAAGTGTTTAAATAGCTATTAATTTAGTCACCAAAATAATTCAAACCCACATACCTGGGCTAAATGAAACAAAAAGATTAGGCCTAAATGGAAATCAAGAGACATCTTAAAAGTGCCTACATCTCCCATCATTTTTCACAAGGTCTGCTTTTTATAAAACTTGTTGTCTTTGGGAAAATTCAACCCTTCATTTGCTGCAGGAAAATGATTCTCTTTTCTTGTTGTCAACATTTTCAAATTGGAATTCAGGGAGCACAGGTGGTTTCTCTCAGGTCTTTCAGGTTTGCCTGATTTTCAAATCACAGTTTCTCCATAAATGTTCACCTACATTCAAAACATAAAACACTTTCAGGAAATCTACAATAATGATTAGCTGATTAGGCACTCCTTCCAAAAAACAAGAGGAACAAACAAACAAACAAACAAAAAAATGGGGAGCTTGAAGGGATTGTTTAAAGAAGGTGATCCACTAGGACAATGGGACCAAATGATTTCCCAGACTCAAAACCTTGAAAAACACATCCTTCTTTTCACGTGAGCTAGGAGGCCTGACTGACAGAGGTTGAGCTGAGGAGGGTGGCAGGGAGAGGAAGCAAGTGTACTCAATCAAGTGAGCAGGGGTACAAATCCAGTATGCTTCCCCGACTTTCTGCAGATCAGGTGTCGCTAAGCAACCACTTGGAAGGGCTGATGACTCATCCTTTGAACTAATGTAAGTTTTCAGACACTGGTGTCACCATGGAAAAATACAAATTTGATATTGACTTACACTCTGAGATTCAGAGAAATTAAATGGATTATTAAGTGTGAATTTATGAAATTCTCAAGACACAACTTTAGTTCATTTTAATTAAGAGAGGTTCTACCATGTATTGTACGGGGTGAATGGGAGAAGTCAAGACTGTCAAAAAGTCAAACCATAATACATTGAGCTAATGACTTTAAACAGGGTGAATAGTACTAGCCAATATTCGATCTACTAGTAATGTTTTCAAAACCTTAAAACTATGACTTCAGTTTTAATGGAATATCTGGCTGTGGAGGCTTGGTCAATCAGCTTTAGTCCAACCTGCCCTGCAGTCCCAAGAATGCTCAGACAAGTTAGGGCTTGTCAATAGATGAAAACCAAAGTTAGATTTAAGCAGTAATTGAGAATATTTGTAGATTCAGATGAGTATCTAGTTGTATTCATATCATGTATTCATTATTATAAAAGATTATAACTCAGGAACAGCCAGATGGAGAGATGCACAGGGCAAGGTGTGTTGGAAAAGACACAGAGCTTCAATGCCCTCTCTGAGCACTTTGCTCTCCCAGCACCTCTATGTAGTCACCAACCCAGAAGCTCTCCAAACCCCATCTTTCTGGGGTTTTAGGGAGGCTTCATTACATAGGCATAATTGATTCAGTCATTGGCCATTGTTTGATTGATTGAACCTCCAACTCCCCTCCCCTCCCTAAAGGTCGACAGGTGGGGTTAAGTTGTAACCCTCTACTCCTGGTTGTTTCCCCCCCAGGAACTAGTCCTCATGCCTAGAGGATCTCCAAAAGTCACTGAGTCAACATGAACTCAGGTGTGGTTGAAAGGGGCTTGTTAGGTATAACAAGATACTCCTCTCACCTTTATGCTCTGAAGTAATTTCAGGAACTGAAGACAAAAGACCAAATAGTATAACAAAAGATGCTCCCATTGCTTATACTTAGGAAATTCCAAGAGTTTTAGGAGTTTCCAGAAATGGGATTAAAATCAAACATATAAATTTCTTTTATTATATATAACCTATTTTAGAGGCTAGATCTACCAATTACTCATGCTAAAGAAAATCTTTTAAGCCAAAGTGATATCAAGCATCTATTAACCATACTTGCAGAAATATCTATATAACTGAATTGGGCTGAGAAGCTAAAAGCCTCCCAGGGATGTTGGGGAAAGAGGGAGGCAGAACATCTCGGGAGGCAGGGGATCCACTCTGGCTTGTGGAATGGCTAACGAGCTCTGCCTGACCTGGGCGGGGAGTTCCTGCTGAGAAGCAGCAGCTCACCCGATGGTTACCGAAGGTCAGAATAAAGAGAGCACACTCGTATAATGTTGGGACAGTCCTCTCTCTATTGTATGCTATTTTTCATATCCTGGGACTATTTCATAGGTTAATTTTAAAGTTCTTTCCTATTGAGATCTACGTTTGCAAGTACCTACACATCATGAAGTGTCCTATTTTTAAGAAAAATAAAAAAAAACTTACAAAGCTCTTATGAGTGCTTTGGTCCCTAAAATAGAATAAGTATATTGTGTTTTATAATCAAAAGAGGGCATCTGCAACTCCCACCTTACACAAGGACAAGTCATTGAACTTACGTTTTTAAAAGGAAGAAAAAGAGCTTGGAAGAAATTCTTTAAAAGGAGTAAAGCCACTTACAAAGAAAACCAAATAATAAAAAAACTGACCAAATTACATGCACTAACTCTGTGCTTAGTAGCCAATTAATCATGGTATTCAGGGGAGCCTGTCTAGCCCTTGGTTTTCTGGGGTCTTAAAAACAGACAAATAGAATCTTGGAGAACAGAGGGCCTGTCAGGTGTTTTTGTTTTTGCTGTTGTTTGAGAAAGGCATTGATGCACTCAGAAGTCCCTAATTGAATTCACAAAGCCAGGCAATATATTGAAGTGTTTGTTACTATAAAGCTATGTTAAGTATCAGAGCAGATTTTTGAAGCAAAGGTGTTTAAATAAAAAACATAATTTAAAGAGGATCGTGGTCCAGTGGTTGAAAACCAGGGCTTTTCCTTAATCCACTATTTAGTGCAGCAAAAGTTATGATAATCACCAGACTGACAGGTGATTCTGAATTTCTACTAGCTATCAGTGGCATGTCATAAAGATGCTGGTAGTGGATTGTGGGTAAAATGAGCCTTCAGAGAGATACAGAACGACAGTTAAAACCTTCTAAGAGTCCATCTGTGGGACTTCCCTGGTGGCGCAGTTCCCTGCGGGACTTCCCTGGTGGGTTCGATCCCTGCTCAAGGAACTAGATCCCACATGCATGCAGCAACCAAGAGTTCGCATGCCACAACTAAGGAGCCCACATGCCACAACTGAGGAGCCCACCTGCCTCAGCTGGAGCCCGCCTGCCACAACTAAGACCCGGTGCAACCAAATAAATAAATAAATGTTAAAGATGATCAAACAAAAAAAAAAAAAAAAAAAAGAGTCAATCTGCAAAGAAAAATCTCTTATGCATGGGAATTTTTTTTTAACATCTCCTCCTTGCACTCTACCTCCATTATAAATTTTCCTGAACTGAACTGGCAACTAAATCTGGACAGAGGAAAATCCTACATATAGGCATGAGAGCTAGAAAAGCCTCACCTCAAATCTAGACTCGGCCACTCAACAACCCCTTTCCTTCCTCTGTAGGAGTGACAGTGGCGATGCCTCCAGGCAGTGTTGTTTTTAGAATTAAACGTGATAAAGAATGTAAAACACTTAGTAAAATGTTTAGAACAGATTAAACTGCCTTCACAGATCTGATTCCTCTTCCCTTTCACTTTCCATCCTCCAGCCAGGACTTGCTTTTGAAGGACCCCAGGAGAATCTTCCTCTAAATCCTTCCATTCCCATCTCCCCTGCTAAGGAAACCCTCCTTATCAGCGCAGGTTGGGCTGCTTTTGCTGCTTCTCTGCTTGACTTGTATGTGGGGAGAGCAGGAACATAGCGAGCAGCACGGGAGGAAGGAAGGAGGGGGAAGGCTGAAGCCGACAGAGGTGGAGGGGAACAGAGCCTCTGTCCTGCCCTGGTGGACCTGGGTAGACTGCAGAGCTTGCACTGGGCCTCACTCACCAGTCGGAGGGGTTGCTTTGGCTACCCCTGTGCCTTCACTGCCTGCCTCCTGGAAGACGGTATGAGAGACCACAGACATTCTTCTCTTTCCTGCCATCGTGAAAGTCATACACCCGGATTCAGGTCCAAGGCCTGCCTCTCAGAGTCAGGGCCAATCTGGCCAGGCAGGGCTGACTTATTCATTAGGTACATTTGGCATGGTCCTTTGGCTCAAAATACTTGCAGGGACCCACAAAAATGTTTTAACTGCTTTTAAAATCAGGAGAAAAAATGAACACATCACAAGCAATGTTTTAATAGATACTATAAATATATTAATCTTTATACCAACACTGTCAAAAAATATAATTTTTTATTTTTGTTTCTTTTGCAGGAAGGGGCTTACATAATATACCTAAGGCTCGTGAAAGTCACAGTGTGGTCCAGCACCCAAGCTCTCACACTCTTCTTGCTGTGGCCGACCTGGCAGAAGGGAGTCTGCACCCCGCATCTTGACAGAGTCTGCCCAGCAGCACCAACCTCTCCCCAACGTGGGAAGGGAGATTAAGAGACATCACCTCAACTTGAACCCAACCTATAGTTTCCACTGGATTCTTCTTAGACATCCCTATTGGTCATTGAGCGTTTGCCCATTAACAAAGCTGACTTTGTTTAGCTTTTCTTTTTTGTCTTAATTTTCTTTTTAATTTCATCTGACTATCAACTTCTTATGTCTGTTTTGCATCAAGTTCAAGCTGGTAGGGAGTAGAGATGGATTAGGTCCCCATAATCTCCAAAAGATTTTCCCAGCTGACCGTGACCAACTTTTTCTACATTTCCCCTTGGAGTTAGTTGGTCCTACTTTATTTCCATTAGGTACTAAAGACTTATTTGGAATCTGAAAACTTTAGTCCGACGAGACTTGCAAATACAAGGCCTTAGCTTCAAAAAGGAAACTTTGTTATCAAGGATACTCATAATACTGCTCCTCATTACTACTTATTGGCTCTAGGTCATAGGGATCTGTTGAAGTGATTTTGCACCACAATTCTAAGGCATTTCATCATGATTTATTGAATGTTTACTAAGTTTAAGTCGTTATGCCTGAACCCAGGGGTCATAAGACACAGACCCTGCTCTTCAGAATGCCGCTGTGCAGAATTTGGTGACTGTTATGGTTTGAATTGTATCTCCCCCAAGTTCTGATGTTGACCAGTAACATAAGAATTATGTTACTGGGTAACACCCAGTACCTCTAAATGTGACCTTATTTGGAAATAGGATCACTGCAGATGTAATTAGTTCAGATGAGATCATTAGGGTGGGCCCTAATCCAATGTAACTGGTGTCTTATCAATAGGGGAGATTTGCACACAGAGACAAGCCCATAGGGGAAAATACCACGTGAAGCTGAAGGCAAAGTTCAGGGTGATGCTTCTATAAGCCAATCAATGCCAAAGATTGTCAGCAAATTACAGAAGCCGAGCAGGAGCATGGGAGAGATTCTCTCTCACAGCCCTTAGAAGGAGTCAACACTGCCAATGCCTTGTTCTTGGACTTCTAGCCTCCAGAACAAATTTCTGTTATTTAAGCCACTCAGTGCATGGTACACTGCTATGGCAGCCCTAGGAAACTAATATTGTAATTAACTAAACCTCTCACATAAAACAATAGAAACACATAATTATTACTAAGCAAGCATGAGCTTTTAAAAAGACATTTATCCTACAGAAAGAAATATGGAAAAAGACATAAAGATGCAAAAGCTTAGTAAATGCTTTCATTCTGAAAAATGAAAGTTGCTTTTAAAACTCACCAGGGAGTGCTCCATTTTGGTTTTGCTCATCATCTTTGGAAGAGGGGGAAGTTGGATTTTTCCGTTAACACCTCACGCTGCTTTCCTCTCTGGCCTGGGTGTTGACCACGCGGCTGTCAGCCCTCTTCACACCACTCAGCTGTGGTCAGGGTTGGCCCATGATGCTGGATTTGGTGTGGCCCTTTCAACAGACTCATTTACTGGCAGATATCCTGCTGCCACAGAGAAAATTTTTTGACCAGGTTGCAGCAATTTGCAATGAAAGGATAAACATAAATGGAACTCTCTGTACTTTTTCGTTATAGAAATAGTCAATATTTTGTACTTAAGTGATACATTGTACTCTTCTCTGAACTGCTCTGCAGGAAGCATTGTAAAATATGATATCTAGGTCTCCAAATAGATAGAATGTAATGGTTTTAGATCCACTCTGAAGCTGAAAGGAGACGTTGTAAAGCCTTGTACAGCATCACAAGTGGTGTGGTACAGTCCCCCATCCCAAAACATTAATGATGATAGAACCTAGAGTGTCCACTCTGAAAAGTTTCTGAGAGCAAACCTTCTTCTATCTTAATAGGATTTCCACAAACATCCTATGCGGATGTTCATCTTATATGGATGCCCAATGTAGGCAGAAAAAAAGTAGAGTAATTAAATAAAGAGGACGCTCAGATTAGGGATGAAATATGCAGAAACCCAGATGTAGAACCAACAACCTGAAAAATTATTTGGGACCAAAAGCCAACCTGAGACAAACCAAAAGGACGGGTTGAAGTTAGAGAAACTGTGTATTTCAAGGAAAGAGCCAACCAAGGGCCAGATCATCAGGATTGATTGACTCAGTCATTCATTCATTCTTTCACTCACCCATTCAACACCACCAAAAACACGAAAGTGGTGAACAGGGTATTTGGGCCTTGTCTTCATGTAGTTCTCACAGGACGTGGGAGAAGAAGCCACGCACAATTAAGCCAGTACAGTACAATGTGGGGAAGTAGAGGCCATTACAGGAACTGGTATCATCTGAGTGATAGAAATGCCCTAGATTTCTCCTAGACCTTCAGGAACCAACTCTCTGTCTTCATCATTCTCATTTCTACCATATTAGAATCAATGGGATACAAGGTACATGCAATAGAAATTTCCAGATACCTGGCATATGATAAAGTGTTTCCTAAACTAAAACACGCTCAACATAATCAAATCTTTCCTTGGTGATTTAGAAAGCCAAGACTAGGAGAGTACTGCTAAACAGTGGACTCAGTGCTTTTGCTACCTGTTTCTCAACAGGACTTAGTGATTCAATGAAAAGAAAAGGGATGTTCTTAGGTTTAAAGTACCCAGGAAAATTTAGAGTTTAATGTGTATTTTCCCTTGTTCTTTTCATTCATGCTCATCCACTCTCAGTTAATTCATTAAGAGGTCTTTTTTTTTCCACATCTTTATTGGAGTATAACAATATTGTGTTAGTTTCTGCTGTACAACACAGTGAATCAGCTATATGTATACATATATCCCCATACCCCCTCCCCCTTGAGTCTCCCTCCCACCCGCCCTATCCCACCCCTCTAGGTGGTCACAAAGCATCGAGTTAATCTCCCTGTGCTATGCAGCAGCTTCCCACTAGCCATGCATTTTACATTTGGTAGTGTATGTATGTCCATGCCACTCTCTCACTTCGTCCCAGCTTACCCTTCCCCCACTGTGTCCTCAAGTGTGTTCTCTACGTCTGCGTCTTTATTCCTGTCCTGCCCCTAGGTTCATCAGTACTGTTTTTTTAGTTTCCATATATATGTGTTAGCATACAGTATTCATCAAGAGGTCTTAAGGATTATCCCTGTGAAGCATATCCCAGATTGCAAATGCTTCTCCACCTAACTAGCCCTTAGCATTATCTATTATCTTTCTTACTCACTTTTTTTCTGCCCTTTTTTCAAGAGACTGTAAGTTCCATGACTCTCTTTGGTCACTGATGTGTCCCTAATACTTTGCACATCCCTGGCACTCAAGTGCCATTTGTTGACTGACTAAATGTGTTCCTCTTTTACTATTTGCTAAGGCTGTTGAGTCAGTTCCTTTCAGGTTGCAAGGAACATAAGTTGTGCTTAAGTTACTTTACTTATTGAGGGCATCAAGGGAGAATAGGACACAGCCTAGGAGCCGCCCAAAAGATGTCATGGTCCTAGCAGCCCCATGACTTGGACTCTCCCTTAGGAGAAGGTGTCTGTTGCTCGCTCCTCCAGCGCCTAGAGACTTATCCACCCACTTTGTTTCGAGAGATCCTGCCACTCCTGATGATCCCCTTCCTGAGTGAGGACCTGATTAGGACACTGCTGTTGGTGGGGGTGCTGATTCAGAAGGCTTCACAGGCCACTGGCTCACCTCACCTAGGCTTGAGGTTGGTGTTCATCCTCCGTGATAACAGCTGAGGCCAAGATGACAGGGATTGTATGGGGAGGGAATCCCTCCACCTCACCCTCACAAAGAGGGTTGCTGGCAATACAGCCATTCTGAGCCTTCTCAAAATGAGAAAACATTTGTCAAGTAACTCTCCTAGTCTGCAAAATAATAGTGGATGTTCTAAAATATATAAACATAAAAATGGATGAGGCCAGGGATTGGCTAAGCACAAAATTATGGGCAAATATATTCTGAGGATTAATCGTAACTGATTAGGATTAATTTCTGACCATTTCCTTAAAATGTGTGATCAAAATGTGTATGTTTGGACAATATTTTGTTTTTTAAAATAAAATAAATTGTTTGTAAAAATGTTTAAGTATCAATTATAAATTGCCCACATGCAAAAATATGGTTGGCTACAAATTTGAAGAAAATGGGTATAGATTGTAGATTTAAGCAACATTGCTTAATTTTAAGTGTTTTCAGTTTAAGAGAATGGTGCACTTGTTTTTAAAGATTTATTTCAATATAACCACAATAGAAGGCAGTTTGGCTCAGCATTTCTCAATAAATTTGCATTTGTGAGCAAAATTGTACCCACAAGGATATTCATTGTGTAATGGTTTGTAGTAGCAAAAGTCTAGAAATAACCTAATTCCTATAAATAAGGGACAGATAAGGTAAATTACAGCACACCCTTAAAACAGAATACTCTGTATCTACTAAAAAGAAGGTCAACCTACATATGTTGATATTAAAAGCAAATCTCAAAATATATTAAGTGGAAAATCAAGGTATAGGAAATATGAGTGCCATATACTTAATTTATGTGGGGGAAAAAAGGTGGCCTCCAAAGAGAGGACTAGCTATCTAGGATGGGAATGAGGCCTACTTTTCAATCTATAAGCTTTTCTACTATTTGATTTTTTTAAATCCCATTCATAAATTGCTTAAAATATAGAAAAAACAGAACCTCATTTTCATATTAAGCAAAATATATATAGTACTAGTTTTCCATTGAGTTTAGAAAAAACAGAGATCTGAATATTCAGTACCTCACGTTAAGAAAACTAAGTCTATCAGTACATAAAGAATTTACTCAATCTTTGCCATTTTCCCTACTTTTTTTTAATATAATTTGTAACAGGAAGAGCTTATAAATAGAAAATCCCTAAACACAGTATAAGGATTAAAAGCATTTGCAATATAAGAAAGTACTTAGTACCAAAGTGAATGTTTCCCTGAGGAAGAACCAGTTAGACATGGACTCTCATTACGTCACTGGGCTCTCCTGGGCATTTAGTATGACACACAAATTATATAATTCTATAATTAATATAAAGAATGCTATGCAGTTCTTTTGTACTTCAGTTATTATGAGAGAGTAGAGATAGAATAAAAATTACTTTGATGTTAGGCTTTATGATGCTTGCATGACATTAATCTTTTCTCTCTGCTTTAATATTTACTTGTGTTATCTTTGGTGTTACTTAATGAATTAAGACAAAGAATTAAAGATAAATTTATATTTCTAGTCAGGATAGCATTGTAAATTCATAATTTTAGACACTCCAAATGCTCCAGACATATAACAGTAATAGATTTTAAAAAGAGAAAAAAATTGTAAAAATAGACATGATAAAAAAAATTAGAAATTTTCATGGACCAGAAGAGGAATATAAATTATAGAGTGAAAAGGTGGACTGAAGTTGAGAGACGTTAGGCTGGGGAAACTTCAGGCTCTAGGTCTGGAAACTGGCAGAGGATACTAAGGATGTTGATGCTTGTGGGATAATGGGAACTAAAATTGCCTGATGTAAGACTGGAGGTTGGCTTACTTCTTGAACTCAGAGGCTGGGTTAACCTCACCTGTAAAAGAGGCTAAAATAACACTATTTGCTACCATCTTGGGCTATGGCTTCTATAAAGCTATGTGATTGGGATACAGGAAAGAGAAATACAGCTTCAGTGCCAGGAGTTGAGCCAAACTGTTTACTAGCTTGGACTGGGTGTGTAATATTTTCAATATTTTCCATCATGGATGCCCTGAATATCCAACAGAAGGCCTAAATCTGAATTCTGGGTCCTGAGGAAAAGGGCAGAACCAACCACAAAACTAGTAGATAGCACTAGCTGATTTCCAAAAGAGAAGAAGAAAAACGATACTGCTACCCAAGATTAACCTTAAACTAGAAATCACACACATAAGAGGGATGCAAATGCCAACAAAATCAGCAATCAGGAGAGGAGTTTACCTAAAGATAAGAACAATACAACAATCTGAACATTAGTTTAAAAGTAGTGTATTAAGGATGCTCAAAGTGATATAAAAGGAAGAACACTTTCTCCCTAAAATACTAAACAAAAACAGTTAAACAGAGAATTGGTAAATTAAAAGACAGTTTTAAGGAACTGATCCAGGACACAGTACAGAGAGAAAAGTGATTTGAAAATATAAAAGAGCAGTTGAGAGACATGGAGGATATAATGTATCCAACAGGATCCCCAGGAAAAGAGAATAGGGGAAATGAGAGAGAGGCAATATTCAAAGGAAGAATGGCAAAAAATATTGTCTAGAATTAATAACATACTTGATTTTTCAGATTTAAAGTGCACATACAGTACTGAGCAAAATCAATCAGTCAATCAGTCTAGACCTAGAAATTGAATTGATATTTTATATATCAAGTATAAAAATAAAACAAAGTATAAGCTAATAGATATAGAAGATAGATGACAATTAGAAGGAAAGTGGACTTATAGCAACAGCAATAGATGTCAAAAAGCAATGGGATAGGAGATTTCTGGGAAGACTGCAGATTAGGACACACCATAAATCTGTCTCCCCACCTAGACAACATTTACACTGGCAGAATCTGTCTATTCAACTATTTTGGAGCTCTGGAGCCGTTGAAGGCTTGCAACTTCCAGGGGAAGCCTTCCTGCTCTTGGTAGGAACATAAAATGGACAGAAAAAAGCAGTATGGCAGTTCCTGAAAAACTAAAAATAAAATTACCATATGATCTAGCAATTCCACTTCTTAGTATATATTCAAGGAATTGAAAGCAAGGCCTCAAAGAGATAGCTGTACATGCATGTTCATAGCAGCATTATTTACAATATCTAAAACATGGAAGCAACCCAAGTGTCCATTGATGGATAAATAAAATGTGGTGTATACACACAGTGGAGTATTATTAAGTCTTAAAAAGGAAGAAAAATTTTTTAATTAATTTTTTAAAATTAATTTTTATTGGAGTATATTTGCTTTACAATGTTGTATTAGTTTCTGCTGTACAGCAAAGTGAATCAGCTATACATATACCTATATCCCCTCTTTTTTGGATTTCCTTCCCATTTAGGTCACCACAGAGCACTGAGTAGAGTTCCCTGTGCTATACAGTATGTTCTCATTAGTTATCTATTTTATACATAGTACCAATAGTGTATATATGTCAATTGCAATCTCCCAATTCATCCCACCCCCTCCCCTTTCCCCCTTGGTATCCATGTGTTTGTTGTCTATGTCTGTGTCTCTATTTCGGCTTTGCAAATAAGATCAGCTATACCATTTTTCTAGATTCCACATATATGCGTTAATATTAGATATTTGTTTTTCTCTTTCTGACTTATTTCACTTTCTATGACAGTCTCTAGGTCCACCACGTCTCTGCAAATGACCCAATTTCGTTTAAAAAGGAAGGAAATTTTGAAACATGTTACAAAATGGATCAATCTTTTTGTTTGTTTTTGTTTTTATTTTTTGTAACTTTTTATTTTATATTGGAATATAGTTGATTAAAAATGGGAACTCTGTTCAATATTATGTAACAAAATGGATGAATCTTGAGAACATTATACTGAGTGAAATAAGCCAGTTACAAAAAAGAAAATACTGTATGATTCCACTTATATGAGGTACTTAGAGGAGTCAAAATCATAGAGACAGAAAGTAGAACGGTGGTTGCCCAGGGCTGGGGGAAGAGGGAGAGAAATGGGAAGTTTTTATTTAATGGGTACAGTGTTTCAGATTTATAACATGAGAAGAGTTCTGGAGATGGATGGTGGTGATGGTTATATAAAAATATTAATGCACTTAATCCTCTAAACTGTACACTTAAAAATGATTAAGAGAGTACATTTTATTAAGTATATTTTACCACAATAAATGTATGAAAAAGAAAAAGAAAAAGCAATGGGATAATATTTTCAAAGTGCTGATAAAAAATAACTGCCAATATAAATTCCATAATCAGCTAATCTATTATTAAAGAGTAAGGTATAAAATCTAAAATATTCATAACTATTGCTAATAAACCACTAGTTGATGTATTTCACAAAGAAAAGCAAACCCAGAGGAATGACATGAGATGAAAAGAACGGGGGTGACTGTGGAAATTGGTAAAATATGTTAATGTGACCGGTTGCATTTTCCAAGAATGGTCACAGCAACATTTTCAGTCCTTCCTATTATAGAACCCTGCCACACCACCATCAAGAGATTAAGTCTATTTTCCCTGCCCTTGAACCTGAGGTAGGTTTGTGGCTGCCTTATAATGAATAGGATACAGTGAGGGAGGCACTGTGTGACTTTCAAGGGTAGGTGATATGGCTTCTACTTGACCATCTCTTTCTTGGAACACTTGCCCTGGGAACCCAGCCATCATACTCTGAGGAAGCCCAAACTAGCCTACACAAAGAGACCACCTGGAAAGGAACACAAGCAGAGAGACTGAGGCCCCCAGCCAACAGCCAGATTCCAATAAAGACCTTACATGGTGTGAAAAAATGACAAGCCATCCTTAATTTGCCCTGCTCAAATTCATGACCATAATAATGATTTTCTTTTTTTTATGCCACTAAGTTTTGGAGCAATTTGTTACAGAGCTACATGGAATAATTAGTATATTTAACTGTTGACTGTTGAAAAGATTTTGCTAACTAATAATAATAAAAACACGGAAAATAAAAGGTAGTAAATAGAAGTTGTATAGGAGATAAATTTCTTGCTTGATTTGGGAGAAAGGTAAAGATGTATAATAAATTTAGGCTTTGACAACATCTTACAGTTGTTTGTGTGCTAAAAATTTGAAGATAAACATTAAAAAGAATAGAGATGGAATCTAATTCACCAAAGAGAAAAAGTGGGATGGGTAATAATGAAAATTTTATAAATGTATACAATCAGAGCCAAACAACATAACATAATAATAATAATCAATTGACTGGTTCACATTGCTTTTCAAATTCTCAGAATTCTACTTGATTTAGGCTACATTAAATGAAAACCCAAGGAGTGGTAGGAATAAGCCCCATGTATCTCAGATTTTCAGATAGTGTAAAGTTCAGAAAGTTTTGGTCTTTTCAGTTATTTTCAGTATAAACCTCTATACTTTCGAAAGAATGCCTATAGACAGAGTCAAAGAACAGAAACCAAGTGGTTTTTATTAGGCCATGTATTGTGGTATTTTAGTTAGACTATATGGTCACCATGCAATTGTTAAAATTAGCTTTCTCAAATCTCTCTCCTGGAAGAACGTGGAAGAGAATTATTCTAAATAGTTGATTCTAAACCACACTGAATGAGAGAACTGATTCACTAAGGAAGAAAATGGCAGTAGTTTTCCCTCAGCTATTTTTATTCCCACCTTATTTTTATTTAAACAGCACACACAAAAATAGTAATCATTCATGACAGTGAGTATTTGGTTCAATTTGCCAACACATCTTACCATTTTTTGTGTTTACCATTGTTCTCTGCATCTCAGTCCCCACCCCCAACCCATCCCTACCCTGTGATTCTAAAGGGCGTACTAACAAACACCCTGAAAAATGCTCTAAGATGGGGAAAAGAGGCACAGACATCACAGCTCTGTGCTTTTAAGCTGCGTCCTTTATTCCACTGTTCTCATTTCCATGCCAGTGGGATCCAGTCCATGGAGACAAAGATGGCAGCCAGAACAAAGGGAAATGGAAGAGGATAGCAGAGAGCAGCTATAATGACTTTATTTGCAGGACAAAAGAACTTCCTCTTTGCCTCTGAAGAGTTTAATAGTACTTATTGGAATTACCATTTATTTGTGTCTTGGTTCATAGGTTGCTTTATACTGATAATTTAACTATATGTGTCTTATCTCTTTAATCAGGCTGTGTACCTTTTAAGGGGTAGTATTTCATTAATCTAAGTATCTCTAGCACTTAAAGTAGTGTTGGCACATAGTGAATACAATAATGTTTGCCAGATAAATAAATGCTACAGATGAGAAATGAATTTTCTCATAATTTTCTCCATAATAAATTTTCTCTATAAATGAAATTAAGAAGTCTGCCCAAGAAATTTAGTGACAGAAAGAGGACAAGAAACCAAAGACCCTGCTGTCCTCCCACCCCTCAGAGTCAGTGTCATACCCTCTAAATACAGAAAGCTCATCCTCAAAAGCCTCCAGATTCCTTAGGCTCCCATGAGATGATGTCTATGGTCTCTGCCAGTTATAAAATACCGTAACAATGATCCAGTGCCTTTAATGTCTACCAACAATTGTAAGTAAAGAAAGCAGTTTAAAGGCACATGCATACTGTAACCGTAATCTTAGGTGGACTCCTTTTGTGCTCTATTATTTTTATATATAAAAGAAATATTACACCCCTTCTGCAGATCTCTCCTTCCTTGAAATAGTCCCAAATATTGACCCTAAGAGATGACCTCCTACTTGCCATTATAATGAGTATTCATTTATTTCTTTAATATTACATGTCCTTCCTTTATAGTTTCTGTGTTAATAATCCAATAATCCTGGGTTCACAACCTTACTGGAGCCCAAGGGTGAAAGGCAATAATTTTCCTCCTTCTCAGCATATTCCTTCCCTATTTTATACACTTTCCACGTATAGTATAAGGATTTGGGGAGAACACTAAAAATCAGTTGGCAATTACTTTATAAGGTATGAATAATATATAAATTCCCCAGTTATTTTCTCTGGGTAGCTTAGACTTTTTTTTTTTTTTCCATTAGAAAGGAAAGGGTTCATTGATCAGGACATATTTTTCTTCCTTTTAACCTTATCTTTGAAAGGCTTGTGAAGTTCTGCCTTACATTTATTGCCTAATAGACTTGAAAGACAGGAGAAAAGTGGCGGCAAGAACAGCTGAATGGAATTGTTGATTATGATTGACAAAGAGCTGCAGTGTGTGAGAGAGAAACAAAGGGGCCTCTGTGTGGTGGGAAGCATGTGACCAGCTGCCCCAGTTAGGCCAGAGCAGTTCCATTTGTTAGTCTACTTTTCTGGATTTTCTTCAAGATTCTGATTGAACCTGCTCCTTTCCACAGCCCTTCTCACTTTCCCCCAGTCCTTATAAGGGATAGAAAAAGAGGGGCTAATAAAAATAGCTTTATCAATTCTTTTAGTCTCTTGGCTTTTTCCTCCAAATGTTTTCTAAAGCATAGTCTTCAAATATTTTTGATCAAGGATTTAATCAGTAAAAAATATGGCCCCATTTATAAATTATATCCATGAACTATAATACTTTTGTTGATACTTTGTGCTAATATATTACATGTCATAAAACACTCAAAAACAAAGTAAAGGAGTGATGCAAAATAAATATAAATAGAATTTTTCTTAATATTTCCCCCCTGTACCCTAACGCATCGTTTGTGCCCTCCCAGAGTGTTTGCACCCTATGTTGGAGGCTCCTGACTAAAGGACAGTTGTGAGTTGACCAAAGGAAAGTATAGTCCAATCTGAGAAGCTGCATCCTCCTTCTGACATCATTTGGGGATGTGACAACTCAGGCAGCTTCCCTATGTTTCTGGACACTTCTGGGAAGAAAATGTCAAAAGCACAGGCAAGTGTCCAAGCTCAGGGTTCTGGAGACCTGAAATCTAGTTCCAGCCCCATCATTTGCAGCCCCCATTAACTAGCTCTGTGACTCTGAAAAAAAACCATTTAAACTTTCTGAATTTAATGTCACTGGTAAAAATAGTAATTTTCCTGCCCATTTCTCCTAATTGCTGTAAATATCAAACGAGGCAATAGACTGGTAAGTTCCTGCTTATTTCTCCTATTATAAATATCAAACAAAGCAATGGATTTACAATTATTTTGTAAATGATAACATGGAATAGGAATATAGGGCAATATTGTTATTTTTTTTTTAAGGCCATGATAGGTAGGGTTATTTTCCCCCATTGTTTATTATATCAGCAAAACTAATTCACTATAGACTCACCTCCCTTTTGCCCTCCCCTACCAATATAAATGATCATTGGTGAAAATCCAAGCCTTTTATTTTAGATTTTAGTGAATAATTTCCCAACTCATCCTCTCAAGGTTTTAAGAATATAAAAGGTAAGAAGAAGAGAAAAATTCTAGGGGTGAAGGAATGTAAAAGATTATCTCAGCTCATGTTGTTATTTTATGGATGAAGATACTGAAGCTCAGAGGGCTGAGGGATTTTCCCAGAATCACACGGCTGGGAAAGGAGCCACGTTAGGACCTAGGCTTCCTACTTTGCAATTGATCCTGCCTTTCAGGGGTGATTCACAGCATCCTGGTTCTCTAGTAAATCATTTATTCCTTACTGGCTGTTTGTTTCTCTCAGTAGCAAATCATGTCGTGATGAAATCCAGTCCATATCTATTCTCTATCACCAAAGATTCTCTCCCTCTTCATATCTTTAAATCTTACAAGTCAGTCCCACTCACCCCCTAAAACTGTCTCCAATTCTTTCTTACTTTTATTCTACTCCAACTCTGATGGACTTGTTAGCTACCAGTAATATTTTCTTGTCAGGAAAGGACTGTGGATTTGATGTCCAGAGATGGCCACTTAAATTGTCACAGAGGTCTCTGCCCCTTTCAAAGCCCTGACGGCTGTTGTGTAAGTCACTCAAGGTAGAATAACCTTCTCACAGAGGGTACAAATAAGAAGGTAAAAATAACCTTCACACAGAAGTCTCACACCAGAAGTGGGTGTGCCTATTTTGGAGAGGAGAATTTAGAAATTAGTGCTAGAGATCACAAGAGCAAAAGCTGGTTAAATGGATGTGTGTCCCTCCTAGAGGCTGTTTCTTCCCTAGAGCTGTTTTCTCTGGTCAGGAGGGCCTTCCTCTTTCTTCTTCTCTCCTTTTCTTCCTTCGGCTCCAGCCTCCCCATCTCCCAACCTACCCACCCCAAACAGTCTCTGATCTGATTTGAAATTGTGCTCATGTTGCATTTTCAATGGGTTCCATTTCCCCTATTTAGGTTGTTTCTAGGTATTTCATGGAAAAATATTCTCTATGAGTAAGATATATGAAAAACCTCAGGGCCCATTTCTATTGGGATAAAAATAAATTAGTGGATTCATTTAGTAAAACGTCTATGAATGAAGCCTTGACCCAAGTTGTCACTATAAGTTGAAGCAGTCAGAGATCCAAAGTAAAGAGCTAGCAAGATTTTGTGTATGTGTGATTTCCATTCTTTCTTGGCTTTGTTCTCATAAAATATCCACTTGGTGTGTAATCAGTAGGATCAGAATGCAAATAATCAGACCACTACTACAACTTTTGAGAGCAAGAATAAGTTATGTATATTCTGTTACTGATTTGTTTTTTGGGAAACACCTGGCCATTTAAGTATTCATATCACCCCTGTTTGTGCATGGAAGAAAGTCCAGCATTTTCTAGTTTATCCCTGCCCCTGCCTGAGTGTATACTATATAGTTATACAGTATGTTTGACACCAAAGTACTTAGTAAGGCCCCTAGCACAGAGCAGGTGTTCCATAAATGATTGCTATGTTTAACTGACTGGTGTTCAAACCCAGGAAAACCACAGTCAAGAAGCTGAAATGTTTGTCTTTCACTAAATGCTAATGTTAAACACAACGTGAGCTCAAACTTGAAAAAAAAAGAAATTAGAAAATGATGAGTTAGAGGAGGGGCAGATAGGACAGCAGACATCAGACTCTGAGAGCTAGCCTGACACATTTCAAAAAGTGAAAGAGATGAAAGCCCAGGGTTTCTTGGAATGTGTCCTAAGACTCTTAAGACAAGAGGTCTGTTAAATAATCACTAATAGTGAACTTTGAGTACAGAAGATGGAGGAGGAAGAGGGCTAGGACAGGAGGTGCCTGTAGGATCCTGGAATTGCCTGCTCATCTCCTCTTCCTTCTCACCCATTCCAGACCCCGTCCATTGGCTCGCAGTGAAGGGGGTGTTCAGGCTCAGCTCTTGCCAGGTTCATCCCACTCGAGTTCACTGGGAGAGAAGAAGGAATGAATGACTCCTTGCTTCTCTGCCTCTCACTCCTCCACCCCTGCCAAAAATTAAACATATATGATGGAACGAAACAATCTCTCTGACCGCTAAGCTCTGATGTAGCATACAATATGGTCCAAACATGTCTGCTGGCCTTTGTTAGGGAAGTTTTTTGCTCTAAAGCCACACATGCCCTTTAGTATATGTGTGTGTGCATGCATGTGTGTATGTGCCTGTGTGTATGTGGTGTGTGTGTGTGTGTTGGTACAGAGGGGATCAGCTTTAACCTTAGGCTAGATTCACCATACTAATAAATATTTTTAACTGCTGAGGGTCACTAGGTTCACATTGGAGTGTTTTTCGTAGTACAAATGGAAATTTGTGAATTTTTTAAGATCATATATTAGAAGGTAAAACAACCAAACAACCAGCCAACAAACCTCACAACAACAACAAAACCTACCCTAAAGTTTTAAACTTACTTTCAAGACTACTTTCATATTATAAAAAAATTTATAATCAATGTTTAAAAATGGACACAAATTTATTTTGCAGGACACGTACCAGATATCTTCTTGATCAAATGCTTTTGTTTTCTGTTATTTCTCCATGTTAAGACCTTTATTCTTTCCTCTAAAGCCCCTCGGAAGCCTGACTGAGCTAGTTTGAAAACTCCATCAGCTAGAGCTTACAGATGAGATCTCAAAGGCTTGGGTGATTTGGAAAACTTTCAGAAATATCTTTCAGAAATGTTCAGTTGCCTCAAGTTCATTTACAGCATTCGGAGATTTGGATGAGAGGAAGGGTAAAGGTCTACAGCTGCTCTGTCCAACACAAAAGCCACAGGTGGCCGTGAGCATTTAACGTGCAGAGAGTGCAACTAAGGAAATTTTAAGTATGATTGGAACAACTTGGATACATGTATATACTTTTTAAAAATTAAGTTTATGAAATCTAAGTACACGTCATGGGTTTCAGGTGAAAACTTGGTATCTGAAATGAGATGTGCTCTAAGTGTAAAATACACACCAGATTCTGAACACTTCCTATGAAAAAAGTCATTAATGTATTTTTGTATTGATTAAATGTGAAAATGATAATATGTTGAATATATTGGGTTGAATAAAAGATATTATTAAAGTTGTTTTACCTCTTTCTTTTTACTTGTTTAATGTAACTACTAGAAAATTTAAGATTACACATATGGCTCACATTTTATTTTCATTTGATAGTGCTGGTCCAAAGGGCAGTTTTGACTTAAATATAACTATTGTAGTTCATCCACCTGCCTTATCATATCTCCGGCAGTAAGCTTTAATATTTATTTGTCAAACATGCTTTTTGTGTTCAAATAGAATTACATAAATCTTCAAAGGGAAATTGAGGTCAGGAAGGAAGAGAACCAAAAGAGACAAAAGGCTACAGCCAATGAGCTTTCTTCTCCATGAACAAGCAAATGCAACTGCTTCTTATTACAGTCACAAAAATTTGTAAGTTTCTAATTCTTGAGTGAAATATATATATACACACATATATTTGTATGTATATATGTACATATATATATACATATACAAGTATATGTATGTATATATATACAGGCATACCTTGGAGATAGTGTGGGTTCAGTTCCAGACCACCCCAATAAAGTGAATATTGCTTTATTCACACAATTTTTTGGTTTCCCAGTGCATATAAAAGTTATATTTACACTATACTCCAGTCTATTAAGTGTGCAGTAGCATTATGTCTAAAAAACAATGTACATACCTTAATTTAAAAATACTTTAGGGGACTTCCTTGGTGGAGCAGTGGTTAAGAATCCACCTGCCAATGCAGGGGACATGGGTTCGAACCCTGGTCCAGGAAGATCCCACATGCCACGTAGCAACTAAGCCAGTGTGCCATAACTACTGAGCCTGCGCTCTAGAGCCCGCGAGCCACAACTACTGAAGCCCAAGCACCTAGAGCCCATGCTCCGCAACAAGAGAAGCCACCGCAATGAGAAGCCCACTCACTACAATGAAGGGTGGCCCCCGCTCACCGCAGCTAGAGAAAGCCCACACGCAGCAACAAAGACCCAACGCAGCCAAAAAAGAAAATATGTTAATGCTAAAAATTGCTAACCATCATCTGAGTCTTCAGCGAGTCTTAATCTTTTTGCAATAGTAACATCAAAGATCACTGATCACAGATCACCATAACAAATATAATAATAATGAAAAAATTTGAAATATTGCAAGAATTACCAAAATGTGACACAGAGACACGAAGTGAGCAAATGCTGTTGGAAAAATTGTGGCAATAGACTTGTTCAATGCAGGGTTGCCACAAACATTCAGTTTGTAAAAAAAAATGTAATATCTTTGAAGCACATAAAGTGAAGTGCAATAAAATGAAGTACACTTTTATGTATACATATATGGTCACTGATAGAATCACAGAGAGATTTAAAGAAGTGAAAGTTACAACAAGGTGGAAGGTGGAAAAGAAATTTCATTCTGACCAGTTTTCCGTGACACTATATGGACAAAAATTGGGAATAGGAAAGGGGTGCTTTAAGAATAAATTTTCATGGCATTGTCAATGGAACTTTGGACTTACAGGAAACACATTTCTAATGATACAGTAACTACAAAATGTCAAGGGCTGGTGGTGGGAGAGTAGGCGTCAAGGGAAGAAAATTCATGACATTTCCAAATCAGAGGAATTTTCTTTGGACATTTTTACTTTTTTCTCTCCAGAAGGTTTATCCCAGCTCCAGGTTGAGCTGCTTCTGCACCTTAAAAATCCTACCCTTGAAATTTCTAATACTAGTCCAGCAAATCACTACTGGATACAGTATCCATGATTCTGGCACCTTGGATTCTCTCTGCACCACTGCTTCTTAGATGGTAATTGCAACTCCAAACATCTATAGTGCTTAATCCAATCGGTAGTTCCATTATCCACGCCATCACAATGTAGAAACCTGAGTTCATCCCAACTTCTTCTTCTTCCTTACCTCTCCAACACCTAATCAACCAATCACCATGTCCAGAATCTCTCAACTTTATCCTCTCTCTCTATACCCACTCATCATCTCTATAGTGGACCCAAAGCCTCATAAATTATCTCCCAGTGTTCAGTATTATCCCCTTACATCCATGCTTCAAAACCTTTCAAAAATTATCTATCTAAAATTTAAATCTGACAACATCATTCCCCATTTAAATACATTCGAAGACTACACATCATCTATAGAATTCAGGTTCTTTTGCCTGTCCCACAGGCCCTCGGTGCCTGGCACCTACTCACCAACCTCTACAACTTCATCATTTGTTATTTCTTGACTCATAATTAATGTTTAAATCATATCAACTGTTTATGATTCCCTGCAGACCCTATGCTATTTGATGACTTTCTGCCTTTGCTTATACTTGTCCCTCCATCTGGAACACCTTTTCCACTTATCTTACTGTTACTTATCCTTCCAGGCCCAATTCAGTTATAATTTGTCACAGGAAGTCTTCCCTGAACCCCAAGCTGAGCTGTGGGTACTCTTCTCTGTATTCTCATGGCACAGGGGGCAGATTTCTAGTTCAGTATTTAACATGTTATATTGAAATCATTAAAATTATCTGCTAAGTGTCTGTCTCTTCTTCCAGACCCTAAGACCTACTAAAGTGGGACCAAAACTTAGTTATCTTTACAGTCCCACTGTTAATGTCAGCTGACTTTTGGTAACTGATTGTTGGAATGACTTGAACAGGGGGAATTGTCTAAAGGGGTTGAGGTTGGAAAACTCTACACCTGTAAAGTCAGAGCTTGTACTCTTGGTGGTCTCACCATTGACCAAGGGTCTGAAATTGCAGGAAAGTAATAACATAGTGGCAGAATGAGAGTGAGAGAAGAAGGTAACCACAAGCTGTTGACATAAAAAAAAATCCTAGAGGGAAGGACTTATATAATCAGTGAACACATGGGGCTGCCCTCATCGGTAGCCTGAAATCTGTACCCTTCTGCTCCTGTCCTCCAGGATGCATGTGGTCTTGTTAGAATATTGCCCATCTCTGGACCTTTAATTCTACCTTTACAAATTATTTTATCAGATTTCACCTGTATAAAAATATTGTGGATTTAGGGAGTGTAATTTTCCAAAGTACACACAAATCTGATTATGTTTGTGATTAAAACAAGATCTAGTGGATTTTAGAGCCAGACCTTGGGAAACCAACACATCAACTCTCAGTATGAAGAACGGAGCTGAAAGCAATATCCAAATGACTTACCCAATCACTTTTTCAAGAAAGTTTTCTGAGGACTTTTCCAATTGGCAACCAATACCTAGTGGTCCACAGTGCGATAGCTATCCATTTCCAATCTGGGAAGATCATTGGGACCTGGAAGGTTGAATTGGCACTCTTAATTTCTGGCTCAGCACCAAAGCTTTGCCTAGATGAGTGACTAATGGAGAGGTTGGCTTTCTTTTATGTTCAGTTACACGTACTAGGCAGAGTGTGCTTGGAGTGTCGAGGGATGGTGACTAACATTTCATCTCCCACTTTATTGAGATACCACTTTAAATGTTATCTAAGTGATGGAAACTCAACAGATCCCCATAATGAAGAACTCCTGTCCAGAGGGCAGCCAGTGGAAAGGAGAGTTGCCTCTCACTGCCTCTTCTCCCGTGTTTGCATTTGGCTTTATTACAGCGGCAAACCAGTCACCCTAAGAAGAGCTGATCTTGTGGCTTGAGATCTTCCCAGCCAGATGTGCAGATGAATGTTCAGATTAACAACGGGAAAGCATATTTGAAAAGCTTTCAAGTGCATTTGAACTTGAGTAGGTTTCACATGCACTCTGTGAGCCCAAAGCTTATGAAAGAGTGTGTTCTTGGACCGTGGTGCCTGGAGGCCGGCACCCGGGCAGGTATTTCCACACCAAGACACTGAGACAACTGTAGCCCTGGGAAATGAGCACAGCCGCCTCTCCCTCGTCTTCCCACAATTCTGGGCAGAGAATTGGCCCCAGGAAAGTATAGTGTGAGCTGGGACAGCAGGAAGAGGTAGGCAGAGGAGCAATGACAGCAGAAAGAGCAACGAGGTCAACACTAATAGCAGAGTAGCAGGAGGGAGGTGACGATCTGGGAAGAGCGGCCAGTCTGACAACCCTGCATTATGTTGTCAAAGGCTAAACCGAGTAGTCTTACTCCCTTCTCGACTGTGGGAAAGGGTTATTATGACTGAGCCTGGTTTCCCACATCATTCTCTAGTGATCGTACCTCTCCAAATGTTAAGCAGATGAGAGACGACGTTGTATGCAAGACCTGCAGTTGAGCCCAGATGGAAAGGGCATGGTAAAGATAACATGATGTGTTGCCCATGCACCATTACATACATTTAGAAATAAAACTTTCTTTATACTATGCCATGCATTATGAAAATTTCCCTCCCAGTTTCTTGTGTCATCAGATAGTTGTTCTTGTACATGACATCCCAAGCATGAATAGCAGAAGTGCACACTCACGTGTCAAATGCCTACTGCATGAAGGGACCAGCTGTTGGTCCTGACCAGCAGCTAACCCAGGTGGGTTCTGCGCAGGAAGTGAATACCTTGTATAAAACACAATGTGGCCCCTTCTGAGCCCCAGATGGACTGGTGCCGTCAAGTCCTCCCAAGGAAAAGGTCAGTGGCCAAATTCTCTTCTGGCCAAACACAGAACTCTTACCGCGTGGTCAAGACACACGGATATGGACAATGACAAGGATACCAGAGCTCTGTTTCCTAACATTTGCTGTCTCCTAACATTTGTAGAGTGAGTCGTCGGGTACCCTGTGGCTGTCCTACACACTGTTCATCTCTGTGATGGCTCCGGTGGTAAGGTCGATGTTACTGCTTGGACCTCATCTCCTGCCAGCTTCCCACTTGGCTCACCCACTCTAGCACCACTGACCTTGATGTTCTCACCTCAGCCCTGGGCCTTTGCACTCGTACTTCACATCCTTGTCCTCCTGGGGCTAACACCCTTGGGTTCAGTTTCTGCTTGAACATCAGATCAACCTTAGAAAGGCTTTCCCTGACCATCTTATCAACCTCCTCCTCCAATTCACTCCCCTCTATCTCTACACATTCCACCACCCTAACCCTGTCTATTTCTCTGCAGGCACTTTTAACTAAAAATTATATGAATCTTTATTGCATCATTTTGATACTGTTGTCTATGTCTGCAACTAAAATGTAGGATCTATAGAGGCATGGGCTTTTACTCTCTTCTTTACTTATTTCTAGTGCCAAGACAGTGCTTGATACATGGTAGGGGGGGCAACAAATACTGGTCGACTGAATGAATGAGTGAATGATGCGAGGAGAATGTACCATTAACTGGCTTGTTCTCCACCGCTCCCTTAGGCAGAGTGTGGGCTGTGACTCAGATCAGGTCTTTGGATTTTGAATTCCATGCTATTTCCTGTACACAAGGTTGCCTCTATTGCAAAACTTACATTTGGCTTCAATGTTTATTCTGGGGAAAATAAACTAATCTAGACAGGAATCCTAAGGCCACTGTCACCACTCATGATTTAGAAACACTCTGATGAATTATTATCAGGCATTTTATTTTTAACCCTCCTAAAACTAAAAGCAGCACTTTCCCTAAGAGATTGCAAAGCTAGACACCCAAGACAATAGTTTCTAGAAGAGTGGGAGCTAACAAGCCTCGATGAATTTGGGCTGTTTTCAATTAGCTCCTAATAATGAGTGATATAAAAGGACTCCCAGAGAGCAGAAGAGTCGCCATCTTGATTTCAAGTAAACAGATTATATTCCACATTATAATGTGTTGCTCAAATGGTCACCTTACATATGGGTAATAGCAACTTTCCTGAATCCCCAGGTCCTCTGACAGAAAAATCTCTCCCTTTGAGATCTGTGGCACTTGCCTGATACCACATGTAAGATCCACATATGTAAAAGACTACACATATTCTAAAATCCTTATTATGTACTTAAATATGTATTAAGCATTTATATCATAATCAAGTATTTTTCAGAAGTGAAATATGCTCTCATATAAAATCTGGAAAATTAAACTCCTAAATGAGAAAATCATTCAGAATCCCACATAATTTTACAGATCATTTAGCCAAGTTCAAAGAAGAAAAATTCTGCTGGAATTGTATTTGATTTTTTTTTTATGTTTATATTTCATGAAACATAAATTAACACAAATAATTGGCATTTTAATAATATTCAGTCTTCAATTCTGTAAGCATGATATATATTTCCATTTGTTTAGTTTTAAAAATATAATCTCAGCATATATAAATGCATTATAGATATAATATGTGTATTATATATACCTACATTATACACACACCAAAATTAATCAAATATATGCAGGACTTATATGAAGAAAAATGCAAAACTTTACTGAGGTATATAAACAAGACCTGAGTATATATCTGAATAATGTATCTATTATATATGTATAGAAATATATATATTTTTGAATAATGTATGGATCATTGTGTACATAGTTTTACAATGTTTTTGAAATTGAAAATAATTTTTAATAGCTCCATTACATTTCATCATGTGATTGTCACATACGCTATTTAACTGTTGTCCTACCATTGGCTATTTAGGTAGATTCCAAGTTTTTACTCTAAGCAATGTTGAAACGAACATCCTAATGCACAGATCACTGTACACATCACTGATTATTTCCCTTAGGTTTTCAGTAGTGGAATTATGAGATTGAAATATATGAACTTCTCAAAAAATCTTGATACGTAGTACCAAATACTTTTCTAGAAAGGTTGAATTAATTTACATGCCTTTGATATCTCAATTTAGTTTACCATTGCTCTCTTCTAATATTTGCTAATTTGTAGGCAAACATGGTATCTAGCTCTCATTTTAGTTCACATTTCTTTGAGCAATGAAGTTGACATTTAGGAAAACAGTTTAGCAGTATTACTTGTGCTTTGATAAAGTTCCTTTGTTCAGGTTCTGAAATCCGATTCCAGTTGTCTTAGGGAGATAGTAAATGGTGGGTTGAGAACTATTTAATAATTAGCTTTGCAGGGGGGTTATTTGGAGCACATGCTGATTTCTGTGGTGTAAATATTCCCTTCATAGCTTATTTCAAGCTACCAACACGGCATGACTGAACATGTAGTTGGGAAGAGGTATATGCAGTGGACTCCAGCCAATGGGAATGAGCTGGCACCAGCACATCACTGGAGTGTGGCTTTATGTTTAAATACTGAGTTTGGAGTTGTGGTCAGGCTTGGGTTCCCAGTCTGTGTACTAGCTTTGTGATCTTGGGCATGCGTATCATACACAGTTTTTTTGAAGATTTAATAAGATAATTAAAGTATTTAGCACCGTTTCTAGCCCAGAGTAATAAGTAAATAATAGCCATTATTATTATTTTTTATATAGCACTAGTAATGTTTGTTTTTTCCTTTGTTGAATTGTCTATTCCTATTCTTTGACCATTTATCTTTCAGGTTATTACTGTTTTTCTTATTGATTTACAAATACTTTACATATTGTGGGTATTAACCATTAGGGATATTTCTGGCTTCTTTTTAAATTTTTGCTTCTTAACTGAATATATGCTTTTATACAATTAGAAGTTAAAAATAGCTGTTTAGATATGTTTGTGATTTCTTCTACTGTATTTATGCCTAGAAAACATCACATAATCAGACATGCCATGAATATTTTTAAAAAAATTCTCCTCTAGGTACTTTTTTCATTTCACTTAGTGCATTTAACTGTTTAAATCTCTTAGAATTTATTTTGGTATATGATATGGGTGGGAAACTAATTTTTAAGTATATAACCTGCTAGCTATGTATGTACTGTGAATTATGTACTATGAACATGTCTCTCATTAACTCAGTTTCCTCATTTGTAAATTAAAGATGATAATATTACCAACTTCATACATTTGCTAGAGAACTATTCTGAGTCATAACATGTAAAGCACAGAGAACACTGCCTGATACATTGTGAGTGCTAGATGGGGTTAGCTATCTCCTCTTTCCCATCATTGTCATCGTTACTATTATCATCATCACCATCTTCACTTTTATGTATCCCATCCTTTCCTTATTGATTTTTTTTCTTTTAAAGAAGACACTTGATCAGCAAAGCAAGGCAAATAAGATACCACCACTGCCAACAAATAAATTCTGACACACTTCTACCTGAGAGCCCAGCTTTCACAACTGAAAACACAGCTGTGAGGGGCACTGTGGGATTAAGTTGTTTCCCTTAGGGAAGCTGTTAGAGAGGCAGTCTTGAGACTGCTTTCAGCCTGCAATTCTTTATACACAGAAATAAGGTGCTCCAGGATGCTGTCATTCCCCGAGTCTACACCTGAAGTTGGAGCTTGGACCCGTGTGTCGTGGACACTGTATGGGTGATTAATCCTAAAAAGAACAAACAGTACTGGAGGGCTACAGCCTGGTCCTTTTCAGAAACCTGGAATTTTGGGAAATTTGTTCCAAATAGAGAGAGGCCATTCATTGCCTTACAGACACCAAAGCACTGATTGTCAGGACCAGGCCAAGCTGTGACTTCAGGGGCCCACGGAAAGACTTCTGCCTCTACCCCAAGTTTTCCATCTGCAAACTGGAAACAAAACATGCTGTTCCACCTTCAATACAAGCATTGGAGGGGCACTCAGTCTGTTTTTTTTTTTTTTTTTTTAAAGGATTTTCTTATTTATTTATTTATTTATTTATCTATTTTTGGCTGTGCTGGGTCCTCGGTTCGTGCGAGGGCTTTCCCCAGCTGCGGCAAGCGGGGGCCACTCTTCATCGCGGTGCGGGGACCGCTCTTCATCGCGGTGCGCGGGCCTTTCTCTATCGCGGCCCCCCCCGTCACGGGGCACAGGCTCCAGACGCGCAGGCTCAGCAATTGTGGCTCACGGGCCCAGCCGCTCCGCGGCATGTGGGATCCTCCCAGACCAGGGCTCGAACCCGCGTCCCCTGCACCAGCAGGCAGACCCTCAACCACTGCGCCACCAGGGAAGCCCTGTTTTTGCTATGAATAAATGAATACCTTGTCTGATTATTTGCACTAAGTTGTACATGGCTGATCTAAAATTTTGGCTGAAAGTTGGAAGAACTGACAGGGTTGTCCACTGCACGCTTAAAGAAGTAGGGGGGTGGGGAGTCAGTAAAGATTAAGGCAAAGGGAGAGAATGGTTAACAGGGAAGAGCAAGAAAGCCTGGCACTGCTTAGGACAGTCGTATCTCATCCCCAAAACAACGTCCTGGTTCTGTACAAGGGAACTTTCCACCACAATGTGACATAAGTTATTATGTCAAAGAGATTGTGTGTGTGTGTACTTCCCACGACACAACTCTGAACAGTACACCAAACTTGGCGCCATAATCTGTTGAATATTGCTTTTTTTCCCCTTATTTTTTATTTATTTATTTATTTATTATTTATTATTTATTTATTTATATTTATGGCTGTGTTGGGTCTTCGTTTTTGTGCGAGGGTTTTCTCTAGTTGCGGCAAGCGGGGGCCACTCTTCATTGTGGTGCGCGGGCCTCTCACTATCGCGGCCTCTCTTGTTGCGGAGCACAGGCTCCAGACACGCAGGCTCAGCAATTGTGGCTCACGGGCCCAGTTGCTCCGCGGCATGTGGGATCTTCCCAGACCAGGGCTCGAACCCGTGTCCCCTGCATTGGCAGGCGGATTCTCAACCACTGTGCCACCAGGGAAGCCCCTGAATATTGCTTTAATTTATCATTTTATTTCCCTCTTTAGAGCCCTTTAGTCAAATGGGTATCAGTGGGTTGCTCCTCCTTCCAGGGAAGGTTTTCTAGGAGGACTTGCTTTATTACATGGTTAGTGGACATATAAGCAGAAGAGAAGCCGTAACAGGGAGCTGCGGTCCCTGCTGTGGGGAGTTAGGCGGGGTGCTCCTATAGTATGGCTCAATTTTAACTTTTCTGAGAAAGTCTTTATTTCTTCTTCACTTTGGAAGGATAATTTCTCAGGATACAGAATTCTACGTTGTTAGGTTTTTTTTTTTTTCTCAACACTTTAAGTATTTTACACTACTCTCTTATGCTTACAGGGTTTCTGGGTAGAAGCAGATGTAATTCTTATCTTCACTCTTCTACAGGTAACATGTTTTTTCCCTCTCTGGCTTCTTTCAATATTTTCTTCTATCTTTAATTTCCTGCAGTTTGAATATGAGATGCTTAGATGTCCTTTTTTTTTTTTTTTTTTTTTTTTGGCTTGTATCCTATTTGGGTTTCTATGAGCCTCCTGGATATGTGGTTTGGTGTCTGACATGAATTTGGGAAAATTCTCAAAAAATAAGATACAAGCGTGGTTGCTTTTTTTTTTTTTTCTTTTTTCCTTTCAGCAAACATTTATTGTATTCCCACTATAAAGAAAGTTTGCATTTGTATTTTTCTCCTTCTCAAGAGAAGGAAAAAATAGGGATTTTATATCCAGGTTCGCAAAGTCTCTACTCTAGCTTCTGACATTTCTATCTTATTACAAAAAACAGGTTATTTTTTGTTTTGAATCACTACCAAATTGGCAAGTAGAAAATAATAACCCTACACTGAACTATAGATGCTGTGATAGCTAGGTTTACACACTATCTTTATACTCCCATACATAGTCTCACCTCAGTAAGGCTTTTAGGGTTTCTTCAGTTATGGAAATTAATGATAATAAATTTGTGAATGCTAATGATTTACTATCTTAGGATCTAATTAGGCTTTTCTGATATTTGAAATATAAGTCTAGTTACTGAAATTTTTATACAACTTTAGGGAGAGGATGGATCTGTTTCCTTCCGTTTTGCTCAAGGTAGCTGAAATTGGGAAGAGAGAATCTGAAGGGGCCTGTTCTGTGCTACCTCCTTTCTCATCTTCTCATCCCCTCCTGTGGTTATCTTTTAAAGCACAGAAATGGGTGGGTTCCAGTTTCTTGATCAGGATATGCCTACTTGTCTCATTACCTTTCACTGTCCACAGGTTCATGTGTGTGTCCAGACCTTTTACTTTCTCTTATCCTGTTGAAGATGTCCATTTGTTAGAAACTTTCTTAAAATGTGGCATGCTCCTTCTTGTTTCTGCCAGTGCTGGTCTCTTAGGCTGCAGTTCCTTTTTTGTCACTTGACTTCACCTAGTTCTACAAGGTTATAATCCTCCCTCTTGCCATTTTCCTTTCACTAAGAGATAAAATTTTTTTAAATAAATTTATTTACTTAAATTTTATTAACTTTAAAGGAGTAAAACCTTGTTACTTTCATAAAAAGAAAATATAATCTTTTCTGTCTTTGAGGAAAAGTTTTTACGAGAAGTGCTTCGTATTACACTCGTAGCTGAAAATTACGATCTCATTCAGAACTTTATTTGGGAAGATTCATTCACCCAGGAAGTGGGGGAAGAATTTCTTTCCTTACTTCTTTCCCTCAGTGCACCTGGACTGTTATTCAAGCTAAAACTATGAGGTCAGCTACCGTGTGTGATAACTGGATGTTCATTTTTTTACTTGAATCACCATTTATAATAGTTTTCTGAGGGAAGATGTATACAGGATTCCAAAGTTATTTACAAATGAACTTTTGAGTATTTCTTGTGTTCTAAAAGGCAGGATATTTGTTTTTGCTTTGGGAATAATAAGACTAGAGGGTGTATTTGGCAGTGACCATTATTTGGATTGATTTACCTTTTTTTGTTGTTGTTGTTAGTTTCTGCTTTATAACAAAGTGAATCCATTATACATATACGTATATCCACATATCTCTTCCCTATTGCATCTCCGTCCTTCCCACCCTCCCTATCCCACCCCTCTAGGTGGTCACAAAGCACTGAGCTGATCTACCTGTGCTATGCGGCTGCTTCCCACTAGTTACCTATTTTACATTTGGTAGTGTATATATGTCCATGCCACTCTCTCACTTCATCCCAGCTTACCCTTCCCTCTCCCCGTGTCCTCAAGTACATTCTCTAGTAGGTCTGCATCTTTATTTCCATCTTGCCCCTAGGTTCTTCATGACCACTTTTTTTTCTTTTTTTAGATTCCATATATATGTGTTAGCATATGGTATTTGTTTTCCTCTTTCTGACTTACTTCACTCTGTATGACAGACTCTAGGTCCATCCACCTCACTACAAATAACTCAATTTCGTTTCTTTTTTATGGCTGAGTAATATTCCATTGTATATATGTGCCACATCTTCTTTATCCATTCATCTGTCGATGGATACTTCAGCTGCTTCCATGTCCTGGCTATTGTAAATAGAGCTGCAATGAACATTGTGGTACATGACTCTTTTTGAATTAAGGTTTTCTCAGGGTATATGCCCAGTAGTAGGAGTGCTGGGTTGTATGGTAGTTCTATTTTTAGTTTTTTAAGGAACCTCCATACTGTTCTCCATAGTGGCTGTATCAATTTACATACCCACCAACAGTGCAAGAGGGTTCCCTTTTCTCCACACCCTCTCCAGCATTTATTGTTTGTAGATTTTTTGATGATGGCCATTCTGACTGGTGTGAGATGGTATCTCATTGTATTTTGGTTTGCATTTCTCTAATGATTAATGATGTTGAGCATTCTTTCATGTGTTTCTTGGCAATCTGTATATCTTCTTTGGAGAAATGTCTATTTAGGTCTTCTGCCCATTTTTGGACTGGGTTGTTTGTTTTTTTGATATTGAGCTGCATGAGCTGCTTATAAATTTTGGAGATTAATCGTTTGTCAGTTGCTTCATTTGCAAATATTTTCTCCCATTCTGAGGGTTGTCTTTTGGTCTTGTTTATGGTTTCCTTTGCTGTGCAAAAGCTTTTAAGTTTCATTAGGTCCCATTTGTTTATTTGTGTTTTTATTTCCATTTCTCTAGGAGCTGGGTCAAAAAGGATCTTGCTGTAATTTATGTCATAGAGTGTTCTGCCTATGTTTTCCTCTAAGAGTTTGATAGTGTCTGGCCTTATATTTAGGTCTTTAATCCATTTTGAGTTTATATTTGTGTATGGAGTTAGGGAGTGTTCTAATTTCATTATTTTACATGTAGCTGTCCAGTTTTCCCAGCACCACTTATTGAAGAGGCTGTCTTTTCTCCACTGTATATTCTTGCCTCCTTTATCAAAGATAAGGTGACCATATGAGCGTGGGTTTATCTCTGGGTTTTCTATCCTGTTCCATTGATATATATTTCTGTTTTTGTGCCAGTACCATACTGTCTTGATTACTGCAGCTTTGTAGTGTAGTCTGAAGTCAGGGAGCTTGATTCCTCCAGCTCCGTTTTTCTTTCTAAAGATTGCTTTGCCTATTCGGGGTCTTTTGTGTTTCCATACAAATTGTGAAATATTATGTTCTAGTTCTGTGAAAAATGCCATTGGTAGTTTGATAGGGATTGCGTTAAATCTGTAGATTGCTTTGGGTAGCATAGTCATTTTCACAATGTTGATTTTTCCAATCCAAGAACATGGTATATCTCTCCATCTATTTGTATCATCTTTAATTTCTTTCATCAGTGTCTTCTAATTTTCTGCATACAGGTTTTTTGTCTCCTTAGGTAGGTTTATTCCTAGGTATTTTATTGTTTTTGGTGCAGTGGTAAATGGGAGTGTTTTCTTAATTTCACTTTCAGATTTTTCATCATTAATGTATAGGAATGCAAGAGATTTCTGTGCATTAATTTTGTATCCTGCTACTTTACCAAATTCATTGATTAGTTCTAGTAGTTTTCTGGTAGCATCTTTCGGATTCTCTATGTATAGTATCATGTCATCTGCAAACAATGACAGCTCTACTTCTTCTGTTCCAATTTGGATTCCTTATATTTCTTTTTTTTCTCTGATTGCTGTGGTTAAAACTTCCAAACCTATGTTGAATAATAGTGGTGAGAGTGGGCAACCTTGTCATGTTCCTGATCTTAGTGGAAATGGTTTCAGTTTTTCACCATTGAGGACGATGTTGGCTGTGGGTTTGTCATATATGGCCTTTATTATATGGAGGTAAGTTCCCTCTATGCCTACTTTCTGGAGGGTTTTTATCATAAATTCGTGTTGAATTTTGTCAAAAGATTTCTCTGCATCTATTGAGATGATCATGTGGTTTTTCTCCTTCATTTGTTAATATGGTGTATCACAGTGACTGATTTGTGTATATTGAAGAATCCTTGCATCCCTGGGATAAATCCCACTTGATCATGGTGTATGACCCTTTTAATGTGCTGTTGGATTCTATTTGCTAGTAATATTGGCCTGTAGTTTTCTTTCTTTGTAACAGTTTTGTCTGGTTTTGGTATCAGGGTGATGGTGGCCTCGTAGAACGAGTTTGGGAGTGTTCCTCCCTCTGCTATATTTTGGAAGAGTTTGAGAAGGATAGGTGTTAGCTCTTCTCTAAATGTTTGATAGAATTCGCCTGTGAAGCCATCTGGTCCTGGACTTCTGTTTGTTGGAAGATTTTTAATCACAGTCTCAATTTCAGTGCTTGTGATTGGTCTGTTCATATTTTCTATTTCTTCCTGGTTCAGTCTCAGAAGGTTGTGCCTTTCTAAGAATTTGTCCATTTCTTCCAGGTTGTCCTTTTTATTGGAATATAGTTCCTTGTGGTAATCTCTCATGATCCTTTATATTTCTGCAGTGTCAGTTCTTACTTCCCCTTTTTCATTTCTAATTCTATTGATTTAAGTCTTCTCCCTTTTTTTCTTGATGAGTCTGGCTAATGGTTTATCAATTTTGTTTATCTTCTCAAAGAACCAGCTTTTAGTTTTATTGATATTTGCTATTGTTTCCTTCATTTCTTTTTCATTTATTTCTGATCTGATCTTTATGACTTCTTTCCTTTTGCTAACGTTGGGGTTTTCTTGTTCTTCTTTCTCTCATTGCTTTAGGTGTAAGTTTAAGTTATTTATTTGAGATGTTTCTTGTTCCTTAAAGTAGGATTGTATTGCTGTAAACTCCCCTCTTAGAACTGCTTTTGCTGCATTCCACAGGTTTTGGGTCGTGGTGTTTTGTTTCTAGGTATTTTTTGATTTCCTCTTTGATTTCTTCAATGATCTCTTGGTTATTAAGTAGTGCATTGTTTAGCCTCCATATGTTTGTATTTTTTACAGATTTTTTTCCTGTAATTGGTATCTAGTCTCATAACATTATGGTCAGAAAAGATAGTCGATATGATTTCAATTTTCTTAAATTTACCAAGGCATGACTTGTGACCCAAGATATGATCTATCCTGGAGAATGTTCCATGAGCACTTGAGAAGAAAGTTTATTCTGAAGATGGCAGAGTAGAAGGATGTGCTCTCACTCCCTCTTGCGAGAACACCAGAATCACAACTAGCTGCTGGAAAATCACTGACACAAAGACATTGGAACTCACCAAAAAAGATACCCCACATCCAAAGACAAAGGAGAAGCCACAATGAGATGGTAGGATGGGCGCAATCACAGTAAAATCAAATCCCATAACTGGCGGGTGGTGACTCACAGACTGGAGAACACTTAAACCACAGAAGTCCACACACTGGAGTGAAGGTTCTGAGCCCCACGTCAGGCTTTCCAACCTGGGGGTCTGGCAATGGGAGGAGGAAGTCCTAGAGAATCAGACTTTGAAGCCTAGTGGGAATTGATTGCAGGACTTCAACAGGACTGAGGGAAACAGAGACTCCACTCTTGGAGGGCACACACAAAGTAGTGTGTGCATCGGGACCCAGGGTAAGGAGCAGTGACCCCAGGGGAGACTGAACCAGACCTACCTGCTAGTTTTGGAGGGTCTCCTGCAGAGCCGGGGTGGGGGGGGGGCGCTATGGCTCACTGTTGGGACAAGGACACTGGTAGCAGAAGTTCTGGCAAGTACTCCTTGGCGTGAGCCCTCCCAGAGTCTGTCATTAGCCCACCAAAGAGCCCAGGTAGGCTCCAGTGTTGGGTGGCCTCAAGCCAAACAACAAACAGGGAGGGAACCCAGCCCCACCCATCAACAGTCAAGTAGATTAAAGTTTTATTGAACTCTGCCCACCAGAGAAACAGTCAGCTCTACACAACACCAGTCCCTCCCATCAAGCCTCTTAGATAGCCTCATCCACCAGAGGGCAGACAGCAGAAGCAAGAAGAACTACAATCCTGCAGCCTGTGGAACAAAAACCACAGTCACAGAAAGATAGACAAGATGAAAAGGCAGAGGGCTATGTACCAGATGAAGGAAAAAGATAAAATCCCAGAAAAACAACTAAATGAAGTGGAGATAGGCAACCTTCCAGAAAAAGAATTCAGAATAATGATAGTGAAGATGATCCAGGACCTTGGAAAAAGAATGGAGGCAAAGATAGAGAAGATGCAAGAAACGTTGAACAAAGACCTAGAAGAATTAAAGAACAAACAAACAGAGATGAACAAAACAATAACTGAAATGAAAACTACATGAAAAGGAATCAATAGCAGAATAACTGAGACAGAAGAACGGATAAGTGACCTGGAAGACAGAATGGTGGAATTCACTGCTGCAGAACAAAATAAAGAAAAAAGAATGAAAAGAAATGAAGACAGCGTAAGAGACCTCTGGGACAACATTAAATGCTACAACATTTGCATTATAGGGGTCCCAGAAGGAGAAGAGAGAGAAAAAGGACCCGAGAAGATATTTGAAGAGATTATAGTCGAAAACTTCCCTAACATGGGAAAGGAAATAGCCACCCAAGTCCAAGAAGCGCAGTGAGTCCCATACAGGATAAACCCAAGGAGAAACACGCTGAGACACACAGTAATCAAATTGGCAAAAATTAAAGACAAAGAAAAATTATTGAAAGCAGCAAGGGAAAAACGACAAATAACATACAAGGAACTCCCATAAGGTTAACAGCTGTATTCTCAGCAGAAACTCTACAAGCCAGAAGGGAGTGGCATGATATACTTACCGTGATGAAAGGGAAGAACCTAGAACCAACATTACTCTACCCAGGAAGGATCTCATTCAGATTCGATGGAGAAATCAAAAGCTTTACAGACAAGCAAAAGCTAAGAGAATTCAGCACCACCAAACCAGCTCTACAACAAATGCTAAAGGAACTTCTCTAAGTGGGAAACACAGGAGAAGAAAAGGACGTACAAAAACAAACCCAAAACAATTAAGAAAATGGTCACAGGAACATACATATCGATAATTACCTTAAACGTGAATGGATTAACTGCTCCAACCAAAAGACACAGGCTTGCTGAATGGATACAAAAACAAGACCCATATATATGCTGTCTACAAGAGACCCACTTCAGACCTAGGGACATATACAGACTGAAAGTGAGGGGATGGAAAAAGATATTCCATGCAAATGGAAATTAAAAGAAAGCTGGAGTAGCTATACTCATATCAGATAAAATAGACTTTAAAATAAAGAATGTTATAAGAGACAAGGAAGGACACTACATAATGATCAAGGGATCAATCAAAGAAGATATAACAATTATAAATATATATGCACCCAACATAGGAGCACCTCAATACAAAAGGCAACTCCTAAGAGCTATACAAGAGGAAATAGACAGTAACAGAACAATAGTGGGGCACTTTAACACCTCACTTACACCAATGGACAGATCATCCAAAATGAAAATAAATAAGGAAACAGAAGCTTTAAATGACACAATAGACCAGATAGATTTAATTGATATTTATAGGACATTCCATCCAAAAACAGCAGATTACACTTTCTTCTCAAGTGCGCATGGAACATTCTCCAGGATAGATCACATCTTGGGTCACAAATCAAGCCTCAGAAAATTTAAGAAAATTGAAATCATATCAAGCATCTTTTCTGACCACAACACTATGAGATTAGAAATGAATTACAGGGGAAAAAACGTAAACAACACAAACACGTGGAGGCTAAACAATACGTTACTAAATAACCAAGAGATCACTGAAGAAATTGAAGAGGAAATCAAAAAATACCTAGAGACAAATGACAATGAAAACACGACGACCCAAAACCTATGGGTTGCAGCAGAAGCAGTTCTAAGAGGGAAGTTCACAGCTATACAAGCCTACCTAAAGAAACAAGAAAAATCTCAAGTAAACAATCTAACCTTACACCTAAAGGAACTAAAGAAAGAAGAACAAACAAAACCCAAAGTTATCAGAAGGAAAGAAATCATAAAGACTAGAGCAGAAATAAATGAAATAGAGACAAATAAAACAATAGCAAAGATCAATAAAACTAAAAGCTGGTTCTTTGAGAAGATAAAGAAAATTGATAAGCCATTACCCAGACTTATCAAGAAAAAGAGGGAGAGGACTCAAATCAATAAAATTAGAAATGAAAAAGGAGAACTTACAACAGACACCGCAGAAATACAAAGCATCCTAAGAGACTACTACAAGCAACTCTATGCCAGTAAAATGGACAACCTGGAAGAAATGGACAAATTCTTAAAAAGGTATAACCTTCCAAGACTGAACCAGGAAGAAACAGAAAATATGAACAGAACAATCACAAGTAATGAAATTGAAACTGTGATTAAAAATCTTCCAACAAACAAAAGTCCAGGACCAGATGGCTTCACAGGTGAATTCTATCAAACATTTAGAGAAGAGCTAACACCCATCCTTCTCAAACTCTTCCAAAAAATTGCAGAGGAAGGAACACTCCCAAACTCATTCTACGAGGCCACCATCACCGTGGTTTCAAAACCAGACAAAGATACTACAAAAAAAGAAAATTACAGACCAATATCACTGATGAATATATATGCAAAAATCCTCAACAAAATACTAGCAAACAGAATCCAACAACACACTAAAAGGATCATACACCATGATCAAGTGGGATTTATCCCAGGGATGCAAGGATTCTTCAATATACGCAAATCAATCAATGTGATACACCATATTAACAAACTGAAGAATAAAAACCATAGGATCATCTCAATAGATGCAGAAAAAGCTTTTGACAAAATTCAACACCCATTTATGATAAAAACTCTCCAGAAAGTGGGCATAGAGGGAACCTACCTCAACATAATAAAGGCCATATACGACAAACCCACAGCAAACATCATTCTGAATGGTGAAAAACTGAAAGCATTTCCTCTAAGATCAGGAACGAGACAAGGATGTCCACTCTCACCACTATTATTCAACATAGTTTTGGAAGTCCTAGCCACGGCAATCAGAGAAGAAAAAGAAATAAAAGGAATACAAATTGGAAAAGAAGTAAAACTGTCACTGTTTGCAGATGACATGATACTATACATAGAGAATTCTAAAAATGCCACCAGAAAACTACTAGAGATAATCAATGAATTTGGTAAAGTTGCAGGATACCAAATTAATGCACAGAAATCTCTTGCATTCCTGTACACTAATGATGAAAAATCTGAAAGAGAAATTAAGGAAACACTCCCATTTACCATTGCAACAAAAAGAATACAATACCTAGGAATAAACCTACCTAGGGAGACAAAAGACCTGTATGCAAAAAACTATAAGACACTGATGAAAGAAATTAAATATGATACTAACAGATGGAGAGATATACCATGTTCTTGGATTGGAAGAATCAATATTGTGAAAATGACTATACTACCCAAAGCAATCTACAGATTTAATGCAATCCCTATAAAATTACCAATGGCATTTTTTACAGAACTAGAAAAAATCATCTTAAAATTTGTATGGAGACACAAAAGACCCCGAATAGCCAAAGCAGTCTTGAAGGAAAAAAACAGAGCTGGAGGAATCAGACTCCCTGACTTCAGACTATACTACAAAGCTACAGTAATCAAGACAATATGGTACTGGCACAAAAACAGAAACATAGATCAATGGAACAAGATAGAAAGCCCATAGATAAACTCATGCACCTATGGTCAACTAATCTATGACAAAGGAGGCAAAGATATACAATGGAGAAAAGACAGTCTCTTCAATAAGTGGTGCTGGGAAAACTGGACAGCTACATGTAAAAGAAAGAAATTAGAACACTCCCCAACACCATACACAAAAATAAACTCAAAATGGATTCAATACCTAAATGTAAGACTGGACATTATAAAACTCTTAGAGGAAAACATAGGAAGAACAGTCTTTGACATAAATCACAGCATGATCTTTTTTGATTCACCTCCTAGAGTAATGGAAATAAAAACAAAAATAAACAAATGGGACCTAATGAAACTTCAAAGGTTTTGCACAGCAAAGGAAACCATAAACAAGATGAAAAGACAACCCTCAGAATGGGAGAAAATATTTGCAAACGAATCAACGGACAAAGGATTAATCTCCAAAATATATCAACAGCTCATGCAGCTCAATATTAAAGAAACAAACAACCCAATCAATAAATGGGCAGAAGACCTAAATAGACATTTCTCCAAAGAAGATATACAGATGGTCAAGAAGCACATGAAAAGCTGGTCAACATCACTAATTATTACAGCAATGCAAATCAAAACTACAATGAGATATCACCTCACACCAGTTAGAATGGGCATCATCAGAAAATCTACAAACAACAAATGCTGGAGAGGGTGTGGAGAAAAGGGAACCCTCTTGTGCTGTTGGTGGGAATGTAAATTGATACAGCCACTATGGAGACAGTATGGAGGTTCCTTAAAAAACTAAAAGTAGAATTACCATATGACCCAGCAATCCCACTCCTGGGCATATACCCAGAGAAAACCATCATTCAAAACGACACATGCACCCCTATGTTCATTGCAGCACTATTTACAATAGCCAGGTCATGGAAGCAACCTAAATGCCCATCGACAGATGAATGGATAAAGAAGTTGTGATACATATATACAATGGAATATTACTCAGCCATAAAAAGGAACGAAATTGAGTCATTTGTTTAGACGTGGATGGATCTAAAGACTGTCATACATAGTGAAGTAAGTCAGAAAGAGAAAAACAAATATCCTATATTAACGCATGTGTACGGAACCTAGAAAAATGGTACAGATGAACCGGTTTGCAGGGCAGAAGTTAAGACACAGATGTAGAGAACAAACCTGTGGACACCAAGGGGGGAACATGTGGTGGGGTGGGGATGGTGGTGTGCTGAATTGGGTGATTGGGATTGCCATGTATACACTGATGTGTATGAAATTGATGACTAATAAGAACCTGCAGTATAAAAAACCAACCAACAAACAAAAAAACTACTAATACTAAACTTTCTTTGGGTTATTTGTATGGAAATATGTTAATATAAATGTTTCAGTCATTACATGAAATTTCTAAAAATGTTATATGTTCTGGTATAATGTTATAAGTCATAATTCTAGTTATTACTTTAAAATGTATATCTCAGAAATAACTAAATTTCCTTGTCAATTGCACTATTATGAACTTTCATCAAATCTTTAACCGTGGTCATTTTTAAGTCTTTTGTCATTTACAGACAGTTCTGGGTATACTCTGATGCTTTTGCAAAAATGTTCCTATAAAAGTGTTTCATCTTCAAGGAATTCATGGAGAAGGCTCTGACAAGTACAGGTTTCTGGTAACTGACTATACTGCTGAACTGAATGAATAAGCATTTTCAGAACTCTAATGGAAAACTGATGAATTCATAAAAGTGCTAACAAAAGATCAAGATGAAACAAAATTAATTACATGGGGCTGAGTGAACTGATGAGGATGATTATAATTTTTGTGACTTTCTGTTTGAATAAAAAAAAAATCCCACAAGGACTCAGAGGCAAAAAATATACAAATCAATTTTCACTGCAAAGTAATGGAGCTTTTACAGTGGAGGATTACTGTACTGAATGTCAATATTATGACATAGTATGAGTGTGTTTTCTGTTTGGTAATTGCAATCATTGTTGCTTTTGTTGTAGTCATCCATTTACAATGCTTGGTGTCAGTTTATTTGTCTCTTGTAAAAATAAAATACTGTGTGTGTGTGTGAAAAAAAAAGAAGAAGAAATGAAAGTGTATTCTGTGGTTTTTGGATGGAATGTCCTATAAATATCAATTAAGTCCATCTTGTTTAATGCATCATTTAAAGCTTGTGTTTCCCGATTTACTTTCATTTTGTATGATCTGTCCATTGGTGAAAGTGGGGTGTTAATGTCCCCTACTATGATTGTGTTACTGTCGATTTCCCCTTTTATGGCTGTTAGCATTTGCCTTATGTATTGAGGTGCTCCTATGTTGGGTGCATAAATATTTACAATTGTTATATCTCCTTCTTGGATTGATGCCTTGATCATTATGTAGTGTCCTTCTTTGTCTCTTGTAATAGTCTTTGTTTTAAAGTCTATTTTGTCTGATAAGAGAATTGCTACTCCAGCTTTCTTTTGATTTCTATTTGCATGGAATATCTTTTTCCATCCCCTCACTTTCAGTCTGTATGTGTCCCTAGGTCTGAAGTGGGTCTCTTGTAGACAGCGTATATATGGGTCTTATTTTTGTATCCATTCAGCCAGTCTATGTCTTTTGGTTGGAGCATTTAATCCATTTACATTTAAGGTAATTATCGATATGTATGTTCCTATTACCATTTTCTTAATTGTTTTGTGTTTGTTATTGTAGGTCTTTTCCTTCTCTTGTGTTTCCTTCCTAGAGAAGTTCCTTTAGCATTTGCTGTAAAGCTGGTTTGGTGGTGCTGAATTCTCTTAGCTTTTGCTTGTCTGTAAAGGTTTTAATTTCTCCATCAAATCTGAATGAGATCCTTGCTGGGTAGAGTAATCTTGGTTGTAGGTTTTTCCCCTTCATCACTTTAAATATGTCCTGCCACTCCCTTCTGCCTTGCAGAGTTTCTGCTGAAAGATCAGCTGTTAACCTTATGGGTATTCCCTTGTATGTTATTTGTTGTTTTTCCCTTGCTGCTTTTAATATTTTTTCTTTGTATTTAATTTTTGATAGTTTGATTAATATGTGTCTTGGCGTGTTTCTCCTTGGATTTATCCTGTATGGGACTCTCTGTGCTTCCTGGACTTGATTAACTATTTCCTTTCCCATATTAGGGAAGTTTTCAACTATAATCACTTCAAATATTTTCTCAGTGCCTTTCTTTTTCACTTCTTCTTCTGGGACCCCTATAATTCGAATATTGGTGCGTTTAATGTTGTCCCAGTGGTCTCTAAGACTGTCCTCAATTCTTTTCATTATTTTTCTTTATTCTGTTCTGCAGTAGTTATTTCCACTATTTTATCTTCCAGGTCACTTATCCGTTCTTCTGCCTCAGTTATTCTGCTATTGATTCCTTCTAGAGAATTTTTAATTTCAGTTATTGTGTTGTTCATCACTGTTTGTTTGCTCTTTAGTTCTTCTAGGTCCTTGTTAAATGTTTCTTGTATTTTCTCCATTCTATTTCCATGAATTTTGGATCATCTTTACTATCATTATTCTGAATTCTTTTTCAGGTAGACTGCCTATTTCCTCTTCATTTGTTAGGTCTGGTGGGTTTTTACCTTGCTCCTTCATCTGCTGTGTGTTTCTCTGTCTTCTCATTTTGCTTAACTTACTGTGTTTGGGGTCTCCTTTTTGCAGGCTGCAGGTTCGTAGTTCCTGTTGTTTTTTGTGTCTGCCCCCAGTGGGTAAGGTTGGTTCAGTGGGTTGTGTAGGCTTCCTGGTGGAGGGGACTAGTGCCTGTGTTCTGGTGGATGAGGCTGGATCTTGTCTTTCTGGTGGGCAGGTCCACGTCTGGTGGTGTGTTTTGGGGTGTCTGTGGCCTTATTATGATTTTAAGCAGCCTCTCTACTAATGGCTGGGGTTGTGTTCCTGTCTTGCTAGTTGTTTGGCATAGTGTGTCCAGCACTGTAGCTTGCTGGTCGTTGAGTGAAGCTGGGTCTTGATGCTGAGATGGAGATCTCTGGGAAATTTTTGCTGTTTGATATTACGTGGAGCTGGGAGGTCTCTTGTGGACCAATGTTCTGAACTTGGCTCTCCCACCTCAGAGGCACAGCCCTGATGCCTGGCTGGAGCACCAAGAGCCTGTCATCCACACAGCTCACAATAAAAGGGAGAAAAAAAAAGAAAGAAGAAGATAAAATTAAATTAAATTAAATTAAAAATTTCTTAAAATAAAAAATAATTATTGAAAAAAATTTTTAAGTAATTTAAAAAAAAAGAAAGAAGAGAGCAACTAAACCAAAAAACAAATCCACCAATGACAACAAGCGCTAAAAACTGTATTAAAAAAACCCCAACAAAATAAACAAAAAAAAAAACGGACAGACAGAACCCTAGGACATATGGTAAAAGCAAAGCTATATAGACAAAATTACACACAGAAGCATACAAATACACACTCACAAAAAGAGAAAAAGGGAAAAAATATATATATATCATTGCTCCCAAGTCCACCTCCTCAATTTGGGATGAATCGTTGTCTATTCAGGTATTCCACAGTTGCAGGGTACATCATGTTGATTGTAGAGAATTAATCTGCTGCTCCTGAGGCTGCTGGGAGAAATTTCCCTTTCTCTTCTTTGTTCGCACATTTTCTGGGGTTCAGCTTTGGATTTGGACCCGCCTCTGCGTGTAGGTCGGCTGAGGGCGTCTGTTCTTCGCTCACACAGGATGGGGTTAAAGTAGCAGCTGATTCTGGGGCTCTGGCTCACTCAGGCCGGGGGGAGGGAGAGATATGGATGCGGGGCGAGCCTGCGGTGGCAGAGGCCGGCATGATGTTGCACCAGCCTGAGGCGCACCGTGCGTTCTCCCGGGGAAGTTGTCCCGGGATCACGGGACCCTGGCCATGGCGGGCTGCACCGGCTCCCGGGAGGGGCGGTGTGGAGAGTGACCTGTGCTCGCACACAGGCTTCTTGGTGGTGGCAGCAGCAGCCTTAGCGTTTCGTGCCCGTCTCTGGGGTCTGCGCTGATTGCTGCGGCTCGCGCTCGTCTCTGGAGCTCGTTTACGTGGCGCTCTGAATCCCCTCTCCTCGCGCACCAGGAAACAAAGAGGGAAGAAAAAGTCTCTTGCCTCTTCGGCAGCTCCGGACTTTTTCCCGGACTCCCTCCCGGCTAGCTGTGGTGCACTAACCCCTTCAGGCTGTGTTCACGCCGCCAACCCCAGTCCCCTCCCTGCGATCCGACCGAAGCCCGAGCCTCAGCTCCCAGCCCCCACCCGCCCCGGCAGCTGAGCAGAAAAGCCTCTCGGGCTGGTGAGTGCTACTCGGCAGCAATCCTCCATGCGGGAATCTCTCCGCTTTGCCCTCCGCACCCCTGTGGCTGCGCTCTCCTCCGTGGCTCCGAAGCTTCCCCCCTCCGCCACCCGCAGTCTCCGCCTGTGAAGGGGCTTCCTAGTGTGTGGAAACCTGTCCTCCTTCATGGCTCCCTCCCACTGGTGCAGGTCCCGTCCCTATTCTTTCGTCTCTGTTTTTTTCTTTTTTCTTTTGCCCTACCCAGGTACGTGGGGTGTTTCTTGCCTTTTGGGAGGTCTGAGGTCTTCTACCAGCGTTCAGTAGGTGTTCTGCAGGAGTTGTTCCACATGTAGATGTATTTCTGATATATTTGTGGGGAGGAAGGTGATCTCCACATCCTACTCTTCCGCCATCTTCGATTTACCACAAGCGTGGCTCTGAAGCAGCTAATAGAATATGTCTCCACTTAAATTTTAATGCTTTTCAAAATTTTTTTTTAGTTATTCTTGAATGTTTTGTTTCACTTTCAGGTGAAGTTAGAATAATCTTATATTTAAAAAAGAACACCCTCTGAATTTTAAATGAAATATTAACTTGTGAAGATTGAAAATATTATATCTTGGAAAAAAGGGTGCATGTCTGTGTTTATGTGTGTGTATGTATGTATGTATGTATGTATATATACCAATTGATGTTTTATAATATGTGTATCTATCTCCTAATTAATATAAATATACAAAAAGACTTTATATAAAGAATATGTATATATAGGACTATGTGTGTGTGTGTGTGTGTGTGTATACATATATATATATATATATATGCAAATTTTTGTGCTTTCCTCATCTCTAGACTGCAGGTTCCCAGAAAATAGAAACCCTATTTCTTTTGTAATACCTTGGCCCTGGCCAAGTGCTTTCCATATTTTGAGCAAATGAATCCAGGTTCACTTTTTATATGGAGGCAACAGGCTAGCACCATGTTAGGCAATGCCTCCCATACTCTTTCCAAGAGGCAGTTGGAAAATAATTACGCCGGAAAGTTAATTTTTTCTTTTCTCCTTTATATCCTGCTTTGAAGGGATGTTGCTGATGAGGTGGGGGTAGCATATAAGGGGAATGTTGTAGGACATCTTTTGTCTCATGCACACAAAGATAGCAGATTCTACAAATTAAGAATTATGTCTCAACATCTTAAGAAAAGTGTCTTCATCCGTGGTACATGATAGAATTCTTGTTCACCAGGAAGGGATATAAAGAAATGGAGAGATCAGTAATTTAACTGTGGTTAGATAGTTGCTCACTGCAACAAGGGGGATAGTAAACAAAAGGTGGAATTCTCCAGTTGATTTGCTTAATGTGAGAGGTTTAAACTCAGTCTCTGGCTATAGAGTTAAGGTGAAGAATAAATTATACAATTGTCCAATGGATTTGATCAATGTAGACTATGAATATGGATTATTCAGTCCAAAGAATCCTTTTCAATAGCAGTGATTTTTTATTTAGGTAGGAAATTATTTCAACTTGCTAATAAATTTTTCCTGATTATAAATAATCTTAATTCTAGTTTTCAGTTCATAACTTTGTAAAATGTGTGTATTCTTTAAACCCTCTTGAATATGTTTTTCAAGCATATGATTTTTTAATATTTATGATATTTAAATCATAATATATGTTAGTTATAATTATTGAAGTCACATTATTTCTATATATGTATTTAAGTTTTTTATTTTAAAACCAATGTAAATGTTTTAATTAAAAATCTAATTAGAAAAATAAATTAATATAAAAATGAGGTAGCCATTTATATCTGTATGCAAATGAGTCATATCTTGTTTGTCTATTCATGAATAGGTCAAATATATGTTTATATCAACAAATGTGTTCATTTAAATTTTCTCAGGTACATTAATTACATAAACATTTCTGGGAAGAGGATATAAAAGATATGAATATATGATGGCATTGAATGCTTTTCTTGTTTTAATTTTATTTTTAAGTGTGTGAAGAACTCATCACAGTTTACCATCTTAACCATTTCTAAATGTACAGTTCAGTAGTGGTAAGTATATTCACATCGTTGTGCAACCAATTTCCAGAATTTTTTCATTGTGTAAAACTGAAGTGCCATACCCATTAAATAACAACATCCCATTTTCCCTTCCTTCCAGCTTCTGGCACTCACCATTCTATGTTCTCTTTCTATGAATCTGACTACTCTAAGACTTTGTACAAATGGAGTTATACAGTATTTGTCATTTTGTAACTGGCCTATATCACAGCATAATGTCCTCAAGATTCATCCATGTTGGAGCATGTGCCAAAATTTCCTTACTTTTAATGATGAATCATATTCCACTGTAAATATATACCACATTTCATTTATCCATTTATCTGTCCATAGGCACTTGGAGGGCTTCTACCTCTCGGCTATTGTGAATAGTGCTGCTATGAACACAGGTATACAGGTATCTCTTTGAGATCCGGCTTTCAATTCCTTTGGATATACACCCACAATTGGAATTGCTGAGTCATATGGTAATTCATTTTTAATTTTTTAAGGAACCACCATACTGTTTTCCAAAGCAGCTATACCATTTTACAATTCCACTAGCAATGCACAAGGGTTCCAATATCTCCACATTCTCAGCAACACTAGTTACTTTCTGGTTTGTTTGTTTGTTTATTTTATGTAATAGCCATCCTAATGAGTATGAGGTAGTATCTCATGGTGGTTTTGATTTACATTTCCCTAATGATTAGTCATGAACATCTTTTCATGTGCTTATTGGCCATTTGTATATCTTCTTTGCAGAAACGTCTATTCAGGTCCTTTGCTCATTTTCTAATCAGATTGTTTTATTATCGTTGTTGAATTGTAGGAGGTTTTTATATATTCTGGATATTAACACCTTATTAGTTAAATGATTTGCAAATATTTTCCCATTTCCTAGGTTGCCTTTTTGCTCTGTTGACTGTGTCCTTTGATGCATAGAAGTTTTTAATTTTGATGTAGTCCAATTTGTCTTTTTACTTTTGTTGCCTGTGCTTTTTGTGTCATATCCAAGAAATCCTTGCCAAATCCAATGTCATGAAGATTTTCCCCTATGTTTTATTATAAGAGTTTTATAGTTTAGGTTTTACATTTAGGTCTTTGGTTAATTGAGTTAATTTTTGTGTATGGTGTAAGATAAAGGTATCACTTCATTATTTTGCATTTGGATGTCCAGTTTTCCCAACACCATTTGTTGAAGAGACTGTCCTTTCCTCCACTGAATGGTCCTAATACCCTTGTTAAAGATCACTTGGCCATATATGTGAGGATTTGTTTCTGGGCCCTCTATTCTATTCCATTAGTCTAAATGTCTGTCTTTATGCCTGTACCACAGTATATTGATTACTGTAGCTTTGTAATAAGTTTTGAAGCCAGGAAATCTGAGAGTTCCAACTTTGTTTTTCTTTTTCAAGATTGTTTTGGTAATGCTTTTTCTTTTAGTTTCTTATTTCTCATTCTTCTTTTTCTTCCTTTAAATTTGTTTCTCTTATTATGGTACCTTTTCTTTTATAGTTTATATTACTGCATCTTTCACATCTGGAAGAAAAATGGACCAAGACAGCCTAAATGAGTGACCAAAAAGTAGTTGTCTAAAGTAGGCAGGCCTTAATACCATGTGGAATAAATCTCTAACTCCTTTCTAGGAAAGGAACTGTGGGGCTGGAATAGAGCCCTGAAGCAGGAGTTAACAAACCTATGTCCTTGCCCTGTCTGCAGTTCTCATTAAGTATCTAATTTTGAGCAAGCCACTTTACTTCTTTGGACATCAGTTTTCTCAAGAATCAAAAGGAGGGGGAAGGTTTCTAAACTCTAGAATTCTACCATTCTTCAGGAAGACCAGACTTAGGAACTGAATCTTAGCCCAGGCAATTCAAACCCTCAGGAGCTGGCAGTCTGCTTTTGTCCTCTCTCTATTCGTTTTTCTTTTCAATTATATTTCCTTTCTGACTCCGATTACTTTCCTTTCCTTCCCGGAAAACTCTTTTTCCTTCATTTTGTCATCATTGTTTCTAGTTTCTCAATTTTAACTTTAAAATTTTTCATTCTATTTTCAGAAGGGGAAAAAAAGTACCAATGTTCTAATCCTCATGCAATTAAACACCATGCCACACTCTATCCCTTCTTGTGGAAAGTTCAGTTAATTATAGAGACGGCACCCAAAGAGGTTGAGTAGCTGGACATCTACATAAGATGATAAGAGAGAATTGGGCAGATACACACTTCTGTCCTCCACTACTTGTCCCCATTTCTGAAATCTGCCATTGGGGATATGGAGAACAGTGAAAGGTGGGATATTCAAGCCTCCTATTTCTTCCTTCAGAATATTAATGGATCCTTTCTGTCTCTTTTGTTTTTTTCTCAAATCCCTGACATAGTCCTCCTAACTTGAATGACCCCACTAGGTTCGAGCTGGTCCCTCTCACTTCATCTTCTCTGTCATCCACCTTGCGCATCACTGCCAGGCTAATCATAAAACTGTACTTAAAGCTGTCGTTTGCTCAAAAATCTACAGTGGCTTAATGTTATTTTTTTGCATTAGTTACAAATTCTTCTGTTTGGCTTTCCAGGCCACTCGTCATCTGATAGTACTTTATTTCCCAGCCCTCCCCTTCAGGATTCTTTAATAGCTCACCTCCTTTCATGTATGCTGCTCTGATTTCCAACCCCTTGCCTTTGCCCATGCTGTTTTTCATCATTTGTAAGAATGTCTCTCTTCACCCCATCTACCCAGCAATTTTTGTCTCCTTCATAAAGCTTCCCTCAATTACTCTAGATAATACAGATTTTCCTCTTAATTTTTTATGCCTATATAATCAGCACCATAGAGTTCAGCATTTAATTTTTCTTTATATTTTTGTTTTGTTTCCCCAGCTGGATTGTAAACGCCTTTAGGAATGTGAACTTACGTTTTCAAATTTATAATACCACGTGTAAATGAAAGATGCCATGATTATTTTTAGAACCAAAATGTTTCTATGTGTTCACTGACCTATGTATTCAAGTCCCTGGAATTAATTCAGCACACAGAACTATCTCACATCTTATGCAGCATGCCACTGCTCTGAAAAATGATTCCTAGTATTGATGGAGCCATTGGGTTTACTCCAGTGAATTCCAAATTGAGTTACTTATCTTCTCTGCACTTGAAAGTCTAGCAGGTTTGTGTATTTCTCTTTTAGGAAATTACTAAAGTGAATCCTACTGATCAATGTATCCAAGAGCAGCTCAGTGTCTTCCAAAATGACGACAATGTACAAAATAAAAGAAAACACAATTAAGCCAAACCAAGAAGAAATTTCTCAGCTTGTCAATGAGATGAAACAGCTTTACAGGCAGATTCCCCAAGTGGCAAGCCTCCAAACCCCTTGCAGATATAAATTACAGCATTTGAGAAGTCACACAGCAAGGAAGGATCCTAATTCAGTCATTTCCCAAACTGGTTTCAGTTCTTCCTCATGTACTGTGCAATGCATACTAAATTTTTTTTTCATATGAAAAAGGAATGCCTTTAATGCTGCCTTTCTAAAGAGGTCACATCTATGGTAACCTCATAAATATGTTGACAGTTCACAACTCTATTAGTTATGTATAGCTTCTACCCTCCTATTTTCCCTAAATCTTTCTCATTTCTCACAGATACTAAAGCCTACCAAGTGAATAATCAAAAGGAGAAAGACCACTGGTTTAGTCACTACTTCATTTTAATCCAGCCATGTGATTAACAGATAATTTATACAAAATATCTATTAAAAGGACTCCTAAACGTGTTCACACTTCTGAATAAACATGAGTTAAATACAATGCTAGGGTTTTTAGGAAAAATATAAACTTTCATAGATTTCAGTAAAACAATAAAAGCTAGGGTTAGAAAGAAGAAGTGAGACTGTTTAGCAAAATTTTACTTTGGCCTTTGCTGGCAGAGGCTAAGGGACCAAGACTATTTTGCCACAAATATGCTTTTGCATAAAATTCTGAATGTCTGCATAGAAGCATCGCTTTATCTAAAATCTAGAGAGAGAGCTGTGGTCTCCCAGTCACTGTAGAAAAAGAAGCTCTGTGTTATGTTGCAGATGGTCAATTTCCTCTGGTTACATTCACTCATTATACACTGGGAAGGCAAAGAGAAGTGTGAAGTGATTTGATGGGATGATGCTTTTTATATAGGCATAGTGGATTATTTATTTTTAAAAGGTCAGTTAAGAAAGGGTGTCATGCTTGTAGAGTAATACATATGAAAATTAAAGTCATGAACTCCTGCAGGGGGGCTCGTATTGAAAGTCACCCAAAGACCTACAGTAAATACTCTGTTAGCTGGCATGGTTAGAGAATGAGGTCCTCTGATTAAAAATATGTTGCAGTTAAGTATCCATTGTAATTGCTTCATCAGGCCTAGATTTTAAATATTCAGGAATTAGGGTAATGTACAGTAGTGAAGAAACACAAAGGCTCTGAATTCAGATAACCTGATTCCAATCCTAGTAATAGTCCTTGACAGAGGTGTGATGTTGATTAAGTTATCTATCCTCTCTAAGCCTTAATTTTCATATCTGGAAAATGGAGACAAACCTGTATTAAAAACCATGCTAGGACTTCCACTTCTGGCCAATATGGAGTTTTGGGAACTGGATTTTCCCTTTTGCCTCACACATAATAATAAAGTAGACACAATATATGAAGCATTGGTTTCCAAGACACTGGATATTATGCAATGAAGAACATAGACCCTGAGATATGAGAAATGAATGATGTGAGAACTCTGGATGCCCAAGCTTACAACCTTGAGAAACTTTCTTGGTCATGGAGCAGAGAGGGAAAACCAGGTGTAGTCCAGCAGAATCAGAGTTAAAGAGACGGAGCTGGGTACCTAGGGACATCAGGGCAGCTGTAATTCATAAGGCAGAGTTCAGAGAAGAAAGAGTCACAAAGAAAGAGAACTCCAGAGAACTGCAGAGTCAATCCTTCAGTTCAGCAGAGTATTGATCACCACATACATGTGATGAAAGTAATTGAGACTGGGAAGAGAATCACCAACAGGATTAGAGGGACCAATCGCTCACACAGAGTCAGGAAGTACCTATTCCCAACAGTTAGAGTGGAAAACTTTGTAAGTCACATGGACTTGGGAGAGTACTAAGAATAGCCTTGGCCTCAGTAGTAGAGAATAATTAGCTCTAAACTAAACATGGCTCTGGTACTACATAACAAGTCTTATAGAAAGATCTGAAAATATGAAAACATTTCCAAATAACTATGTCTCAGAATACAACACAAGAATATTTATAGAAATACAAAAATATCCAACACCTAGAAAGGTAAGATTCACAATCCCTAACATCCAACAAAAAAATGACCAGGTATGGAAAAAGAAGGAAAAAATATGACTCATAATGAGAAGAAAACTCAATCAAAACCAACCCATAACTGACACAGATGTTAGAATTAGCAGAGAAGGACAATCAAACAGTTGCTATAACTATATTCCATACATTCAGAAAGTTGAGACATGAAAATATAAAAAAGGCATGGATCAAATTTTTAAAGATGAAAACTAGAATGTCCGAAATGAAAACGTAACTACATGGGATAAGTTTCAGATTAGATATGGCAGAAGAAAAGGTAGTGAACCTGATAATAGAGTAATGGAAACTGTTCAAAATTAAACACACAGAGATAAAATAATTGAAAAAAAGTGAAAAGAATACCAGTGAGCTGTGGAACAACTTCAAGTGGCTTAATATATGTGTAACTGGAGTCCCTGAAAGAAAGGGGATGATAGAAAAAATATTTGAAGAAATAATGGTAAAATTTTTTTTCCAAATTTGATGAAAACTATAAACCCATAGATCCAAGAAACTACACAAAACCCAGCACACACACACACACACACTACATTAAAGCACAGTATAATAAAATTGCTCAAAAACAGTGATAAAGAGAAAATCTTGAAAGCAACCAGAGAATATAGATATGCTATATACAGAGGAATAAAGACAAGGAACAGCAGATTTATATATATATATATATATGAAACAATGAGAAAAGATAGTGGCCAATATCCAGAAGAAAAAATGTCAACCTAAAATTCTATGCCCCAGGAAAATACCTTTCAAACACAAAGGCAAAAAAGACTTTTTCAACCATACAAGACCTGAAAAACTTTATCACTAGCAGAAACACACCACAAGAAGCATGAAGGAACTTCTCCAGGCAAAAGGAAAATGACATCACCTAGAAATCTGGATCTACACATATAAATGAAGAGCACTGGAATGAAAACAATGCAAGTATACAAGATTGATTTCTTGTGATTTAAATAACTTCAATAGAAAATTGGCTATTTGAACAAAAATGATAATGTAGTATAGGGTTTATAACAGATAAAGGATATTGAAATGCACCAATAGTACCAAGGCTAGGTAGGAGGAATTTGAAGTATACTATTGTAAATTTCTCAAAATAAACATGAGGTGACATGTCACTTAAAGATAGACTGTGATAAGTTAACAATGTATACTATAAACCCTAAAGCAACACTAAAAGAATGAAACAAAGAGAGCTAATAAGCCAACAAACAAGATAAAATGGAATCATTAAAAAAATTCAGTTGATCCAAAAAAGGGAGAAAAAGAGGAAAAGGAGGACAAAGAATGAATGGAAGAAATATAAAACAAATAACACAATGATGGAATTATACCTAACCACATCAATAACCACATTGAATGGGAATGGTATAAACACCGTAATTATAAGGCAACATTTGCTAGATTGGATGTAAAAGAAAGATCCAAATATTCAATATATTCAGGCTTTTTTAATAGAAATTGGCAAACTGATTCTAAAATTCATATGAAAATGTAAAGGATCTATAATAGCCAAAACAATTGTGAATAAGAATAACAAAGCTGGAGAATAACACTACCTGATTTTAATATTTATTATAAAACTTCATTAATCAAGACAGGATGGCACTGACAAAGATGGATAATTATATCAATGGAACAGAATAGAATCCAGAAATAAACCCACATATATATGGACCACTAATTTTCAACAAAAGTACAAAGATAATTCAATGGAGAAAGGATATCTTTAAATAAGTGGTGCTGGAAAAATTGCATATCCATATTCAGTGAATAAATTTTGAATCATACCTTGTATCACATACAAAAATTGACTAAAAATGAGTCATAGACTAAATGTAAAACTAAATAACAAAAAATACATCATTTAGAAAAAAACATAGAAAATCTTTGTGACCATGGTTTGGTCAAAGATTTTTTAACTATAACACCAAAAATGTGATCATATTAAAAATTGATAAATTAGACTTCAGGAAATTTAAAAATTTGAGCTTTTTGATAGAAACTCTTAAGAAAATAAAAATAAAAGAAAGATTGAAAGAAAGTATGTCAAATCATGTACTTGATAAAGGATTTGCATCTAGATTATATAAAGAACTCTAAAAACTCAATAATAAAAAAACAAATAATCCAGTTTTTTTAAAAATTGGCAAAAAATTTAATCAGATACTAACCAAAGAAGATATACAGATGGCAAATAAGCACATGAAAACATATTCAGCATCATTAGTCATAAGAACAATGCAAGTCAAAACCACAATGAGGGGGCTTCCCTGGTGGCGCAGTGGTTGAGAGTCTGCCTGCCAATGCAGGGGACATGGGTTCGAGCCCTGGTCTGGAAGGATCCCACGTGCCGCAGAGCGGCTGGGCCGGTGAGCCACAATTACTGAGCCTGCGCGTCTGGAGCCTGTGCGTCTGGAGCCTGTGCTCCGCAACAAGAGAGGCTGCAATAGTGAGAGGCCCGTGCACCGCGATGAAGAGTGGCCCCCGCTTGCCGCAACTGGAGAAAGCCCTCGCACAGAAACGAAGACCCAACACAGCCATCAATAAATAAATAAAAATAAGTACTTAAAAAAAAAAAACACACAATGAGATACTACTACATACATATTAGAATGGCTAAAATTAAAATATCTGACCATACCACGTGTTGGTGAGAATTTCAAGAAACTGGGAACTCACATACATGCTGTTGGGAATGTAAAATGGTGCGACCATAGTTCGGCAATTTCCTAAAAAGTTAAACATAAATCATTCTGCTCCTCGGCAGTTACAAGATAAATGTAAACATATGTCATACAAAGACATACAGAAATGTTCATAGCTCCAAACTGGAAACAAAGCAAATTTTTATCAACAGGTAATTGATAAACAAATGGTGATATATTGGTAGGAAAGAACACTGCATCAAAGCCCTGAAAGAGGAATGTTGGTTGTAGAAAGAGCTGGCCTGGGAATCAGGAGTCCTGAGTTGTAAACCTGATTCTTCCACTAAAAAGCTGTGTGAACTCATTCAAACAACTTCATTTCTCTGAACCTCAGTTTCTTTATCTGCTCAATAAAGCAGAAAAATTTACTTTGACTCTGAATTGTTTTTAATTCCCTTATGCACACAGGCACACAAGAAGACTAAAGAAAATGAGGCAGGGGATCTTATTAAAAGGATAATGGAGTCTGATCAATTTCTGTTATTATTTGATTGGCTATTGTAGAGAATCTGTGCCTGCGACGGAATAAGAGAGATCAAATATGGTTGGAAAAGGACTTTCACTCCAAAAGGAATAAGGAGCCAATAGTGCACTCCTGGCCTCTGAAGCACAGAATTCAAGGTGTGAGCCCAGAGTATAATTCTCTAGTTTCTTGGTAGCTCCAAAAGAGTTCTTTAGCCAAAAGTTTTCTGGATGTTTGCTTTTTCCCCTCCTCTACCCTATCCCTCCCCAGTGTTTCAAAATTATCTATTTTATAGCATTGAAAAACAAAATTACATAACTAAATAAAAGCTTATCTGCTGTTTAGTCTATTCAATTACAATGACACCTGCATGGAAAGAATCTGTGGAAAAATACAAATCCTCAAAGTCACAGGAAGTCATCTTTATAGTCAAGCTTTCTTAATTCCACAGCTGGGCTGGAATAAAACTCAATCTTGACATGGTGATCGAAGGATAATTGGTCATCTAGAAAGTTACATTCCCACTGAATATTTTGTAGGTTGACCAAAATTTGTAGTGGTGTCAAATTATTTAAGATATATACAGAAGTGTTTTAAGCAAAGTAAATTTGCTTTCTAGTGCAAGAGTTAAAGTGAGTAATTTTAGCTATGCCTGAGGGAGTGGGCTACATTTGGAATTTTCATTTAAATGAATATATATATATATATATATATATATATATATATACCCCTATCCATATATAAACACATATATAAGGATCTTATTGCTTATTCTTGTCCTGGTGATGAGAATAAGCACTATTCTGATTTACTCCATGCCTTATCCCTCTGAAATCTTACATGGTGTTATTTGAAATGTCTTCACATTGGAGAAATTCTACATTTTCCTTTTGCTGTCAAAAATAAACTACTTTAACATGGACATAATCCCCTGCAAACATTCATACTTATAATCACATTCATGCACATCCTGGGTCTTTTCTGACAGCTTGCAAATATCCCCATTCTCCTTTGCATGCAGCCTTCACAGTTACAAAACTGAAATTTCTTTGGCCACTTTCTCTCTCTCTCTTTTTTTTTTTTTTTAGCCTTTCAGATTGTTTTTATTTTTTTGTTTGTTTTTGTTTTGTTTGTTTGTTTTGTGTTTTTTTTAGCATCTTTATTGGAGTATAATTGCTTTACAATGTTGTGTTAGTTTCTGCTGTATAACAAAGTGAATCAGCTATACATATACATATACTCCCATATCTCCTCCCTCTTGCGTCTCCCTCCCACCCTCCCTATCCCACCCCTCTAGGTGGTCACAAAGCACGGAGCTGATCTCCCTGTGCTACGCAGCTGCTTCCCACTAGCTAGCTATTTTACATTTAGTAGCGTATATATGTCCATGCCACTCTCTCACTTCATCCCAGCTTACTCTTCCCCCTCCCTGTATCCTCAAGTCCATTCTCTATGTCTGCGTCTTTATTCCTGTCCTGCCCCTAGGTTCATCAGAACCATTTTTTTTAGATTCCATATATATGTGTTAGCATACAGTATTTTTTCTCTTTCTGACTTACTTCACTCTGTATGACAGACTCTAGGTCCATCCACCTCACTACAAATAACTCAATTTCTCTCATGTTTATAGAGCTCAACTTTTCAAATGGTTTTTTTAAATGGCTTAGACACACCTAAGAAAAATATACATTTCTTTTCATTACCTGGCTACAGGTCAAAATTTTTTAACCCCCATTTGCCAAGAAAGCAGTGTTCCCAAGTGTGCTGTGTATCAGCAAATCGAAGATGCTCTTGATAGAGAGTCACTTTTCTACCTCAAAAAGCTCCTATCATCTTACCATTTTCTTCTACCATTGTTGTACACGGTCATTTGTTACCCACAGATGAGCTATGCATGTATCCCTATTCTGTTGATGAATCTCTGGCTCCTATGTAATATCTAACTGAACCCCATAAACTTAATCTTTATAAGCCTTGGAAGGACATAGTAAGTGAAACTTGTAAGTGAACCGTGTAAGTGAACAAAGCCTTGTAAGTGAACAAAGATTTTCTATTTTCAGGGACAGTTTGTTTCTAAAAATAGTTTACATGATGTCTTAGGTTGGGTTCCCCAGAAGCAGACCTTTGTCAAGGATTTGTGTGCAACTGATTTAGTGAAGATATGCAGAGAAAAGTGCAAGGGAATGCAGGCAGCAGAGGAGGGAAGGAGAAGGAGTCCAGCCGTGGGTGATTTCAGGCAGTCTTGTGGGGCTTCAAGTTCATCCCATAGAGAGACTTGAGAGTATGATTTACACCTCAAAGTTTGTCTCCTCTGAGGTCAGGGGCTGTGCCACTGGCTAAGGAAGGGTCTGGGAGATATAAAACCCCAGGACCTTCCAGCTCTTGGAACATCCTGATAATGAGGCTCTAGATGTCTGAGGGGAGTTCCTCAAAGCAAGTCAAGGTGCAGGCCACTAGAAGCGAAGGCACACAGAAGCCAGGGAGGGACACACACCAACACTAAAAGGATCCTAGGGGATATGGTCAGCACCAGCAGCGTTGCGGCACTTAGCAAACATTCACTGAGCACTTGCTCTGTGCTGGGTACTATACTCGATGCTGGGGACAAGTTGGTAGCAAGTGGATCTGTTGCCCATTCCAGCTAAGTTTAAAGTGGGATTGAAAAATAATGGATGACTCAAGCCAAAAACCACACAAATGAATGGAACATTACAACCTGTGGAATACTTTGAAAAAAAGTCATGAGAACATTTTTTAGAGGCACCTGATTTAGCCTTGGGCTCAACAAATGCTTTTCCAAGGAAACGACTCAATATGTAGCAATTTGGTTTCTTGGCTCTATGAAGAAAACCCACATTGTAGTTACTAGTGTTTTAGTGGTTTTGCTAGGTAAAAACAATTTGCACACTTCTAGATGTCCTAAAGCAATTCCCAAATTCAGGATAAACCCTGTGAAAAGGTTTGAAATAGTGAGTCAGTGGAAAGGAGATAATAGGAGGGTGTTCAGATTGAGTGAACTAGGAAATATTCTACAGTCTAAACTTTATATAGGCAACACGACATAACAAAAACAGCCTGAATAAGAAGTTACGCTCACATAAACAATCAATGGTCAGGTTTTGACAGCAAGGATGATTTTCTGACCAGGGATAATGAATGATAGGGATTTCCGATGGTGAGACGACATGACTGCCAGGCACCAGGCTAGGTGATCTATTCATTATCTGGTTACGTCCTAACAAACGACCCATGAGTTACGTACTATCTTTGCAGAAAGAAAAAATAGGAGAAGAGGGTAAGAAACTTGCCCAAGGTCACACAGATGCAAAGCGACTGAATTAGACTGAAACAGAAGTTTGACTTCAAAGCTGAGCCATAACCAGTTTGTTAGACCGGCTAGGAAAGCAGTACCCACTTGTGTGAAAACTCTCACTGGAGAAAGAAGTAGAAACGGTGGCAGGTTAAAACTAGCAGGGTACTAGCTCATTATCCACTTTAGCTAGAAGACTGGCTAGCTAGCTAATATGCCCCTTTTCAAACAGTGTGGGTCCACAAAGGAGTCAGCTGTGCACAGAGCAGTCACGTTCCGTTTCCTTGTAGGCGAGCATGCTGTGAAGCCTTCTCTGTGGCCTCAAACACACTATACCTTAGACTATTAGTGCCAGCATTATTATCAAGGAATGCACAGGGTCAATGCCTGAGAGTAGGTTCCTGATGGCCACGAGATCTTGACAACTAGAGTCACCATCAGCAAAAGAAGGTGTCTTTTACCACAGCACAAGGCATGGCTTATGAGACAACACACGCACTGCCTTTTGAGCATAACAGCTCAAAAATGTGAATTGCACATCATGAGTCTATCACCCATAAATTACACTGGGATGATAGATTGGTTTTGTCCTCTCTCGTATGGCGACTCTGAGAGATTGGTAGTGACTGCCTGGAACACTGCTGCAAAGAATGCAGGCTCAGGGCTTCCCTGGTGGCGCAGTGGTTGAGAATCTGCCTGCCAATGCAGGGGACACAGGTTCGAGCCCTGGTCTGGGAAGATCCCACATGCTGGGGAGCGACTAGGCCCGTGAGCCACAACTACTGAGCCTGCGCATCTGGAGCCTGTGCACCGCAACAAGAGAGGCCGGGATAGTGAGAGGCCCGCACACCGCGATGAAGAGTGGCCCCCGCTTGCCGCAACTAGAGAAAGCCCTCACACAGAAACGAAGACCCAACACAGCCATAAATAAATAAATTAATTAATTAATTAAAAAAAGAATGCAGCCTCAGCAGGAGGAAGCACCAAGACCAATGGGCGAGGTCCTTGGTGGGCACTAGATGGGGGAGAATGTACAACTTTTTGGCCACACTTGGTGAAGACTCACAGAGGACCCCGGACAAAAACACAGATTCCCAGGTCCAGGGCAAAGCCACTAACCCTGCAGGTTAGGTGCCTGGGAAGTGGCATTTTTAACACGTGATTCTTATGATTAGGTAAGTTTGGGAAACATTGAGATAACTATTTTTTTCATTCATATGCACTTTCAGGTTTTGCGGAGTCAAAAAATTTCTCACAGTTAAATTGTATTTGAGTTGAACAGCCCTTTCTGTAGCCATATGTACTTGCACACATGTGTGTGCATGTACCTGTGTAAATGTGCAGGCATATGTAACAAGGATGGGCTTTTCTACTCTTTAGCCAACCGAGAGACTAGTGATGGGATCTTCCCTTCTGTATCACCTCCCCTCCTCCAGGGGTCCAGAACTCACACCTTCTTTTGAGTGTGGCAGGGAGTTAAAAAGTGTCCCGAGTAGTTCACAGAGTCTCAGCTAATTCTCAAGTGAGAGGCAAACATCTTTCAGTTGTATGATCACGGCAGGATGCAGGCGAGAAGCTGCCTAGGGAGTGCCCTTTCATCACCTCCTCTGCGGGGCCCGCAGGCACTCCCAGTCCAAAGGCCAGAGGTCTGCAGCTTCCAGGGTGGCTCCTGTTTCTGACCCCAGGCAGTTACTGGCATTCTCTTTTCGTTAACAGCTTCCTTTCTCCTTGACTTTCCCCAGTTCCCTGACTGACCACCTCCAAGGTACCACCTCACACTTCTCTTTCTCTTTTCAGCACAGATATACCTCATCTATATCCTATTTTCTTTCCTCTGCGTGCGCACGTGTGTGTGTACATGTCACAAACTTTTATACTCCACTCTCCTCCAGCCTCTCCTCTGATTTTCCTGGCTTGGAAGAAATAAAAAAGAAAAACAGCAAATATTTACTGTTTATTTTCTTCTCTTCCTGCCATAACAGTCCTAAGTCTTTCTTTAGGCAATATGAATATCTCTGGCTCTATCTGACATTATGATCAGGAAATCCAGGAAAGAAAGAAAAGGCCAAAGTTAAATACTTCTCACTCTTATCTTGTATTTCTTCACTAGAACATAAGCTCCCTGAGGGCAGACACTTTGCCCGTTTTTGTTGTGACAGCTTCAGTCCTTGGTATATACTATGGCATGTGCCAATAAATCTTGTGGAATCAATGCATGAATGACCATATTTCCAGCCTTGACTCCTCTAGTGGCCTTTTTCTATCCATAACTCATCCAGGGTTTCAAGGCACAGCTCAGGTCTCCCTCTTCTAAGAAGCCTCCCCTGTGTATCCCTGTTTTTCTCTAACCCCTTTGGCACTTTTATCTATATATCACACTACCCTCTTGTTTGTTATTTCAACAACTTTTAGCTAATTTATTTACTGAAGGCAAATGATGTTTTCCACAAATTTACAATAAATACTGTAGTGAATTTCATTCAAGTTGTTTCTTAGAAATCCTGAAAGCAGACCGATGGCAACATTCCAGAGTCTAATTCAAGAAAAGTAAGTTGGGTCTAAACAGTGCTCTCTGGGTACACAGCTCTTTGACTTGTCATTCTTCTTTTATTTTTAATATGTGTCATATTTCCTCCTCACTTCCTTCATGAACAAAGGATTGTGTGTTTTCCCCTACAGAGATGAGCGTGGCTCAAGGCACGTAGTAAATTCCTACTGATTACTTGATTGATTTTAAAGACGGGAGGGTTATTTCAGACTCTGAGATTCTTCACATGGATGGCTGTGGAAAATGTGTCCTTCCTAATTCACAGGAAGGCCTCCTTAGTCTTGTGTTGTGGTTATAATGCTCTGTGGACAATAAAAGAAAATGTGTATGACTGTAAACACATGTGTTCTCCCATCCTCCATCAGAATATAAATGAGAATTAAAGTCCATGAAAATGAGTAATTAAACCTTAAGGGGGTGTTTCTATTTGTTCTGAAATGTGGCCTATGACTAAAAGAAAATACAATTCTAGGATGCTTGGGCTCTTGAATGTTCTTTTCCTTTTCAAAAACTTTGTCTCAGTTCAGAGCTGCCTTAGCAACTTTTGGCCAGCAACTGAAGGGAAGGGAAAATTTTTGCCACAGCATTTGTCTCCATTTCAGCAATGAAAACAAATGGTCAGAAGGTACTGGCAGCACAACTCAAATTCAAGGAGGTGATTTTTCTTACACATCAATCGTTAATATCAAAAAAAAAAAAAGAAGCAATAATATTGATGGGATTTCATACTAAACTCTAGCAAACTAAAGAATCTTTTAATAAAAAGAAAAGCAAAAGATAAAGAAAGAAAAATGAAAGAGGACATCATTAAAAGTGAAGCCTGTACCAATGAGAGAACAAGGCTTTGATTCTTTGCCCCAAGATCTAGCAGGGCTGGTTGGGAAGGAAATGATGAGGGTTTGTATAATAAGTAGCCCAAGCCCAGTCTCCTTTTACCACAAATCCCTCATCTCAGAATTTTCTATTCTTGAGCTCTAATGCTCTTCCCTGGTAAAGCAAACACATGTATGTTGTTAGTGGTTTCTCTATAATTATAAGAGTTGTTGAGCACTATTCTAATTGAGGATGTTTATACATGCACTTCAACAAAGATTAAAAAAGAATCACAGACATTTAAAGGGCAGCAGCTTTTTTTTTTTGACATCTTTATTGGAGTATAATTGCTTTACAATGGTGTGTTAGTTTCTGCTGTATAACGAAGTGAATCAGCTATACCTATACATACATCCCCATATCTCCCCCCTCTTGTGTCTCCCTCCTACCCTCCCTATCTCACCCCTCTAGGTGGACACAAAGCACCGAGCTGATCTCCCTGTGCTATGCAGCTGCTTCCCACTAGCTATCTATTTTACATTTTGTAGTGTATATATGTCCATGCCACTCTCTCACTTTGTCCCAGCTTCCCCTTCCCCTTCCCTGTGTCCTCAAGTCCATTCTCTATGTCTGTGTCTTTATTCCTGTCCTTCCCCTAGGTTCTTCAGAATTTTTTTTTAGATTCCATATATATGTGTTAGCATACAGTATTTGTTTTCCTCTTTCTGACTTACTTCACTCTGTATGACAGACTCTAGGTCCATCCACCTCACTACAAATAACTCAATTTCGTTTCTTTTTATGGCTGAGTAATATTCCATTGTATATATGTGCCACATCTTCTTTATCCATTCATCTGTTGATGGACATTTAGGTTGCTTCCATGTCCTGGCTATTGTTAATAGAGCTGCAATGAACATTGTGGTACATGACTCTTTTTGAATTATGGTTTTCTCAGGGTATGGGGGCAGTGGCTTTTAAGCATGAGTATTTTCTCAATTTATTGATGGTTTCTTTTGACTTGCTTACAAAAATAATATAGTTCTTGGTTTGATAATAATTTATAGGAAAAAATCATTTCGTAGGTATGTTCTAGCATGAAAAACTTCATGCATGTGGTAAATGGGTCACCTCAACCCACACGAATTTTACAAGGGTTTTGAGTCTCCTGAGATTTGGACAATTTCTAGGTGCCTGAACTCTGGATGAGTGCATTAGACTAGATAGAAAGCATCTTCCATGACAATATGTGCTCTTCACTTTGGGACTGATCTTTTGATTCTTTTGCCTACAGGGGACTCTAGCCAGATCTTAATTGCATAGTGTTTTCCATATCCTCAACTCCTCAGCCAACTGGCAAAAATAATCCAGGACTGCTAGCAAAAAAAAAAAAAAAAAATCATTATCTTTTGATTAATCTGGATAAAGTGAAAAATGAGAAACAGGAGCCAATAACAGACCATGAATTTTGCAAACTGTAGTTAAAGAAGCCCCTCTTCAGACTTAGAATCTCACAGAAAATTACAGAAAAAATGCTGTAGAAAGGATTCCTTGTTTTCATTCACAGGGAAAAAAATCACTGTAGTGACTTTTCTGGTAAAAAGGATATATCTGGGGAAAAAAATATTGCCAAACCAACCAAAGCCAAGTTATAATATCCAGTACCTTGGGAAAAATAGATTTTAGTTTCTTCATTGTACCATACCTGGGCAAAAAAAAAAAAAAATCTAAGACTGACTAGAAAAAAGGAAAACATTTAAAAGTAGATTTCCAAGGTCCTTATCATTAAAATGTTAAAATGGAAATAATTATATTGGCAATGAAAATAAGCACTGAACAGGGACAGGCCACAGGGACAACCTCCTCAGAACATCAGTGTAAAATGAGAGAAAACTAAGGAGTCGGTCTAATGGGTGTTGACCCTAAAATATATTTGGTAATTGCGTCCTGTTCCTTATCTCTATTTTTGTTTGACAGTCACCTTCACATATTTCTTTCACCAGCTTATCTGGTGTCATATTAGAGAAGTGTGGACAATTTGAATAGTGTATTACTATCCAAGCTTACAAGCCTGGCTTCTGTAACAAAGATCCCAAAATAACAATGGCTTAAACAGAATAGAAGTGAATTTCTCTTTCGCATAACAGTCTGAATATAATGGTGATGGTGTCAGGGACTCTGACTCCTAATTGTTTGCTCTGCCAACCTCAACCCTCATCTTCCATTTGACTCTATATCAGCTACTCCACCTCCTGCCTTCACCTGAGAAGGGGCCTTCTCCTTAAAGGGCAGGTTTCAGAATCTTTGCATATCTCTTTGATTCACATTCATTTGGCTGGAGCTTTGTCATGTGACCACATCTTGGCTGAAAGAGTGACTGGAAATGTAGTCTTTGAACTGGAAGTTATGTGTCCCTGGTAAAACTGACTGGGTCTCTTATTTTTCATACTCAATTTGCTAATGGTCCTTTGGCATTTCACCTGGCTTTCAGGATTCTTATTATTTTAGGGACGAAACTTACTTCCAGACACACTTTATGTGCTTTGGTAAGAGTTCAGGGTGCTTCCCATCTATTTATTTGTCAATCACAAACAGCAAGCACCTTACACTAATGATATTATTTGCTCATGCTTTCCAGTTCCTCCCTGATGGATACCTCTGACGTTAGGCTAAAATTTTAGTTTATTTTTGCTTGTGATAATATTTATCATAGTACTCAAGTTCCACTAAATTTTGACTCTAAAATGCCCTTTAGTGTCTTTAGTTATTGGATTTGTTGTGTGGGTGTCCGTGTGTGTGAATAAAAGTTTTGTTTTATTGGCGAGTGGGGGATGGCCTTCGTTGGGCTGAGGGGTGAGCTTGGTAATCTGAAAGAACAACTAGAAAATCTGGACAAGATTTTTAAAATATTTGGAGACATCTCAGAGAAAACAGCCAGTGGAGCGGCTTCCCTGGTGGCGCAGTGGTTAAGAATCTGCCTGCCAATGCAGGGGACACAGGTTCGAGCCCTGGTCTGGGAAGATACCACATGCCGTGGAGCAACTAAGCCCGTGAGCCATAACTATTGAGCCTGCGTGCCACAACTACTGAAGCCCGCGCGCGCGTAGAGCATGCGCTCCACAACAAGAGAAGCCAACACAATGAGAAGCCTGCACACCGCAACGAAGAGTAGCCCCCCCTCACCGCAACTAGTTAAAGCCCATGCAGCAACAAAGACCCAACGCAGCCAAAAAGGAATAAATAAAATAAAATTTTTTTAAAAATTTAAAAAAAAGAAAACAGCCAGTGGAAAATATTGGGGCTATATTCTAAGAGAAGAACAAAGCTGAGAGGTCAGACATTTGGGTTCACTTTGCTCCTAAGGGCTTCTATGAATTCTGCAAAGAACCTGAGCAGAGTATTCCTCAGATGCACAGGTGTGTTCCCTTTATAATAATGCATCAAGCTATAAAATTAGAATTTGTATAATTTCAATGTGCGATATACTTTAAAAAATTTAAAAGGAAGCATGTTTGAAATAAAACAAAGAAATTATATAGAAAATAATATACAAACACCTACAGGCCCAAGATTAAAAGGATTCTATCATTTAAAAAATTTTATTTTCTATATTTGTAGTAAATGTTTATAGTAAATGTTTTGGATATAGCCAGAGTTCTACACCCACCTGTGTTTCCCCCATCCTTAGAGGAAACACCATACTGAATTTGGTACACCATTCTTAATGCATGGATTTGTACTTTTTCTATACATATAGTAAACATGAAGAATCTAGTCTAATACTTTGGGTTTTAAGTTTCGTATGGAATATCACTATCTTTTGCTATTTGGACTTATCACTCCATATTGTTTTTGAGATTTATCCATGTTGAAATGCATAGATCAAATTTATTCATTTAGACATCTCTATATAACTTTAGTGTATGGATAAGCCAATTTATTATTCATTCCCCTACACATTTGCTATTAAACACATTGCTGCAGCAAACATCACTGTACATGTCCCTTTTTTCTCATGCTTGAGAGCTCCCATTTAGGGGACATCTAGAAAGGAAAAGAAAGGGTCCTAGGGCATACGTATCTTCAACCTGAACACATATTGTCAGATTGCTCTCCAGAAGGGTGTCATAATGAAACTCCCAAGAGCAACGTGGAAGACCTCCTGTTACCCCACATTCTTACCAGTACTTGGTATTATCAGGCTAGTTATTATTTTATGTTTTGGGGGAGTTTAAAATGCTATCTCAACGTTGTTTTACTTTATCTGCTCCTGACTACTGGTGAGGTTGATCACATTTTCCTTATGTTCACTGGCCATTATTTTTTTCTCTTTGTGAATTGCACGCTAAAAATGGACCATTTTTTTCTATTGGGTTCATTGTATTTTTCTTACTGATATTTAGAAGATTTTAAAATGTATTCTGTGGGAAGAAGTGAGAGAGTGGCATTGACATATATACACTACCAAATGTGAAATAGATAGCTAGTGAGAAGCAGCTGCAAAGTACAGGGAGATCAGCTCAATGCTTTGTGACCACCTAGAGAGGTGGGATAGGGAGGGTGGGAGGGAGACGCAAGTGGGAGGGGATATGGGGATATATGTATACATATAGTTGATTCACTTTGTTGTACAGCAGAAACTAACACAACATTGTAAAGCAATTATACTCCAATAAAGATGTTAAAAATAAAGATATGTAAAAAGCAAATAAAAATAAACATTATATTTGTTTTCCAAAAAAATAAAATAAAATAAAATGTATTCTGAAACTTTATTCTTTGCCTGATAAATGAGTTGCCAATATCTTCTCCCAATATATGACACGTCTTTTTGTCACAATGAAGCTTTTATTATTATTAAAAGTTTTTATTTATTATTAATGACAATGTAGTTCAAATTTGTCATTCTTAAATTTTTGTTTGTGTTTTTTTCTATCTGAATTAAGGAACAACTACTTATTCCAATGACATTACTTTTTATTCTAATAATTTAAAAGTTTTGTTTTTCAAATTTGAGTCTTCAATCCATCTGGAGTTGTTTATGTATAATATGAGGCACGTATGTAACTTAGTATTATATATAGAACATCACAGTAGTAGCAGAAGTTCCATCCTTTCCCCAGCTAACTGAAATGTCATCTCTGTTACAGGCTTATCTCAAATATGTACGTGTGTCTTTTTAGAATGTGCACTGTGTTCATCCCTGAATGAAGGTCTCAGTGTCCATCTGGTATCATTTCTCACCAGCTTTATGGAATTCCTTTAATGTTTCATGTAGTGAAGCTGAAGCTGTGCCACTGACACATTCTTTCGGCTCTTTTTTATACTAAAATGTCTTTATTTGCCTTTTTCTTAAAGGATATTTTCACTGGATATAGAATTCTAGGTTGACAGGTATTTTGTTTTTGTTTTTCCTTTCAGCACTTTTAAATGTTGTTCTTTTATCTTCTCTACATTATTTCTCTTGAGATGGTAGCAGGTTTTTTTTTTAAAGATTATTTTTCTCTTCATTTTCCCTCTGGCTGCTTTTAAGTTATTCTATTAATCTTTGCTTTTCAGCCACTTGCTTACGATGTGCCTAGGTGTGGTTTTCTTTGTGTTTATTCTGCTAGAAATTTTAAAGACTTTTGGAAATGTGAGTTTAAAATTTTCATTGAATTTGGAAAAATTTTCTTTATTATTTCTTATTTTTAAAATAAATTTATTTATTTATTTATTTTTGGCTGCATTGGGTCTTCGTTGCTCTGCGCGGGCTTTCTCTAGTTGCAGTGAGCAGGGGTTACTCTGTTGCGGTGCGCGGGCTTCTCATTGCGGTGGCTTCTCTTGTTGCGGAGCACGGGCTCTAGGTGCATGGGCTTCAGCAGTTGTGGCTCATGGGCTCTAGAGTGCAGGCTTAGTAGTTGTGGCACACGGGCTTAGTTGCTCCGCAGCATGTGGGATCTTCCCAGACCAGGGCTCACACCTGTGTGCCCTGCATTGGCAGGCGGATTCTTGACCACTGCACCACCAGAGAAACACCCGTTATTATTTCTTCAAATTTTTTTTTTCCACCCCACTCTCTCCTTTTTTATCTGTGTCTCTAATGATACATATATTTTCTTCTTGTCCCATAGGTCACTAAGGCCTTGTTTATTATTTTCACTTTTTTCCCTCAGTATGTCTAAATTTGAATAGTTTCTACTGACCTATTTTCAGATTCACTAATATTTTCTTCTGTAGTTCTCAAGCTACTTTTAAGCCCATCTAACAATTTTTTAACATTTTAGAGACTATTATTTTAGTTTTAGAATTTCTGTGTGGCTCTTTTCTGTAGTTTTTGCTTTTCTGCTGAGCCTGCCTGCGCACCCTCTCATTATGGCCAGCTTTTCCTTTAAGTCCTTGAACATACTTCTAATCATTGTTTTAATGCTTTTGTGTGCTTTCCAACAACTGCCTCATCTATGGCTGTTTTTATTGACTGTTTTCTATCCAAGTTTCGGTCACATTTTCCGACTTCTTGATATTTCTAACAAATTTTTATCATATGGTCAACTTTATGGTTGCTCCATTGTGAGAGTTTGGCTTATATTGTCTTTCTTTAAGGAGTGTAGAATTTTATGGTGGATCAGCTTGATCCTACTGAAGCTTGATTTTAGACATTTTAGGATGAGTCTAGATAGCCCTTACTGTGGGGCCAGAGCAGCTCTGCTAAAGGCAAAGTATTTTTGAAGCTTCAGTTGAATGCCTGGGTTGTTCATGAGGTCTCTCCACTCTGGCTTGTCAGAACGCCAATGTTTTAATGTGTCACTCTTAGAATCCCTGATCTCTTCACTGTCTCCTAGAAACTGTTCTCTGCAGGCATCCTTGAGTCTTGCTTTGTGCATTCACAGCTTACTGTTCGGCTTAAGAGTCCAGAGGACCCTTATAGAGATTTTGGGCGTTCTTCCTCTGCACAACTCTCTCCTCCTGGCACCCTACTCCCATAAATTCCAGCCCCAAACTCCATATTGCATTCTCCATCCAGGCCTATCATTGCTGTCTAATAGGTTCCTACTTCCTGTTTGAATGGAAAGTGTCCTAGTCTGGAAAGAGTTGGGTGAATGTGGGCCTCACCACATCCCTTCACTAGAGGATCAGAGCCCAGTGCTGCTTTTTATCCAATGTCTGGGAAGAGCGTCTTCATATATTTTGTTTTATATGTATTTACAGAGGGAAGATTATTGTGATCCTCATTATTCCATTACTGCCAGAATCAAAGGTGTCTACTTATGAATTTTTACATCTATTATATCTAAATTCCTGTCCCTTCTTTTATTCTCAGCATTATAATTTGTGCTACCTCACCTTTTTTCTTCAGCAATTTAAGTAGAGTCTGCCTTTCAGACTCAGACTGGAGCTACACCATTGGCTCTCCTGGTCTCCAGCTGAAGATCCTGGGACATCTCAGTCTTCATAGCCCCATGAGCCAATTCCTTATAATAAGTCTATCTATCTATCTACCTACCTATCTACCTACCTACCTACCTACCTATCTATCGTGGTTTGTCTTTTCATTCTCTTCACCATGTCTTAGAGCAGAAGTGTTTTAATCATAATAAAATTCTGCTTATCAATTTTTATTCTTTTATCAGTCATGGTTTTAGTGTTGTAGTTAAAAGTTCATCTCTAAACAAAAGTTCACAGATTTTTCTTCCATGTTTTCTTCTAGAAGCTTTATAGCTTTTCATTTTACATTTATCTCTATGACCCATCTTGAGTTATCTTTTGAGGAAGGTGTAAGGTCTTACCCAGGTTTTTACTGTGCATGTCAATATCCAGTTGTTGACATACAGCACCATTTGTTGAGAAGACTATGCTTTCTCCACTGCATTGCCTTTTCTCCTTGGTCAAAGATCCATTGGATATATTTGTGTGGATCTCTTTCTGGGCTCTCTATTTTGGTTCATTAGCCTGTTTGTCTATTCTTTTATCAAGACCACATTACCTTGATTACTGTAGCTTTATAGTAAATCTCGAAATCAGGTATTGTGGGTCCTCCACCTGCATTCTTTTTCATCAGTGTTTTACTTCCTTTTTTTCCTCTCACCATCCTGCTCTATGCTTCCCCTTACCACATTCCAATTAGCAACGGAATCTTCACCTTGTGTTCTACTTATGGAAGACCAATGTTATGGACTGAATGTTTGTGTCCCCCCAAAAGTCATATATTGAAGCCCTAACCCCATTGCATCTGTATTTGGAGATAAGGCCTCTAAGGAAGTAATTAAGTTTAAATGAGTTCATAAGGGTAGAACCCTGATCCAACAGGATTAGTGTCCTTATGAGAAGAGACACCAGAGCCTTCTCTCTCTCCCTCTCTCTCTCTCTCTCTCTCCATGCATGCACCAATAAAAGACCATGTGAGGACATAGCAAGAAGGCAGCCATCTACAAGCCAGGAAGAAAGGTCTTAAAAGAAACAAAACCTGACAGCTTTTTAACCTTGGAGTTTCAGTCTCCAGAACTGTGAGAAAAGATATTTCTGTTGTTTAAGCCACCCAGTCTGCTATTTTGTTATGGTAGCCGGAACAGACTAATACAACCAGAATAAGACAAAGTACAACTTTTATAAATATCAAGTAGTTGGATTCTGTTTCCTTAATCCAATCTGGTAATCCCTGTCTTTTAACTGATGAGGTTAATTCATTTAAAGTTATTCTATCCCTGACAGTTTTCATTTCTATCACTTTATTTTATGCTTTCTATATTACATATTTTTCTTTTTTTTCCCTCTTTTCAAAACAAGTATTAGACTGATATATTTCCCTTAATTCATTCTTTCCTTCCATTGGTTAGGAAATTATACACTTAATCTTTATGATGTTATGGTTTATGGTTTGATTTTTAAAAATGCATGCCTTCTGAACAAAGTTCAAAGTGGATCAAGAATTTTACCACATTTCCAAATATTACAAGGACTTTAGAAACTTTAACTCTGATGGCCCCCCTTCTCTTACATGTCATTTTCTCAGATTTTTATTTCGACTTTGTTTTTATGAATCTCACATTGTTCATAATTATTTTCGTTTTTATATTGGTAACATGTGTTTAGGTTTACCCTATGTTTGCCCATTATTTTGTCCACTATTGCTTTTGCAAACCTCTCTTCCTTCTGGGTCCAATTTTCTTTTTTGTGAGGTAAATACTTTAATAATTGCTTTAGCAAGGGTATGTGGGTGGTAAAGTCTCTATGTCATTTTGTTTAAAATTGCCTTTATTATGCTTTCACTCTTGATTGATAGTTTGTCTGATTTATAATTCTAGGTTGACAGCTATTTTTTTCAGCAATATGAAGATATTAGCCAATTGTACTCTGGCTCTATTGTTACCATGAGGGGGTCTATTGTCAGTAGTTTTTCCTTTATTTATCTTACTTAAAACTTTTTATTCTGGGACCTAAGTATTCATGCTTTTCATCAATTTTATAAAATTCTCAGCCATCCTCTTGTTACTATTTGACTCTTCATTATTCTTTTTCTTTTCCCTCTTGAACTTTTAGTAGACATATATTAGACCTTCTCATTCTCTCTTCATGTCACTGAATCTCACTTTCATATTTTTAATTTATCTTCCTCAATTGAGTTTTACTTAATTTCCTTAGATCTATCTTCTAGTTCAATATTTTTGCTTCAGCTGTTTCTAATATGCTCCATAAGCCATTTGGTTATTGCTTAATTTTAAAAGTTCCATTTGATTTATTTTAGTCTTCTTGATATTTGTTTCTTGTGTATTTCTTACAGTTTTGATTCTTCTCATTACCTTTAATTATTTGAACTCAATAATTTTATATTCTCCATTAGAATATGCTGTAACGTGAAAATATTGATCTAACGCTGCTACCTGTTCCATCTTTAGTTTCTTACCCATCTTGGATTGTTTACTTGTGAAAGTTGAACTTGAGAGGCACTTCATTGGTGGGAGTCATGGAGCATGTATGCTTTGGAGTGGTGGGGTCTTTGTATCTGACAAGTGCCCCAGAATTATCATTGGTACAGGGGCACATTGGCGTTCATTTCTCATTGTGAGGATTCCTAAACCTTGAGGACCTTGAGGGTAGTGTAAACTCAAACCCCACATCTATGCCTGGAGCAGACCCAAAATATAAATTGCCCAGGAACTCAGGCAGAGACAGATAAACTTTCCTGTTGCCTTCCTGTGTCACGGCACACAGCATTTTCAGTCCTGTATTTTACTCAGGAACAGCCTTTTAAAGTTTCTAGTTCTCTCTTCATGAGCTTAAGGATTTATTCTGCTACCCTGAGGATCTTAAAATAAAAGCTCTTAGGTCGCTTGAACCAGCGAAGTCCCAACATCCGATTTCCCCCACACTCACTTCCACCTGGGGTTAACTGCCAAGGGAAGCCTCAGCTGTGCCTCATGGGATTGTGCTCTGTTTTTCAGATTACCTGCCACCTGAGAATTGTTCTTACTTTTCCTGTTATCTCAACTACGCATTTTGAATAATGTTATACTTTGTGTACTTGGGGGAAGGGGTTCCGGTAAATGAATTCACATTATTTAGGGAATAAGAAGCCCTGAATTTGCTTCTTTAAATGTCTCAAATTTTGAAGTTTGATGAAAATTATATGCCAGATCTGAAGTTACTTTATTATTTTGTCCACCTAAATGACACTCAAGGAAAAGTAACATACGTTTAATTACTTATTATTCTGCTGTGTTGTAATGATCACAGAGTCAGGGGTTGATGTTTCCCTAGAGTCTATTTTGTAGGAAGTATTTTCCTATATTCAGTAACCCTGTTAGTAGCTTGAATCACCGCACACTCATGTTTCATTGAAAACTCAAGTTTTCATGCATATAAAGAAACTACATCCCAACTGAGGGCTCAAATTAACATGTGGAATACATTAATTAAGTATATTTTATATTCACTAACTGTATCATACATTAATTTGAATTTGTGCTTTTTACCCTGAGAATGTGAAACAAGATGGGGTTTCACAGCTGTTTAAATCTCCTTTAAAGAAGCAGAATTGTATTAATGAAACAAAAAGGAATATATTGGCAAGAGAAGACTCACCTTGAGTTGATAACACATGGATCAAATGCTTCTCTTTGTTAGTTTATGAGCATCTTTAAGGCAGGCAAAGTGATGTACAAATTATCTTAGAATCTCTGAAGTAGAGCATCAAGCTTGCCACATGATAGGTGGTAAATAGCTGTGGAAAGAAGAGAGGAGAGAGAGTGTGAGGATGGCAGGAAAGGAGGAAAAGATGTAAGGAAGAAAAGAAGAAAGGGAGGAAGGGAGGAAGGGAGGAAGGGAGGAAGGAAGGAGGCAGCTTTTGCCCATCACTATGATACCTATAAAAAGAGAGGAAACCTAACCCACTTCTAGAACCTGGGTGTCTGGGGCATAAATGCAGATGTCCTTAAGTATTACTTCAAATGTTTCAATTCAGTGAAATCTTACATATTCCATCAACATGATTAAAGATTTTAGCTCCTTGCAGCAAAGGTTACATAAGAATCTCTTAAGCTACATGCCTGAACTGGAATTTGTGTTTTCAGTGGTGTATGGCACTTGAAAGTCTCTGTGAAGTTGAGGAGCATGCAGCCCATGTCAGCAAATCTTATCACTCCGATGAGTCAAATATTTCTGAGCTGCACCCATGTTTTGAGAGGACTGTTTCTTCCTTTCTTAATGACCTAAACTTCATTTTTATCCTGACCCATTTCTTATAAACTCCCATGTCTTTTCTTTCAGCAAAAACTAAATTTCATAGACAGGATAGGATGGTAGAAAGCTCTTGTTTTCTTCCTGCTCTTGCAGAGACCTCATCAACTCTGTAAATGTTTCTCTTCAAGGGGAGGAGGTATTGTGACTGAACTGTACCTTCAATAAACCTCTTTCCAGCTCAGGGGGGAAATTTCCTTGCCTTGGTCAGGGCAGTTTAGCCACACCCAGATGAAATAATGAATGTGAAAGCACTTTGAAAGTCAAGTATCTTGTCAAGCTGTATTAACGTGGCGAGTGTTATACTCTGCACGAGGATATGGGATGAGGATGGCCAGCCATGGGTAGACACACAGCCAAAAGCTAGTGCAGCACAAAAAGGTAGTATCCATTCTGCTCCAATTGCTCCCTCTCTTAGTCCAGGCTGCCACAGAAAAATATCATAGATTGCATGGCTTATAAACAACAGAAATTTATTTCTCACAGTTCTGGTGGCTGGAAGTCTAAGATCAAGGCTCCAGCAGTTTTGGTGCCTGGTGAGAAATCACTTCCTGGTTCATAGATGGCTATCTTCTTGCTGTGTCCTCACATGGTAGAAGGGGGCAGGGAGCTCTCTAGGATCTCTTTTATAAGGTAACTAATACCATTCATGAGGGCTCTACCCTCATGACCTAATCACCCAAAAGGCCCCATTTCCAAACACCATCACATTGGGGATTGGATTTCAACATATGAATTTGGGGGAGACACAGACAATCTCTAGCCCTCCCAAATGTACAAATCACTGCCCAAGAGTTTCAATATGGGGGAACTACCAACAGTAGAAAAGAAGAGGAATGTACCATGTTCTGAAAGGAACCTCAAACAAGGAAAGATTGGGGCCATAGACCTGAGTGGACTTGGTTCTCCATTTCTTATGTTCCCTCTGGAGGAGAGGGTGGGAGGAGTAGGGTCCCCTGGTCATAGGATTCTGGTTGCTGTTGATGTCACTTCCTGCCTTGGCAAATTTGACTGGGGGAATGAGTGTATAAAAGAACACGCTCTCTATTTCCCTCCTCCCACCATTACTCTTTCTTTCCTCATTTGCCCTACTCATCTTTCCTTTAAATATATTTTAAAAAATAATCTTTAATACAATTTTATTGGCTCCCCATCCAGGTAACAGTGTTTCTTCAAGTGTGATCCATAAACCTCTGGTGATTCCAGGGAATGTAGAGACAATTTGATAGTTTCAGAAGCTACAGCACCGATAATAAAATACTAATAATATCACAGCATAAAACGTTTAAGAGCTTATATAGTTGATAGCATACATTTTGCTTCATATTTGGCTAAAACCACTGATGTATAGAATTTGAATAATTTCTCAGCATAAGTGGAGCATATATGAAGAAGAAATGATCAACATATTTTTATTATGTTAATATTGAAAAGTCATGGTATAGAAAGATAACATTTTAAAATAGTTAGCAAAGAGTTAAATACCAAAAAAAGAGTTAAATACAATTCATGAGATAGGTGTATGGGATCAGTACTAAAGGACACCATTTATATATGCTGCTGTGAACATTAAAGGAGACTAAAGTACTTGAGCATTAGAACCCTACTGTTTGCAAAGAGAATAGTTGGCAGAATATTTCCTGATCTTGACCTAATATTGAAGTAAATGAGGAAAACTGAATACTATTATGTTCTAGCCAATAAGCATATATCTTTTTGGTTCATGAGCAAATACATAGGCATCTTGTATCAAAACCTTGCTTTTTTCCATTAAAGTATGAGGAAGCCAAGGGGAAATTTGTCATAAGAGTTTTTGAAATGAGGAAAGTGAAAACAATCATTTCTCCATGACACTAATGATGTCAATAAACACCATTTCAATGATTTCAAGGGTTTTTCTCAAGAGGGATATCTCAAAATACAGTCAATATCTTGAATAGCTGAAATTCATTACTTGTGAACTGAAATAGCATAATTTTTAAGGCTAAGAAAATGATACCAGGATTTCTGATACAGATCAAATTGAGCTAAATGTTTGACTCTCTACTGATACTTTTTTTTTTCAAGATAGGGCTGGTGTTGACTATACTATTATAATTATATTATATATTATAACATATAAATATATAATATATACAAATTATATATATAATATATAATATTTATATTATGGTAGACTGTTAGGGTCTTGATGATAACGTGACATTTTAGTTAAGGCTTGAAGGAAGTGCAAGAGAAGAGCAAGCCATTTGGATGTCTGGGGAAGAAAACTACACTCAGAGGGAACAGCAAGTGCAAAATTTCTGAAGCAGAAACATGCTTGGTGTCCTCAGGGGATATCAAGGAGGTCACTATAGATGAAGTACAGTGAGGAAGGGAGAGAGTAAGAGTGATGAAATCAGAGGTAGCAAAATATTGGGATAAAGTGAGGACTTTGGATTTTACTCTGAGATGAGAAGTTATTGGAGAATTTTGAGGAGAGAAGTGTTTATCTCCTTTTTAATGAGTTCACTCTGACTGCTGTGTTGGGAATAGACTGAGGGAGGCAAAAGCAGAAGAAGGGAAATCAATTAGGAGGTTATTTCAGTAACTGAGGCAAGAGAAGACAGTGGCTTATACCAGAGCAGAAGCAGTTGAGGTGGTAGGAAATGGATGGATTTTGGGCATATTTCCAGTCACTTATTCAATAAATGCTTATTGAACATTTACATAGCTGGTACTATCTTGAGTATTGGAAATGCCATGCTGAGCCAAACAAACAAAAACAAAAAAAAAAACAAACACAAACCACCATGGTCTCTATTCTCTTGAGTTATGGTCTATTTGGTGATGGGAGGTTGGGAGTAAAATCAGGCAATATAGATGTAAACAAATAAGCAAGAATACATACTATGAAACAAGTTAACCAGTATAATGTGTAAGAGTGCCTGGGTGGGTGGATGGACTTTGCTACTTTGAATTGAGTGTCCGGAAAAGGCCACTGAGGAAGAAGTGACCTATCCACTTGGACTGAGTGAGGAGAAGGAGGCAATCAAGTGAAGATCTGGTGGATGATCATCCAGGTAAAATGAACTACAAGTTCACAATCAGAGAGCTTGCTCAACCAACAGACATAAATTTGGTAGTGTGGCTGGAGCATAGTGAAAGAACGGGAAAATGATAGGAAGTGAGATTAGGGAGGAAAATTATGTAGAACCTTGAGGGCCATAGAAAGGAATTTGGATTTTATTCTAAGTATTTTAGAAAGCCATTGGAAGACTTTAAGTAAGAAAATGGCATGATCTACTTTACAGTTTTAGAAGATCCCTCTGGCAACTTTGCAGAGGATGGATTCTGTTGGAGACATACAAATGCAGAGCTCAAGTAAGCAGTCGGAAGCATGAGTCTGAGGCTTAGGAGAGAAGTCAGGTTTGAAGGTACAAGTTGAGGAATAATCAGTGTATGGATGGCATTGAAAGGGAAGGACATAAGTGAAATGACTTCAAAGTGAGTGTGGGGGGTGAAGAGTCAGGACCCCGAGGACTGCCCGGTCTCTTTCAGAGACCACTTGTTCATCTGCTTCCTGTCACAGCAAGACTCTCTAGTTCTTACCTCCCACACCCTCCTCAGCCCACTGCGATCCGACATCTCTACCCACTGCTGTACTGCATCTGCCCCTGTGACGCTCACCTTTCCCTCCCTGAAACACACAGCAAATGGGTTTTAGTGAATGAATAACAAGCAGGAGAATCGGGGAGAATGAGAGCATTACAGCGACAGGATGCCAACAGAGAAAGAGCAATGTCTCCAAAAACTGAGGAGTGACAAATTAAAGTGTTGAGGAGGGTCTTCACCATATTTGAGAGAAAATTCCTACCAGAAGCACTGTGGCTTGTGTCTGACCTCTCAAATCTCAACTGCTTGCCTGTGTTTCTGATCACCATCTGCTCCTGAATTTCCCAAGGCCAAGCTTTACTACCCATCTCTGTGACTCCAAGTTGGGCCTCCCCAGGGCTGTGCCAGCCTGGCATGCCACCTGCTATCTGTTATCAGGCCTCTCAGACTCTACATTATTCTGCCTGCTAGACTGAACCTCTCTCTCACACCTACTAATACATGTCCCTTTCCCACCATCTCTTGTGTGGCTCTAGTCCTAATTCCTGATTTTGCTAGTCTGCATCTTGCAGCAATTAATGAGGTCCTGATGAGCCATGTCTCTCAATGTGACATTTCCTATAACTATTCCAACTTAGTATCCTTTTACAGTATTCTTTAGGGTGTGGAAGATAGCTTACGAGTGCTGAGTTTTAAGTCCCTAACTTACTACGCCGTAAGAATTTGCAAACCTTAAAAGGTCTCTGGGCTCAGTTTAATACATACGTTGTGATGAAGCTTGACTCCCAGTGAAGCCTGTCCCTTTACAAAGCATGTACTCTCATATGTTTATCAAAATTAATAGAAACAGTGAGGGAAACAGGGACTGAAATGAGGAGCACTTGGTAATAAGGTCTTTTTAATATCTCGTAATGGGAAAGGCTGGACAGAAATTCGGTGGATAGTAAGGGCTTTGCTGCAAATTATAACTCTTCTCCCTGCTGCTTGGTAAAGGAAGGCACAAGAGTGCTGAGGGAGTTACTAGAAGTTGAAAAGCAAATGTCACACTAATCTTGAAAAATCAACTTACAATTTAATATATATTTATTGAATTACATAGTCTATTATTTATTTGAAGCTTGTTATGGGTTGAATTGTGTCCCCTACAAATTCATATGTTGAAATCCTAACCCTCAGGATCGCAGAATGGGAAAACAGGTTTGCTGCAGTTGTAATTAGTTAAGATGAGGTCATACTGGAGTAGGGTGGGCTCCTAATCCAATATGACTGGTGCCTTAACGGAGAAATTTGGACACACACACAGGGAGGTTGTCATGTGAAGATGAAGGCGGAGATCTTCAAGCCAAGGAACACCGAAGATTGCCAGCAGACCACCTGAAGCCAGGAGAGAAGAATGGAAAAGATTCTCCTTCAGAGCCCCCAGAAGGAGCCAACCTTGCCAACACCTTGATCTCAGACTTCCAGCCTCCAGAATTGCGAGACAATAAACTTCTTTTGTTGAAGGCACCCAGTTTGAGGTACTTTGTTACGGCAACCCCAGCAAACTAATACAAAGCTTGAGCAGACATAAATTAGATTTTCTACAATATTTTGGTCACATTTTCCATCTTGCATTAATAAACGTGCAGCACAGTTTGTCCGCACTCCAGAATTTTGCTAGCACAAACACTCATCTCATCACAATCACCACGGGGAGGAAGAAAAAACAAGCCAAGCCGAGGTGTGTGTGCAAACACATGCTCGCTCTTCTGAAGAAACTGAAGGCCCACTTCTTAATTTAGGCATATTTCCAAAGAGGCTGAAGAAAGGAAATCACATTTAAAACAAACATTTACCCCTGTTGCTAAGTAAATGCCTCACAACATTACTATAGTATCAGACATGAAAATTAAGCCAGAATTATGCAGCTGGGTCTAATGCTGTCTATTCAGGCGCTAGTGACTGACAAAGAGAAATAGTTGCATTTTGTATGATAATTGGTTGGGGATGTGCAGCATGCATTTCAAAACCGTGTTAGGACACTTTTGCATATCAGAAAACAATCTCATTAACACATTTCATGAGACGCTTGTGTAGTCAAGGAATTTTAATAATTCCCGAGGCCTTGGACAAGGAATACAATTCAAACCATTTCAGTAACAGAAAAAAAAAAATCGATAATCTTTATATTGCCATTGGTAATGTCAAACTCACGATTCCACCTTTATTAATATTTCATCATTTTATCGGAATAATTACTACTTTGTAGTATAAGTAAAATTACGTGCTTATGGAAACATGGACATGAGCAGCATATTTCTTCCATTCAGCTGACAGTAAAATCTACTGAAATCGGGACTAGGATGACAGAGGGTATGCAAGAAAAATGCTGACGTTTTATTTGTTGTTTTCAAATTTATACAAAACCCAAAGGGTAAAAACCAGCCTGAACAACAGGTAACCTCCCCAAGCTTGATCTGGTGGTTTAACTTCATGAAACTTGCACTGAATGAGACATTAGGCTTCGCACAGCTGACCAAGGACTTAGGAAATCACCGCTTCTATTCTGATGCCACATTCTTGATCTGCCCCACTCCCATCCCGCCTAGACACACAGGGCTCAAGACTCCTTCTGAGCAATTCAGACAGGATGGGGCAGCACATGGAATCCGCCTAGCAGACCCTAACCAGCCTGGTTTCCAAAGCCCGTCTGTTAGAACTAAGGTAAGGGTGAGTCATGGGGCCCATGTTCACCACCCAACCTGTTTGGGAGCATTGTTCTGTCATTTTCACAGCTAGACCTGCAGGCAACATGTGCTCTGTTATGATAGGGCAAGGAGTGCTCAGCTTATCAGGGATCTGATTGGCAGAGCAGCCTTAGTACTTTATAATAGTTGTTAGAACTGTTTACAGAACAGTTTTTTGCACCTCAGGGTAAATCATGTGGTGTGAAGCCATGCCCCATCCCATGGGGAGCTGGAGGCCAGTGGGAAACTTCAGTTTTCCCAGGAAGGGGGAACCTCTCTCTTTACTCTAAGCACTACAGAGGAGGCACTAAATTTAAATGGAAACAAGAGAGATGTAGGTGAGATCTGAAGAGCTTAGGCTCCTACAGGAAGAAGAATGGTTTGTCTTTCTGACAGAATTCAGAGTCTCCTTGGAGGGGTTTTAAACAATGACAAGGAAGATTTCTCTTTCACCCATTTTGGAATACCTATATTCCATGTACCTTGGAAGATATCGAAGAAATATGTCAGACAAACTGGTGCCTCATGGTTTTAAAGGACTAGGACTCTGTTCTTTTCTGTTGCTATGAAATCCCTTGGAACTATAGGAAAGAAATTAGTTCTTCCAACTCTTAATCAATAAACACCTCACATTCCACCCACGGGTGCTCTTCTTTTAGGTGTCTTTGCTGCTAATCCTCTTTTTTTTTTTAATAGAGCTTAATTTCCAGCCCCTCCCCCTTCCAATCCTCTATTCTGTTGGTCTTTCTGATGACCAACCCCATCTTTTTTTTTTTTTTTAACATCTTTATTGGAGTATAATTGCTTTACAATGGTGTGTTAGTTTCTGCTTTATAACAAAGTGAATCAGTTATACATATACCTATGTCCCCATATCTCTTCCCTCTTGCGTCTCCCTCCCTCCCACCCTCCCTATCCCACCCCTCTAGGTGGTCACAAAGCACCGAACTGATGTCCCTGTGCTATGTGGCTGCTTCCCACTAGCTATCTATTTTACATTTGGTAGTGTATATATGTCCATGCCACTCTCTAACCCTGTCACATCTTACCCCTCCCCCTCCCCATATCCTCAAGTCCATTCTCTAGTAGGACTGTGTCTTTATTCCCGTCTTGCCACTAGGTTCTTCATGACCTTTTTTTTTCCCCTTAGATTCCATATATATGTGTTAGCATACTGTATTTGTTTTTTTCTTTCTGACTTACTTCACTCTGTATGACAGACTCTAGATCTATCCACCTCACTACAAATACCTCCATTTCATTTCTTTTTATGGCTGAGTAATATTCCATTGTATATATGTGCCACATCTTCTTTATCCATTCATCTGTTGATGGACACTTAGGTTGCGTCCATGTCCTGGCTATTGTAAATAGAGCTGCAATGAACATTGTGGTACATGACTCTTTTTGAATTATGGTTTTCTCAGGGTATATGCCCAGTAGTGGGATTGCTGGGTCGTATGGTAGTTCTATTTTTAGTTTTTTAAGGAACCTCCATACTGTTCTCCATAGTGGCTGTATCAACTTACATTCCCACCAACAGTGCAAGAGTGTTCCCTTTTCTCCACACCCTCTCCAGCATTTATTGTTTCTAGATTTTTTGATGATGGCCATTCTGACCGGTGTGAGATGATACCTCATTGTAGTTTTGATTTGCATTTCTCTAATGATTAATGATGTTGAGCATTCTTTCATGTGTCTGTTGGCAATTTGTATATCTTCTTTGGAGAAATGTCTTTTTAGGTCTTCTGCCCATTTTTGGATTGGGTTGTTTGTTTTTTTGTTATTGAGCTGCATGAGCTGCTTGTAAATTTTGGAGATTAATCCTTTGTCAGTTGCTTCATTCGCAAATATTTTCTCCCATTCTGAGGGTTGTCTTTTGGTCTTGTTTATGGTTTCCTTTGCTGTGCAAAAGCTTTTAAGTTTCATTAGGTCCCATTTGTTTATTTGTGTTCTTATTTCCATTTCTCTAGGAGCTGGGTCAAAAAGGATCTTGCTGTGATTTATGTCATAGAGTGTTCTGCCTATGTTTTCCTCTAAGAGTTTTACAGTGTCTGGCCTTACACTTAGGTCTTTAATCCATTTTGAGTTTATTTTTGTGTATGGTGTCAGGGAGTGTTCTAGTTTCATACTTTTACATGTACCTGTCCAATTTTCCCAGCACCACTTATTGAAGAGACTGTCTTTTCTCCACGGTATATGCTTGCCTCCTTTATCAAAGATAAGGTGACCATATGTGCGTGGGTTTATCTCTGGGGTTTCTATCCTGTTCCATTGATCTATATTTCTGTTTTTGTGCCAGTACCAAACTGTCTTGATTACTGTAGCTTTGTAATATAGTCTGAAGTCAGGGAGCCTGATTCCTCCAGCTCCATTTTTCGTTCTCAAGATTGCTTTGGCTATTCGGGGTCCTTTGTATTTCCATACAAATTGTGAAATTTTTTGTTCTAGTTCTGTGAAAAATGCCAGTGGTAATTTGATAGGGATTGCATTGAATCTGTAGATTGCTTTGGGTAGTAGAGTCATTTTCACAATGTTGATTCTTCCAATCCAAGAACACGGTATATCTCTCCATTTATTTGTATCATCTTTAATTTCTTCATCAGTGTCTTATAATTTTCTGCATACAGGTCTTTTGTCTCCTTAGGTAGGTTTATTACTAGATATTTTATTCTTTTTGTTGCAATGGTAAATGGCAGTGTTTTCTTAATTTTACTTTCAGATTTTTCATCATTAGTGTATAGGAATGCAAGAGATTTCTGTGCATTAATTTTGTATCCTGCTACTTTACCAAATTCATTGATTAGCTCTAGTAGTTTTCTGGTAGCATCTTTAGGATTCTCTATGTATAGTATCATGTCACCTGCAAACCGTGACAGCTTTACTTCTTCTTTTCCGACTTGGATTCTTGTATTTCTTTTTCTTCTCTGATTGCTGTGGCTAACATTTCCAAAACTATGTTGAATAATAGTGGTGAGAGTGGGCAACCTTGTCTTGTTCCTGATCTTAGTGGAAACGGTTTCAGTTTTTCACCATTGAGGACAATGTTGGGTGTGGGTTTGTCATATATGGCCTTTATTATGTTGAGGAAAGTTCCCTCTATGCCTACTTTCTGCAGGGCTTTTATCATAAATGGGTGTTGAATTTTGTCGAAAGCTTTCTCTGCATCTATTGAGATGATCATATGGTTTTTCTCCTTCAATTTGTTAATATGATGTATCACGTTGATTGATTTGCGTATATTGAAGAATCCTTGCATTCCTGGAATAAACCCCACTTGATCATGGTGTATGATCCTTTTAATGTGCTGTTGGATTCTGTTTGCTAGTATTTTGTTGAGGAATTTTGCATCTATGTTCATCAGTGATATTGGCCTGTAGTTTTCTTTCTTTGTGACATCTTTGTCTGGTTTCGGTATCAGGGTGATGGTGGCCTCGTAGAATGAGTTTGGGAGTGTTCCTCCCTCTGCAATATTTTGGAAGAGTTTGAGAAGGATTGGTGTTAGCTCTTCTCTAAATGTTTGATAGAATTCACCTGTGAAGCCATCTGGTCCTGGGCTTTTGTTTGTTGGAAGATTTTTAATCACAGTTTCAATTTCAGTGCTTGTGATTGGTCTGTTCATATTTTCTATTTCTTCCTGGTTCAGCCTCGGCAGGTTGTGCATTTCTAAGAATCTGTCCATTTCTTCCAGGTTGTCCATTTTATTTTCATAGAGTTGCTTGTAGTAATCTCTCATGATCGTTTGTATTTCTGCAGTGTCAGTGGTTACTTCTCCTTTTTCATTTCTAATTCTATTGATTTGAGTCTTTTCCCTTTTTCTCTTGATGAGTCTGGCTAATGGTTTATCAATTTTGTTTATCTTCTCAAAGAACCAGCTTTTAGTTTTATTGATCTTTGCTATTGTTTCCTTCATTTCTTTTTCATTTATTTCAGATCTGATCTTTATGATTTCTTTCCTTCGGCTAGCTTTGGGTTTTTTTTGTTCTTCTTTCTCTAATTGCTTTAGGTGTAAGCTTAGGTTGTTTATTCGAGATGTTTCCTGTTTCTTGAGGTAGGCTTGTATTGCTATAAACTTCCCTCTTAGAACTGCTTTTGCTGCATCCCATAGGTTTTGGGTCATCGTGTCTCCATTGTCATTTGTTTCTAGGTATTTTTTGATTTCTTCAGTGATCACTTCGTTATTAAGTAGTGTATTGTGTAGCCTCCCTGTGTTTGCATTTTTTACTGATCTTTTCCTGTAATTGATATCTAGTCTCATAGTGTTGTGGTGAGAAAAGATACTTGATACGATTTCAATTTTCTTAAATTTACCAACGCTTGATTTGTGACCCAAGATATGATCTATCCTGGAGAATGTTGCATGAGCACTTGAGAAAAATGTGTATTCTGTTGTCTTTGGGTGGAATGTCCTATAAATATCAATTAATTCCATCTTGTTTAATGTATCATTTAAAGCTTGTGTTTCCTTATTTATTTTCATTTTGGATGATCTGTCCATTGGTGAAAGTGGGGTGTTAAAGTCCCCTACTATGATCGTGTTGCTGTCGATTTCCCCTTTTATGGCCCCTCTAAGTACTTTTTTAACAGCATTTTATAAATTTTTTTGTGTGTCTTCATTTTCATTCTTTTCAGTCTATTTTCTATCAATATTTCTGATTTCTTCATTGATTAATTTGTTATTTAGGAATATGTTGTTTAATTTCCACATCGTCATGAATTTCCCACATTCCTTTCTGTGTTTTGATTTCTACTTTCATTCTACTGTGGTTGGGGAGAATACTTTGTATAATTTCAATCCTTTTAATTTTTTTGAGGCTTTATATGAGATTTTTAGAAATATTTTTGATAGATATTGTCAAATAGCCCTCCCAAACCAGTACATATCTTCCCACTATGTGATTGATTAAAATATTCAAAGGATTTGTCAAAAACCAGAGTGAAATAAAATCTTTTGTAATTCCCTTTCTGAATTTATTTAGTTAATCACTAAAATTAGCTGATATTATGTTACTCTTGTGGAGATCACAGAATGATAATTAAAGTGCCCACTTAACACTATGGTTCGTGCTAATGCTGCATATTTATAATACGTTATCTGTAATCTTCACTATAAAATAGGTATTAATATTCCCATATTGCAAAGGAAGAAACTGAGTGTCGGATCATTTAAGTAACTTGTCCAAAATCACATAGAAAATGAAGAAGTATTGGAATCAAGACTCAAACTTATTTCTACCATCATACTCTTCTTCTAAGGCCAAGGAAAAATGGTCACACAGAGATCATGCTTTTCCCTCATCTTTCCTTGCTTCTGTAATACCCTAAGACCTATCAGGAGTCATGTTCAGACTATTCTCAGAAGCCACAAACTTCCATTTTCCATTTCTACTTTTACCTTTTTCCCATTCCAGAGGTCAACTGCGTCTTATAATTGGACAACATGCTTATTGGCTTCTTCCCAAGTGAATTAGGTCTGCACAGTCGATTTTGCATTTTAAAATACTGAATCATTCATACCTTTAGATGGGGCATGAGCTCTCTAGTAATCTACTGTGCTCACAGCCTTATTCTGACTGGTATTGGCCTAAGCAAAAATGTGTGTTATCTGCCTGATCCTTGGGGATCTCTGAATATGTGAGTATTGATGTAGAACCTTGGCTCTTTTTTTTTTTAACTCAATCTATGGTAGGAAATGTATTTTACATTTTGATCCAGTACACACTCATTTCCTACATATGTATGTAAAAGAACACACCCTTACTATTGATACATTCTATTATTTAAAAAACTCTGGTCATGATTCAATAAGTTTATTTCATGAGACAATAATGGGCTATAACCTATAATTTAAAAATAACTTATAGTTTGAGAACCCAGAGAAAAGGCTAAACTAGGCCAGTTGTTCATTGTGTACTAAATAATAATTACTCATCATTAAGAATAAAGACACATCTTTCTTCCCACCCCACCTCCCAAGTTCTAAGGTCAAACCTTCTATAATTATTGTCCTCAACAGCCAAGTCCCCAAATGCTTGACTACTTTGACCCCTAGAAAGCTACAGTAAATGATAAGCAGAGACTAGACAAATTACACTACTCAACTGCACGTAACCTTTTTGAAGTCTCCTTCGACTGGATTTCCAGCACTCCCACATTCGTATTGCAAGACCAAGTTTCGAAGAAGGTAAAATAAGGAAAATGGAAGGCTTGGCAGGAGGGGAGGAACCATACAATGAGTTACTTGGTTGGGGCTTTGGGCCAGCATGCCCTGCCCAGTAAAGGAGTTCATTCTATGGTTTCTAAAAGGTTAAGTATTAAAGCTCTGAAATGGGACTTGGACCAGCCTGAGCTTCCCTGGAAGCTGAAGTAGAGGCAAAGGCGTGGATGGTGACATGAGTGAGGTGGGTCTGAAGTCCAAAGACAAATATTTTGTGAGAGGCAACAGGGCCCAGATGCCCATCAAGGGTCACTTTCAGGCAATGCCAAGGCAAAAATCAGCCTGTGATTCCCTCTTTGGGAGAGGCCATAATGATCCACTTCCACTATGAGGATGTGGACACCTTTTTCATATATCTGCCCCCCTGCATTCCCCCACCACCCCACCCACCCACTATGATTGCATTATTTAATGGGATTAAGAAGGTTGATCTAACAATGAGGCATCATTCAACACACTCTACTCTGAATAAAAATTTAAAAGAACAATATTTGGAAGGGACACTTTCTGGGCAGCTTTAAACAAACAAAATTACTTAATAGCCCTTGTGGAAAAAATTACAGTAGGTTACAAGAGGGGAGGAAGCCATGGTAATTGGAAAAAATGTATGTTCCTTTGGAACGACTTAACTAATAGAAGACACTTGGTTTTGTTAGTAATAATTGAAACAGATTTCCATGATGAAGTAGGTGAAATGCTCCCATGCTTGGAATTTAATAGAGAATTGTTTTAACATGTTGCCTTTTCCTTTGCTGGTATTCTAGAGTCAAAACACAGAGTTTCTCTATAACCCTAGCAATACTTGTATGGAATTCGGGATTGTTGAGGGTAACTTAGATCTCTTCCCAAAGAGTTAGTTACTGCAAGTATTAGAAGGATCTTGATACACAGTCATATCCATGGCACAGCAATACATCCTCCAGCAAAAATGGTTTCTATCAGTTTCTGCTTAGTTGACTATACACACACACACACACACACACGCACACACACAATCTCAGAGTTTTCCCTGGAACATGCATGAGGTCCTACTTGACCTATTTATATGGCTATAGCAATCTGTTCAATTAGGCTCTCTGGAAGCTCTCCTTGGTTTTCTGAAGTTAAGTCCACCTGTTTTGCTGCAATTTAGTGCTAATATTAGTATGACTTGGAAATATAAGTTCAAAACCCAGTCTAGTTGTCCCACTTATATCCAGGGACACATACCCTTTTTGTGGCTTTTTCATAACCCTCCTATAGGTGATGTGCTTTGCTGAATACAGCTTGAGACTTATCCATCATTGTTCTCAGGCAATTTCTGTGCCTCATTAGTCAGGATAATTGAGAATCAGCTGGATTTGTCAAACAAAGTCCACTGGCTTAGCTTCAAATTTTTCTTGCGTTTGTCCTACACTAGATGACATTAGGAAAACAGTATTGGTAGCAGATCAACTCTTGTACCCTATCTTGTACCTAATGGCTTAGCTGCTTGACATAATAATGTATGTACTCTGCAGTGATGTCTACTGGCATGGGGTGAGACAAAATGCTGTCTGGCTGGGACAGATAGGGTCCCCACTCCTGGAAAATAAACATATTTGCTGGGTTATTCTTGGAAGAGCTGTTTGAAAATTCTTCAAGCAAGGGGTAGAGAGTGGTGATGAATTACAGACATAATGCCAAATGAGTCCCCACCTCCCCAGCTCATAAGTCCCACAGTTGGCTACAGATGAAAGTCCATAGGGATAGAAGCAGAGATTAAAAGTGCTGGCAGCTTGGACCACTCCTTCCTGTGAGCTCATTCTATGCATAAAGTGAAAGAAAACCTTATGAAAATCCCAGACTTTGAGAACCTCAACAACCTGGACATTCAGAGTCAAGGATGACCTGCACCTAGGACCACAGCTGTACTGCACAGACCTCTCATTCATTTCCCCAACCTTCTCAACCATGGAATAGAACATCCTATAGAGAGCAGTAGCTAGAGATGTGAAGCCAGAGCCCATGAGAGACCATGACTACTGACAGGCAGATTCTTCATGTCGAGAGTCAAGAGGGTGAGCACCTAAGCCAAGTCCAGTACAGCCATCTTACTAAGCCTCTGTCTGGCTGCACCCCCCTCTCCTGCACTTCCAGGTCTCTAGCCCTTGTTTAGACTCTCCTGTTGAGCCTGCTCAGCTACTCTCTTTCTCTCTCTTATTGCATATTAATACTACTCTTTGAGTGGTTACTGGTGACTTATAACTTCAATTTTTCTTCAGCTTCTAGCACAAAGCATGAGTATAGAATTCATGGGTTTTGTAATGAGGCAGATCTGGATTTGATTTTTAGCTTTTTTTTTTTTTTTTTTTTTTTGGCCTATTTGCAGTGACACCTTGAGCAAGATGCTTAACTTCCCATCTGTAATCCCTGCAGGATGGCTGGAAGAATTAACTCGCCCTTTCATTCAGCAAATGTTCATTAAACATCCTAAAATAGGAAAAGCAGAAAGCACAGTGCCTGGCATATAATAAGTTCATGATCAAGAATAATTATGCTTAGTGTGATGAAAATAATAATAGAGACAGAAGTAATATTAAGCACCAATCTGACCTCGTCCCACGTCTTTGGCTACTTCAATCTGAGATCAGTAAATATTGATCCATTGCCCATAGTTTCTATGGCTTTGGTTGGGCCTCTAACTTCTAGTTCATTATCACTATACATAGCATTTCTTTCTTGGCTTGGCTCTTGCAAAGTTCTCAGGTTGTAGTCTTGCCTTTTTATCTGGATAATATAATCATCTACGAGAATTTGAACTCTTCACAAACTTTGTGTATCAAGTGACGCTCACTAGAAGAGTTCCTGCGCGGAGGAGCCGTTGGATGGCATCCTGAGATATCTCCACCTGCCATATGGTGTGGCAAATGTCATGAGGTAATTGCTTCCTTCATTCCAGGCCAGCTTGCCAGGAACCTGATGCTACCTCTGTAACACATGATACCAGTGGCTTAACTGTTCTAAGGCCTTCAAAAGCAACTACTTTGCATGTTCTAACGCCATGGACTCCCTAAAGTCTTCACCACCCTACAGAGATGGGCTTTCCGAGTTCCTCCTCCTAAGTACAGCTCTCTAGTTTTATGTTAATTGTGCTTGTTCCTACTACTCATTCCTGGAATTGGTCTAAGTTAATAAGAGTGTTCTGAATACAATTACCAAGTGACTGTTCCCTTAGAATTTATGGTTCATACGCCCCAGCTAATAATATCATAACTTGAAAGAACTTGTTTGTAACTGTTTATGAATGTTCTATTTTATTTTTATTTTCTTTACTTAGAACAAAATACTAATTATGTTTTTTCTTGTTCTACAGCTGTTTATGTCATTATATGACAACATCTACAACATGGGTGTCTAGAGGGCATTGTCTTTCTTTAGGTGAACATATTGTCTAATTTATTAAACACATGTAATGGATAATTGATCAAATTAGTGACTTTACATAAGAGGCCTTGTACAACAAGGTTTTTATTTAGTTATTTCTCTTGGTCACATCCTTAGGGTTAGGTAAGCAACAACATAATTCATCCTTAACTTCTTGCAACCTGTGTTTACTAATTGCCTTGTTAGCTGTTTTGATATTTTTTCTTAGGGCTGCATTCAAGTCTCTCAACAGAGTGAAAAGGACACGTGGGAGAGGGCTGGAAGGAAATGGTGAAGCCATGCTTCACATAGGCAAGCTCAGTGTTGCTGAGGTTTCTGATTTTTCAGAATATTAATAGATACTAGAAACCAAAAGAAAAATCAGTGGACCAGACTTAATTGATGGAATGGCAGCGTACAACCCCTGATTTACTATCCTTGGGTTCTTGCTTCCTTGAGTATTCTTCACATAATAAAGGCCAAGGTACTTAACAATGAGATCTATGCTGTCGGAGGCTGAGGACATTACATTATGCTAAGAATAGTAATTATTCTTAGGATTTTAAACATATTTTAGAGTTTTTTGGCTGTCAGTGGTTGATCTGTCAACTTTTCAATTGATTCTGGAGAATATGTGTATGTGTGTGTGTGTGTGTGTGTGTGTGTGTGTGTGTGTGTGTGTAAAAGAAATGACCCTCCTCAGTTCTACAGCTAGGTATTTTCTTATTAGCATAACGTACATGTATCTGTAGGACTTTGTTTCTACATTCATATAATGTCTCAGAGGGTTTTCTCCCACCGTAAAGTCATGGAGATACAATTCAGATTTTTCTCCCAAATCTTCAAGAATTTGGCAAAAGAAGCATCTAACCAGCATTTTGGTTGATAGACCCAGAGGTGTGTTACTAAGTGTTCGATAGGGCTTTCTCCTGTGGTTGGCATATCATGCTCCCTGGACTGCCGTACAGTGTGAAAATGTTAGTAAAATCTAAATTCTCGACTTCTTTAATCATCTGTTTAAGGAACTACTTAAAGCCCATGCCACAACTACTGAAGCCTGCGCGCCTAGAGCCCGTGCTCCGCAACGAGAAGCCACCGCAACGAGAAGCCCGCGCACCGCAACGAAGAGTAGCCCCCACTTGCCGCAGCTAGAGAAAGCCCGCGCGCAGCAACGAAGACCCAACGCAGCCAAATATTTAAAAAAATAAATTAAATAAATTTAAATAAGTAAATAAATAAATAAGGTTTATTTATTTATTTAAATAAATAAATTTAAAGTTTATTATTTATTCCTTATAGTTTCTTGATAGGCTCTTAATTTTTCTGTGTCCACCCTAGAAAGCATCTTAATAGACTCACACAGAGATAAATGCTGATGGAGCAGGGAGAGCTGAAGGGGAAAGCAGAAACTAAGGGAAAAGAAGATTTCATCATTCAAAGAAACTTTATATCTTTGACAAGTACAACTGGAACTTCCGCTGAAGAATAACTAGAGGAGTGCACAATTAAACCCCCAAAAATCTCTAGCACTTTCTAGTAGCCTTTACCCTCACAGCCTGCAGATAGTTTATTTAATATTTCAAACACATGCTTCCCTTTTCAAAAGCCTGGGATAATTCTTAGATAAAGCAGAAGAAATGTGACCTATCCCTAAACAAAGATTTTGCTTATATTGTCCCAGCAGGATATTTTCTTGCTCCATTAGATTTCTAGTTCTTTGTCTTTCGCTGATTTTTAAAATAAATATTGTAATCTTAAAAAGCAACAAAATTTTTGGGAGAAAATATTTGCAAATGAAGCAACTGACAAAGGATTAATCTCCAGCAGCTCATGCAGCTCAATAACAAAAAAACAAACAACCCAATCCAAAAATGGGCAGAAGACCTAAATAGACATATCTCCAAAGAAGATATACAGATTGCCAACAGACACATGAAAGAATGCTCAACATCATTAATCATTAGAGAAATGCAAATCAAAACTACAATGAGATATCATCTCACACCGGTCAGAAATCTAGAAACAATAAATGCTGGAGAGGGTGTGGAGAAAAGGGAACACTCTTGCACTGTTGGTGGGAATGTAAATTGATACAGCCACTATGGAGAACAGTATGGAGGTTCCTTAAAAAACTAAAAATAGAACTACCATACGACCCAGCAATCCCACTACTGGGCATATACCCTGAGAAAACCATAATTCAAAAAGAGTCATGTACCAAAATGTTCATTGCAGCTCTATTTACAATAGCCAGGACATGGAAGCAACCTAAATGTCCATCATCGGATGAATGGATAAAGATGTGGCACATATATACAATGGAATATTACTCAGCCATAAAAAGAAACAAAATGGAGTTATTTGTAGTGAGGTGGATGGAGTTAGAGTCTGTCATACAGAGTGAAGTAAGTCAGAAAGAGAAAAACAAATACAGTATGCTAACATCTATATGGAATCTAAGGGGAAAAAAAAAAAAAAAAGGTCATGAAGAACCTAGTGGCAAGACGGGAATAAAGACACAGACCTACTAGAGAATGGACTTGAGGCTATGGGGAGGGGGAAGGGTAAGATGTGACAAAGTGAGAGAGTGGCATGGACATATATACACTACCAAACGTAAAATAGCTAGCTAGTGGGAAGCAACCGCATAGCACAGGGAGATCAGCTCTGTGCTTTGTGACCACCTAGAGGGGTGGGATAGGGAGGGTGGGAGGGAGGGAGATGCAAGAGGGAAGAGATATGGGAACATATGTATATGTATAACTGATTCACTTTGTTATAAAGCAGAAAGTAACACACCATTGTAAAGCAATTATACTCCAATAAAGATGTAAAAAAAAAAAAAAAAAGCAACAGAAGACTAAAATTGCAGTAGCATTCATTGGGATCTTTATAGTTGGATCACAATGTAGTGGATACTGTCCTGTACCACTCTGATGCCCCCTTCAGGACCAAGGTACTCATCTCCTCAGTTGCCAGAAATGTTGGCTGCTGATGGCTCGCAGCTGAGTCTCAGCTCCATACAGTATTTGCTTGTGGACAAAGGGACCTGACTCACCCAAGTTAACATACTTTCCCTGGAGGCGGCCAGAATCCAGTGACTGGTACTGGTGACCTCCTAGCCTCAATTTGGGAAATCCCTGACATATCATCACAGTGCCATAGATCCCAGAGAGACCTGCTAAGGCCTCTATTGCAACCACATTGGAGTTCAATTTCTCTTTCTCACAGTCTTACTTCTCTCATTTCCCCTGCAAACTTCTTGCATACAAGTCTTTATCTCAGAGTCTATTTTCTGGGGAATTGACAAAAGAGAGTTGATACCAAAAGTGGTCCTAGGAAGCAGCCTCTAAACTGGGATTTTTGAACTAGATTATTTGCCAGCCAGCTGCCAATGAGAACCCCATCACTAGTGACAGGTTGAGGACTCAGAGCCCCCAGTGTGTGTGGGTAGTACTGGTGCAGTTATTAATGCTATTACCAGTGGCAAACTGGAATGAGATACCAGCTAAAAAGAGTGCACTGGTTGGTGCAAGATCTGAGGAGAGTTTGAGAAGTATGGGGGAAGTAGAAATCATGAAGATTATGAAATTGGATGGCTGCTCTTGTGCTATTGATGTATTAGGATAAAGACAGCAAAATGCTGAGGAAGATTAATCCCCAACATAAGACAAAATGTGAAAGTCAGAGGGTCTTATTGGCAGCATAGAAAGAGACTCATTTCTAACAACTGAGGACAGAAAAATCTGAGAACCAGGCCCAGAACTTATTTATCAGGATAGTAGAGCTCAGAGAAGGTTGAATACTCAACCCCAATCAGTCTGCTTCACCAACATCAATTTCTAAACTTGGGTCTGTATCTCAGATTTGAACTCACTGACAGAAAGTGAAGCCATGTTCTGATCAGAAAGGGCCCTGCAGCATCATAGCAAGAGTGTACAGGAATGAGTCTCCCAATTGGAATGGAACAACATCTACTTCCTTGGGTAACAACATACCAAGGAAAGGGGATCACCAGACATTTTGAGAACTCCTTGGGAAATGTTCTGTGTTAATGTTGCTAGCCTAGGACTTAAAGCATCATCATAGCCCCTGTTAGAGCGGTGGCATCTGAGTGCCAGGTAATAAATGGGATCATGTCCTGTGTTTGGCTCAGAGGGTCCAGTTGGTGGACCCTTCAGCATGGACGGTCATGCTTAGAAGTTGGCAGAAACCCTACATTGGTTCCTTGGCCTATGGTGAAATAGCTATTATAGTGGGTAAGTCGAAGTAGAAGTTTATGAAACTGCCCCTTCCTCTATCCAAGAGAGTGAATCAAAAAGATTTTTGCATCCTGAGTAGATTGTCAGAGGTTAGTGTTACCCTTAAAGACCTAGAGGGTGGTCACCTTCGTTTCTCCATTGAATTTACCAGTCTGGCCCCTACAAAAAGCAGATGGATCCCCACTGATGATACTGGACTTCCACTAACTCAACCAAGCATTAGCCCTAACTGTAGATGCTATGTCAGATGTGGTATTTCTACTCAAACAGATCGACATATCCTTAGGAACATAATGGGGCAGATGACTTCTTTTCCAACCTTATCAAAGGAGGATCAGAAGCAATTCCCATTCATGCAGGAATGACAATATTTAAGATCTTGCCTCAGGGCTCCATCAATTCTCTAACCCTCTGTCATAGTGTGGTATGAAGGGACCAGAACCATCTGGATATTCCACAGAATATCACATTGGTTCACTATATACATGGCATGTTAATTGGACTTGAAGGCTATTGCAAAATACCTTTGTTCCTGAGGGTGGGAGGTAAACTCTATAAAGATTTGAGTTTCCTCTACATCAGTGAGGTTTTTAAGTGTCCAGAGGTCCAGGGCATGCTTAGACATTCCTCTAAAGTAAGGGACAGATTGTTGCATCTTGCTTCTTCTGTCACTATGAAGGAAACACAGGTTCTAGAGGCAGCATATTTCACAGCTGGGAATACTGCTCCAATCCATTTACTAAGTGACACTAAGGCTGAGAGCATTAAGTGGAAAATAAAGTAGCAAATGCAGTCCATGGGATAATCATCCCTGTACCCTGGACCACAAAATCCAGCAGATGCTACGGTACTAGAGGCACTGGTATCAAAAAGAAATATTCTGTGGAGCTTATAGCCAGCCCTTACAGGGAAATCACAATGTAGACCATTACGGTTCTGGAGCAAGGCCCTGCCATCTGAAGTCTAGAATCACATACACCATTCAAAATACAGCTCCTGCTATGCTACCGGGCCCTGGTAAAGACTGAGCTTCTAACCAGATCACGAAGTGACTATGAAGCTACAGCTGTCCATTATAGATAGGTTTTGTTTACCAAGCCATAGATCATGCAGTCTCAAAAGCAATCGTAAGATGGAAATGGTACATCTAGGATCAGAGATGAGCAAAGCCACAGACACAAGTAAGCTGCACAATCAACTGGTCAAGATTGCCATGTCATCAACCACTATTTAACTGGCTTCTCTCTCTCAGCTCACATCTCTGACCACATGGGAGTCCTTCAGACCAGCTGAAGGAGGAAGAAAAAGACTGAGATTACTCATAGATGAGTCAGTTCAAATGTGGGCACAGATGAAAATGGACTGTTATTGTACTACAGTCTTACTCAGGAATGATCCAGGGAAAGGACAGTGAGGAAAAATCCTGCTAGTGGGCAGAGTTTGGGGCAATGCATCTGGTCATCCACTTTGTGTGGAAAGAGAAATGGTTGAGGGAAAAATAGACATGGATACTTGGGCAGTAGTGAATAGTTTCACTGGTGGTTCAGGGGTCATGAAGGAATAATATTGAAAAATAAAGAAGACAGAGGGCAAAACATGGTGATGGGCACAAAGGGTGAAGACTTTTTTTTGCCTGTCAACACTCCCCAGAGAGCATCCACCCAGGAGAGTGCTTGCCAGGGTTCTAGGCAGAGAATAAGTCCTCAACAAAGATGTATTAACTGGGAAATAACAGGTAATGGTGGTTGTCCCCAGGAGAATGCAATGGAAAAAACTAAATGTTTGTATCATATAGAGGAACAAAAACCAAAATATTCTCGGTTGAGATAGGTTTTTAAATATGCATAACTAGAAGCAAAAATGAGATAACAAAGCAACATCAAGTGACATTTAAATCTTACATTGTTCTGATGAAGAGGATGTTTTAACTTGGAGTCAATGAATGGGCCTCAGCATTTCAAGGGAGATTTTTGTGAAGCTGAGTGGATGTTTGTGTGTAGGTATATTAAGTGGGAAGTGTTTCACTGCCTTAAACACTGGCTAGTTCAAAGAGCAGTGGTTGAAGAGTCAGGGGACCTGCATTCGAGCCTCCTCTTTCTACAAACAAGCTTTGAGACTTGAATCTTTCTAGATCTTGATTTCTGCATCTATAAATAAGGGGGGCAGCCTAGATCAGAAGCTTTTTTTGTTTTTCCTGCTCTAGCATGTACGTGTCTTTGTGCAACCCAGGATCATATGTGATACCTAGACATGTACAATCAGACTTTGACCATAGGCAGCAGCCCCAATAAACTGACCACTTTAGAAATTCCCATGCCTCAACCACTACAAATAGGAGAAATCTTGGTCAATAACGTATTTAAATTACTGTTCAATTATGAAGTTCTATCTTTTTTATATAGCTTCTAGAAATAGAAATTGTTATGTAAGAGGCAAACACTAGGCTTTTTTTGGGGGGGGGGAGTCTCTTTTCTTGAGCTTCTAGAATACTCCAGGACCCACACATTTTTGTTTTTTCAATTGCCAGTCACCTTTTAGTAAGTGTGTCTTCATCTTGGCCCAAAAACGCAAATAGAAATTAAAAAAAGAAATTTATAATGTTCTAATGCCACTTTTATGCACTCTATGCTTTTCCTGTGAAAACATGAAACATTTCCTATGTGACTACAAGTCTACAGAAAAACAAAAAGAGCAAATAAAAGTGAATTTGAAAATATTTATTCCACAGGGAGGGTGTTAAGTAATTAAGAAGACATGTCTCAAGTGGCTTAAATACATGAATTAGATTAGAATAAAATGCAAAATATGACCCCACCCCATAAAAGGGCATTTTGGCCCATACAAGTATTTTTCTTAAAAAAAATTACTTTTGGATATACTTTAGCAAAATTAAACAGTAATAAAAGATTAGCCACCAGGAAAACGCAAATCAAAATAACAATGTAATACCACTGTGTACCTACTGGGATGGTTGTAATAAAAAAGATAGATAATAGGTTTTGATGAGGATGTGGAGAAACTGGAAATCTTATACACTGCTGGTGGGATTTTTAAATGATATAGCCACTTTGCAAAACAGTGACAGTTCCTTAAAGATTAAACATAGATTTACCCAGACTTACCATATGCTCCAACAATCCTACTCCTAGGTATATATCCAAGAAAAATGAAAATATATGTTCCCACAAAAGCTTGTACATGAATGTTCATAGCAACATTATCCATAATAGCCAAAAAAGTAGAAACAACTCAAATTTCTATCAACCAATGAGTGGATAAATAAAATGTGGTATATCCATATAATAGGATATTATTTGGCAATAAAAAATTGTGAAGTATTGATACATGCTACAACATGGATGAACCTTGAAAACATTGTCAAGTGAAAGATACCAGATGCAAAAAGTCACAAAGTGTATGGTTCTATTCAAATCAAATATCCAAAATAAGCAAATATATAGAGACAGAAAATAGATTAGTGGTTACCTAGTGCTGGGGTGGGGGTGGGGGGAAATGGGGAATGACTACTAATGGGTATGAAGTTTCTTTTGTGGTGATGAAAATCTTCTAAAATTGATTGTGGTGATGGTTGCACAACTATGTGACCATAATAAACATCGTTGAATGGGTGAATTGTATGATATGTGAATTATGTCTCAATGAAACTGTTGTAAAACATGATAGAAGAAAGACAAACACTCAGAATATAAGATATACCACACAGTGCAATGAAGAAGTGAATGCAAGAAATCCTACTATGACAACTAGGCAGCTGAGTGACAGAAGTTGATACATATTAGAGCAAACAAGACTACAGGAAGAATACCTTCAATAAGAAAACAAGTGTCACTACACACTTATACAATTTAGAAGTACAATAGAGTATTGATAAAGGAAAGACATATATCTCTTCTGATAAATAAGAACAAAGAAAGGCAATTAGAAGAAATACACACAAAAAAATCATCACCCAAACACAGCATGACATTTAGCAAATGATGTCCAAGGAAAAGTACTGTCTGAAACACTAAGCTACACCCCCGCAGGCTGAGTAATTCAGGCGTGAGGAGATGACCAATGTCACTCAGAATTCATAGGTAATGTACTTGGACCAATAGCAAAACAGCTAGAATTATTTTCTTGTGATGAATTTGTACTTTTCCTGAAAGTGAGCTGTCACTTTGATAGCATATTTGTTCACAGAACAGTCTTTCCCTTTTAATCATTTATGGAAAAACATTCAAAAATATGTTTGCATCTTAAAATTTGTTTTTCTTTTATAAAAATAAAAGGGCTTACATAAAGGATATTTTCGGATTTTTTACTTGTGAATATTTTTTAGAAACAACTGACTAAATTTTATCTTCTGGAAAATTTAAACTTACTCCCATGTAAGAAACATGTAGCTTAAAAAAATAACCTCAATATCTTAAAGATTTCATAACCTCTTTTTAATTTATAATGAATTTTTAGGAACCAACAGCTCTAGTTTTGCTCTAGCTTTAGAGAACTTTTGGCTGAAGTTTAGCAGCTTTTAAAATTTCAACTCAATTTCTTTTCTTTCTATGCAATTCAAATATAACTATCAGATTATTCCTATTTAAAAAGTGAAATAATTACTTATAGCTTATGTAATTTATAATAATTATAATTTTCTACTTTTCCTGTTTTTTCAAAGTCTTTCTGACATGGCCATATGTTACTTTTACAATAAGAAAAGTGTTATTTAAAACTTTAAGCTTGTCTAGTTCTAGTTCTACTTCTAGTTCTAGTTCTAGCTCTTCCTGGTTCAATCTTGGGAGATTGTACCTTTCTAAGAATTTGTCCATTTCTTCTAGGTTGTCCATTTTATTGGCATATAGTTGCCTGTAGTAGTCTCTTATTATGGTCCTTTGTATTTCTGTGGTGTTGGTTGTAACTTTTTCATTTCTAGTTATGTTGATTTGAACCCTCTCCCTTTTATTCTTGATGAGTTTGGCTAAAGGCTTATCAATTTTGTTTATCTTTTCAAAGAACAAGCTTTTAGTTTCACTGATCTTTTCAATTGTTTCCTTAGTCTTTATTTTATTTATTTCTGCTCTGATCTTTATGATTTCTTTCCTTCTACTAACTGTGGGTTTTGTTCTTTTTTCTCTAGTTGATTTAGGTATAATATTACGTTGTTTATTTGAGATTTTCCTTGTTTCCTGAGGTAAGCTTGTATCGCTATAAACTTCCCTCTTAGAACTGCTTTTGCTGTGTCCCATAGGTTTTGGATTGTTGTGTTTTCCTGTTAATTTGTCTCTAGGTATTTTTTGATTTCCTCTTTGATTTCTTCAGTGATCCATTGGTTGTTTAGTAGCATACTGTTTAGCCTCCACATGTTTGTGTTTTTTGCAGTTATTTTCTTGGGTTGATTTCTAATCTCATAGTGCTGTGGTTGGAAAATATGCTTGATATGATTTCAATTTTCTTTTATTTTTTTAAAAATTTTATTTAATTTTTTTAAGTCTTTATTGAATTTGTTACAATATTGCTTCTGTTTTACATTTTGTTTTTTTTGGCCGCAAGGCATGTGGGATCTTAGCTCCCCGACAGGGATTGAACCCACACCCTCCGCATTGGAAGGCAAAGTCTTAACCACTGGACCCCCAGGGAAGTCCCGATTTCAATTTTCTTAAATTTACCAAGGCTTGCTTTGTGGCACAGCATGAGATCTATCCTGGAGAATGTTCCATATGCACTTGAAAAGAATGTGTATTCTGCTGCTTTCAGATGGAATGCTCTATAAATAGCAATTAAGTCCATGTGATCTAATGTGTCATTTAAGGCCTGCATTTCCTTATTGATTTTCTGTCTGGATGATCTGTCCATTGATGTAAGAGGAGTGTTAAAGTCCCCCACTATTATTGTGTTACTGTCAATTTCTCCTTTATGTCTGTTAACATTTGCCTTATGTATTGAGGTGCTCCTATGTTGGGTGCATATATATTTACAACTGTTCTATCTTATTCTTGGATTGATCCCTTGATCATTATATAGTGTCCTTCTTTGTCTCTTGTAATAGTCTTTATTTTAAAGTCTATTTTGTCTGATATGAGTATTGCTATTCCAGCTTTCTTTTGACTTCCATGTGTATGGAATACCTTGCTGCATCCCCTTACTTTCAGTCTGTATGTGTCTCTAGATCAGAAGTGGGTCTCCTGTAAACAGCATATATACAGGTCTTGTTTTGTTATCCATTCAGTCAGTCTCTGTATTTTGGTTGGAGCATTTAATCTGTTTACATTTAAGGTAATTATGAATATATATGTTCTTATTGCCATTTTGTTAATTGTTTTAGATTTGTTTTTGTAGGTCTTTTTTCCCCTTTTTTTTCTTTTGTTCTCTTCTCATGTAATTTGGTGACTATCTTTAGTGTTATGTTTAGATTCTTTTTTCTTTTTTTGTGAATATTTATACAGATATTTGGTTTGCAGTTACCATGACATTTTGATATGCAGTTTATATAGACAGGTAATTGTTTTAAGTTGATGCTCACTTAATTTCAAATACATTTCAAATACCCTTACTCTCCTCCTCTTACGATTATTGGTTTAGATGTCATATTTGTGTGTGGATGATTTCTTGCCTTTAGAAAATATGAACAGACTAATTACAAGTACTGAAATTGAATGTGTGATTTAAAAACACCCAACAAACAAAAGTCCAGGACCAGATGGCTTCATAGGTGAATTCTACCAAACATTTAGAGATTTAACACCTATCTTTCTGAAATTATTAGCAAAAATTGCAGAGGAAGGAACACTTCCAAATTCATTCTATGAAACCATCATCACCCTGATACCAAAACCAGACAAATATACCACAAAAAAGGAAAATTACAGGCTAATATCACTGATGAACATGGATGCAAAAGTCCTCAACAAAATATTAGCAAACCAAATCCAACAATACATTAAAAGGATTATACACCATGATCAAGTGGGATTTATCCCAGGGATGCAAGGAATTTTCAAATATCCACAAATCAATCAGTGTGATACACCACATTAACAAACTGAAGAATAAAAACCATATGATCATCTCAACAGATGCAGGAAAATCTTTTGATAAAATTCAACATCCATATATGGGAAGAACTCTCTAGAAAGTGGGCATAGAGGGGACGTACCTCAACATAATAAAGGCCATATATGACAAACCTACAGCTAACATACTCAATGGTGAAAAGCTGAACGCATTTCCTCTAAGATCAGGAACAAGACAAGGATGCCCACTCTTACCACTTTTATACAACATAGTTTTGGAAGTCCTAGCCACAGCAATCAGAGAAGAAAAAATAAAAGTTAAAGGGATCCAAATTCGAAAAGAAGAAGTGAAACTGTCACTGTTTGCAGATAACATGATACTATACATAGAAAATCCTAAAGATGCTACCAGAAAACTACTGGAGATCATTAATGAATTTGGTAAAGTTTCAGGATACAAAATTAATACACAGAAATCGGTCGCATTTCTACACACTAACAATGAAAGATCAGGAAGAGAAATTAAGGAAACAATCCCACTTACCAGCACATCAAAAAGAAGAAAATATCTAGAAATAAATGTACCTAAGGAGGCAAAAGAACTGTACTCTAAAAACTATAAGAAAGACACTGATGAAAGAAATCAAAGATGATACAAACAGATGGAGAGATACACCATGTTCTTATATTGGAAGAATCAGTATTGACAAAATGACTATACTACCCAAGGCAATCTGTAGATTCAACGCAATCCCTATCAAACTACCAATGGCATTTTTCACAGTACTGGAACAAAAAATTTTTTAATTTGTATAGAAACACAAAAGACCCTGAAGAGCCAAAGCAATCTTGAGAAAGAAAAACAGAGCTGGAGGAATCAGGCTCCCTGACTTCAGACTATATTACAAAGCTACAGTCATTAAAAGAGTACAGTCCTGACACAAAAACAGAAATAAAGATCAATGGAACAGGATAGAAAGCCCAGAGATAAACCCACACAACTATGGTCAATTAATCTATGACAAAGCAGGCAAGAATATACAATGGAGGAAAAACAGTCTCTTCAATAAGTGGTGCTGGGAAAACTGGACAGCTGCATGTAAAAGAATGAAATTTGAACATTCCCTAACACTATACACAAAAATAAACTCAAAATGGATTAAAGACCTAAATGTAAGACCAGATATCATAAAACTAGAGGAAAACACAGGCAGAACACTCTTTGACATAAATCGCAGCAATATCTTTTGAGTAATGGAAATAAAAACAAAAATAAACAAATGGGACTTAATTAAGCTTAAAAGCTTTTGCACAGCAAAGGAAACCATAAATCAACGTAAAGACAACATACAGAATGGGAGAAAATATTTGCAAATGATGCAACCAACAAGGGATTAACCTCCAAATATATAAACAGCCAATACAGCTCAATATCAAAAAAACGAACAACCCAATCCAAAGATGGGCAGAAGATCTAAATAGACATTTCTCCAAAGAAGACATACAGATGGTCAAAAGGCACATTAAAAAAATGCTCAACATCACTAAGTATTAGAGAAATGCAAATCAAAACTACAGTGAGGTATCACCTCACACCAGTCAGAATGGCCATCATCGAAAAAATCTACAAACAATAAATGCTGGAGAGGGCGTGGAGAAAAAGTGACCTTCCTACACTGTTGGTGGGAATGTAAACTGGTACAGCTACTATAGAGAACAGTATAGAGGTTCATTAAAAAACTAAAAATAGAGTTAACATATGATCCTGCAATCCTACTGCTAGGCATATATCTGGAGAAAACTGTAATTTGAAAAGATACATGCATCCCAATGTTCATTGCAGCACTATTTACAATAGCCAAGACATGGAAACAACCTAAATGTCCATCAACAGATGAATGGTTAAAGAAGATGTGGTATATTTATACAATGGAGTATTAGTCATAAAAAAGAATGAAATAATGCCATTACAGCAACATGGATGGACCTAGAGATTATCATACTAAGTGAATTAAACTAGACAGAGAAAGGCAAATATCATATGATATTGCTTATATGTGAAACATAAAAAAAAATTAATACAAATGAATTTATATACCAGACAAAAATAGACCCACAGACATAGAAAACTTACAGTTACCAAAGGGGAACGGAGGTGGGTGGAAGGGAAAAATTAGGAGTTGTTTGGGATTAACATAAACACATTACTATATATAAAATAGATAACCAACAAGAACCTACTGTATAGCACAGGGAACTATAATCAATATTTTGTAATAACCTATAAGGGAAAAGAATCTGAAAAATATACATATATATGTATAACTGAATCACTTTGCTGTATGCCTGGAACTAACACAACATTGTAAATTGACTACAATTAAAAAAAGAAACAAAAATTAAACTCATCAAAATTATCTTTGAAAATATTAACGTGTAATGTTATATTCTTCAATAAATACTATCAGGTTGACTGGCTAATTAAAAAAATAATAATTTTCTGTTCATCATACCATACCTCAAAATATATTAAAGATAGATTAAAAGCATATGTCAAAAAAAACCCTTAAAGTACAGTAAGAAAAAAAAATAACAAACACTGGTTTATTATATACTAGTATATACTGGAAGAGGGAAGTTTTTAAAAGCCTCACATTCAAGGCAAAGCCAAAGAAGGAAAAAAAATAGATTGGCTAACATAAAAATTATGTTTGTACATAAAGGCATACCTCAGAGATACTATAAGCTCAGTTCCAAACCACTGCAGTAAAGCAGATATCAGGATAAAGTGAGTCACAGGAATTTTTTGGTTTCATAGTGTATATATAATTTATGTTTACAGTACGCTGTAGTCCATTCTGTGCAATAGCATTCTGTTTTTAAATTGTACATACCTTAATTAAAAAATACTTTCGTGCTAAAACAAATGCTAACCATCATCTGACAATGCAGGGTTGCCACAAACCTTCAATTTGTAAAAAATGCAGTATCTGTGAAGCATGATAAAGCAAAGTCCAATAAAACAAGGTATGCCTGTACACGTGAAATGAGAACGTTAGGATAAATGAAAGACAAAAAGAAAACAAAAAGGGCATATTTATAACATGTAACATACAATGAAGTTATTTTTTTAGTTAAAAAAAGAGATGTCGGGCTTCCCTGGTGGCACAGTGGTTAAGAATCCACCTAGCAATGCAGGGGACACGGGTTTGATCCCTGGTCCAGGAAGATCCTACATGTCACGGAACAACTAAGCCCATGAACCACAACTACCGAGCCTGCGCTCTAGAGCCCACGAGCCACAACTACTGAGCCTGCGTGCCACAACTACTGAAGCCCGCTTATCTAGAGCCTGTGCTCCACAGCAAGAGAAGCCACTGCAGGGAGAAGCCCGCACACTGCAATGAAGAGTAGCCCCCGCTCGCCGTAACTAGAGAAAGCCCGCGTGCAGCAACAAAGACCCAATGCAGCCAAAAGAAAAAAAAAAAAAAAAAAAGAGATGCCAATAAAAATTAAAGGGCCAAAAAATAAGAAATTCACAAAAGAAGAATTACAGAGGGACAATAAAATATTTACTCTCACTAGTAATCAAGGAATGCAAAGTAAATCACAAATGAGATACTGTTTTTCCTGAGCAAAGGAATGAAGATATTTTATAACAGTAGAAGTTTTATATATAATGTAACAATATATGATATAATATAAAACTTTGTATATTAGCAGGCCATGAATTTGCTGAAAGAAAAGATTTTTGTATGAAAATAAAGAATGAAAAGCTCTTACCTCTTTTTCTAAATTAAAAATTCTTTTTAGAATATGTTCTGGGGATGTAATGTACGGCATGATGATTATAGTTAATAATACCATATTACATACTTGAAAGTTGCTAAGAGAATAGATCTTCAATGTTCCCATCACAAAAAAGAAATGATAATTATGTGATGTGATGGTGGTAATCATTTTGCAATATATAAGTGTATCAAATCAACCTGTGTACACCTTAAACTTACACAGTGTTATATATCAACTATAATCTCAATAAAGCTAGAGAATAAATAAACTTCTTAATGAGGGACTTTCATGTATCATTGAAAAACTATCCATCTTACTGTCACTGAACTTAAAAATCTAACACAGTGGCTGGCAACTAAATAGTTAATATTTATCTGAATGAATTCATAATGATATATCAGTTTAATGAAACAGTCTTCCCGGAGTTCTTTTTTCTGCGTGGCTGAGTCTTCACCCACAGAGCCTCATGAGGCAGCTGATCCTGCAGAAGCGGTGGGTGGAGCTCTTTTGACAGCCTACAGGGCCCTGAGGAAATAAGGCCCCATTGTGTCCACTGTGTCCAGTCCCGGAAGGAGCAGCAATTCCATAGGCAGGCAGGTCTCAGCAAGCCCAACCATAGGGGAACCATTCAGGTCAGCTATCTACAGGCTCGTCTGTTGAGCATGTCACCCATGAATAATTAACAAATAATGCTAGAAGATTTTCCATTTTTACATTCTAACAAAAAATAATGTTGGAAGCTAAATTTAAGCTCCTATATTATAATTAACTTTTGTCAGTCAACTTATTTAAAGCCTACAGCTTTCCACTTATTTAGAAATGAGGTTGCATTTGTTTAGGGGCCTGGTCCCCTAAACAGGATTGTCCCAGAGACTGCTACCAAAACATCTAAGAAATTAATATTTAATAAGAGCTAACATTTATTAAGCACATACCAAATTCCAAGTGTTATTCTAAGTATTCTACATATTTTAATTCATTTACTCCAATGAGAACATTTTACAGTTGAGGAAAATAAGGCCCACATAAAAGATAACTGACTTGCCCAAGGTCACACAACTACAAATGGCAAGGCCAGAATTTAAACTCTGGTGACAGGGTGCCTGAGACTCTGTTCTTAACTACCAAGATATTTGACAAAGAGAAAAGAGAAAAAAGGACTGACTATGGAAGAATAGTTGGCTATTTTTCTAATTATAAATTGTTCTAGCAAATATAGAGTTGGAAATTTATGATGTGACTAAAGAAACAAAATTACTATCTCAAAATTTAAAGGAGAACAAAAAGGTTTCAAAGGCAGGTAGCGCTGGCTGGGATGGTGGGTTAAACGTGGAACTGTGGTTGCCAGCGATTTGCGTCTTTTAACGTGTACCAAGCTAACACATTAAGCCTCACTACCTCAGTCATATTGAATTACATTTTATAGTTCAATAAAATGTGAAGTTAGACCATGAAGTGCAGTCATCAGCTCAAAGTGCTGATGTGTTCTTTGGCAAAGGATCAACTGGACAGACCTGATTCCCAATCTTCCCCACTGATGAAGGTGATCAGATCATGACACTTCGGCCAAAGCGCCAAATGCTTCTTTTTCTGCATCTTTTCTCAAGGTGGTTATGTTAGAAGTAAAATAGACAAATTATATTTTTATCTTTTATCATGATTTCTCTTTTCCTTTTGATAAGAAGACCATGAGTAGAGAGACTGCTGGAAAAGTGTAGCCCAAGATTGTGAAGACTCTAATAGGAGACAGAGCCTTGCTTAGATTGACTCCAGTGTCAATAGAGTAGAGACCATTAAGCGTGCTCTTGGGGTTTTTAGAAAGATCCTGGTACTTTGGTAATTAGACCCTATTAGCTGAGCTGCAGGAAGAACCTGCCTCATGCCCAAGTTGTTTTGTTCGTTTTGTTTTTTAATCTTTATTTTTATACAGGAAGAGGAGGGTGTTACAGTGAGGCTTCAGAGCACGTATGTTGAACTGATGCTGTAAAGGTCCCTCAAAGTAAAATAAAGATAGGATGTCAGAAGAGAGGAGGAGGTAAGAATGGCTTATGCCCTCAAGTCTCTTTCTATTTTCTTTCTAGTCAGTTACTCCATGAATAAACAGAAAGAGTCAACAGGCTTCTCTTACAGCAGTGGTTCACAGAATGTGGTCCTTGGTCTATCAACATAAGCAACACCTGGAAGTTTGTCAGAACTGCAAATTCTCAGGTCTACTAAATCAGAAACTCTGGGGGTGGGTCTCAGCAATCTGTGGTTCAACAAGCCCTCCAGGTGACTCATGCACACGCAAATTTGAGAGCCAGTAGCTCAGGTTACTCCTAAGCTTTTCCCATCTGTTGAAAATTAATAGTCAACAATTAATATTTTGGAAGCAAATAACTGATATTAACCCAAATGCACAAAAATAGAAGATTTTGCCATTATGAGTTGTCTCCTGATTCATGGAGCTGTGTCAGATCCTCACCTTAAGTCCAATTTAATGACCTAACTCAGGTATCACATCCAGAGTTGGGAGTGACGGGAAATAAAAGCCAATATTTCCTCATCTAAAAAGACCATTTGAAAAATAAATATTTTTACAGATGATATTTGTACCCTTGTCCAATTATTTGCTTAAAACATACTCTTAGCAATGGACTTTCTGAGATGAAGACCACAATTATTTAAAATTGTAATCTGTTTTGCTAAATCCCCCTTGAGAATATTGTGATAATCTACACCCTCATCTCATGGGTGCAACGTCATCGCTTGGTACAATTTTTCCTATTTTTCCCAATTTAATTGGCAAAAAAATACAGCATTTTAAATTTGTTTCCCTCTGATTATCAATGAGATTAATTTATCAGATGGATTTACTTGTCACCCGTATTTCTTCTCTGAATAGCTTTTCTTTATTCTTTTTTTGCTTTCTCACTTAGCTTCTTAGCATATACTGATACTGATAGATTTCCTATTGTATCCCAGGGATAAATACCAGCTAGGCATGATACATATGCACATGAACACACACATTCACTCACTCACATGCACACGCTGGATTCAATTGACTAGTGTTTTTAATATTTTTTATCTACCTTCATAAGAGTAATGGGACTAGGTATTTTTTTCTTAAATTTGTCTCATCTGATTTTGATAGAAAGATTATACTACCCTTACAAAATAAGTTGGGCATTTTTCCTTTATTTTTTTATGCTCTTAACAACTTTTATAGTATATGGATTATTTCTTTACGTTTTGTAAAAGTTGCCTGAAAATTTGTCTGGGTAGGTGGGTGTTTTTTGTGAGAAAACTATTTTTGCTATAATTTCAAACTTTGATAGTTACTGATCTACTGAGATTGTCTACTTATTCTTGAGTCAATTTTGATAATTCATATTTTCTAGAATATTTTATAAATATTGATGCAAAAACTTGAAAAAAATCTGATTAACCAATTATAATAGAGAAATTCAAAGGCTACTGAGGTCTCCACAACTTAATAGTCTGATTTTTTAAAAATCTTTTTATTTTGAAATAATTTTAGACTTATAGAATAGTTGCAAAAATAGTACAGAATTCCCATCTTTCTCTAGTGTTAACATCCTATGTAACCATAGTAACATTACAAAAACCAGGAAATTAACATTGCTGTAATACTATTAACTAAACTAAAAGACAGATAATATAAAATAAGATTAAAATATCCATGCTCAGATCTTAGTGTCAAAATACCATTTCCAATAAAAGTAACCAGGGCTACTTGAAGAAGTGGTTGATTTCAGAATTAGGAAAGGATAATTAAATATCTATAAGTTTGTGATGGTATAAATAAATAATTGAATGAATAAGGATGAAGAAAGGACTACTCTTCCTTACCAAAGAAGTCCAATTAATAAATGTAGAAGAAATGAGGAAAACAGAAAATCACCATAGAATACCATAGTAGTTGTTACAGGTACAATCCACCAATGATTGCTAAAATTAGTGAGTAAAAGTTTAAGAGTAACAGGACATTGTATAACCTCAAAGTATCACCTGCCTCAAGATACAGTGGAGAAACCTGGCAGATAATACCTTAACCAAATGAGAACAGTTAACATCATCAATAGTAAGACTTACTGACATCATTTAAACCCTGATAGGATACCCAGTGAAGGGCAAATCTCTCGGGTGTTCTTCCCAATATGTTGGGTTGCCCAAAAATGTCATTCGGTTTTTTCCGTAACATCTTATGATAAACCCGAATGACCTCTTTGGCCAGAAAGTGAGTTAAATTCATTTATATTTTGTTATGGAGACTGACATATTTAGAGTAACTTCTATCACCTTTTTAAAAATAAGTTTCTGTTTACTATGCATTTTCTTTCATTCTTTTACATCTGTCCTACCTTCTATTAACTTGATGAAATTTACTTTATTCTCTGTTTTTTCTTCCTCTGACTTGGAAGCTGCAGAGTGTATTATGTATTTAGTTATGACCATTAAATTTTTATTATAAGTATTTATCTAAATATTTTTCTAGCAAAGTCCAGCGTTATTCAGTATTCCTAGCCCCCTCCTATACAAGGCATCTATCCATAGCATCTATACACTGAATCCTCTTCATCTTCAATAACTGCTCTAATTTTACTTCAACATTTAAAAAACTTTTTATTTGAGTATACATATAACATGTACAATTGGATTAATTTTCATAAAATGGACAATTAAACACACTGTATAAAATGCATGCAGATCAAGAAACAGAATATTATCAGTACTCACAGAAGTCCTCACTAATCCACTCATCCTGGCATCACAGCCTCCCCCTAACCCCTTCCCTGGGTAACCATTACTTGACTTTTAGCAGCATAGATTTGTTTTACCTTATTTTGTACTTTTATGTAAATGAGTTTTTGTAGCATTTACTCTTTCATTTTTAGCTTCTTTCATTCAATATTATTTTTGTGAGATTATATTTTTGCATATAGTAAATAGTTTAGTCTTACTGCTATATACTATTTTGTTGTGTGAATATAAAACTTATTTATACATTCTCCTGTTAATAGGCATTTGAATAGTTTCCAGTCTTGGGCTACTTCTGCTGCCTTTTCATGAACATGTACAGAAGTCTGAAGCCTGCATGACTTTTTCTCCCATTTTAGGTGATCTGTGACTTCTGTCTCAATCCTTTTAGAACTATTTGCCTTTGAATTTCAAAATGTCATAAGAAATTGTTGACAGCATTCCAATCATTTCACCTAGTGGAGTAATTATTTTTACTCTGCACAGTTTCTTTTAATTCAACTACAGTTTTTTCTTTTGTATTTTTAACTTTTTTTAAAGTACTTCATTCACACTCATTATTCATATGCAGGATATCTGTTTTTGCATTTTATGTCTATTACTTTCTATTTTATTATTTCCAGCTTTCTGCCCTTCCCCTCTGCATGCTTTAGAATTTCCTCCTATTCATCTTTCAGGCTACGGATTTGCCTTTCTGCATGTTTGATTCTTTTCTCTATATCTATATCTCTGTCTCTTTGACTTACACTACCATTAAAAATTTGAAATAACTTATTTGTTTTTATAACAAAGCTGGTACTTTTAAATTTCCAGTCTCTTATTTCATCTCTTCTCTTTTTTTCTTAGTTCATGTTTTTCTCTTTTTTCTATATTTCCTTTAAAATGAAAATATGTATTATCTACTTTTTTTCAGTTTCCCAGAATAAATATTTTCTAAAACGATGTTCTTTCTTGGAATGTAGTATTTACTTTCCTTTTTTCTTACAGATTTTTTTCAGAAGTCTCGTTTATCCCTTTGCTTGAGTTAAAGAGACAAGGCTATCTATAACTGTCATTTTTAAATAAACAAACAATAAATAGTATAGATGGAGTCTTGTATTTCCTCTCATTGTACTTGGGTGAATTTCCTGTCTCTCCTTTGAATCTAGGCTGAATGCCTGACTGGACAAACTAATGTCATCTGTTCAGCCATTTAAGTCATTCAGAAGTCTTTTGTTGAGCAGCTAGTTGGGATTATGGATGCTTACGATTAAAACAATGTTTAATTATAAGCTTTTCCTACATATGTTTGAAACTAGTTCATCAAGTTCCAGTTCCACTGAGTTGGGAGAATATTCTGTTTTATTCAGTAGGCTCTAGTTACCAGCCATACTGGTTCAAATTCAACATCAAGAAATTCCCACTACTATGTCCTTTTTGTTTGGTGAAAGGGCATATATTTTTTTCTTCATCACCAGTTTCTTCCCTTCACATACTACCATCCACTTTATATTCACATACTACCATCCACTTTATATGTACAGCAGAAATAGCTCCAAGTGAGGTGAGTTCCATCTCTTCAATGATGCATATTCTAGACACTACTTCTCCAGATTACCACTGCTAATAAACTTCTGAGTCAAAGAAGCCCCAGGGAAAACATCCCTTGCTATCCTCAAGGGATCTATGACTTCTAAACACAGCACACAGATGGTTTCCAACTTCAGTGGTTTCTCCTAACTCTTTCAGTCTTTGTCCTTTCAAACTAAGGGATATTTAGAAGAATGTTCTAGAAAGATCTATTCTTATTTGTCGCAATTCATACTCCCCCATCTTTCTCTCAGTTGTGTGGTAGCTCACTGAATCATTTTCTGCTATGTTTCAAAGGTCATTTTTTTCTGTTAGAAATGTCAGAAATTTTAGAGTACCAGATTGACACTATTACAAAGATTAAATGCTGGTATAATTTTTATATTTCCCTCTTTGTAGTCTTTGAGTCGGTTTTGATGATTAGAAGGGAAGGACTGTTAAAATTGCTTTCACTTCCATCTTCTACTAAACCCGTGTATTTTCAGTATTAGATGTTGTATATCTTTTCTGTTTTTCTTAATGAATACTGTATGGACCTAAGCCTTATAGGGTATAATATCTTGGGACAATTCACCACTTTCTTTATCTGCTTAATAAGTGAGGCTTTTCATAAATTAGGTTTAATACATATGGAGTTTAACTGTGGTTATGGCAACATACTTCCCAATTTGCTCACTTTTTTCTTTCCCTCTTTGATTTTTAATGAGGCAATTATACTCTTTTTCACATATGCAGAATTCTTCTGCTGGGAATAATATTGCGACTTACTTTGCCAATAAAATTTCTGTTGCAGCAATATGGCAGGAAGTAAAGTGTTTTTTCCATAAGAATTCAGTTTTAGTTCATTTCTTGAAGGTTTCCACTGCATAAATCAAATACACTGTAATCTATACATGAATAAGAAAGCTTCTGAAATCGCAAAAGATTATGAGAGATGCTTTAACAGTGCTTTCATACAATCACTTTGTTTTAAAAATTCCTTTGCATGGTAGAGTGGTATGGGGCTAGGGGAAATGCACATGTAAAGTAAGTTATTAAAAATAGCATTTGTGATCTATAAACCTCTCGTTTCCACCCCTTTCACTTTCTTTTAAGATCAGATATGAATCGAGGGCTCTCAGTGCTCAACATCATAAAAACAAGGAAAGAATACAGAAGCAGTGGGGCTGCTCTACAGTATGTCCTTCTGCAAGGGTATCATCTCTTTGAATTATTAAATCTCTTTTAAGAGTTTGTGAGTATGGTTTGATAAAAGAATCTATGGTGTAGTAAGTCAAGACTGGATTAGGAATCAGGTGATATGGGTCTAGTACTGCCCTTGCCCTAAACCAGTTGTGTGACCTTGGGTGAGTCACTTTACTTCTCCAAGCATCTGCTTTTCAATCTTTAAAATAAGGGGGTAACATTAGAGGTCCCCAAGCTTCCTTCCTGTTCTCAGACTCTGAAACACAAAGAGACTCAGGTGTGCGATTACAAATGAGGGGTCTGCTGAAGCTCCTGAGCATGAACAAAAGCAGTCAAGCAGGCAGGGAGATAGAAGTAGTTTCAGTAGCCCCTAGGATATGCTTAGATATTGTCCAACTAAATATTGTGGGAAAACACTTTGATCACTATGCAAATCACTAGAAACTCATTTAGTCAAATACGAGAATAGGCTTGACAGTTTAAAACCAATTGTGACGCCAGTACTGCTGCCTCAGACACATGGCAGATATCACTCATCCTGTCTGAGCATCGGCACTGAGCCCGTTCCTCCCACTCCCCCTCTCAACAGAGCATTCCAGAAACTGCCCCTGTCAGTGAGGGTCAGCATGTAAGATGTCACTGCTCTGCCATCCTAAACCCTAAAGAGTTACTCAATATCCACAGTAAGTTCCATTTTCAGAAACCTGAGGGAACTTGCTGTGCCCTACACTGCTTGCCAATTTATTTACTGAGAAATGCCCTGCCATCTTCCTTGAAGAAACTTCACAACTGAAAATACTTGGAGAAAACTTTGAGAAGAAATTTCTATGAAATATTCTTGGCTTATGGAATTTAGTTTATCTCTACTTTAGTTTTAGTTATAATTGATCCATTGTAAGAACACGATATTAATTCCTTCTTATGCGGATAAAGCTTGAAAAAAGTGAGCAAAGAGCTTTAGAATCTTGCCCTCTGGTAGAAGCACTGCTAGAAACTTTCTACAGAAGTTTCCTGACCTGGAGCATCTCATTACAGTGAGAATATACAGAATGACCTAATTTCAGGACGCACTAGCATACTCCCAGCAAAAGTACACTACTAGATCCTTGGAGAAAGAGTGCATTCTTAATTGCCATTTTCCATTTATATAACAAACAAATATTCAATGTCAAAAACTAAGAGAGGGAGGGAGGGAGGAAGGGAGGGAGAGAGAGAGAAATCTAAAGAGAAAGTTAAAATTGCCTATTATCCCACTATTTTTGAAAAACTGCCATTAAAAGTATTGATATGTAGATATTTTTTAAACAAATCAATAATCAGAACATCTACCTGCTAAAAAGGCCCATTTTTTTTTAGCATTTCTCTGCTCTCAAGCACATTTCATGTGTTGGCTAAAGTTTTTTGAGGTAGAGAAGATTCTTTCTCACCTAATTGAATCCCTCAAACCATAAAACTGAGACACGGCTTTTAACACTCAGGTTTGTGTCCTTTGAATTGTCCATTAGAAACAAAGATATATTTTTATTGGGAATGGGACCCAGAAACTCGAATCAGAACTAAGGAAATGTCCGGATTCGTCAGTCTCCAGTTTCCCTTTTAAGCATTGCCATCTGATTCTCTCCCTTCTCCACCCATCGCTTTGTATAGGATGAGCACTGTTTCAGTATTTCTCTGAAGCAGAATTATGCCATTGCCTGGAGCCCAGTGACAGTGACCTGATGTTTAAATCAGCGTTGTTATAACAGTGAGCATGGAAATGGAGGAGTATGAAGAAATAGACTGCACTTTACTACGTTTTCTAGTGCTTTTTAGCCTATTGGCCCACCTGCAGGAAGGATGGAACTTGAGGAATTATGCTTGTTTACGTTAAGCAACTGGTCTAACTCATCAGCGGAGGAACATTTGGAAAGGTTCTCCTTTCCTTTGGAATGTTGGCCAGTCCTGCATCCTTCCCTCCACACGGTATGAAATGTGAACTGCTCACTAACTAGGATTTTTAGTATCCATGTGCTTTCTGAGGAGTGGCAATGTTCTTCTTACCTGTCAGGGATCAAAAACCATGTGACTGATATTCAAAGAGAACCAGAGGGAATCCCTCTTTTAGGAAAACACAACTGTAAGTGAGATAGTTAAAGAAGAAGGAACAGGGTGAATAATGTCCACTAATGGATGACCACATGCAGCCAGGACACATGTCCCATGTGAATGGGCAGAAGACTGCAGCAAGGTGCTCCTTTTCTCGCTTAAAACTCAATGACAAGGATGATGGGAGGACAGTTCTGGCAATGTTTCTACAAGAGCACATGAAACCCCGAAACACCAGACCCAAATAAAAGAACTGCCAAACCCTAGAGAAAACCATAACCACAGGGACTCCTAAAGCTTTCAGCAGGGCCAAAAAATAAAAAAGACTAAATCCACCAACTTGATTAAATGAGCTATTCATCTTATGGACTGTGGTTCATAATTGTCATCCTATTACTTGGGAATCAAGGATGGATCCTGGTAGTGACCCAGTTAAAATTGAGGGGATAGAAAATTAAATTGTTGTGTCTGGTTTATCTTTTTTTTAAGTGAACAATGAAACAACTGCAAGGCATATACTGCATACTTCATGTCTTGGATCAACAAGGGAGCTATGCCAAATGTCAGATTAAATATTCCACAGCTGAAGTGTTTGCATAACTTTTTGGTGGCTACCATTTAAAGAAAGAAAAACAGTGATGGGCCTTTAAAAAAAATATTCCCTTAACTTGACATGCTCACGGTGTCCTGCCAGCAATTGCTCTCAACTTGGAAGGCGAGGCCACGCATATCTCATCCCTCGAGGGACAGTGCCAGCTGGCAAGCGAGTCTCTGTGTTTCCATTCGCCCCAGGAGCATGAAGTCCCACTGTGCGCCCTGAAGGCCACAGCTGCACTGCTGTACTGTTTAACCATCTCTGCTTTGGCTAAGAAGCAAGGCATTTCCAGAAGGAATCTCCTGGTTCCTGAAGTGTCCGTCATGTTTCAACAATGCGTTTGCAATGGCCATGTGCGTTTTCAGTCTGGGCTGGCTCTGTGGACCTGCACAGGAAAGTGGAGGCAGGTCTCCTTTTGAAACAAAATAATAAGTCTGGACAAATCAGCTTTATTGTCATTGGCTCTGGCGTGGCCTGGATTAATTTTAGCTTTAAGTTTCTAAAGGATCGCTCAAGAGGTGACACTCTTCAATCTCAGATTATTTGAGGGAAGAGAGGGAACTGACATATTTTAAGTGCCTACTAAGTGTCAAGGGCTTTGCATGTATGATCTCAATGACTTTTCCTAACCATCTAAGGAAGTAGTTGTTCCTCTATTCATTTTACCAATGAGGAAATGGAGGCACTGAGAGGGTCATTCCCTTGCCCAAGGTCACGTAGTTAAGAGCACAGGCTGTGAAGTCCAATTGCTTTGTTTTATCCCAGACCTGCCATTTACTCTCTGTGACCTGGGGCAAGTCACTTCACCTCTATTCTCCAACTTTCTCCTCTGGAAAATGAGAATACTAATAGGAATCCTCCATCGAGGACTAAATAATGTGTGTAAAGTGATCAATACCTAAGCTGGTCAATACATTCAGCCCTTGTTACATGACAGTGCAGAGATTTCAACTCATTGCAGCTGCCTTCCATGCTGGTGCTAATGCCACCTGCTCACCAGTTTTGCTGACCAATGCCACTCTTCTCCATGGGGAAGGCTTAAGTCAACACTGATATTCAAGACCCAAAGCTGAAGGCAGATTTAACGTCCTTGTTTTAAAATTATTTTCTCTATTGAGGCAAACAAGGTCTGAAGCTCTGGCTCAGACTCAGGCTCCTATAAGAGAAGCTCTTTCTGAAAAGGAACCAGAAAGAGAGGAGAAATGGTGGGAAGTATAGAGGCTGGAGGGCTCTACTGTCTCATTGTCCAGGCCAGGGGCTTGGATTCAGAACTAAAAGCTGAAAATTACCATGTGATATGTTTTCTCATGACAGCTGATGTCTAGTGTATTCACTGCAGCCAAAATCAGAGTTAAACTGGTGATGCTAACTGATATCAACCATCACAGGGCCTGTCAGCCTGGCCCTCAAGCCCTGCCTGGGAGCTTCCTGGGTGCCAGGCTCTTTGCTGGGCCTTGGGATGCAAAGATGGGTGAGACATGGTCCCTGTCCTTGCAGAGCTCAGACAAGTGATCAAACGAGCCTAAACAACACAGGGACCTTGCTTTCCAGCAAGGCTGTTTAAAATCTAGATCCTCTGAAATCCATTCAGAAAGAAACACGTACTTCATTAGCTGTCTTGTAACCAGAAATTTCTGGAGCTTTGTGAAGAGGCTTAGGTAACTTTCTTTAATAATCCTCAGTGAGAAATCAAAATCCACAAGTAGGAGGGAGGCCCATAATGCAACCAACTCAGTTAATTACTTGGAAGTTTTTCCAGTCTTGCAAGGATTTCTTGGGCACCAGTTGCCCCAATAACTACCCCCAGGGACTTGGAATCAGAAGACCTGAATATAAGTTCCAGTCTTGCCACGTACAAGCTGTATGATTTTAGCCAAAATCACTCAACCTATCTGAGTCATATTTTTTTATCTGTAAAATGGGGAAGATAAATAATATTCAGACTACAAGTTTATTATCAGAGAGTAAATAGATTAATGTCTTTGAAAGCCTTCTTATGCAGTAAAGACTTGTAAATACTTGTTCTTGTTACTTCCTTTCATACTTTCTCTTGCATTCATCTTGGAATCATTTGTATCGTATGACTTTTAGATTCTAAGTTTCTTGCTTTATAGTTTGATGTCTGTGAATATTTCAATAAAGAAAGGGTGGGAAAGAATAGCATCAGTGAGCAATTTTTCAATACCACCTCCATGAAGGACAATAGGTAAAAAGAGGGCATCTCTCACTATTTTATTTTTAAACAATTATTTGTGAATTATTTACTTTATGTCAGGTATTGTGCGAAATACTGTGTGTGTGTATGTGTGTGTAAAATCCCGCAACATTCTCATTCTCACAACAAACTCCTCAGGATATCATCATTTCCATTTTACAAATAAAGAAACTATGGTTTCAAAAGCCTAAGCGATATCCTCAAGGTCAGAAATCTGGAACCAATTGAACTGGGATGTGAATTTCTATCTGCCTAACTCCAAAGTATGGGTTCTAAACTATCCTATATCTGAAGTGATGATAATAATAATCTGAAATGGGAAAGGGGTGACTAATAACGATGTCCACTTATTATGTTTATAGGAAACTGAAATGTGATCATTTACGACTATCTTTGTGGGTTGGATAATAATTATAAATATGTACCTGTGGATAGAAATGTATGAGTTATGATCTAAGCAAAAGATGAGTGAAAAATATAAAAGACTATGTAAATATGTGGTGCTTTTATACAAGCCTCTTCTTTAGCAGGACCTCTATTTTCCCTGAACTGATCTTGAGGGTCTTATATCATTATTGACTCTCTTAGCTAGAAATAATCTCATCAACTCTGAATTCCCAGAGCCTGTTAGAAGAATATTTTTTATGACTAACATTCCTGCCTCTGGACATTTGTACTTGCTGTTTTCGCTGCCTGCAACATTATCCTCCAAGAAACCTGTTCAGCTCATCTGCTCACTTCATGGAAGTGTCTGTTCAAATGTCCCTTAGCAGACTGACCCTCCAGTCACATGACTTGACTAGGTCTTTTCTCATCACATTGTACAAAATAGCCAAGTCCCCCTTACCACGATTTTTCCATTGCCTTACTTTATTTTTCTTCAAAGCACTTCCTACCACTGAATATATTATTTAATATTTATGTATTTGTTTATTGACTGCTTCCATGACTCACATAAAAGCTCTGTAAGAACAGGGAATTTTTTGTTTGTTTATTTATTGCTGCCTCAAATCTAGCACTTGGCACATAGTAGATGCTGAATACATGTCTGTTAAACAAATGAATGAATGAATGAAGAATGAATGAATATGGCCCTTTCTCTTTTGTATCATAGTTGGTTATACACGAGTCTTACCTCACCTAGGAAACTGAACTTTCTGAGGTCAAGGTCTGTACCTGGCTCATTTTTACATCTCTCTAGTTCCTAACACAGTACTCATAATTTGTTTAGTGATTGAAAATTTGCAGAGATTTTATATATGTCTCATTTGTGATCTAAGGACTCTATAATATAGGTTGGTATTTTTATCCCCATCTGTTTTAGTCAGCTTGGCCTGCTATAACAAAATACCACAGACTGGGTGGCTTAAAAAATATACATTTATATCTCACAGTTCTGTAGGCTGGGAAGTCCAAGAATAAGATGGCAGCTGATTTGGTTTCTGCTTAGACCCCTTTTCCTGGCTTGCAGACAGCCACCTTCTCACTGAGTTCTTACATGGTTGGGGAGAGGGGAGGAGAGAGAGAGAGAGAGCGAGAGAGAGCTCTAGCCTCTTCTTCTTATAAGGGCACTAATCCCATTCATGAGGGCTCCACCCTTACCACCTCATCTAAACTTACCTACCAAATCCCCACCTCCAAATACCATCATATTGGGGTTAGAGCTTCAACATACGAATTTTGGGGGGACACCAACATTTGGTCTAAAACACCATCTTACAGATGAGAAACCATAAGTCAGAGAAATGTAATGATTTTTCCAAGGTCGGCGATAATGGATAAGTCAGATCTCAAGCCCAGTTCTTTTCTCTACAAGTCTAGGACTCTCTCTTTGAAGGGCCACTGCCTCTCCCTGTGTTAGGCTCATAAACAACTACTTAACCAGGAAAGAATAAATGGATACTGAAGCAGTGGTCTCTTAGAGGTACAGAGGAGACAGGAACTGTAAAAGCCTTTCATACAGTCAATGTAAACGTAGATTTCTACTTTCAGGTTTTCTTGAATATTATTTTTTAATCAAACATGGTTTTAAATTTTTATTTTGTGATAGGAAATCTATCCTCACACTGTTACCCCCTCTGCCTTCAGGTTGAAGGAATAGAGGCTCTGTGAGGTAGAATAATTTGAATAGGCCAGATAGCAACTAAGTTGAGAGAGACAGGATTTGAACTCAAGCCAGGCTGTCTCTTTTTATACCTCCAAGGGAGCTCAGTTCTTAATATGGCCATTGAGAAAACACTGTGTGTCCTATTTGGCTTGCTTGCTCTGGTGGGCATGGTTTAGAATAGAGTTCTCTTCTCCCACAGAAGTAGAAAAGACATAAGCCTCTGAAAACGTGAAGCTTTGGTTATTAATTCTTCCCTCCTAAGTGTGTGCGTGTGTGTGTGTGTGTGTGTGTGTGTGCGTATACACACAAACATATATATTTGGGGGGACATCCTTAAAGGACATGCATTTTTTTCCTGGATTTGATGAGCTCTTTAATCTCCAAATACTTGTGTAATCTGTCACTAAGCCCCAGAATTCCTGAAACCCTTATATAAAGTCAACCCAGATTCCAAACTTAATGAGATTTATCCACTACTAATCTCCATATCTATTTTTAACAGAAATATCTTACTTATTTTCAAGACAGAACATGTCTCTATAACATGCCATTGCAGCAAATTCTACATCCTTGTAGATCAGAGTATAAGACAGAGTACAGGGTTAGATCTCAACCCAGAGAATTCTTTATCTTTTATGTTTTAGGTTGGACTACAGATAGAAGGAAGAACCGTGGGGTTTAGACATTAAGCAGACTAATTCAAACTCAAAGCTACATTTAAATTTGTTTGCCTGGGAATGCCTGATTATGTAATTCCATTCTCTGTTCTACCCTACCATGGGCCAAAACAAACCAAAACAAAATCCAAAACCTGCCTTGTTTGATGCCAATAATAAATTCACATGATAAGCTGCCTTTCCCCGGTACCCACTATACATAAAAAATTGCAGGGACCGAGTGTGACCTAAGCCAAGAACCTTCAGAGGAGCCACTTCAGAAGGTCTCCACCTCTGAAGCCAACAATGCCAATCCTTCTTCGGAACTGTTCATTGGAAGTGGATCCATCTTTTAAGGTTAGCTTGGGAAGAGAAGCAGAAATGCTTGGAAGACAAAACAAAGATGCCCATTCTACTTTTTGCACCTACAATATGAAGGATTTTGCCTGATTAAGAGGGTGCTAAGGACCATTAAAGCTCCAATATTCTCCGATGATCTGATTTTCCCCATATAACACGCTGTTCTGCCAATCCCAATCTTATTTTCTTTCTTCACAGAAATCCAAACAACTTGACATGGAGTAGGCAGTTTAATATGATTTCCCTGTGAGTAAAATAAAATGAATTTTCTGAGGTTGGAAATTGATTCACAGCAAATCAGTGCTGGAACAATCATTTTCTTCTTTGGCCTCTTATTCTGGATTCACAAGCCACACAGCACATGACACAGACAATTAGCTATTTATCCTACTTCTGGCTGGCTTCAGAAAGCATCAGAGTCCGTGCTAGAATAATGAAGAGAACACAGGTATGCAGCATTTCCAGCAAATCCAGAGTTCCTGGGAATTAAATGTTTTCAAACTTCAAAATGTACTAAAGCAGCTTCTTATTTAAAGTGTTGACACGGTAAAGGATCCTTTTCTTTAGCAGACAATCACTTTGCCAGCTTTTCTATTTGGCAAGTCTAAATTTTTATAAGTTGTATTTATTTAAAGTGAGCACACCCGTGAATAAACAGTGAGCATTAACCTCAGGAGAGTGACATAATTCCTGGTGGACAGGCTGGAGCTGGTCTTTGGAGCCTGTGGCAGCAAGGCCATGAGGGCTCCTCACTGTCATTGCATTTAGAAGCTAAGAATCTTGGACATGACATTTCTTAAAAGCACATATTTATTGCTCCCAGTTGTATATGACTACTTCCAGAGTACTTTCATCATGATACCTAAGCAAGGTAAATAGAAAACATTTTTAAAATGAAGTCTTCTGAAGAGTCATTCTTGAATGTAAGTAAAAATAAAGTGTCAAAATAGCAATTCAAAAAAAGAGGATGGCTGCAAAATGTTAAGATGTAGGCATGTACTCTGAATATTTTCTGAAGTAGACACAGAGACCTTTCTCTCTTCTCCATGTTGCACTCTGTATTTCCAAGCCCTCATTTAACTAAGCAGGGAATGGTTGAAATAAGCTGCTTTGAATATGAAACTAATTTGGGGAGGCTACAAAAGAGTCATTTTATAATAGCACCGGATCTGATAAAATTTTAACCTCCAAGTTTTCCTGAGGGACACTGTGAGGAAGATTTGTACTAAAATCCCCAGTTTCCAAGGCTTCAAGAGACACCACTGGCAGTGCAGGGCTGTCATCAGCATCACTTTCCACTTGATATGATGTGCGAGGTGCTTTCTGAGCCTATGCAGAACCATCATGTTAGAGACTGAATGTTTGTCCCCCCAGAATTCACATGTTAAAAAACCTAACCCCCAATGTGATGGTATTAGGAGGTGGAGCCTTCGGAAGGTGATTTCATGAGGGTAGAGCCCTCATGAATGGGACTAGTGCCTTTAAAAAAGAGACCCAGAGAGCTCTGTTGTCCCTTCTACCATGTGAGGACACAGCAAAAAGACAGCCATCTATGAACCGGGAAGCGGGCTCCAACCAGACAACAAATCTGCTGGAGCCTTGAATTTGGACTTCAGCCTCCAGAACTGTGAGAAATAAATGTCTGTTGTTTAAGCCCCCCAGTCTATTACAGCATTTTGTCATAGCAGCCTGCACAAAGACACATAGTAAGCCCTGATACTCCCTGACTGCACTGCTAAGAAGCAAACTTTATAAACTTCCCCTTCCTTCTTATAAACTCCAGCATTTTACCCACAGCACCTTGTAAGCCCATACAAATCCGTCACATGTTGCTTAGCTTCTTTAAAGCTATTTATAGCTCAGGTTATATCCTCCTCCGACTCCTCTTTTTTTCTCCTCATTTCATAAATTGAGTGTCATGTTTCAACTTGTGAGGCTTGTTTTAATTGTTCCCTCCATCATTCCCCATGTTAGGGATAATTTGCAGTGGTTAGAGAAAAAAATTTATGCATCTGCCTAACATTCAGTGAACATCTACATGCAAAACATTGTGGAGCATCCAAAGTTGAATCAGGGTCAGATCCAACTCTCACATAGTTTCAATTTATAGGAAAGATAAAACATAAAAAAGTATGTTACAAGAAAAGGACGGAAGAAACTGTTAGATATTAGTAGCAAGTTCCAAGGAAAATGACATTTGGTCTCCCCTGGAGATCAGGAAGAGTCTCATGGAAGTCATTTTTGGATTGAGCCTTGAAATATTCTTTTTAATTTTATAGGAAGCAATATATTTTATTTTTCTGACATCACAGCCCCAGCAAGTGGTTTTGTACTGAATTTAATGGAAGTTCCGCAGAACACTTTGTGTGTGGGAGCAGGAAGAAAGGGAAGGAACCACAAAATTTCCAAAAACAAAACCAAAATCCTAGATAACTGTTAGCATCCGTTCCATCCCACATTAATAAAATTCACCTGGAAATTCCGCATAAAAGGAGACCAGAAAACAAGAGTGGAGGCAAAAGAGGGCATGCTGGCAAAGAAAAAGTCACCCGGGAGGAGAAAGCCACAGAGCATTCCAGGGACAGACCTCACTCTCCCTCCCAAAACCAGGAGAATGCTCAGCAGGGATGTTGATAATGATGTTGAGGCTTTACTAGATCTATCTCCCCAAAATAATGCTGAGTACGCAGCACCCAAGGGAAAAGAGGGGAGGGAGGCAGGGCGTGAGCAGGCTGGGGGTGGGCACGAGGGAAAGAAGCACACTTAATGGAGGAGATAGTGAAGGGTGAAGGAGGTGGATGTGTATATCGAGAGAGACAGACAGTGCTGAGGTGCACTTAAACTGAAAAGCAATGTTTCATTATTAAAAAAAAAAAAAAGATTTCCTTATTATTCCTACCCTACACTTAACTTAGTTTTTTTTAAATTAATTGTGTGTCTGTGTGTGTGTGTTTCATTAATATTTTGCTCTTGCCTGAGAGAGGCCAGTGATTGTATTGGGTTGGGGCTTGGCATGGTTACACCTGTACCAGGAAGGATGCCCAGAGTTTCCACAAACCATGGACCTCCCAAGCCAGGCAAAGCTAATACATTCTGGGGGCTGGTTTGCCCATCATCCCCTGCGCAAAAACCCAGGTCTAGGACCCCAGGGCTGTTTATGGCCTGGGACTTCCCCTCATGGAACCATTTCAGTGTCTGGCTGGGCTTCTCAGGTGGAGTGTAGAGGACAGGTCCAACTCAGGTATGACTTCCTGCAGATCTGGGTCCGAAAAGACTGAAGACAGGCTATTCCCCAGCACAGTGATGGAGTCAGGACCCCTCGGGCCCCCAGGCTTTTAAAGTGCTGAATTCTAAATCAGGTGTTAGAATGGCCAAATGTGCCTTCTCCTGGGACACCCATGTCTCCAGGAAGTTGCTCTGCCTCCATTGGGGCCATGGTAAGAAAATGATACCTGCTGTGGAAGAGACTCATCTTGGAGGGAACTCCTGCGAAAACCCATCTGTCCTTGAGATGCCATCTCAGGCTCCTGGGACCCAAGACCCATCATAGGATTGTGTGACATCAAATCAGACCCCACTGAAACACCATGAGGAAGCATGTTGGTTCCCATGGTAACCAAGGAGGGCATCTGGTTATAGTGAGGAGTGGCTGGGTCATTCCCATGGGGTTGAGTGTTGGCATCAGAACCTGAAATTTGAGGATTTATATGTATTAATGCCCATTCCTGGCAGGTTATTCATTGATGAGAAGTTGAGTGAAGGAGCTGGAGGGGAGCTTGTCATCTGAGTCGATTGCCGTCTTGATGGTATGATGGAATAATCAGGTAGAACTGGACATTGCAAACTTGAACATTTAAGACACCACAATGGAGAGCAGGTTTGGGGAAGGATAGGCTCTGGAGGCGAGTTGTACTAGAGAGAAGACATCTGGATATTCACAGAAGCAGATCATCCACAGAGCAGCAGCAAACCCTAAGAAGGCTGTTTAATGAAGGCAGCAGTGTCTGGGCCTGCCATCAGGCCTACCATGTACAATGGAATCTGGAGGCACTTGAGGTTTCCTGAGGGTGAGCCCAGCATTGATGACTGGACAGTACATGGTGGGAGGTTGCAGAGGGTTCAGACCAGGAGAATGCACGGGGCTGCTTGCCACAGATTTATTCAAGGACTTTTGTCCCGGGCCATTTCAAACTGGAGGAGCTGTGTTGAGGCTAATGGGGTTTCTAGAAGGGTTGAGATGTATTGGTGGCTAAGACAGAGCTGGGCGTTAGTCCTTCTGGTGGGTCCGATTGTTTCTCTGAGATTCTGCAAACCACCGTTGCTTCCTGGACCTTGAGACACGGAAAGCATGGCCTAAAGCCCAGGACACACTCCTGCTGAGGGTGCTCACCAGATGGCAGAGGAGCCATCTTCTGTGCCGCAGGCAGCATCTCAGGGCCACCTGAGTGCAAGTCATCATCTCCCCAGGGCTCACTGAGCCTCTCATCTTTCGAGGTATCGTCTGAAAGTTGGATCCCTTGTTGACATTTAAATGGACATTTCCCTTCATGACATTAAGGACCATCCCAAACTCAAATTCCCAACCAGGGCTCATTGGTGGGGAATTGTTTTTGGAAAGTTACCCTGGCAGGACTACAGGAAAATGGGAATGTTCACTGGGAGCCTGGGATCATGCTAGTCATCTCCATGTTGGACCTTATTCCTGTTATGCTTATCCCAGGGAGACCACCTTGAAATTTCTCTGCAAGCTGCTGTTGAAACATCTCTGCAGACAATCTTTGGGGATTTTGGAAGCAATCCCATCAATCAAAAAGACCCCCCTGGCCAGGAATGAAGTTTCAATTATTTGGAATGTTTGACATGTTGTCTGGCCAACTGACTCCAGAAAGATGTGGTCTGGATGCAGGGTTGGTGACATTTGCCCTTCCGTTTCAGAGATTATCATTCCTGCAAATCCAGGAAGGCATATCTGATCCCTGGTATGTTGGAGTCGAGGGCCGTGTCCTTAAGAGCAGAGAACATGGTGTAGTCATACTATCAGAAGATGGTTCTGCTTGCCCAGGCGCCCAGCCTTCACTAGGGGTCATCTGGTATCTAGGGAGAGGCCCTTAGAGAAATTCGAAGGTCCATGCAGATAAACCTCTGTAACCTGGAGGGAGCACTAGGGTACAGCCACTTTTCCCTGATACCTCTTCTTCTGTTTATTAAAAACTCCTGCTATAATTTCAGCCAAACTATCTGCTCAGGAGTCATATGATCTGGGTGGTTGGGTCTTAGGGGCCCAGACTGGGAGCTCATGGAAGGTGGAATCACTTCATCTGGACAAAAGGGCATATCTCTGTATCCTGGAAGGACAAGTGGAGCTTCCACAGCTGTCTGGGACCCAGGTCCCCTACCTAAGCTTTGTTACTAAGCCACTCTGGCCTGTATCAACCCTTCTGGTTTCTTTGGAGGTTCATTTAACACTCCAGCATTCTGCATGCCTTGTGCTGCTATGAATGTCTTTTCATCAGGGGAAAGCATGCGTTAGATTTGAGAGTTTGTAAGGAGTGCGCCCGATGCTGAAGCTGCTCATGATGTAGTCTATCTGGGTTTCTCCCAGGGTGGGGGGATCTCCACTGGACACTAGTGGAGGGAGGTGGGGAAGGAGTACATTGGGATCTGCCAGGACCATTGTCCCTGTAGGAGACAGAGGTAACTGCTTGGTTTGGGGGCATCAGGCCTGGCGCCGTACCATGTCGGAGCAGTGGAGTAGAGCTGGCAGGGCTGCCTGCAGAAGGAATCAGTTTGTTCTCTACCCCAGGCTTATCGCAGGGGACATATGGGAGCAGCAGGTGTGGGTGCTGGTGCCAGAATGCACAGAGTTGGCTGCGGTTTGGTATTCAGGGAAGAATTCCAACCCTGGTTGGCTGGAACTGGGAGAGGTTTCAGGTCATTCCAAAGGCACATATCTGCCTGTTCACAGAGGTTTGCTTCTCTCTGTCTTGCTGCTGGGGATGTCATGGATGTGAAAAGGGGCAGCAGTTTCAACTTGACCCTTAGTGCAGAATCTGCAGCTTGAAAACATACACACCATTTGGTCTAATGTCTTTGGAGCAGGTGTGGGCTTTGGATAATAGTCTGGCTGTGGAAAGGTCTGGAAGAGCTGTGGGTCACGTAATATGATGGGGTCATCAGTGGGTTGTGCACTGGGAATCCTGGGACTTTAGTGGTCAGCAGAATTCCATTCATCAGTCCCAGGAGCTCTGACCAAAGCAGTGAGGCGGGGGGGCGGGGGGGGGGGCGGGGGGGGGAATGGTGAATACCTTGCTCCCTTGGCACCATTTGCAGCCCCATTCTTCAGGTCCAGGCTCCCACCAGGCCCAAGGAGTGCTTACACTGTATGGCTCCCACTCTTGGAGTCATAAAGAGGGGGGACTAGGATTGACTGGCCAGCCCCCTTGTTTTCTCTGCCTAGAGAATTTGAAAGGCAGGTGGGGATTCCCAGATGGGGTCATCACTGTAAGGGAAGGCCATCTTCTCCTGCTTTGACTTGGACTCTTTTTTTTTTTTAACAACCTTATTGGAGTACAATTGCTTCACAATGGTGTGCTAGTTTCTGTTCTATAACAAAGTGAATCAGCTATACATATACATATATCCCCATATCTCGTCCCTCTAGCATCTCCCTCCCACCCTCCCTATCCCACCCCTCTAGGTGGACAAAAGCACCAAGCTGATCTCCCTGTGCTATGCAGCTGCTTCCCACTAGCTATCTATTTTACATTTGGTAGTGTATATATGTCCATGCCACTCTCTCACTTTGTCCCAGCTTACCCTTCCCCCTCCCCGGGTCCTCAAGTCCATTCTCTATGTCTGCGTCTTTATTCTTGTCCTGCCCCTAGGTTCTTCAGAACCATTTTTTTGTTTGTTTTTTTAGATTCCATATATATGTGTTAACATACAGTATTTGTTTTTCTCTTTCTGACTTACTTCACTCTGTATGACAGACTCTAGGTCCATCCACCTCACTACAAGTAACTCAATTTTGTTTCTTCTTATGGCTGAGCAATATTCCATTGTATATATGTGCCACATCTTCTTTATCCATTCATCTGTCGATGGACACTTAGGTTGGTTCCATGTCCTGGCTATTGTAAAAAGAGCTGCAATGAAAAGATACTTAATACAATTTCAATTTTCTTAAATTTACCAAGGCTTGATTTGTGACCCAAGATATGATCTATCCTGGAGAATGTTCCATGAGCACTTGAGAAGAAAGCGTATTCTGTTGTTTTTGGATGGAATGTCCTCTAAATATCAATTAAGTCCATCTTGTTTAATGTATCATTTAAAGTTTCTGTTTCCTTATTTATTTTCATTTTGGATGGTTTGTCCATTGGTGAAAATGGGGTGTTAAAGTCCCCTATGATTGTGTTACTGTTGATTTCCCCTTTTATGGCTGTTAGCATTTCCCTTATGTATTGAGGTGCTCCTATGTTGGGTGCATAAATATTTACAGATGTTCTATCTTCTTCTTAGATCGATCCCTTGATGATTATGTAGTGTCCTTCTTTGTCTCTTGTAACAGCCTTTATTTTAAAGTCTATGTTGTCTGATATGAGAATGCTACTCCAGCTTTCTTTTGGTTTCCATTGGCATGGAATATCTTTTTCCATCCCCTCACTTTCAGTCTGTATGTGTCCCTAGGTCTCTTGTAGACAGCATATATACGGGTCTTGTTTTTGTATCCATTCAGCCAGTCTATGTCTTTTCCTTGGAGCATTTAATTCATTTACATTTAAGGTAATTATCAATATGTATGTTCCTATTCCCATTTTCTTAATTGTTTTGGGTTTGTTATTGTAGGTCTTTTCCTTCTCTTGTGTTTCCTGCCTAGAGAAGTTCCTTTAGCATTTGTTGTAAAGCTGGTTTGGTGGTGCTGAATTATCTTAGCTTTTGCTTGTCTGTAAAGATTTTAATTTCTCCCTCCAATCTGAATGAGATCCTTGCTGGGTAGTGTAATCTTGGTTGTAGGTTTTTCCCTTTCATCACTTTAAATATGTCCTGCCACTCCCTTCTGGCTTGCAGAGTTTCTGCTGAAAGATCAGCTGTTCACCTTATGGGGATTCCCTTGTATGTTTGTTGTTTTTCCCTTGTTGATTTTAATATTTTTCTTTGTATTTAATTTTTGATAGTTTGATTAATATGTGTCTTGGCGTGTTTCTCCTTGGATTTATCCTGTATGGCACTCTGCACTTCCTGGACTTGATTGACTATTTCCTTTCCCATATTAGGGAAGTTTTCAACTATAATCTCTTCAAATATTTTCTCAGTCCCTTTCTTTTTCTCTTCTTCTTCTGGGACCCCTATAATTTGAATGTTGTTGCATTTAATGTTGTCCCAGAGGTCTCTGAGACTGTCCTCCATTGTTTTCATTCTTTATTCTTCTCTGCGGTAGTTATTTCCACTATTTTATCTTCCAGGTCACTTATCCATTCTTCTGCCTCAGTTATTCTGCTATTGATTCCTTCTAGAGAATTTTTAATTTCATTTATTGTGTTGTTCATCATTGTTTGTTGGACTTTGACTCTTTCGTGGTGGAGTTCCTCCCTTTAGGGTTACTGGACTGCACTGGTTGAATGACTGAGCCTGCAGTCACAGACAGGGACAGGCTCTCTGCGTTCTTCTTGGACCACAGCAGAAACAATTGCTGAGTCAGTGACAGTGGCTTGCTGCTTGCTGGGTGCGTTCCTTCATGTTGGCTGCCAGTATCCCTTGTTCCTCTTTGTTTTTCTGTGCTTTGGAAGTGGGTCTTGCAGCTTCAGCATTCTCGGAGTGGGCTTCCTGCTGCCAGAGGAGAACCTTGCATGTTGAGGGCACACAGTACAAAAGGGTCACCATGCTGCCATGCTGATCCTGGAGCTCTGGGGTCTAGAAGCCATGTTTTCAAAGGCAACCCCCACCTTTCGGGAGTTCAATTTGCTCTTCAATCTACATTGGGACACAAAAGAACTTTCCAAAGATGATCTCTGCCACCTTAACTGAAGTGACTTTCTAGGTGAAAATTGGGCTGACACCAGCTAGTTCCACATTTAGTCCCTGGAGGCAGGGAACAGGGAGTGGGCTTGGGTCCAGGTCCCAGCCAACTGTTCAGCTGGGTGGCAGCCTCCCCTCTTCTGTCTCCCCACTGCAGCTCTTAGAGTGTTTTAACCACTGGAAGGACCATGTAAAGAAAGCATATAAGAAATAAGCTTGGAAAGGTAAGTTGGCACAGATTTTAGGAAAGTCTTAAATGCTAGATTATAAATTTGGAGGGTTTCTTTGGTAGGGAGTGGGGAACTACTGAAGATTTCTGAATGCAGGAGTAACATGATCTTGACTTGGCTTTAGAATGATTCACTCTCCCATTACTGTTTAGAGGAAAAAGAGTCAAGATACTTCCAGACGCAAGTAAGAGAATACCAAACCAAGATGGTTTGGATGATAGAGATTTATTACCTCATATAATAAGAAGTCCCATAACTGTAAAGAGAGATTCAGTTGTTTTTCACAGAGCAATGATGATATTTGAAACCAAGAGACTGACTGAGGGTGTCAAGAAAGGACACAGAAAGAACAGCAACAAAAATCGACCACTAACAGAAATCTGGAGAATGTCAAGGAGGAAAACTGGGAAGCAGAAAAACAAAAAAATAAATTTCTTATTATCTGATTTTTGCTACTTCTAGTTTAGTATGAGAGCTCACCTCTACCCCCTAAATGATTATTTTTAAATGAAAATAGTTCAATATGAATACTTATTCTCTCAGGAATATTACATTCTCATTTCAGAAAACCAATTTAGCCAAGCATAAGGATAACTGAAAGAGTCCTTTCTCTATAGGCAAGACCTCTGAACCATTTCAAAATAATTTTATTTACTGTCACCAAAAGTAATTAGAGCACTCATCTGTAGTCACTGCTCATCTTACGAGAAGTTTCCACATTCATATAGGGAGCACCCCTGAAATCTGTAAAGAAACTCAGCAACCCACAGAGCACTGTTTCCTCACTGGAAACAGGAGTGGGCAGCTGCTACAGCTGTCTGTAACCAGGCAAGGTGCTCATCAAGAATTTCAGAATGCCCAGGTCAGGGGCACCTCTTCACATGTCTTGGCAGAGTGTCCTCCAAGACCTTACTGTGATCACCATGAGATCCTATTTTGCACAGCGGGATAAAGGGATGTAGATTTGAAACTGAAAAGTGAAAACACTATTCTCCATCTTTTACTTTTGACTGAGCATAGTTAACACATCACCTCTATCATTCTTCTGAGCACTCTGGGTGCGAGTGGCAATACCCAGCCAAGGCAGGTGTCACTCAGTGCTCTGTCACATAATTGGTTTTTTTTGCCAATAGACCAAAATGACACAGTTATAAGAAATGGGCACTAATGATTCTGCGAGGAAACCAAAGGGGATGTTGAACCTTTGTAGGTGATGAAGTTGATGCCAGACAACCTGCCCTTGCAGATTGATTCTACTGCCTACACCTAAGGACTCAACTCCTTGCCCTTGGGGTGATGTGCTTTTGCCACAGACAATAATGATAAGGTCTAAATTGAAATGAACAGTGCTATGTTCTGTAAAATTATACCAGAGCTTTTAATTTAAAAAGCTCAATTGTATAATTATTAGGTTGATCCCTCAGATACCATGTATTTTTTGAGTGGATCTGAATGAATGAAAAAATAAGTAAACATCTATAGATGTATAGATAGAGGTATAGGCAGTTAATATTTACTGAGCACTTAGTATGTGCCAATATGTTTACATATGTTAAATCATGTAAACCTTATGAGGAAGATACTGTTATCATTATATTCTTTTCATAGATGAGAAACAACAGGAATAGAAAAAGACATTGATAGATGGGTTGCAATGAGTTCCAAAGTCAAAGTAACAAATGGAATGTCAACAATGACATTTACATATCCCCAATTTATACATACTTATCTTGTCTTTTTTTTTTCCCCCCCTTTCTCGCAACTTCACCACACAAAACAGTTTTGAACCTGGCTAGGCTGAGCAACCATCTTCAGGACTGTAAGGGAAAGCTGCTGTTAATTAGCAGCTCTTAATTAGCAGCTTTTCAGAAGACAATGTTCCATTCTCCTCTGGAACAATGTGTCCATGGACATTTGCCTCCAAGAGGTAGCTGGTAAAGAGCTCGTGGTGGCTCTTCTAATCCAGTCTTCATATTTTGCAGTTACAACATGCCCTCAATTCAATGCGTTAAGTAATTAGTTCTCAGCATCTTGTGAACTGAGGACCTATTTCCAGAATGACTTAGTGCAGTTTCCTCTGAAGTCCTTGATAACAGAGGAAATAATTAGGCTCAGAAGGGTTTTACTTAAAACCTTGTGTCTCTACTTATCTAAAATTACTGTGCTAATTAAGCCTCTCATAAATTTCCCTGCCATGCTTCACTCTGAGGACTTGGGTCTTCACCTCAGGTTTTCCCTCAGGGTCTGGCATAGTCCTGGGAACATCCTGAGGTGGGAGCCACTCAGACTGTTATCCCTAGAGACATGTAATTCACTTTGGGACACAGGCTCTTCTCTTGTACGGCCATACATTCAAATGTGTTTTTGTTTTTTTCTGTAATCATATTTAAGTCAGTTGGCTTGAGGTTAAAAAAATATTGGTCTAATCAGGGCTACATCAAGTGTGGTCTACAGACCAGCTGATGGTCTGTGGATTGTTACTGGCCATTTCATGGAGCAATAAGTATAAAACATGGGAGCAAGCATGTAGAAACTTTTATAGCAATTTGACAGAATAATTTCTTTTATGTCCATTAAATTTAATATTTTTTTTTAAATGGGTCTTATATTTTTATGTCATTTTTTTGTTTCATTTTTATATAATTCATCTTCTAACAGTTGATTTTTTTCCCTTTGTAAGGATCATATTTCCTGCTTTTTTGCATACCAGGTAATTTTTTTTTAAATTGGATTGGGGACTGTGTAAATTTTCACTACTGGGTACTGAATTTTGCTGTATTCCTTTACATAGCTGTGGTCTTTGTTCTGGCATACAGTTATGTTACCAGGGCTCAGTTTGATCCTCTCAAGTGTGCTTGTGGGCTGCCTCCAAGCAATAAGCTGGGGTGATAGGGCTCACCTTGTTTGTTTCTTTTCTCTGAAGGGATCATACTCCTAATTCAACTTTTGTTCAATATGTGAAAACCATTGTTTTGTATATTATTCTGGTTTCCTAATTGTTTAAGGTAGAAGAGTGAATCAATCCCTTTTACTTCATTATGGCTAGAAACAGATGTACTAGGACTTCATCTTAACATCCTTCATCTTGATATCCAGTAATTCACTGGTGGTAATTTTACTGTATTTTATAAAAGTATCAATCTATAATGGAAGACAAGTTAAACAACAAAATAAATTGAAAAAGAACAACAACAAAAAAACCAAACAACTCAATTAAAAAATGAACATACAATTTGAAAAGACATTTCACCAAATAAGATTTACAAATGGCCAATAAGCACATGAAAAGATACTCAAAATCACTAATCATTAGGGAAATGCAAATCAAAACCACAATAAGATACCACATTACACCCATTAGAATGGCTATTTTAAACAACAATAAGCTCCAGAAAATAACAGGTCTTGGGGAGGGAGAAATTGAAATGCTTGTCCATCACTAATGGAAATATAAAATGGTGCAGCCTCTGTAGCAAATAATATGGCAGTTCCTCAGAAGATTAAAAATAGAATTACCCTATGATCTAGCAATTTCACTTCAGGATATACACTCAAAAGAACTGAAAGCAGAGACACAAACAGATATATGTACACCATATTCATAGCAGTATTATTCACAATAGCCAAAAGGTGAAAGCAACTCAAGTATTTATAGGATGAATAGATTTTTAAAATGTGGTATATCTATATAATAGAATATTGTTCAGCCCTAAAAAGGAAGGAAATCATGACATATTCTACAACATGAACGAACCCTGAAGACACTGTAAGTGAAATAAGCCAGACAGCAAAGGACAAATACTGTATGATTTCACTTACATGAGGTACCTGGAATAGTCAAACTGATAGAGTCAAAAAGGAGAAGAATGGTTGCCAGGGGCTGGGGAGAGATCAGAATGGGGAGTTATTGTTCAATGGGTATAGAGTTTCAGTTTGGGAAAATGAAAAGAGTTTTAGAGATGGGCACTGGTGCTTGCACAACAACATGAATGTACTTAATGCCCCTGAACTGCACACTTACAAATGGCAAAATGGTAAACTTTATGTTATGTGTATTTTACCACAGAAAAAGAATACTTAAAACAAAAAAGCAACTTCATCTCCCCTCCAGATAGCTTGAGAATCGCTGAATTTCAGAGGCTGAAGGTAGGAAAAGGCCTAAGTGAGGGGGAGTTTGATAAACTTTCTACCAGGGTTAAAAGATGACAAACAATACCCTTTCAGGCCACCCAGGCACTTCTGGCCAGGGAACCAGGAAGGTCTGTCAAATCTTACAGAACCTTCCACGATGGCTATTTTTGTATTACCTGTTTTCCTACTCAATTAGCAGTGAAGTCTTTAACAATTGTCTGTGTGGTGGGCTTCATGGACAGTGAGGAAAGCAGAATCTGGGGATGCTGTATTGTCTTCTGCAGTACGTATTAGGGAGACACCTCAAGAAATTGGTGAGGGGATGGCTGCTCTGAAGAGGAAAGAAAGCAATTAAGTCCCTGTGGCCTGAAGGGAGGAAGAGAGACAATATCATCCCAGGGCATGCTGTTTATCATGAAAAAAGAGAATGCTATTAAGTAATATGTATAACACGATGCCATTCCCAAATATTAGGAAAATAAATATATATTTCTATGTATTTATGCATAGAAGAAAATCCCCTGTAAGAATATAAGCCAAAATAACACTATAGTAATATCTTATGCATGCCCATATGTATGTATATGTTGGCTTATATGTGTATGTATATATAGAGAGATATATATGTATAGTCAATTTGTAAATTAAAATATCTCTATGGAAAACAACAACAACAGACAGATATAACATGGTTACAAACATATAACATGGTTATATCTGTGTGGTCAAATCATAGGTGGTTTTTATTTTCTCTTTGTAAGTATTTTTTAATCTGTTGTTTTCACAATGGATAGGTAAAACTTTTATATCAGGGCAAGAAAGCATTTTTATGTAAAAATTAGGAAAGGATTGTTAGGAGATGTTATGTGGTCCAGGCTTGAGATACCTTTAATTGTTTTTGGAGATTTATGCATAAATTAGTCTATGTTGCATTATCTCTCATTCCATTTTTGTTTTTAACATTAGAGATCAGACCAGCAGCTTACACATTATAAGGTAACAATGCCTACCATTTTACGTGGAAATGCATTTCATTCATTTAGGTCAGATGAGATTAGAGTAATTAAGGTCACTGGACTTTGCCATTTATCAAATCCTTAAATCCAATTCTAATCTCATTCATTAATGCCACAAACAAAAGGGTTAATTGCTAATTGATATAATGTTTCAGACCCACCCTGGCACAAATGTTATAATATTAGATGGTATTAATGCCTTGCTGTGTAACTTTAGAGAAGGGCTGATGTATTCAGTATTCAAAGAGTTACAGATTTATTGGTTCTGAAGAGGTTATCCCTGCGGTAACTCATTATCACTTGTACAATCATGGAATGGTCTGTGACAGGAGAATGTCTAAAATGAAACAAGCTAATTAATCAAGATGGGGCACGCCTGTGGTGACTCTGCAGTACGAGCAGATGCTTTCAGCTCCTGAATTGTCACCATGCAGCCTCGTGGCTGAGGCAAGGCCCCAGCCAGAACAGGTTGGCCACTGATATGGGGATCCTGATAGTCTGTTGCTACATCAGACTTATGCTCAATTGCCTCACTTCAGCTCTGACCCAGCTGGAAAGGACGATCCTATTGTCTTATGATCCTCCCGCACCAAACCTTTCACCACCTTAAAAAGGAGAGGGGCTTCCCTGGTGGCGCAGTGGTTGAGAGTCTGCCTGCCAATGCAGGGGACGCGGGTTCGAGCCCTGGTCTGGGAGGATCCCACATGCCGCGGAGTGACTAGGCCCGTGAGCCACAATTGCTGAGCCTGCGCGTCTGGAGCCTGTGCTCCGCAACAAGAGAGGCCGCGATAGTGAGAGGCCCGCGCACCGCGATGAGGAGTGGCCCCCGCTTGCCGCAACTGGGGAAAGCCCTCGCACAGAAACGGAGACCCAACACAGCCATAAATAAATAAATAAATATTTTTTTAAAAAAAGGAGAGAAACTGATTTGAATTTTAACCTCTCTCCTTCTTTTTCCAATTCTGACAAAGGTACTAAGGGGAAGCGAAAATTCCTAAAGGTGTTCTTGAAAGATCAGCCTCCAACCGAATGTGTTATCTCAATGTCTGGAATCCTCAGCAGCCATTAAAAATCATGTTGCTAAAGGTTCTTAAAGGCATGGGGGTGGGACAGGGCCTGGGGTCTTGCCCTAAGGCAGCAGGTTTTGTTTTGTTAGAATTTCGCGGCCAAAGCCCACCTGACAATGAGAGCATCTCTGGAGCTCAAGTTTATGTTGAAAATACTTCAAGTTCTACCTGTCCTCACTCATCTGTGGATTTCTGTGAGACCAGGTATAAGGAAACCTTTCCCTCAAACTAATTATGACTTACAGTAATTTGCTAAATTATACCTTTGTAAGCAGAATTGAAACATTTATTTTGGGGGGGGGACCTTCAAGATGGTGGAGGAGTAAGATGTGGAGATTACCTTCCTCCCCACAAATACATCAGAAATACATCTACATGTGGAACAACTCCTACAGAACACCTACTGAACGCTGGCAGAAGACCTCAGACTTCCCAAAAGGCAAGGAACTCCCCACATACTGGGGTAGGGTAAAAGAAAAAAGAAAATACAGAGACAAAAGAATAGGGATGGGACCTGCTCCTCTGGGAGGGAGCTGTGAAAGAGGAAAAGTTTCCACACACTAGGAAGCCCCTTCACTGGCAGAGATGGAGGGTGGGCGGTGGGGGAAGCTTCGGAGCCACAGAAGAGAGCGCAGCAACAGGGGTGCGGAGGGCAAAGCGGAGAGATTCCTGCACAGAGGATCGGTGCCAACCAGCACTCACCAGCCTAAGAGGCTTGTCTGCTCCCGTGACGGGACGGGTGGGAGCTGGGAGCTGAGGCTCGGGTTCCGGAGGTCAGATCCCAGGGAGAGGACTGGGGTTGGCTGTGTGAACACAGCCTGAAGGGGGCTAGTGCACCACAGCTGGCCAGGAGGGAGTCCAGGAAAAACTCTGGAACTGCCTAAGAGGCAGGAGACAATTGTTTCGGGGTGCACAAGGAGAGGGGATGCAGAGCACCACCTAAACGAGCTCCAGAGACGGGCGCAAGCCGTGGCTATCAGCACTGACCCCAGAGACAGGCATGAAACGCTAAGGCTGCAGCTGCAGCCACCGAGAAACCTGTGTGCAAGCACAGGTCACTATCCACACCTCCCCTCCCAGGAGCCAGTGCAGCCCGCCACTGCCAGGGTCCCGTGATCCAAGGATAGCTTCCCCGGGAGAACACACGGCGCCCCTCAGGCTGGTGCAATGTCACGCCAGCCTCTGCCACTGCAGGCTCGTCCTGCATTCCAGTTATAACTACTGTACACCTCCCTCCTCCTGGCCTGAGTGAGCCAGAGTCCCCTAATAAGCCACTGCTTTAACCTTGTCCTGTCTGGGCAGGAACGGAAGCCTGAGGGCAATGTACATACAGAGGCGGGTCCAAACCCAAAGCTGAACCCCAGGAGCTGTGCGAACAAAGAAGAGAAAGGGAAATCTCTCCCAGCAGCCTCAGGAGCAGCAGATTAAATCTCCACAATCAACTTGATGTACCCTGCATCTGTGGAATACCTGAACAGACAATGCATCAACCCAAAACTGAGGCGGTGGACTTTGGGAGCAACTGTAGACTTGGGGTTGGCTGTCTGTGACTGACTTGTTTCTGATTTTTATGTTTATCTTAGTATAGTTTTTAGCACTTGTTATCATTGGTGAATTTCTTTATTGGTTTTGTTGCTCTCTTATTACTTTTTAAATTTTTTATTTTAATAACTTTTAAAAAATTATTTTATTTTATTTATTTAATTTTTAATTTTTTTTCTTTCTTTTTTTCCTCCCTTTTCTTCTGAGCCAAGTGGCTGACAGGGTATTGGTGCTCCGGCCTGGTGTCAGGACTGAGTCTCTGAGGTGGGAGAGCTGAGTTCAGGACATTGGACCACCAGAAACCTCCCAGCCCCATGTAATATCAATTGGTGAGAGCTCTCCCAGAGAGCGCCATCTCAACCCTAAGACCCAGCTCCACCCAATGCCCAGCAAGCTCCAGTGCTGGATGCCCCATGCCAAATAACTAGTAAGACAGGAACACAACCCCACCCATTAGCAGAGAGGCTGCCTAGAATCATACTAAGTTCACAGACACCCCAAAACACACCACTGATGTAGCCCTGCCCACCAGAAAGACAAAATCAAGCCTCACCCACCAGAACACAGGCACCAGTCCCCTCCACCAGGAAACCTACACAAGCCACTAAACGAACCTAACCCACTGGAAGCAGACACCAAACACAATGGGAACTAAAAACCTGCCGCCTGCGAAAAGGAGACCCCAAACACAGTAAGTTAAGCAAAATGGGAAGACAGAGGAATATGCAGCAGATGAAGGAGCAAGGTAAAAATCCACTAGACCAAAAAAATGAAGGGGAAATAGGCAGTCTACCTGAAAAAGAATTCAGAGTAATGATAGTAAAGATGACCCAAAATCTTAGAAATAGAAAGGAGAAAATACAGGAAATATTTAACAAGGACCTAGAAGAAATAAAGAGCAAGCAAACAATGATGAACAACACAATAAATGAAATTTAAAATTCTCTAGAAGAAATCAACAGCCAAACAACTGAGGCAGAAGAAAGGATAAGTGACCTGGAAGATAAAATAGTGGAAATAACTACCATAGAGCAGAATAAAGAAAAAAGAATGAAAAGAATGGAGGACAGTCTCAGAGACCTCTGGGACAACATTAAACTCACCAAGATTTGAATTATAGGGGTTCCAGAAGAAGAAGACAAAAAGAAAGGGTCTGATAAAATATGTGAAGAGATTAGAGTTGAAAATTTCCCTAACATGGGAAAGGATATAGTCAATTAAGTCCAGGAAGTGCAAAGTCCCATACAGGATAAATCCAAGGAGAAACATGCCAAGATACATATTAATCAAACTATCAAAAATTAAATACAAAGAAAAAATATTAAAAGCAGCAAGGGAAAAACAACAAATAACACACAAGGGAATCCCCATAAGGTTAACAGCTGATCTTTCAGCAGAAACTCTGCAAGCCAGAAGGGTGTGGCAGGACATATTTAAAGTGATGAAAGGGAAAAACCTACAACCAAGATTACCCAGCAAGGATCTCATTCAGATTTGAGGGAGAAATTAAAATCTTTACAGACAAGCAAAAGCTAAGAGAATTCAGCACCACCAAACCAGCTTTACAACAAATGCTAAAGGAACTTCTCTAGGCAGGAAACACAAGAGAAGGAAAAGACCTACAATAACAAACCCAAAACAATTAAGAAAATGGGAATAGGAACATACATATTGATAATTACCTTAAATGTAAATGGATTAAGAGCTCCAAACAAAAGACATAGACTGGCTGAATGGATACAAAAACAAGACCCGTATATATGCTGTCTACAAGAGACCCACTTCAGACCTAGGGACACATACAGACTGAAAGTGAGGGGATGGAAAAAGATATTCCATGCCAATGGAAACCAAAAGAAAGCTGGAGTAGCAATTCTCATATCAAACAAAATAGGCTTTAAAATAAAGTCTATTACAAGAGACAAAGAAGGACACTACATAATCATCAAGGGAACAATCCAAGAAGAAGATATAACAATTGTAAATATCTATGCACCCAACATAGGAGCACCTCAATACATTTGAGGTGAAATGGGGAAATCAACAGTAAGGGGAAATCAACAGTAACACAATCATAGGGGACTTTAACACCCCATTTTCACCAATGGACAAACCATCCAAAATGAAAATAAATAAGGAAACAGAAACTTTAAATGATACATTAAACAAGATGGACTTAATTGATATTTAGAGGACATTCCATCCAAAAACAACAGAATACGCTTTCTTCTCAAGTGCTCATGGAACATTCTCCAGGATAGATCATATCTTGGGTCACAAATCAAGCCTTGGTAAATTTAAGAAAATTGAAATTGCATCAAGTATCTTTTCTCACCACAACGCTATGAGACTAGATATCAATTACAGGAAAAAGATCTGCAAAAAATACAAACACATGGAGGCTAAACAATACACCACTAAATAACCAAGAGATCACTGAAGAAATCAAAGAGGAAATCAAAAAATACCTAGAAATAAATGACAATGAAAACACGACGACACAAAACCTATGGGATGCAGCAAAAGCAGTTCTAAGAGGGAAGTTTAGAGCAATAAAATCCTACCTCAAGAAACAAGAAACATCTCAAATAAACAACCTAAGCTTACACCTAAAGCAATTAGAGAAAGAAGAACAAAACACCCCCAAAGTTAGCAGAAGGAAAGAAATCATAAAGATCAGATTAAAAACAAATGAAAAAGAAATGAAGGAAACAATAGCAAAGATCAATAAAACTAAAAGTTGGTTCTTTGAGAAGATAAACAAAATTGATAAACCATTAGCCAGACTCATCAAGAAAAAAAGGGAGAAGACTCAAATCAATAGAATTAGAAATGAAAAAGGAGAAGTAACAACTGACACTGCAGAAATACAAAGGACCATGAGAGATTACTACAAGCAACTACATGCCAATAAAAGGGACAACCTGGAAGAAATGGACAAATTCTTAGAAAAGCACAACCTTCCAAGACTGAACCAGGAAGAAACAGAAAATATAAACAGACCAATTACAAGCACTGAAATTGAGACTGTGATTAAAAATCTTCCAACAAACAAAAACCCAGGATCAGATGGTTTCACAGGCGAATTCTATCAAACATTTAGAGAAGAGCTAACACCTATCCTTCTCAAACTCTTCCAAAATATAGCAGAGGGAGGAACACTCCTTAACTCATTCTACGAGGTTACCATCACCCTGATACTGAAACAAGAAAACATGTCATGAAGAAAGAAAACTACAGGCCAATATCACCGATGAACATAGATGCAAAAATCCTCAACAAAATACTAGCAAACAGAATCCAACAGCACATTAAAAGGATAATACACCATGATCAAGTGGGGTTTATCCCAGGAATGCAAGGATTCTTCAGTATATGCAAATCAATCAATGTGATACACCATATTAACAAATTGAAGAAGAAAAACCATATGATATCTCAATAGATGCAGAAAAAGCTTTTGACAAAATTCAACACCCATGTATGATAAAAACCTTCCAGAAAGTAGGCACAGAGAAAACTTATCTCAACATAATAAGGGCCATATATGAGAAACCCACAGCGAACATCGTTCTCAATGGTGTAAAACTGAAACCATTTCCTCTAAGATCAGGAGCAAGACAAGGTTGTCCACTCTCACCACTATTATTCAACATAGTTTTGGAAGTTTTAGCCATAGCAATCAGAGAAGAAAATGAAATAAAAGGAATCCAAATCGGAACAGAAGAAGTAAAGCTGTCACTGTTTACAGATGACACGATACTATACATAGAGAATCTTGAAGATGCTACCAGAAAACTACTAGAGCTAATCAATGAATTTGGTAAAGTAGCAGGATACAAAATTAATGCACAGAAATCTCTTGCATTCCTAAACACTAATGATGAAAAATCTGACAGAGAAATTAAGGAAACACCCCCATTTACTATTGCAACAAAAAGAATAAAATAGCTAGGAATAAACCTACCTAAGGAGACAAAAGACCTATATGCAGAAGACACTGATGAAAGAAATTAAAGATGATCCAAACAGATGGAGAGATATACCATGTTCTTGGATTGGAAGAACCAACATTGTGAAAATGCCTGTACTACTCAAAGCAATCTACAGATTCAATGCAATCCCTATCAAACTACCAAAGGCAATTTTCACAGAACTAGAACAAAAAATTTCACAATTTGTATGGAAACACAAAAGATTCCGAATAGTCAAAGCAATCTTGAGAAGGAAAAACGGAGCTGGAGGAATCAGGCTCCTGGACTTCAGACTATACTACAAAGCTACAGTAATCAAGACAGTATGGTACTGGCACAAAAACAGAAATATAGATCAATGGAACAGGATAGAAAGCCCAGAGATAAACCCACACACATATGGTCACCTTATTTTTGTTAAAGGAGGCAAGAATACACAATGCAGAAAAGACAACCTCTTCAATAAGTGGTGTTGGAAAATTGGACAGCTACATGTAAAAGAATGAAATTAGGACACTCCCTAACACTATACACAAAAATAAACTCAAAATGGATTAAAGACTTAAATGTATTGCCAGACACTATAAAATTCTTAGAGGAAAACATAGGCAGAACACTCTATGACATAAATCACAGCAAGATCCTTTTTCACACATCTCCTAGAGAAATGGAAATAAAAACAAAAATAAACAAATGGGACCTAATGAAACGTCAAAGCTTTTGCACAGCAAAGGAAGCCATAAATGAGACGAAAAGACTACCCTCAGAATGGGAGAAAATATTTGTGAATGAAGCAACTGACAGAGGATCAATCTCCCAAGTATACAAGCGGCTCATGCAGCTCAATATCAAAAAAACAAACAACACAATCCAAAAATGGGCAGAAGATCTAAACACACATTTCTCCAAAGAAGACATACAGATTACCAACAAACACATGAAAGGATGCTCAACATCACTAATCATTAGAGAAATGCAAATCAAAACTACAATGAGGTATCACCTCACACCAGTCAGAGTGGCCATCGTCAAAAAATCTACAAACAATAAATGCTGGAGAGGGTGTGGGGAAAAGGGAACCCCCCTGCACTGTTGGTGGGGATGTAAATTGATACAGCCACTATGGAGAACAGTATGGAGGTTCCTTAAAAAACTAAAAATAGAATTACCATATGATCCAGCAATCGCACTACTGGGCATATACCCTGAGAAAACCATAATTCAAAAAGAGTGATGTACCGCAATGTTCATTTCAGCACTATTTACAACAGCCAGGTCATGGAAGCAACCTAGATGTCCATCAACAGATGAATGGATAAAGAAGATGTGGCACAGATATACAATGGAATATTACTCAGCCATGAAAAGAAAAAAAAATGAGTTATTTGTTGTGAGGTGGAAGGACCTAGAGTCTGTCATACAGAGTGAAGTAAATCAGAAAGAGAAAAACAAATACCGTATGCTAACACTTATATATGGAATCTAAGAAAAAAAAAGAAAATACGGTTCTGAAGAACCTAGGGGCAAGACGGGAATAAAGATGCAGACCTACTAGAGAATGGACTTGAGGATACGGGGAGGGGGAAGGGTAAGCTGGGACAAAGTGAGAGAGTGGCATGGACATATACACTCTACCAAGTGTAAAATAGATAGCTAGTGGGAAGCAGCTCCATAGCACAGGGAGATCAGCTCAGTGTTTTGTGTTCACTTAGAGAGGTGGGATAGGGAAGGTGGGAAGGAGATGCAAGAGGGAGGGGATATGGAGATGTATATATACATTTGGCTGATTCACTTTGTTATACAGCAGAAACTAACACAACATTGTAAAGCAATTATACTCCAATAAAGATGTTTAAAAAAAATAAGCAAAGACGTGGGAATGTGTTCGCTTCATGCTATTATTACGAAAAGAGCAGCTTACAAATGTAACCCTATGAATATAGGGTATGATTACAATCTTGCAAACTAAAAAGATGTACAAGATGAGAAGGAGTAAAAGACCTAATGTCAACATTAGAAGGGGAGATTAAAGGTTAGTTGGTTTTTTGTTTTTTTTTTAATATTTCAGCTTACTTTTTTTTTTTTTTTAAACTTTGGGTTTATTTAATTTATTTATTTATTTATTTATTTATGGCTGTGTTGGATCTTCATTTCTGTGCGAGGGCTTTCTCTAGTAGTGGCAAGTGGGGGCCACTCTTCATCGCGGTGCGCGGGCCTCTCATTATCGCGGCCTCTCTTGTTGCGGAGCACAGGCTCCAATCGCGCAGGCTCAGTAATTGTGGCTCACGGGCCTAGTTGCTCCGCGGCATGTGGGATTTTCCCAGACCAGGGCTCAAACCTGTGTCCCTTGCATTGGCAGGCAGATTCTCAACCACTGCACCACCAGGGAAGCCCTAGTTGGGTTTTTTGTTTTTGTTTTTCTAGGTTTTTTTTTTTGTCTATATACTTTCCTACATTTTCCAAATTTTCTTGAATAGAAATATATTACTTTCTAAAAAATAAAGACTCCCAATAAATGTTATTTTTAAGGTTATTCTCTAAACCAATGAGAGGGTAGCTTCTGTTTCCTAATATCAATTCGATAGCAACAGATACTTTTCTATAAATCTCCTTCATTTTGCCATGTTGAGATGAGGCCTAAACAGAAATAGTTCGACCATGCCACACTTTTCTCAAACTAAAATCTTACATGTACCCTCATCTTCTTTATCACAAATTTAGAAAACTTATCCAGAAGGGGGAAAAAGACACTGCCTAATCAGCTCTGCTTTTTCTCAAAGGTTCTACAGGAAGATTTAATAAAGAGGCTGCCTTGGTCCAAGGGGTCACTTCCTTTGGGAATGCTTTTCTCTCTCCTTGCCCTGACACCAGGAGGGAAATAAATAACAATTGGCATTCATACTTAGAAGTACTTTCGCAAGTAATAAAAAGAAGTACTTTCGCAAGTAATAAAAAGAATGCAAAGAGAAACTCTCCAAAATAGTCTGATGCCCTGGTGAAAAACACACCTCCTTACCTAAGCACATTCTAACTTGGTTTACAAGTGGCAGCGAAGGGAATCCCAGAGGCACTGAATAGGGGAACTCACCAAGTCATAGAGCTGACTTTAGGCCAGGCACTGTTCTTATCACTTGACGTACAGTATGTAGTCCTTATGACACACTGGTGAGACTGGAAGGAAGGGGACAGGGCACAACCATTAAAAGAATGACGCTACCATTAAGAAGAACATGATACAGTAAGTCCCCTACATATGAACCTTCAAGTTGCAAACTTTCAAAGATGCAAACATGTGTTCTCATGTCCAATCATATAAGTTAGTTCACGTGTCTGGCATACATTGTCACACGCCTGCATCCTCTACAAGTGGTTTTGCTATTGTGTACTTTACTGTACAATACTGTATAGAGTACGGTACCTTTATTTCAAGCCCAGGATGTCTGGAAGCAAGCTTAAAAGCAACGGTGATGTAGCTGGTACTACTGTACTTTTCAAGGTACTGTACCGTAACATTTAAATGTTTTCTTTATTTTTTGTGTTTGTTTTTTATGTATTATTTGTGTGAAAAGTACTATAAACCTATTACAGTACAGTACTATATAGCCGATTGTGTTAGTTGGGTACCTAGGCTAACTTTGTTGGACTTACAAACAAATTGCACTTATGAATGTGCTCTCAGAACTCGTTCGTATGTAGGGGGCTTACTGTACAACAAAAACTGATTAGAACCTACTAGGCCCAAGATGGAGGAAGATTCGACTTCCAGTAGACCTTGAGCCTCATTATACGCTCATTGTAATACATCAGCTAAGTGACACATCCACAGGCGCCATGACAGTTCCAACGCTGACCACAAAAGGCCAAAAAGTGGGCGGTGGCCCAATTCCTGGAAATCCCCACCCCTTCTCTAAGACAGAATATTCCTCCCACTCATTAGCCTATGAAATTACCCAGCCCCTAAAAACTAATCACCCCTGCACTCCGGGGCCTCTCGCCTTCTGAGACAGCCCACGCTCTGTCTACAAAGTGTATATCTCTCTAAATAAACTTGCTTTCACTTTACTATGGCTTACTCTTGAATTCTTTCCTGCACAAAGGCAAGGACCCTCACTTGGAAGCCTGTACCAGCGACTCACCTGAGACCTGGGACATGACCATACCCTCACGTCCCATCTTTCCTACAACACTGGGAGGAAAGTATCGTTATCCATATCAGGGGTCAGCAAACTATAGTGCATAGGCCAAATCGAGCCTATGGCTTGTTTTTGTAAATGAAATTGTATTGGAACACAGCCACGCCCATTTGTTTTTTGTCTATGACTGTTTTCCTACTATAATTGCAGAGTTGAGTATTTACAACAGAGATCGTTTTTCCTGCAAAGCCTAAAATATTTATTATTTGGTCCTTAACAGAAAATGTTTGCCAACCCCTGATCTACATGATACCTATGAGGAAAATGAGGATCAAGGAAGTTCAATAATATCTCAGTGTCGCTCAGCTAATTACTGCCAGGACCAAGATACAAATACATATCTACCTTACTTTTAGTCCATGTTCTTTTCATTTCTCCAAATCAGAACTCAAAGAGTAAGACCCTAACCTCCAACAAAGTATATCATATATGTGACACATTACAAGCTGAGAAAGATGAAACATGAAAAGCTATGCTATTATTTTTAAGACACATTATGAGACATAACTGTTGGATTCCTTAAACTAAAGAACATTCTACTGTAAGTTACCTTTTTCCTTCAACTTCTAGTACAACTGTACAGTAAAAATTATGAGACAGACCATTTATAAAAATAAACTCATGGAATTTCACATGCAAAATTGCCATTAGGTTTCACTGTATAACTTTCACATTAAAACATACAAAAATATTTGATGTGTGATATGGTACCACCTCTCTGAACTTGCTAGCTTCCTCCCATCCTAGAGAGAGAGAGGGGAAAGAAAACATGTGCTTAAAATAAAAGCCTAACCTATTCTTCATTTTTAGCATGACTTTTAAATGTCAGTTTCTCTTTCAAATCCTCTTTTGCTTAACTCCTTAACCACTTGATTAGCTGAGGCAGGGGGTTTCGAAGGGATGTTTTTTAGGCGCCTAATGGAAGAAACTGCTCTGGAAGAAATGCTCTCACTGCCCACACCACCTCACCTATTGGTGACGTGAAGGTATGAGGTGTTAAAGATGGAGACCAGAACAGGGTGGCAGGCTGGCTCAAGCCACACCAGGGGCAGCAAAGGCAGATCTTCCCAAGACCCCATTCTTTCCTAGACAGAGTCCAGCAGTTTTATGGAGGAAAAGTAAGGGAAAACTTAGAGGATTTGTCCTCGGTATGCTCAGTGGCAAGGAGGATCTGGTTCATTGTTTCTTCCTGTGAATCCCCAAGGAACACGTCTGACTCTGTGGAAAGACAACTGCTCTAATGTTTACAAAAAGGCATGGAGATTCAACCGTCTTCTGGAAGGAGTCAGCAGAGGCAGAATGAATATAGAGAGTGTTTTAAAGTGACATCCCCACCATGGAAAGAGAAAGGAGGGAGATTAAAACAATGTGGTGGAAGAACGGTGAAATAATTTGAAGCCTGTGAAATCTCAAATAAGAGTTCACAGAGGGGGACTTCCCTGGTGGTGCAGTGGTTAAGAACCCGCCTGCCAATGAAGGGGACATGGGTTTGAGCCATGGTCTGGGAAGATCCCACATGCTGCAGAGCAACTAAGCCCGTGCACCACAACTACTAAGCCTGCGCTCTAGAGCCCGTGAGCTACAACTACTGAGCCTGCATGCCACAACTACTGAAGCCCACGCACCTAGAGCCTGTGCTCCGCAACAAGAGAAGCCACCGCAATGACATGCCTGCGCACAGCAACGAAGACCCAACGCAGCCAAAAATGAATGAATAAATAAATAAATAAAATTGAAAACAAAAAACAAAAAAGAGTTCACAGAGGAAGCTACTAACATAAAAGGCAAGTAAGAGCCTCAGTTGCCACTCTAATAATACATTAAGAAGAGTTAGCAACAGACTGAAAATGGAAAGAAATTTCCCCTTAATGTCATTTATTTTTAAACAGTTTCATTAAGGTATAATTGACATACAATAAACTTTACATATTTAAAGAATACATTTTGAGAAGTCCTGACATATGTATACATCCTTGAAACCATCACTGCAATCAAGTAATGAATATATCCATCACTGTCAAAAGTTTCTTCATGCCCTTCTATAATTCCCTCCTCCCGATACCTCCCCTTCTACCCCCAGGCAACCATTGATCTGTCACATAAATTAGTTTGTGTTTCCTAGAAATTTATATAAATGGAATACAGTTTTTGCCTGCTTTCTTTCTCTCAGCACAATTATTTTGAGATTCATCCATATTATAGCTCATAATGTAACTTTATGCCTCTTTTTGTCTGAGTAATGTTTCATTGTATGGATATACCAAGGTTTGTTTATCCTTTCACCTATTAATGGACATTTCAGTCATATCCAGTTTGGGGTTATGACCATTCATGCTCAAATCTTTGTAGGACATGTGCTTTTATTTCTCTTGGTAAACAACTACAAATCAAGTAGCTGGATCACATGGTGCATGTTTGTTTAAATCTTAAAGAAACCATTAAATTTTTCCAAAGTAGTTGTACCATTTTACATTCCCACCAGTATGGGGATTCCAGTGGCTCCCCACCCCCACCGACATTTGGTATGGTTAGTCTTTTTAATTTTAGTCATCCTAATAGATGTGTAGTGGTATTTCTTTGTATTTTTAAATTACATTTCCTAATGACAAATGATGCTGGATATATTTTCATGTGCTTATTTGCCCTCTGCAAATCTTCTTTGGCCAAGTGTCTGTTCATGTCTTTTGCCCATTGTTTAGCTGGGTTGTTTGTGTTCATTTTAATGAAATCCAACTTATCAAGTTATTCTTTTGTGGATTGCATTTTGGTATCAAACCTAAGAAATCTTTGGCTAACCCGAAGTCACAAACGTTTTTACTTATGTTTTCTTTTAGAAGATTTATAGTTAGGTCTATGATCCATTTTCATGATTGTATACAGTGTGAGTTGTGGATTTAATGTTTTTTGTTTTCCATATAAATATCCAATTATTTAAAAGCCTGTTCTTTTTACACTGAATTGCTGTTACACCTTATCAAAAGTCAGTTGTCCATATATATGTGGGTATACTCCCATCCTCTCTGTTCTGGCCCACTGATCTATTTGTCAATCTTTATATCAACAGCACAGAGCCTTGATTACTGTAGCTTTATAATGAATCTTGAAATTAGATTGTGTTAGTTCTCCAACTTTGTTCTTTTTGTCAAAGTTGTTTTGGCTATATTATATCCTTTGCATTTGCATGTCATTTTAGAATTAGCTTGCTAACTGCTTAGGTTTTGACTGAGATTGTGTTAAATCTATAGATCAATCTGGAAAGAACTGATAACAATACTAAGTAGTTTACTCATGAATATATCTCTTCATTTACCTAGGTGTTCTTTAATTTCTCCCAGCAGAGTATTATAGTTTTCAGTATATAGATCTTTCTCATCTTTCATCAGATTTGTCCCTAAATATTTAATTTTTTGATGTTATTTGAGATCTTTTTATTTCTACTTCTGGTTGCCCCTTGCTAGTATATAGAAATACAATAGAATGTTTTTATTGATCTTGTATCCTGCAAACTTTCTAAACTTACTTGTTAGTTCTTGTGGGTTTTTTTGTGGATTCCATCAGATTTTCTAAATAGTTGATCATGTTGTCTGTAATAAAGGTTTCACTTTTCCTTTCCAATCTAGTTGCTTTTTTTATTCATTCATTCATTTATTTTTGTTCTTATTGTACTGTCTAGAAGCTCCGATACAATGTTTAATAGAACGGTGAGAGCAGAATCTTTGATGTCTTCCTGATCTTATTCCTATAGATCATTTTAAAAGTAGATTTTAAAGTAGAAAGAAGAAAAATGCAAGAAGCAGGACAATATCATTCAAGTAAAAAGTTTTAATAAAGGAGGAAAAAAGGACTAGGGCAAGGGAAAAACTAGCAGGTAGGGGCAGGATTTAGATCAATTCTATGGAAAGTTCAAGCATTGTTCCAGCATTTGGAGGAACGTGATGTAGGTAAACAGTACTTGTAATGTCCATAGCTGGGCACCAGTGCAGACGAGCTATAGAAAGATGCCCACAACCTGACCCCTCTAGTGATCATGGATGTGTCTTTCCAACACAATCTTGCATCATAATGGTGGAGACTCCATTTTGACACTCTCAGTAATAATTTATTTACCAGCCAGTGAGATTAAAGATATGCCTCAAATCCTTAGTTGCAATCTCTAGGTTGCTGGGACCTGACTCAACTTTTGGACATTACAGAGAAATAAAAGCACACATGGATAAAGTGACCCAAAACGAAGTAAATATATCCACACCCTAGATCCAGCATGAACTTATTTCTTACCCAGCAGAGCTTGATTATTGATTTTTTCCCCAGTGTTTTATATGATAGTACCCTATGAAAAACAAATTAAGTTTAAGTTAAAATAATTCTTCTTGGAACTGAATCATCAATCAAAACACAGGCAAAGTCTCCTGCTCTTTGCAGGGATTTTGCTCTATGCATCTCTTTGTATTATGACACGTGACCTCAAACATCATCAATTCGTGTTCATGTAGGCAAGTAAACCTGGTGCCACAAAAAGAGCACTCAACCAGGAATCAGAAGATTTGGACTCTAAGTTCATAAGACTCAAAAAAAAGAAAAAACAAAAAAACACGGAACAAATACAGAGAGGCACATCTGAGCAGTGGGAAAGGACACTGAAATCCCCGGAGTCAGAGGGGGAAGGGAAGGAGACTGAGAATGACGACAGAAGGGGTCATGAATACTTAGAAGATTCACATAAGTGAGATCTGAGAGGTAGAATGGGTGAGGGACTTGGGCTCTGCGGTGGGAGAGACATGGGTTTCAATTCGGGCTCTACCACTTCCTGGTCGTGTTAAATTAGGCTTTTTACCTCTCTTGCCTTTGTTTCTCATTCCTTAAATTGGGATGATAATAATGCCTGCCACATAGGGTTTTTGTGTGGCTTAAGTGGTGCCACACAAATGTGCAAATGCCTTATAAATATGTCTGGGTTATGAAAGTAAAATCTGATAACACTATAGCTGAGGTGACCTCATTCACTGAACAAATACTTATTGAGCACCTACCATGTGCTAACACTCTTCCAGGCACTTAGGGTACATTAGAGAACAAAAGAGGAAAATCTCTGCCTTCATGGTGCTTACAGTCTATCAGGAGTGATGAAGAGGGAGCATAATAAACAAATAAATGCTACAGCATGATAAAAAGTAGTAAGTATTCACAAGGAAAGAAATGGAGCAAGTAAGGTGCCGAGGGGGATTAAAAGCGTCATGGTGGCTCAGTTATCATAATAAATGGGATGGTCAGGGCAGGCTTCATTGAGAAGGTAACATTTAAGAAATGGTGAAGTGAGAAAGGCAGTCAGCTCCATGGGAAGAGCATTCCAGGTAGAGGCAACAGCAGTGCAAGGCACTAAAGCAGCAGCATGCCTGGAGGGTTTAAAGAACAACAAGGAGTTCAGTGGAAGGGAGACTTGTAAGGGAAGAGGTTAGGGGCCAGGTCATTAGAGCTCTACGGACCCTGATGACGACCTGGGCTTCGACTCTAAGTGAAATGGGGAGCCATTGGAGGGTTTGGCATAGAGAAGCAACTTGATCCAATTTATGTCTGAAAGGCTCCTCTGGCTGAGAATAAACTCTAGAGTTACATGGGTGTCAGTCGGGTGGCTACTGCAGTGATAAGGAGTGGGGAGTGGGGTGGGTAACATTAGCTCAGATCCAGGGTAGTAACAGTGAAGTCATGAAAAGTATTTTGAGGGTAACACTTCTGAGGGATTTTGGGAAGAACTGGATGTAGAATGTAAGGGCAAGTGAAGAATCATGATGACGTGGAGGTGTTTGGCCTGAGTAATGGGAAGGCTGGACTTGCCATCAGTGAGACAGGATACACACTGTAGGAGTTCAATTTGAGGCAGGATAGGCTTGGGATGTCTTTTAGTCATGTCTATTCATTTCCGTGATGCTCAAATGAACTAAAGTATGTAATCTGGATGAATCCTTAAGCTGTACCTATGTAAGGAGGAAGCAGATGGAGTAGGTTGTTCAGGGAGCACGTGCCTGCAGGGAATCCACCTGAGGCCAGAAAATGTGAGGTCACTGCTTCAATCCCATTGCCTATCACCTGCTTCCTCTCTTCACTGTCACTGTTTATACTTAAAAGTATTTAAACAGTTACATGAAGCCCCAAGACTTCCAGATTTTCTTTCCACTTTTTCTGTTACATTTCACTTAAAATGTTCATTCCGACCTTATTTCCAAATGTGAAAGGTGCAAGAGTGAGGTTTGGCTGTCATGTGGCAGACAGTGGGAGTCTTGGACCACTTGACAGCTCACGCCCAAGTCATCACGACAAATACCATAGCATGGTTGCCTTCCACAGGGACTGAAGCAGGCACTGTATAAAAGACCATTTCCTTTCTTTTGCCCCCCTCCTTATGCCTGAAGCACCTACATATGCTCTGCTGGGTCTATCATGGGGCAGGGTCCCACTTCAGCAATCTTGTGGAGAGGCCCGCCCTAGGTAATGGTCCAGGGATGTGTAGCACATGCTCCTATCTGCAAGAAGCACATTAGATGAGACAACCCCATATTCTATCAGCCACACAGATTATTTGAAAAGAGGACCAATCATCTGGAGTTTCCTGACTACCACTGAGGTCTTGAAATCTGAGCAAGGGAAACAGTAACAATGGCGTTTATGGTGTTTCCCACAGCAGTGCTGATAGCCAGTTACTGCTGAGCCTTGTTCTCCTGAGGGCGGCAGATGTGTACCTTTAGGATTCACAACATCAGGAACCAAGGCAATGCCTTCCTGTATCTCTGTTCTCTTTTAATGTCCTCCTTCTGTAAACCAGGTCTCTGGAGGGCAGATAGCAGGCTCTGGGGAACTACCCAGGAAAGCTATGATGCCATTGCTTTATTTCCCCTTCCCTGTGCACTGATTTAAAGACATCTCATCCCCTGAAAAGCCAATTTCTGACTCATTTTTTTGCCTATCCACCAAAAACAAATGTTTTTAACATTGTTCATAAGATATTTGCACTGAAGAAAAGCGATAAAACTCAGAACAAAGTTTGTCCTGAGATTTAAAAGAAATGGGGAAATATAATTCCCAGCTTAAAAACCAAGCTGTTCTTTTGAAATCCATTTGGGCGGGGGGGACATCAATATTCTGCATCAATGCCTTAGTACTTAAAAGGGATATATTGGGCTCTATAATTTAACTGCCAAATCTGACATTCATATCCATCTGGACATTTTTAAAAGGATCCTTGAGCTAGTCAGAATTGGCAGTTGGCTGTGTTATCACACCTGCATATGGCATAGGAGTTTTTTTTTAATGGGCAAGAGTTAGAGCATGAAAGTATTGCATGATATGCCTTTGCTGAGAACCCACACTTAAACATGTTTGCACATGTGAATAATTATATTTTAAAGCTCTCTGTTAACAAGTCTTTGTTCTTTATTTCCTACAAACCAAATTAGTTGGGGATCCAGTTTATTTTGAAATTATTTGGAAAATGTTTTGGTGTTCTCAAATTTCCTTTGCACCAAAGTTTTGCAAAGTTAAAAGGCAAGCCACAAACCTCCACAACCAGTGAAAGAAATATGCATAAAACCTACAACAAATTAAATATGATAAACACCCACATAATAGGAGAGTGTAAGTAAATCTTGGGTCTCTAACTACATGTCAACCTCCATGTGGGATTTAGCTCCCACTCACTGCAGATGAAGAGAATCTTTAATGCTTATATTGATATATCCAGAAAGCCTGACTTCAGAAAGTCCAATTTAGGCTGCCAGGTTTCTCTTTTTACCTTCCCTGAGAGTGCAAGTCTAACTGCACATACCCCAGCACCATCTGGGAGTGAAGCTGTTGTATGATGGGGGATACTCTTTAAGAAGATTTTCAGAGAAAGATCAAAGGCAATGGGAAAGGGAGTCTTCTTACTTGGGAGAGCCCAAGAAATTATCTTCAACTACCTACGTTGCTTCCTTTACCGGAGCTCAGTTTGGGAAAGGCAATGAGATAACCTACAAAAAGCACTTGGGATAGTCTTAATAAGGATGGACCACTGAGTCTGACCACTCTACTTCTTGAGAATAATGGTCACTGTGTGAAAAGTCTATACAGAATGGCCACTCATCCCTATGCAGGAGATTCCATATAAACAGCTTTTGGGGAATGCTTTAATAACTTCCAACCACCAATGTGCAAGAGGACATCCAAAAACACATGGAAGATTAAAAATTGTATTTAAAATGCAGGGTGGGGGCCTACAGGCAACTTTTAACTCACACGTTCAGGGTATCTGTGGCTACTTTTGTTGTGCTGGGAATTTCCTCTTCCTCAGTCTCCCCCCCTCACCCACCCCTTTTCTGCCTTCCATCTTCCTATTCATCCCCTGAATGGACCAAACATTTCAGACACCAAAAGCCACTTTCACCCTTTTTGTGTAGAAAACTCTTGAAAAATCAGAGCTGCCTAACGTAAAAGACTATAGTCATCACAAACATCATTTGAAAATAAAATTATGTTTCTTAACTAAATTTGGTTCTTTTGGGTAGATATAAAGCAGATATATGAATTTATAGGATAAAACTCATGCTTGATTTGAACTCCCGAAATAAGTCCAAAAAAATCATTTTATATTTCTTAGCCAGGAGTGAAAACTTGGATGGGCCACATGGCAGTACAGAAGATTTTATAATCACCACAAATATGACTTGAACACTCAAGCCTGGGAGGGAAGCGTCCTGGTGGGAATGGTGGGGATAACATTTAGGAAAAGAGTCATTCTTACCTAGGATCATAAGTTTGGATTGCATAGTTGTTTTCCTATGACTAATTTTTGTTTCTGGTGACAAAAATCCAATTTTTAAATGGAAAGAAAGGCACTCATATTAACATAACATGGCTCAATTCAGCCACTTTATGAACAATCAATGATTGACATGGACATGAATTTATATCTCACACAAATGGATCAGTCAGAATTCAGATAACAAAACCACTTTAGATGTTTTAAGTGGAAGAGGATTTAAAAGGAATTAAGTGCTTACAAAATGGATCGAAGGGCTCTAGGCTGATTTCTGCGTGAGTGACTTATAGAACAACACTGCAGAACCTGCTCACCAGGGACACTCTTCTCCATCATCATCAGGTACCCAGGAAATCAGGGAGTTTCTGTTCCAACTGCAGGCTCTCGTTCCACTGCACCTCTGCTGAGGTCCAGCTCAGCAAAATGGTTACCTTACCTTTTGACATGCGGGAAACTAGAGGTAAACACTGGGGCCCCTCAACTGCTTCTGCAGGAAAACCACGACTGTGTACCAACGTATGCCTCCATACGTATGCCTCCCAAATAGTGCTCAGACACATTTACTTGGAGGAAGTCAGGTCATTTGAAGACATAGATCAGTAGAAAATAAAATATTTAGTTTCCCAGTTACTATCATGACATAAGGTGGTGGTTCTCAAACTTTGCTGCTTATAGAACTACCTGGGAAGCTTTGAGAATCCAAATACCCAGGCTACACCTCATAACAAGTCAATTTAAATCTCTGGGGCTTCATGTGTTATTTAATAAAAAGCATCACAGGTGATTGCAATGTGTAGCTAGCAGAGACACAAAGCATGGCTTCTCAAACTTCACTGTACACATGAATAATCTGGGTATTTTGTAAAAATGCAGAATCTGATTCAGTTGGTCTGAGTTGGGGCCCAAGACTTTACATTTCTAATAAGCTCTCAGGTGATGCTAAGGCTGAGGCAGATGAGACTCTGAGTAGTAGAGATGCACTGCAGTGGTTCTCAAATATTAGTGTGCCTCGGAGTCACCTGGAGGGTTTGCTAAAACACAGATTGCTAAGGTCCACTTGCAGAATTTTTGATTCAGTAGGTCTGGAGTAGGGCCTGAGAATTTGAATCTCTAACATGTTCTTAGGTGATGCTGAAGCTGCCTGTTCTGGAGACCACAGCACCACTGACGCAAAGCATGCTACAAGGGGGTTGGAATGATGTTGAGCCAGCCAATTGCTCTATCTGCAACAGATGGCCACCATGTGGAGTTTCTAATGAATTCGAAGATTTTATATTCCACTTGGATCTAACAGATAGAGAGGAACTCAGAGGAGCAAGTGAAATGCAATTAGTTATGCCAAATCCAGTTACCTTTATCTATCTTCCTTCCATACATGGAATTACTGGTGAGTTAGCTGGGGAGACCTACCTCACAGGAACATATAGCTGGATGGCAGAAACAAGGAAAAGGAAAGAGAATATTAGTTTTCTATCTCAGTAAACAGACAGGATTGTTTATCTCCACATTTTACTCTGGATAATCAAGGGACAATATCTGAATGTTAGATGGATGTCAGAGGTAATCTATCTGTGGCCCATGTGGTTCCCATGGGAAGAAATTTCAAGTGATATCCAACTTACTGATAGTTCATTAGACACACATCAGATGTTGGGTATTTATCTTCACTGCAGTGCACTCTGTGGGGAAATTTTCCTGAATGCATCAACCAATAGCTTTTAAAAAGAGTTTTATCATAAGCTAGGCAAATAAAATTGGTATAAGGCAATAACAGTCTTCAAACAATATGCTTTATTGTAATTTACTATATCAGATAGAGTTTCCCTGGTGGCGCAGTGGTTGGGAGTCCGCCTGCCAGTGCAGGGGACGCGACTCAAAATTATGGTTTGGGATAATTACTTACAGTTTATTAGGGTACCTCCTATCTCCCCATTTTCACCACTTCTACTTCACATTCACAGGTTACTGGACTCCCAAAATGGAGGTCCAACATTTCACTCATGGTTACTACATAAGCCAAATGAACCTGAGAATACTATGATGATCTGATGCTCCATGACCTCCATTTATTGAGGAATTGAGATAGCTAAGCACCTGAACAACAGCTTTCATTAATAGAGGATGAAAGAACCCCATGTGAGAAGAAAGTTTGACTAGTTGTCCCTGATTCTTTTCTTGAGTTTCAACTCGAAATGTCCACAAAATCGCCCCCTAACTTGCCCCCAGTGGTTTCAAAGCATTTTCTCTGACACTAGTAGAGGGACTATCAAAACCACGGAAATGCAGGGCTTGGGAATGCAAAGATGTATACGACAGTGAGCTGTTTTTACTCATAACACTTCTGACACCAGACAAGAGGGTGTGTGTGTGTGTGTGTGTGTTTCCCTCATAGCAACCAATTCTGATTCCAGACACCAACTGGGTGTCCAGCAATTCAATTCAGTGCTAACACTAACTGCCCAGAGTTAGCACAGCCCCACAGGTTAAGGGCTCAGTCCCACAAGACCCTTCCCCCACACTTCAGATGCCTGTCTCAAGTCCCAGGACTTCCATTCTTCTGACTGAATGACTCTGCATTGGGATTTCCCACGACCCCCTCTCCTCAGGTTTGATAATTGCTAGAATGGCTCACAGAACTCAGGAGCACACAAGTTACATTGACTGGCTTATTATAAAGGGTATAACTCAGGAACGACAAAATGGAAGAGATTTATAGGCAAGGCGTTGGGTGGGGGCTTCCACGCTCTCTTCAGGTGTGCTACCCTCCAGCACATGAATGGGTTCACCAGTTGGAAGCTCCCTGATTCTTATCATTTAGGGGGGTTTTTAAGGAGGTTCCCTTACATAGACATAACTAATTAAACTATTGGCCATTGGCGATTAACTCAATCTCCAGCTCCTTTCTCCTCCCTGTAGATTGGGGAGTGAGGCTAAATCTTCCAAACTTCAATTGAAAATTAAAGGCTTGGGCTTTCTGGCAACCAGCTCCCATACTGAAACTAGGGGTCCGCCAAGAGTCACCTCCTTAGGACAAAACACATTCCCATCAGCGTTATCACTTAGAAATTCCAAAAGTTTTAGGAGTTCTGAACCAGGAATTGAGGACAAAGACCAAATACCTTTCTATTATACCACATACAGGGTCAACAGCCCTTGAATGTTTTGTAACCAAGTTGTGGAGGCAGGACATGGACATAATAGTATAATGAACAATAAAAAATACGTATCATCATTGAGTACTACTGACTCACTACAGTGTTACAGGCCTTCAGAGAGGAGAGGATTCAATCACCAAGGACTAGGATAACCTGGACCAACCCAGCCTCCAAGGTGAGTGCGGAGGTTATTGTACTTACTCTGTCCCAGGCTGGGCGCAGACACACAAAAAGAAAATCCTTGAAGCTTACTTCTTCTGATCTGAGGGACAGTAGGGAAAAGGAGAGAGTGAAATCAGGAATGAAACCCCATGCCTGGATTTTATCATCCCCATTCTCAGTCTGTGCTCCAACCTTGGGGGGGAGGAGAGAGGTGACAGGAAGACAGGAGGAAAGACACTTTAGAAACATTAGATGAGTGACATTGGGAGGTACTGGCCTGCCTTGCTAGTCAGAGTGAAGAGTAGCCTGTAACCCCCTGGAGGAACCCCAGCCTACAATTTGACACTAACACAAATGTAACACAGAAATGGCTGTGTGGGAGAAGGCAGCAAGGAGGAAAGATGTTGCATGAGCATTTCAGTTCACCACACTTTGCACAGGATGTCAAGGAGCCGAGAAGTCCTTGGGGGGGTTCATGAGGAAATGCAGAGGTTCTGAGAGAACCTGCTGAGTGGCAAAGGCACAGGGAGGGATGGAAGATGTCTCTGTGGGCAGGAAATTCAAGATGGCGGCAAGTGAACAGGACCTTGATTGTTGGAAGAATATTCCAAAGAGCCGGACAGGACCAGTCATACTTCAGCAGGAACTCATCAAATGGGCAGACCATTCTGGCCTCTCACTGCAAAGGCCAGCCAAATCCAAAGATCACACACACATGTTTAGTTAGGAAAATAACTTCAAGAAGTTCAGAGAAAAAATAATGGGAGCATTCCATGATTCTAAGAGAAAATGTAGTTGGGTATGTAGATAAGGGGTTCACCCCTATAAAAGTAACAACTGAAGCCATGCTAATGAATGAAATCTCTGAGGGGCAGTGTAACATGTGTCAATCATATGGGAGGAAGGAGTGTGGCTCTCAAAGACAGTGGGGTGACCACAGTAAACTTTCACCTCTCCATTTTGTGGTAGAAAGTGAGGATCAAAGGCAGGGACAGAAGTTTGGGATTTATAAAAATGTGATTGAAAGAGATTTCTAACGCTACCCAAAACCTGCTGCCAATTCACTATTCACACATCAGATGCTGGAAGCTGTGTTATCGACACCATGTGGCAAAAAAATTCAGCTAAAAAAAACTTCTGAATTTTAGCAGTGCTTCATCAGTTAATGATTATTAAACTGAGATAACACAGCAGCTTTGGAGGTGGGTGAATGCACACATAGCAGGCAAGAAAGAAGACAGCTTTATGAAAAAGTGTGTCATCAACGATGAGGCTGAATGTCCAGTGAAGCCTGAATTCTAAGCTAAGGCTTGTAAGGGTTAGATTAGAAGAAACCAGAATTAGAAAAATGGGGGTGGGGAAGGACAGAGGGAAGAAGACATTTTTACTCATATATGAGAAACGCTGCAATAAAAAAGAAAGAGGGTGTGTTTCAAATGGTTGAGAGAAGAGTTTTTGAGTCACCAATCATTTAATATCTATTTGGGGGATGCCTACTAAGTTAGAAAGATCTGGTCTATATTTATAGACCATGGGGGAAAGAGGAATTACAAGAGGAATAATGACGGATGAAAGAGAAGGAGGGGGATGGGTGATGGAGTAAAGACTTGGAAGAAGAAGGAAGGGTAGGGGGTGGAGGGAACCTCCTCTTCTGAAACAGCAGAAGTGGAGGACAGCACGATGGAATTCCAGACCATAAGCTGTGGACAAGGTGAGGTGCGGTCATTGCTTACAGCATGTTTTCTCAGCCTCAGCACGGTTAACACGTTGGGTAGGTAACTCTTTGTTGTGAGGGGCTACTCTGTGTGTGGTGTTTAGCAGCACCCCTGACCTTGATGCATTGGATGCCAATAGCAAGCCTCCAGGTGTGAGAATCAGAAGGTCTCCAGATACTTCCAAGTGTCTCCTGGGGGAGGCAGGGGCAAAATCACCCTTGGTTGAGAGCCACTGGGTTAGAGAGACTGCTGGGAGGCACCAAGGCGAGAAGGCTGCTCCCATATCAGAGGACCTCGAACCTCCAAGAGGTGAGACCTTCTGGGAGAAAGAGGAAGGTGTGTGCAGGACCCTGGTCTAAACCTGAGGTGGGGCTTATAAACAATGGAGAAGGGGCTAAATCCCACTAGAAAAATTTCCCTCCCTCTTCAGTGCTCTCTTAAAGCAGCAAGGTCACATGGCCTGGTTAGAACCATTCACTACCTTTCCCGAAAGGCAGCCATGAATCTTGCAAAATCCTTGTCACTGTTACAGATTCTGCAGTAGCTGAGGTTTATAGTTGACACGTCTCTGCCTTTGTAAAATTATGTAACCTATTCCTTAGGTTCAAAAGCCTTGGGGGATGTTTACAGCAAAGTATTGCAGCCGCTGACTTTCAAAACTGCTTGTGAAGGGGTGGAAGAGGTCACACCCTGCTGCACGGTGGGTCCTCACAGCCTCTTCAAAACCCCAAGGCCACCTGCCACGTGCCGTGGGAGAGGAAGTGTGGTCACGAGGCCAAGTGGGTAAGTGTGGCTAGTCCCCGTGTTCTCAAGGAAGTTCTGAGGGATGGAGATGGGTAGATTAAATAAACTAGAGATTTTAGAACCCCTCGCTTCTGAATCAAACTGGAAAGGAGAAGCTTACCATTTGTAGGTGTAAGCTTAGGGATACAAAACACTCTGTGGCAAGGAGGTAGCTCCCTCGAATCTCTCCTAAGCTCCGGTCTACGCTGCCACAAAGTGATCGGTGGCAGTGACAACTAGGCATTCATTTCTTCACATATCAGGCATCTCCAGTAGCAAAGCTACAATACAAGTTGTTCCCCCACCTGAGTATTACATAAAATAAGACTAGGAACTTTCCCCTGGCCCTGAACAAAGCCATACTTGCTGCTGTTTAGTTAGACACAGGGTTACACAATGCTCCTCAAGCCAATGGCACAAGATGGGGGACATGCATTGAGAAAGTTGAGAAGAAGAACAAAAGCTTCCCTTTCCTCATGATTCTGGTCAAGGGGAGTTTTCCTGTCAACTCCTATGAAGAAAAAGAGCTCCAAGAAAATGAAATAGAATTCCAGAGAAAAAAATGGCTCTTGCCTTTCATCAAGCTTAGGAAAAGAATTTATATTTTTGCCACTTAGGAAAAGAATTTATATTTCCAGGATCCTCATTTCATTATCCTTTTCACAACTTGAAAAGAGCAACAGATGGCCATCATCATCTTCTGATGATATGGGGAAGAGTGCTACAGGGGAAATAACACTGGATTCGTTCACTTGTTCACTCAGTTGACCTATACTGATTAAGCCCTGGCACTGTATTCAGCTCTGTGGATAAATAACGAATAAAAACTGGAATATTCCTGCCCTCCTGGATTGTGAAGGGAAGGTGTAGTGCTAATCATCACTCTGCTTCAAGAAGGTATTGGTCTTTAGGCTTCTTTTATCCACAAAACAAAGGGCAACGACTTCAGTCTTAAAGCCTATTCTATTTTAACATTCACATTTGGTGAGTTGGTCTATAGCAGAGGACCAAAACAATTGGTCTATGCTATGAACTGAATTGTGCCCTCCCCCGCCCCCCAAAACTTCATGTTTAAGTCCTATCCCTCAGTGCATCAGAATGTGACAATATTTGGAAATAGGGTTTTACAGAAGTGATTAAGTAAAATGAGGTTATTAGGTTAGACTGTATACCAATAAGACCGGCATCCTCAGAAGAATTTGGAAACACACAAGTACAGAGAGAAGAGCATTTAAAGATACAGGGAGAAGGTGGCCATCTGCAAGCCAAGGAGAGAGGCCTCAGAAGGAACCAACCCTGTCCACACCTTGATCTCAAATTTCTAGCCTCCAGAACTGTGGGAAAATAAATTTCTATAGTTTAAGCCACCCAGACTGTAGTATTTTGTTATGGCAGACCTAGCAAATTAATATAGTCTCTATTAATACTTGCCCAGAAACACTTATTTAAAGATCCACAGGCCTGGTTTTAACCCACCAATGAGAATGTCCAGGTATTAGGGGCCCAACATGTAAAAAACTTGAAAGAGATACATTTGATGTCACAAAACCAGAGATCCACTGGTCTATAGAGTTTAGTGAAGCATCAGTCTGCTCACCCTATGGATATCCTTAACCTTTTCGGAGGAGTCACTTACTTTCACTGAGACATTTACTGAACCTTCACTTTATGTCAGATGCTTCGTGAAACACAGAAACAAAGAGGCTAGCTTTCCCGAGACATCCACTGTCATGCACTCCTTGCTACCTAGGGATGTTCTGAAATTTAATTACTAAATGCTTGTTAAAGCTCTCCATGAAGCCTTTTGATGAAACAAACTTTCTAACTACAAAGTGTTGTTTAATATGGAGGTCCAGCCTGGAGAAAGTGCAGTCTCCAGCAAGGCCTAGCTGCTTTTTTATGCAAATTAAGCACCATCTCAATCCACCTGGCAAATTACTGAGCCAGCAGCGAGCTTAGGTCAGGGGCTCTATGGGTGTCCTTGCTACTTCCTCCCAATTCCTCTCTACTTTTTCACCTCAATTGTTTCAGTGTGCTCCCCGTCAGAAAATCCCGCTAGTATCATTCACATTAATGACCTTCTTGACACCCACGTGTTGTTGTTCTGGTGGGGTGATACTGTGTTGACTTAAACGTAAGTGTGACAGAACTAACTGGCTTTATGGATGTTGTACTCACTGTCCTCTTCTTGGAGGAGAGCCCTGAGGGAATGAATGTGCGTAGAGGGCTGGCTGTGTAGAGTTGAAAGGAGGTAGAGAAAGATCTCTAGAAGTCACAGGAGAAGACCAGGCAGAGAGAGCTGGGTAGTAGGAACTGCTCTGGCAGTTTAGCCAAAGGCCTTCCTTATCACTGAGGTCATTTGCATTTCACATTGATTTCTTACAAGAGAGAATGTAAGCACCAGAGATAGGACTGAATCAGAGCTTTCAGAAGCTCTGATGTGCAGAAAAAGGCTTACAGGTGTGCCGAAATGCCTAGATTAGTGATTCTCTTCAGCCCTTGGAGTAGTCTACTTGCCTGGGAGAAGCGGTCCCCAGGCCTGTCCCCTCCAAGAGCTGAAAACCTAAATCAGAGGATTTAAATTCCTTTCAATTTAACCAATATAGAACTATTGATAGAGACAAACATCAACTTTTTTTCACATGTTCCATGATGGGAAAAAAATCAGGAATGACAGGATTAATGACCTTCCACAGCATCCTCTACTTTCACTGCTTCCTCTCTCCCTCCTCCAGTTTAATCGCCACACACATCCAGGTGCAGCCTGCTAAAATGCCCTGCCTTGGTTCAGCTCCTTCCAAAATTGCCCGTTGTTCTTAGTCACATTAAGGGATTTATCCTAACAAGGCCCTTCATGATCTGCCACTATGCATATTGTAGGCCACGTATCTCACCGTTTCCCACCTCATTCTCTGCTCTGACCAAGCTGTTTTCAGTTCCACCAAGTCATGTAGACTCTTAATTCCAGGTTTTTACACATAATACTTCCTCTGCCTGGAATACCACTGTCCACTTACACACACACACACACACACACACCTGGGCAACTCCTACTTGTTCATGTGGGAAGAAATCATACCTGCTTTGTTCACCATTGGTCCCCAGTGCCTAGTACGCTGTTTCACACATAGTAGTACTTATTGGATAGGTGGATGGATGGATGCATGAGTTTCTTTCACACTGCAGAATCAAGAGTTTTCTTGCTTTCAACTTTTTTGTTTTAGTTCATTTTGTTTGCTTTTAATTCTGTATCTGCACTGGAAATAAGGTAACTGTTTCCTCATTGAATCTCCTCAAAAGGGTTCCACCATCTCTTGACACATTATAGACATAAACGTTCACAAAATCAGGGCTCTGTTAGCAAAGAAGAAGACTGGGAAATAAATATTGGGTAAGAAACTACTCATGTTTTCTGTAGTGTTCAGGAGCGGAAATAAAGAAGAGGGAGGAAGTAATGAAGAAAGGACTGAAATTCAACAATACTGAGTCCCTCTTATGCCCTGGACATAGTGCTAAGACTTAGGGATAGAATGGTTTACCAGACATAAGGTCTCTCCTCAGAGATCTTAGCCTCTGGGTGGGAATCCATACACTGAAGTAATTTCATTCTGAAGAAGGTATGAAGAAGAGAAGCATAGTTGCCATGGGCAAGTTTAGTGAGACCATTTAATCTAATCTAGTGGCAAAATTAATGCTTCCTTGAGGAAGGGACATCTTAGCTGAGATTTGAAAGATGACTAGGGGTTGAACAAGCAAAGTGTGAAGAAAAGGAGTGTTCTAGGCTGTATGCCAAAGGTCTGGCTTCCAGAGATAGAACAATGGGCTCAAAAAGCTGACAGGATATCAGAGTGATGGGAGCATAGACAGTGAGGGGCGTGTCCTGAAGTGAGTGTAGAGAAACAGATGGTTCATGCCACCCGGAACCTTGTGGACCATGTTACAGATTTGAAACTTTACCCCAAGAGCAAGTGAAAAAAAAAACGCTTTAAGCTGAGGAATGACACGATTGGATTTGTGTTTTATAAGATCACCTTGCACACAGTGTGGAGAATGTTCAAGAAGGACAAGTGGGAATGTAGGACTCCACACAGAAGGTCCCTATGAAACATTTGATGAGGGTGCCTAAACCAAAGGGGCAGCAGTGGGAGTGAAGAATGGTAGGTAGATTGAAGACAGACTTAGTAAGCAGAAGCAACAGGGCTTGATGATTTAACTAGTGAGGGCAGGAGGAGTGAAAGAAGTGAAAAGGAAGACTTTGAGGCTTCTTACTAGAAAAACTAGGTGAAACATGCTGCCAGTTCCTAAAACGGGGAAATATAGGCAGTGTGGCAGGCGTAGGGACTGAGTAATGAGTTCAGTACTGCATACTTGGGTTTGAGGTGAAAGAGAAATATCCACATTGAAAAGAGTCACAGTATTTGCCAGACTGGTGGTCATCAAAGTGTGGCTGCAGAGCCAGCAGTTTCAGCGTCACCTGGGACCCTGTTAGAAATACACTCTTTGATATAAATCACAGCAAGATCCTTTTTGACCCACCTCCTAGAGAAATGGAAATAAAAACAAAAATAAACAAATGGGACCTAATGAAACTTAAAAGCTTTGGCACAGCAAAGGAAATCATAAACAAGACGAAAAGACAACCCTCAGAATGGGAGAAAATATTTGCAAACAAAGCAACTGACCAAGGATTAATCTCCAAAATATACAAGCAGCTCATGCAGCTCAATATCAAAAAAACAAACAACCCAATCCAAAAATGGGCAGAAGACCTACATAGACATTTCTCCAAAGAAGATATACAGATTGCCAACAGACACATGAAAGAATGCTCAACATCATTAATCATTAGAGAAATGCAAATCAAAACTACAATGAGGTATCACCTCACACCAGTCAGAGTGGCCATCATCAAAAAATCTACAAACAATAAATGCTGGAGAGGATGTGGAGAAAAGGGAACCCTCCTGCACTGTTGGTGGGAATGTAAATTGATACAGCCACTATGGAGAACAGTATGGAGGTTCCTTACAAAACTAAAAATAGAACTACCATATGACCCAGCAAACCCACTACTGGGCATATACCCTGAGAAAACCATAATTCAAAAAGAGTCATGTACCACAATGTTCATTGCAGCTCTATTTACAATAGCCAGGACATGGAAGCAACCTAAGTGTCCATCAACAGATGAATGGATAAAGAAGATGTGGCACATATATACAATGGAATATTACTCAGCCATAAAAAGAAATGAAATTGAGTTATTTGTAGTGAGGTGGATGGATCTAGAGACTGTCATACAGAGTGAAGTAAGTCAGGAAGAGAAAAACTAATACAATATGCTAACACATATATATGGCATCTAAAAAAAAAATGCTTCTGATGAACATAGGAGCAGGACAGGAATAAAGACACAGACGTAGAGAATGGACTTGAGGACAAGGGGAAGGGGAAGGGGAAGCTGGGATGAAGTGAGAGAGTGGCATGGACATATATACACTACCAAATATAAAATAGCTAGCTAGTGGGAAGCAGCTCCATAGCACAGGGAGATCAGCTCGGCGCTTTGTAACCACCTAGAGGGGTGGGATAGGGAGGGTGGGAGGGAGATGCAAGAGGGAGGTGATATGGGGATATATATATACATATAGCTGATTCACTTTGTTATACAGCAGAAACTAACACAACATTGTAAAGCAATTATACCCAAATAAAGATGTTAGATTAAAAAAAAAAATGCACATTTTCAGCCCTCTCCCCAGATCTATTAAAGCAGAACCTCTGGGGCCCCTGATCTATAGCTCATTGTTTTTCTACTTAAAATTCACTATTTATCAAGAACTGCTTTTTTTTTTTTTAATTAAGTAATTTAATTATTTATTTATTTTGGCTGTGTTGGGTCTTCGTTTCTGTGCAAGGGCTGTCTCTAGTTGCGGCAAGCGGGGGCCACTCTTCATCGCAGTGCACGGGCCTTGCATTGTTGCGGCCTCTCTTGTTGTGGGGCACAGGCTCCAGACACGCAGGCTCAGTAATTGTGGCTCACGGGCCCAGTTGCTCCGCAGCATGTGGGATCTTCCCAGACCAGAGCTCGAACCCGTGTCCCCTGCATTGGCAGGGAGACCCTCAACCACTGCGCCACCAGGGAAGCCCAAGAACTGCTTTTTATGAATATTAGGATGCAGTGATATGTCATGGATATAATAACACTTGGAACCCAGAAATGCTGATCCAAGTCACAAGGCCCACCTTTAACAAGGCTTCCAGGTGATTCTGATGAACTCCCAAATTTGAGACCCACTGGACTATAGCCAATCTATGATGAATAGGAATAAAAAAGGGTTGGAGGAAAGGAAAGAAAGTAGGACAAAGAATATGCAAGATCTGCACTACTCTGGGTGGGAAATTATTCTACTTCTCCTACTTTGTCGACCAAACTGGAATGATTTATCGCCTCTCATTGGTCTCTTTTATATTTCAAAGATGGCTCTTCCTTTAACAGGTCTCCCTTCTTTCAATTTTTCTTGAGCCAATTTCAGATGGCTGCTAGAGACATCTTAAAATATAGCCCCAGAACTGTCCTCAGGTTAAAAAGCTTCAGAGGCCACAGGGGCCTACTTAACAAATCCCAATCTCCTTAGCTGGCAGTAAGGCTGTCTGTACTCTAGACCTGGTGTGACAGCTCACCCACCTGCCTTTACCCCCTACTCACACCCCATGCTCAAGCCCAACTGAGCTGGCCATCAATCCTGGAACATGCTTGGCACTTGCCCACTCTTACGATGTGCCTCTTGCTCTTTCTCCTCCATCCATATACTCTATCTTCAACTGTTGATATCCTACACTGAGCCCAGAAGTCTTCAGTGATACTCTCAAGCAGTAATACACTGGGGCTGGTCTATACATTCCTCTTCCCAACTCCTCATTTAGTGACTTCATGCCTGTAGCTTGAAATCAAAGATGGAGGTAGTATTTACACCACAGAAATGGGCAACCATGACAAATCAGGCTCCCCCCCTCCCACCCGCAGATACCCAGTTGTTAAATATTTACTAGTACACCACTGCCAAGAAGGAATGAGCCTGTCCCCCTATAGCAAAGACAGACAAACTATGGGACAAATCTGGACTGCCGCATGTTTTTGTATATAAAGTATTATCAGCACATACATAAGATATTACTGGCACATAGTCACACCCATTTGTTGATGTGCTGTCTACAGCTTCTTCAACACTCCAATGACAGAGTAGAGTAGTTGCAACAGAGATCCTACAGCCTGCAAAGCCTAAAATACTACCTGGACCTTTCTAAAAACGTTTGCCAAGCCCTACTCTTTAACACAATATTGTATATTCACTACCTATCACATACTGCTTTCATGAATACTAGGATGCAGTGAGATGTCCTGGAAATAACACTTGGAATTTAGAAGATGTGGTTCAAGAGTCTACTTGCTAGCTATGAATCTTGGTCAATTTACTTAACCTTGCTGAATTTGAATTTTCTCATCTAAAAAAGAATGGCCTACCTGGGAGCAATGTTCTGAAATCAAACGTCTGTGAAAATGCCTTGTATATTATAAAGCACCCATGAAAATACAAGATAATACAATTGCAACTTATGTGCAGATTTTCTTTCCCCACGAGACTCTCCCAGGGCAACTTCCACACCTCCTCCATGTTTGCCTCCATCACAAGTAGCATCTTGCATGCAGGGGGTGTTCGTTACATTGCTGTGGAATGGAGGATGAATGGTGGGGATTCTCTTTTTCAAGCCCTAAGAACTAATCCGTTTCCTAGCAACGACAGCAAGATTAGCCTAAACAAAAACACTGTGATGTGATCCCACTGCCTTCTTGCTTCCCTGATTGCCCCATTCTCTATTTTACCATTGCTGCTGCAATTCTCCCTATCTGAACCTCCTTCCTTCTGGGAATCACCTGTGCCCGTTAAATGCAGGTGTCAGCTGAACTGTGTGTGCTGATAAAAGTAGGCAAACTGTTTTTTGAACAGCCAACTCCTTGGGATATAAACATGAGACAACTTTTTTTCCCAGAACAACTGCCCACAAGATTGGCTTTGTTGAGTCTTTTTCCCCATTGGTGGTGGTTCCTTTAAGGATATCTTTCCCAGGTTTTATAATTTTCGTATTATTTTCAGTATTAACCTTGTGTCAGTCTCCTTTGAATCTTTTACTTTGTTCATTAATAATTTTATACAGCTAGAGCAATACCGGCATATAGTAGGTAATCAATAAATATTTGTGGAATGAATGAATGGCTTTCAGTATATAATATTGAGTCCTCTGCGTTTTAAAACTAAACTGTCAAACTCAATGCAGGTGCATTCTTCCTCTCTGCTGCACTGGCCAGGCCTGTCTGGGGGAAGGGGGGCAGGTATGCTGTCCCCACACTTCCTCTGGCTCTTCCCAGCTCTTTCCCTTAGGTGTAGGAGCCAGGAGAAGAGATGGGGGGGGCGATTTTCCCTGGGGGACTGCTATAGTAAGGCCGAAGTCTCCTCCTAGGTTGACTGCTGCGGTGTCTCTCACCAGCACCAGCGTGCTCACATGGCAGTAGTCCACTTTCTGCCTGTCTCCTAAGCCAAACCTATGTGTTCCTCAGGGGAAACAACTAGGCTCTCCTCATGCATGGTTTCTGATGAGAAGATTCAGTTGTGACTTACCCGTTCTCCTCAACCCCTCCTTCAGCTCTCACCTTGGTGGTCCAGCACCCACAGGTGATCTCTTCCTGCCACTTAGGCTGCTCTCCTTGGTAGGACACCCGCTGCTAAACTGTCGTTTGGTGGTCCACTCGATCTGAAAACTATTCACACATTCTTGCCGCGCTAAGCGGCAGGAGTTCAGGCTGCCTGGCCTTTACCTTTTCTCATGACCCCATAGTCACTCTCCAGTTCTTCCTCTCCTTCTGGTTACACAGTTACCTATCAGGGTAATGAAATGGCAGCAGCTCCAGTTTGACTGGTGAGTCTCTGGAGACTTTCCTGAGTTGGTTTCAGGGGAGCCAAAGCCCCACCTTAACAATGCGAAAATAAACGAGAGCTTCTCTCCAAGAACACTATGCTTCCTACAAGGGACCAGGCTCTCTCCACCAGTGCTCTTGCTATAATGACCAGGTGGGAAGAAGGATCGGTGATTGGATGAATGGAGCTGATTCTGGGGCCCCCTTTTATGCTGAGAGGACAGCTCTTCATACTGGCAGCTCTCTTGACTTCGCAAACTGGATTCTTGATAATTTGGGTATCCACTTTTGGCCTTAGCCACAATTCTGGGACCTTTTCAGCTCTTCAAGATGTAAAAGCTAAAGTAATTATTGATGATAGAGGGGAAGGTGGTTGGATCAAGGGTTAGGAGATCCCATGAGAAACAGCCATCCTCACCTTCATAAAAGTGGCCTCTACTGCAACAACACGAAATAAGAAGATTCTGTCTCTAAAGTTCTAAGGTCATCTCAGACTGTGCTTCCAACCTAGTCTACTGTTGGTCGTGAAGGCCTAAACTTACTGTACCAGGGAGCTGCAATCCAGGAAGACTGTGGAAGGGGCAATGAATAGGGAGCAGATAAAATCGAAGCAATGCCAACTAAGGTCGAAGATTACTGTGATGGATTTGGAGGAGCAAAACAATGGATTTCTTGGAAAAAGACTATTTGGAGTCTGAATAATGAATCCTAGTAACCCAGTGTCTTAGTAAAATGAAGTCAAGTAATCATTTGAAACTTTTAATGAGAACTACTGGAAATTCTTTAAATTTGAGAAATTGTTTTTTTTCATTGTCTTTCTTCTTTTCCTTCCAATTAAAGACGTTTTGAACAATGTTTAATAGCTGTTTTCTGATAGAACATTTCTTTCTCACAAGAAGCCTCAGCCACAGAAATCAGTGAATAATCTGTAAGTGCTCTCAAATGATAAAAGGGATGGAAATGGAAAAGTAATTGTGTGTCTTGCACCTGCCTCCTGATATTCAATAGCAGCTTATGGTACTCTGAAATCCTCTTTGAGGATGTTAAAAACAATCACACGATTTTCTCCCTCATCCTGTGTTTTATGATTCCAGCACTTAAGTGGCCCCAACACAGAGGAAGGTTTTAGATACCTAGCCTGTTTTCAGACACAGAATAGATCTCCACATGCCCTTAATGCTGAATTCTCACCACTTCTCAAAGGCACCTGTTTTTGCTTCGTGGAGCAACTTGAAACTAACAAATAAGTAACACATGAGGCAAAGAGAAGTCTGAAAACTGATTGTACTTTTAAAGTAACTTCACAAGCAGAAATCTTGAATTGGTAGCTTCTGCAGTGCTGTAATTTATTTCGAAGAAACACTTCATTTCCTTACATAGAAATGCCAAACAAATTGAGAGGTTTAGGTGCACAAATAGGAGAATCTTTCTCCTTTCCGTATCTCACTCAACTGATGTTCCTCAAATATTGCACTATGGACACCACCCCCGACGGCATCGATGCCTTCTCTTGCTTAGTACTGTTTTGATAGGGCTTCTACAGGGTGCCTCATCCACTTTACGCCCCACAGTCATCCTGCAAAGTTTTCACAGAACCATTTTCACCAAAGAGGAATCTCACTTCTCCACTTACTGCCTCCATGCCCTTTTTGTTATAGCTGTTTGTGAATAACTGTCTCTAGAAGAGGAAATGGTAATCATCACTACCCTTCATTAAGCATCTACTATGTAGTGCTGTGCTACATTATCGATATTTTTTCACACCAGTCCAGAAAAAAAGTGTAATTTTAGTCCATTTGATAGTGGGGAGCTGAGGCTCAGAGAGATTGTGCCTAGCCAAAGATCTCCTATCTCTTTCTGTAAAAGGTTTTGTCTCAACAAAAATGGTAAAGGGCTTCCCTGGTGGCGCAGTGGTTGAGAGTCTGCCTGCCAATGTAGGGGACATGGGTTAGAGCCCTGGTCTGGGAAGATCCCACATGCCGCGGGGCAACTGGGCCCGTGAGCCACAACTACTGAGCCTGCGCGTCTGGAGCCTGTGCTCCGCAACAAGAGAGGCCGCGATAGTGAGTGGCCCGCGCACCGCGATGAAGAGTGGCCCCCGCTTGCCGCAACTAGAGAAAGCCCTTGCACAGAAACGAAGACCCAACACAGCCAATAAATAAATAAATAAATAAAAATGGTAAAAAGGCCATAACTTGGGCCCACATATCTGAGGGGTGAGACTAGATTATTTATTTCAAGAATTCAAGTAAATCTGATCAATTCATCAGAAGTTAGCTTGAAACCCCAATGTCCCGGGTGCTGAGAGGGATGAAGAGCAAGTACATGACGTCATCCTCCTGCCCTCAGGAATATATCAATACATTTCACCTACTAGCCACGATTAGCCTGGGACAAAGAGAATCAGATACAACAGGTACAAGACAGTATATTCAGGAAGTGAAAAGTTGTGCTGCAGATAAAACGTGTTAAAGAGGCCAGAGCAATGGCTTCAATTTCAGGAAGAGGGAACTGAGATGGGTCTGCAAAACTCCTTGTTATTTCAACAAAGGGGGAAGAGGGCAAAAGGATTTTCAGACCAAAAGTCAACTGGTTGCTGCTTAATCAAATGCTGACCTTCCCCCCGACACTCTCCACTTCTGCTCAAAGGAGTAAACATTACCTTGCTTTCGCGTAGTGCCCAGAGTACGGGGTCCTTTCCTATAGAGCGTGAACTTGAGGAGCTGACCCAGGCTGCTTTAGCCAGCGTCCAAACCCAGAAAGCCAGCTGCGACTGTGGACTCCCTTGGGCCACTGCTAATTGAGCTCAGCTCTAATTAATTGACTAGATATTTGGTGCTAAGTTGCTATCAGAACTACCTGGCACGAACTTTATTGCCAAGTTTTATTTGCCTTTCTCGGTCAAAACAGAAAATAGGCAGATATCAGGCTACTTAACTATTCACAGCCCCTGTACAACCTAGCGTCGGTCATCTATCCAGCAGGAAAAGGGAACCACACTTTTTTCTCTGGGAACCACACTTGTCACCATCTCCACCCACAAGAAGCCTCCTTCGAAACAGCAGTTTTTGTATGATGCTTTCAAATGCTCAGATACAGTACATTTATTAACTATTCTAGCATTTTCTAAACTTATACATTTCATTAAAGTTCTGCCCTTTTTTGCCTTTATTTATTTCTTTAGGAATTACAGTATTATTAAAAAATGTTTATCTTACTCCCTAGTATATAGTGGGTACCAAATCACCATTAATCACTCTTCTTCCTCCTGTCTCTTTCTCTTTCTCTCATGATTTGCAGATGAAGAAACAAGCTCATAGAGATGAAGAATCTTACCAAAGTCCCAGTTCTGAATGTATTGGTCCTAGGACTTAGAGCTGTGGGAGGCCTAAGCTCCTGTTCTTTATACTGAACAAAACTGTTTCCAAAGATATAACCAGACATTTAGTTTATCTGTGATCAATGATTCATAGTCTCTTTCTCACTCTCATTCCCTCTCCCTGTTTTGATTGGATTTATTGAGCTATATGTCACATACCGTAAAATTGAGTCATATGAGGTGTACAGTCTTATGGGTTTGGCAGATCTGTACAGTCCTAGAACCAACACCACAATCACAATATAGACCTTGCCATCACCCCAGAGTCGCCCCCTGCCCCTTTTCTAGTTAATCTCCTCCCCCAACCCTGAGGCCTTGCGACTTGAGACTTGGTTTCTCTTACTATGGTTTTGTCTTCTACAGAATGTCATATAAATGGAATCACATGGTATAAACTCTTTTAAAAATCAAGATCCAAAAAACTAAAAATAAAAAATTGAGATCTAATTCATATACCATAAAATTCACCCCTTTTAAGTGTACAATTCAGTGGTGTTTAGTACATTTGCAAAGTTGTGCAACTATCACAACCATCTAAATCCAAAACATTTTCATCAGTCAAAAAAAAAAAAAAAAACCACACACCCATGCCCGTTGAAGTCACTTCCCATTCCCCTCTCCCCCCAGCCCCTAGAAACTACTAATCTACTTTTTATCACTATGAATTTGCCTATTCTGGACATTTCTTATAAATGGAATTATACAATACATGGCCTTTTGTTTCTGGTTTCTTTCACTGAGCATGTTTTCAAGGTTCACCCATCTTGTAGCATGGATCAGAACTTCATTCCTTTTCACGGCTGAATAACATTCCATTGTGTGGATATCCATATTTTGTTTATTCATTCATCAATTAATGAACATTTGAGTTTTTTTCTACTTTCTGGCTATTATGAATAATGCTGTTACAAACACTCACGTAAAAGTTTTTGTGTGAACATACGTTTTAATTATTTGGAGTCTATACCTACAAGTGGACTTTCTTGGCTCACATGGTAACGCTATGCTTACCTTCTTGAGCAACTGCCAAACTATCAAAGTGGCCATACCATTCATTTATACTTCAGTTGGGTTGTCTTTTTAATAGCCTTTTATCTGACTTTTTCCACATAGTACAATGATCTGGAAATTCCGTCATGTATTCCTGTTTATTGTTGAGTAGTATTTCATTGGATGGATATACTATAATTTGTTTATCCATTCATTATTTGATGAACATCTGAATTGTTTCCAGTTTGGGGCAATTTTGAATAAAGCTACTATAAAAATTCTTAGACAAGTTTTTGTTTGGACATATGTTTTCATTTTTCTTGAGTAAATAGAAGTAAAATTATTGTGTCACATAGTAGTATATGTAGATCTTTACAAGAAACAAAATTAGTTTTCAAAGTAGCTGTACCATTTTGCACCCCCATCAGCAATGTACAAATGTAGAATATAACTCATACAAAGCTTGATAGCTCCATGTCAGCACTTGGCATTTTTAGTACTTTTAATTTTAGCCATTCTGGTATCTATATATAGTAGTATCTCATTGTGGTTTTAAATTCCATATTTAATTTGCAATGTCTAATAATATTGACCTTTCCTTTTCATTTTTAACAATTTTGTGGGAGGATTTTTTATTTGTTGTTTTAAATTAAGAGGCTTTTAAAGAAGATCAGTTTTATGTTTACAGAAGAATTGAGTAGAAAGTACAGAGAGTTTTCATACACCCCACTCATTATCCTAGTTTCCCCTATTATTTAGATTTTTTATTAGTGTGGTATATTTATTACAATTGATGGGACAATATTGATTCATTATTATTAACTAAAGTCCATAGTTTATATTAGGGTTCATTTTTTGTGCTGCACATTCTGTGGGTTTTGAAAATATCCACTGTACAGTATCACACAGAATAGTTTCCCTGCCCTAAAAATCACCATGTTCCACTTATACATCCCTCTCTTCCACCCTCCAAACCCCTGGCAAACACAGATTTTTTTTTTTTTTTTTTTACTATCACTATAGTTTTACTTTATCCAGAATGTCATACAGTTGGAAATATGTAGTGTGTAGACTTTTCAGATTGGCTTCCTTTATTTAGCAATATTCATTTAAGTCTCCTCCATGTGTTTTCATGGCTTGATAGCTCATTACTTTTTATTGCTAAGTAGTATTCCATGTATAGATGTACTATAATTTGTTTATCCATTGACCTATTAAAGGACTTCTTGGTTGCTTCCAAAACTTGGCAATTATTAATAAAACTGCTATAAGTATTTGTGTGCAGGTTTTTTTGTGTACATAAGTTTTCAACTCATTTGAATAAATACCAAGGAGTATAAATGCTGGATTGTGTGGTAAGAATATATTAGTTTTGGGAGAAAATGCTATGATATCTTCCAAAATGGCTATACTATTTTACATTTGCATCAGCAAGGATGGGAATTCCTGTTGCCCAACATCTGCACCAGCATTTGGTGTTGCCAGTTTGGGGATTTTAGCCACTCTAACAGATTTGTAGTGGTATCCCACTGTTATTTTAATTTACAGTTCCCTAATGATACATGATGTTGAGCATCTTTTTGTATGTTTATTTGCCACTTGTTTATCTTCTTTGGTGAGATGCCTGTTCAGATATTTTTCTCATTTTTAATTGGGTTGTTTGTTTTCTTATCATTGAGCTTTAAGTTTTTTTTGTATATTTTGGATACTACCCAGATATGTGTTTTGCAAGAATTTTCTCCTGATCTGTGGCTTGTCTTTTTATTCTTTCATTATCAATGTTTTCACACAACAAAATTTTTGAATTTTAATGGAGTCCAATTTTTTCTTTTTCTTTCATAGATTGTGCTTTTGGTGTTGTGACTAAAAAGTCATTACTAAACCCAAGGTCATCTGAATTTTCTACTGTGTTATCTTCTAGGAGTTTTAGAGTTTTGTATTTTAAATTTAGGTCTATGATCAATTTTGAGTTAATTTCTGTGAAGAGTTTCAGGTATGTGTTTAGTCATTTTTTTTGCATGTTGCTCTCCACTTGTTCCAGTACCATTAGTTGAAAAGACCATCCTTTCTCTATGGAATTGCCTTTGCTCCTTTGTCAAAGATCAGTTGACTTTGTATAGGTATTTCTGGGCTCTTTATTGATCTATTTGTCTGTTCTTTTACCAATATGACAGTCTTGATTACTGTAGCTTTAAAGTAAGCCTTGAAGCCAGGTAATGTCAGTCTTCAGACTTTTCTTCTCCTTTAATATTCTGTCGGGTCTTTTGCCTTTCCATATAAACTTTAAAATCAGTTTGATGATATCCACAAAATAACTTGCTGATATTTTGATTGATATTTGAATGAACTTACAGATAACTTGAAAAGAACAGATATCTTGATAATATTGAATCTTCCTATCCATGTATATGGAATATCTCTCCCTTCATTCAGATTGATTCAGAGTTAGGAAGTATTTTTTCTGCTTCAGATTTTCTTTGACTTCTTCATCAGTTTTATAGTTTTTCTTACATAGAACTTGCACATATTTTGTTAGATTTAAACGTAAGTATTTTGTTTTTTCATTGTTGCTAATGTAAATGGTATTGTATTTTTAATTTCAAATTCTTATTGTTTATTGATGGTATATAAGATAGTAATTGACTTTTGTATATTAACCTTGCATCCTGCAACTTTGCTGTAATTACTTATTAGTTCCATGAATTTTTTCACTGATTATTTGGGATTTTCTACAGACACAATCATGTCATCTGCAAATAAAGACAATTTTATTCATTCTTTCCCAAACCATATACATTTTATTCCTTTTCTTGTCTTACTGCCTTACCCAGGACCTCCTGTATGATGTTAAGTAGGAGAGGCAAGAGCAGAATCTTTGCTTTGTCTCTGATCTTAGCAGAAGCATCTAGTTTCTAAGCTTTAAATATGTTTTAGGTTTTTTGTAGATGGCCTTTATCAGGTTGAAGAAGTTCCCCTCTATTCCTAATTTGCTGAGAGGTGTTTATTTGTTGGTTTACCAAGAATGGGTGTTGGATTTTGTCAAATGCTTTTTCTGCATCTATTGACTGATCATATAATTTTTTTCTTTAGCCTATTAATGTGATAGATTACATTAATTGCTTTTTGGATGTTAAACAGCCTTGCATATCTGGAATAAATTCCACTTGGTCATGGTGCATAATTATTTTTATACATTGTTTTGGTTTGCTAATATTTTATTGAGAATTTTGGCATTTATGTTCATGATATCTGTTTGATATCAGATTAATGCTGGTCTCATAGAATGAGTTAGGAACTATTCTCTTTGCCTCTATTTTCTGGAGATATTGTAGAGAACTGGCATAATTTCTTCCTTAAAATTTTTGATTCTAGTGAACCTATCTGATCTGGCTACTTTCTGTATTGAAAAGTTATTAATTATTGATTCAACTTCTTTAATAGACATAGGCGTACTCAAATTATCTATTTCTTCCTATTTAAGTTTTTGAAGATTGTATCTTTCAAGGAATTGATCCATTTCACCTAGATTATTAAATTTGTGGGCATAGAGTTGTTCATAATATTCTTTTACTATTTTTTAATGTCTATGGAGTCTTTCATCTATGATATTAGGAATATGTGTCTTCTCCCTTTTTTTTTTTTTTCTTCTTAGTCTGGCTAGAGGCTTATCAATTCTATTGATCTTTTGAAAGAAACAACTTTGGCTTTGTTGATTTTCTCTATTACTTTCCTATTTTCAACTTCATTGATTTCTGCTCTAATTTTTATTATTTCTTTTTTCTGTTTATGTTGAATTTAATTTGCTCTTCTCTTTCTAATTTCCTATGGTAGAAACTTAGATTATTGACTTTAGATCATTTTTCCTTTCTAGTATAGACATGCAATACTATAAGTTTCCCTCTAAGCACTGCTTTCACTGCATCCCACAAATTTTGATAGGTTGTATTTTAATTGTCATTTAGATCAAAATATTTTTAAGTCTCCCTTGATACTTCTTTGACTCATGTGTTATTTAGAAGTGTATTGTTTAATCTCCAAGTGTTTGGGGATTTTCCAGCTAACTTTCTCTTACTGATTTCTAGTTCAATTCCACTGTGGTCTAAGAGAATATTTTGTATGATTTCTATTCTTTTAAATATGCCAGGGTGTGTTTTGTGGCCCAGAATGTGGTCTATCTTGGTGAATACTCTGTGTGAGCTTGAGAAAGCAGAGTAAAGGAAGACAGATGCATATATATTGCTAGATGTGGTAGTGGCAAGTTTGTGAGAGTTCTCTTATATTTTAAACATTTTTATTGAACTATGATATATATGCAGTAAAGTTCCCAGATATTAAATGTACATCTCAGTAAACTTTTATAAACTTTTACCCATGTATCCAAATCAAGAAATAGAACATTACCAGGAATCCACTGGCAATCACATTAAGTTCACTCTGTACTATCATGGCTTCTTTAAAATGGTAGTGGAGCATAATACACAGGAGAAAAATATCCTGCAGGAGGAGGGTTGAGGGGCAAACTACAGCCCCACTGCTGCAGTTGGTCACAGTGGCATAATGCAGTTCATTATCTCCATTCTCTACAACACAGTCTAGATTCTCTTCCTTCTCAGCCAGGATATCTGTCAGGCTAAGTGATTTGACTGATGGAGTAACCTCAAACTTCATACCTGAGGATCCCTGGTTACCGTGCTTGTCAGTCTACTGTTGACATTATTTCCCATTTATATGTATAACTGAGCATGGGTCATCCATGAGATGACCCGGTGGATCTCCTCAGTTCCAATATGGAGTCCCTGTCCCATTATGCAACAGCAAAATTGATCTCTTCTTGGTGATCAGGGTCAATTACCCCTGCCAATATGGTAGCTCCTTTCTTTACCTACGACCCAGCACAAATTACCCAAGTTACAATGTGGGAGAAGGTTAGCCAGTCAGTATCTGTAGTTTTATGTTTAGTGACATCTTGTGATCCATGGTAGAGGCATTGCCTCTCTTGAAAATAAGAGTTCTATACCTATGCCTCCAATATAGAAGCCACAGGCATGTGTGGATATTTAATTTTAAATTGAATTAAAATTCAATTCTTCAGTCACAGTAGCCATATTTCAAGTATTCTATAGCCACATGTGGTTAGTGGTTAACATATTGGAAAGCACAGAACATTTCCATCATTGCAGAAAATTCTATTAGACAGTGCTGCTCTAGACTCATATATTCTACTAATTGGAGACACAGTACCAATGGCCACTGATATATATTTTATCATCTTATATTTGTATGTACATATACACATCTATATCACCCAATCTCACAGAGTGTCATCTCTAATTTGGCACTTCAGCTGTGCTTTCCAGAAGGTAACCCCAATTCTCTCTCAGGCTGTCAATTTCTGGGCAATGTAATATGTGGTAGGAAAAGATCATATAATCATGTACCGTTTGTAATATCTCCTTCACCATAAAATGGCTCTCTTGATCAGAGGCAATGTCAGTAAATCAGATATTCTGTGTGTCTTTGGGTATTGGTGCTGGATTAGGTACAATAGGTAGGACAGGCAACCTCGGAACTAGAAATTAGGTATTTCTTGGTTTGGACAATTCATGGCCTTTACCAGGGAAGAGGGGGTCTCATATAATTAACTTTTTATCAAGTAGCTGGTTAGACTTGTTAAGGTGTGGAGCCATATCATGGGCTCAGAATTTCTCTCAGCTGCCAACAGACTGGGCATTCATTAATAACAGTAACTTGATCACTCTTGGTGCAAGGGGAGGGGGTCCATGCTCATGGGCCAGTGTGTAGCCTCCATTTCTTTACCAGGGTTACTCCTTCCACAGGCCCACTGTGCATGCTTTAGGATGGTGGAGTGCAAGGGCTGGCTGCAATCCACTGGATGAATCACCCTTCCCACGAGGGTGTTCAGCATTGTGTCTGAAAGGAATGTTCTCTGGTGATTAACTTAATATACAAAGATCCTCACCGTTTTGAGGCCCCATTCCCATAGGTCTGATTACATGCCTCTTCCCCAGACTTCCTTATCTTCAATCTCACACTCTGTGCCCTCCTGATGAGTGTTAAAATATAAACATTAGCTAGATCAGTAGTCATATGCCATGTATCAGAGGCTGTGTTGAATTTTTCTGTTAAAGATACTACATCTAGTGCAGCAGTTGTGATCAGCATTACCACTGAGTTGTTTATAGTACTCTGCTGTCATCTGCTTTTTGTAGGGGAAGGACTGGTGACTTGAATGAGGATATAATGAGTGTCACTAGCCCTGTATCATTTAAGTCTTTGAGAGTGCAGTAATCCCTGCCATTCCACTGGAGATGCAATATTGTTCTTTGTTTGTTGTTTTTTTAACTTACAATCTTGGCCAGGAAGGGAAATATTTTCAGGGGAAGACTAAGGTCTTTCCATAGGTTGAACAATAAAGGTGAAGGCTAAAAATGTTCATCCTGACTATGAATTTGGGAAATAGGAGAACCACCAGGTGGATATACGGATTCAGTGGGCTTACTATAAGATAGACCTAGGTAAAGATTGGACTTATCATCTCCCAATTGCCTCTGCCTCATTGCAGTTACTGGGTCTAGTGGACTACCTCCAATTACCACTGTGTATGTTCATGAAATAGAAGAGAGAGTTTTATATTATAAACTCATAATGCTATCATGACTGAAGGTTTAGAGGTCCCAATGCTTTGGTCTTTATAATATATCCTTTGATCCATCAGAGATTAGCAGTTACCACATACACATATTTGATTAGGGTGAATTTTTTTTTTTTTTACTTATCTCCCCTACTAAATTATTGGTTCCTTGACACTGTTCTATGTGCTGTTTGATGTTCCTACAAAGCCTAAATACTAATAATTAGTCAATAAATACTTGCTAAAAGAACCATACCCTTTATAGGTTTTCTATATTTATGACTCTATAAATGACTCACAATAGTTTTACAATAATAGTAAGTGAAAGTTATTTTAAAATACATGTATGGGATCTGATACTCCATAACTGTGAGACACTAGCCCCCAAATTTGGATATCATGTGATTTTCCCATGCGCCATTCAAAACATAGTGCTCCCAATGCAAAGTACTGGCTCAGCCTGTCATCACATGTTGGCTCCAATCTCTTACCAGAGCCCATTTTTCAGCAAAGGGCAGGAGACATGGCCACCAACTGCACCCAAATTGTATAGTTTCTAACCTCCATGCCCTGACAGGAGCTGACCCATGCTCACTCTCAAGTTGGAGAAATTCTGATGATGTTTCTGGTTTACTGGTTTCAGATAGATGTACTAAGGCAGGTAATTTAACCTCACAAGCCTCAAGGCTCTGAGAGCAGAGGGGTGGATTCATGTCAAAATATGGAAGCTCCTTCTGAACCACTAATTGGAGTATGAAGAAGAGGCATTTCTAGAAGTAGTGACAATCCTGAGATGACTAAAAAACAGGTGTCCCTCATCTCCAGTAATAAATGAAAAAAAAAAAAAAGAAGATAATTGCATCCTTTTCTCTTAACAAAAATCAAATAGCTTGAAAATGAAAAGTCAGCACTTTTGGGATACTGTATTATTCTACCTTCACATATTAAAAAATTCATGTTTTCACAAATGGCTTTTAATGAAGGAATTAAAATACTTTCCTTCCTTTTTTATATTTTTAGGCAACAAAGTCACTGGTTCACTGACAATCCAAGGCAGTTGCCTCTTCATACACTTCGCCATTGCAGTAGTTACAGCTTTTTGACAGCAGAATCAGGGTGAGATAAGTCGACTTTAACATTTTTGTTAAAAATAAAAAGCCCCACAAACCTGGCCCATCATCTCCAACTGGCAAGAATATAAATAGCTGATGCACTTTACTATGTATAAAGCCAAACAAAGGCCAAAAAGATGTTGTCTAAAGGTGATTAGAATGTGTGTGTTTATGGGATCAAGACATGACCACCCTCTGGCTTAGGGCCCATCTGATTTGGTCTGTTTATAAACAGAATTCCAAAGTGAATGAACCCACTTCCTGTTAGTCTCTCTCAATCTCATATTTTTTCCTCCAAAGTATAAATTTGATGTCTTGCACTATTTGGAAGGAGAAAATGCTGTTTGTCATTTATCAAAATCTAAACAGCTGCAATCAAACAACGTTCATCCAATTTTAATAGTAGGTAAATAAATGTGAGCAATGACTATATTACAGAAACGTGGATCTAAGGTTCTAATTCAACGAATTTTACTTCCAATCCAGTTTCACAAGGTTTCAGATTTTCTTAAGCTCTCTTCAGGTTATCCAACTTTGCTAGATTAGTATGGACAGCATATTCTGTAGAAATAGTCTCCTAACTCACTCCCAATCCATAGTGCTAAGCCTGTTTAGATTTGAAGACATTTTTTTTCTCTTGAAAATTCAAAACAATTTACTTTGAGAGCAAGAGTGAGTGATTTGAAAATATGCTGGCTTGAAAACCATGGAGCAATAAAAGACATCATTATGCTTTCCAGATCAGGTGTAAAATGGACAGGAAAAACATATGTATTTCTCTATAACTCCATCCATGTGACTCATCCACAGTAATTGTGTACCTAAGACTTGCTTCAGTCTTCAGCCAGCCATTTCAATGTACTTGTACTTTGGATCAAATTTTGGGTTATTTCAGAGTTTTATAGAGTCAAGGTTATTAAGGTTATCAGTCCACAGCATTTCTTATGAATCCACTGTATGCCATTTCTAATTTACATCCTTCAAAAAGGAAAGATGGTGTGCCTTTGGACACTTGCAGGGGGTTTGCAATAAATCAATACATGGTGAGACAGCTTGAATTAAATAATGGTCTTTTAGAACCAAGCCAACATTTAACTCTATTGAAAGGCTAATTTGAAAATTAAAGTTCTGTTTTTCTGTTGAAGCATATGTAAATATAAAACATAATTTGGAGAGACCCCTATGCTAACATAAAATGTGCTCTGAATAAATAAATTCTTTTCCCTCAGCTAAGAGTATTTTAATCAAAGGATTTTCTAAAGTTGACTAAGACAGCTATATAGTAACAAGTGGGTCATTATTAACTTCTTATTCATTTCCTAGAACACTCCCCATAGCAGCTGGTCTAAACTTTCTTTAGTTTTCTCAAGGCCAAAGTCTGATGTTATGCCTCTATTCTCAGGAGATCAGAAGGGAGTAAAACTTTCTCTTTTAGCTTATTAGTTGTTAGACCATGAGAAATTGTATCAAGATATGATAGAATGGTCTACCACCTAGAGAGAGTGAACTTCAAGCTAGATGCAGTAACTGCATGAGATTTGGGGAGGGGTTTAGTGCATTCCATGCAAAACATAGGTATGGGAGTACTTCTCTTTACAGTCATGTGAACTAACAGGCTTACCTTTCTGCCTTAAATAACTAGAACACTGGACCAGCTTTCCAACATTGGACAACAGGCTTCACAGGACTACGATGCCTAGGAGGAAGGAAACAAAGAAAGTGTGCTCTAGGAGTGCCCCACATCACAATTTTAAAAAAATTTCCAGACTGCAAAACATGGAGGAAGAACCCAATCAGAGCCAGGCTTTCCTGTGTTGAGGAAACAGAGTTTGGAATTCAGTAGGTGTCTAGAATATGCAAGGCAAAGTACCAGAGAGGAAAGAGGTGCACAGAGGGAAAAAGAGCCTCAGAGATCTACAGAGGGTAAAGTTCAAGTCTGTGCCTGAATACTGACTTGTGCATGCATGTGAGGAAACTAAGGGGAAGTCACCAGAAAGAAGTAGATGAAATAATCCCCACAGCTGACACAAAGCTGGGACCAGTTTATTTCTCCAACACTCAGAGACTAAGGACCTTCTAACACACAGGACATTGAGCAGTGTCCTAACATAGGTATTACCTCAGTAGTGAGGGATAGTCAGCCTTAAAGTCTGTTCTGGACCCACCCTAACAAAGCTCAAAACCAAGAATCAAACTGATTCCAAGTAACTGAATTTCATCTCAGAACACAGCGCCTAAATATTTAACAAAACATAAAAATTTTAAAAAGAGAGAAAGATAAAATATAGTACCTCACAATGTAAAATTACAACTATTATAAATATATTTCACATGTCAGTGAAGGCAGAAGAAAGTGTGAGCATGATGAGAAGAGAAATGTTAGAAATAAAAAAGACCCAAATCAAACTTCTAGAGATGGAAGATGCACTATCTGAGATAAAAATTCACTGAATGGTATTAACAAGAGATTAGATTTTCCAGAAGAAATATCACTAAATGTGAAGACAGAACAATAGAAACTACCAAAATATAATACAGAGAGGAAAAAAGTTAACAAACATCAATGAGCTGTGGGCTGACATCAAGTGACCTCCCCAGAAGGAGAGGAGAAGGGTGGAGGGGCAGAAAAAGTATTTGAAAATATAATGGTTGCTAATTTTCCAAATGTACTGTAATCTGTACACCACAGATCCAAGAAAAGCAACAAATTCCAAGCAGAAGAAACATTAAGAAAAGCACACCTAGGCATATCATAATCAATTGCGGAAAAACTAATGAAAAGGAAAAAATCTTAAAGGCAACCAAAGGAAAATAAGAAACTCTATGGAAGAACAAAAATAAAAATAAAAGCAGACTTCTAATCAGAAACAGTGCAGACCAGAAGACAGTGGAGCAACATCCTTAGAAAGAAGTCTCACAAAGTAAAAGCCTTTTGTCTTGAGCCTTCGTTTCTGTCTTAAGAAAGCAGGAGGATGTGATGTCTATAACACAAACTGCCAACCTGACACCATGAGGCAATAGCTTGGGGACCAGAAAAAAACAAAACAAAACAGAAAATCACTCCGAGGATGGCAGAGTAGAAAGATAGGGCTTGGTCTGATCCATTTTTGAGTTGCCAAATCAATCTTGAAACCCCTTCACTCTGGATTATATATTAACGAATTAAGAAACATATTTATGTTTTAAGCCACAGGTCATCAAGTTCCTATTACGTGCAGCCAAATGAAGACTATGGTCTTGGGGCTTTCTTCTCCACTAGGAAGATAAAGGTCATTTAGCATAAGTTCCCTCACGCAGCCTCCTCTCTGTCTCTGTCATGATGTTCTAGTACATAGCTTTGCCGCTAGTCTTAGAGGGAAAATACCTCCTTTTTTTTCTTTTTTAAACGAAGGCAAAGTTGTCCATTTGGGCTCTGTGTCTCTCTTTTCTTTCATTTCCTCCAGGAACTTGTGTCTTCTAGTATTTCCAACAACTGTCTTTTCATTGTTTTTATTACTGTTTCCTCTCTGCTTAATTCAGTTGACTCCTCATTGGGTAGAATTAATCGTTTTCTCTTTGGCACCTCAAATTAGTGGTCAGTGCTTGTTGTTCTATATCCCCTCCCATCAACTTGTTCCTCACCCTGTGATATTCTATTTCTTCCCCTTATTCTAATTCCTCATAAAACCTCCCATTATTTACTTGCCATATTTGATTTTTTTTCCTCCATGTTCATTCTCCTTGACTCCTACAATATGCAACTTTTCACCCAAAACTCTTCAACATTGACTTTCATGACATATATTATTCTGAATCTTCCCCATGTCTTTAACTGCTTTCCACTGTTGTCAAGAACATAACATTCTCCTACTCTCTGGCTATGGCTATGACCCAACATTGAATTCCTGGTATTCTAGCTCTTTCTCCTTTCCTGTAAAAAACTGATCCCTCATGGTTTTAATCATTAATACAAATGCAGGTAATTTCCAGATCTATATCTCCAGCCCCCAATCTCTCATAAATTTTCAGTGTCTTATCTCCAATTGCATTCTAGACAATCATTAGTCTAGTCAACATATCTAGAATCCAACTCATCCTTAGCTCCAATCCAGGTCCCCTTCATTATTTTGCTACACATATTGATGGTACTACTATTGTACCAGTCACCAAACTTGAAATTTTAAATTCACCTTCAACTATTCATTTTCTATCCTTTATTTAAAAGCATTCACAAATTATGATCAAATCTTTTTGTGGACATTATCACCCTACTTTAGATCTTTTTCATCTTCCAGTTATAAAAATTCAGTAGCTTTAGCTCTCCAACCTTCAAATCCCTCGTCCCCCAGTGCATATACAACTATACTCCACTAGAAGCATATTGCTAAAGCATTCTTGTCAACAGATTACATTTAAAATGGCTTCAAATTCCTGCTGGATTTCTGAATTCAAAAGCAGCTTTTAAGGAGTTAAAACCTGGCACAACAGGAAGCTTTTAGAACCCCATTAGAGCAGAGGTCTAAGATTGTAAAGTATTTCATGCACAACACCTTCAGAGACCCAAGAGATAGCAGCAATTAATTACAGTCTAGTGTAACTAGACTGTTAGCCATGAGTAATAAAGGTGAAACTTGATTTTCTGAAATCTGTGTAGTTATTAAAAAAAAAAAAAAGGGTTTCTTGATTTCTGGCAAGTATGTTATCAACAGACTTGATCTTAGTAGTAAACATTCAAGTAACCTTCCTTCCTAGGCAGAACCATAACTGCTAAATCAAGCTCTATATATTTGAACCAAATTGATGTTTCAAAGCCCATGTTCAGGTACAACTTACCTTTCACCACTTTCAGTTCTGTTTTGATCCCCTATTTCTTCCTAATGTACAATAATATGTGTAAAATCTAAGTTTTCTTCATTTTTCCCTTCAGTTTCCATGATATGATCTCCACAGACCATATAAGCTGTTAAAAATTAGTAAAGAACACTTTTAATTGTGCACATATAAAAAGATTTGGGCTTAATTAACAAAATACTAACCAAAGTCCTTTAGTCTAGTTGCATCAGGTACACTCTAAAATGATAAGAAGTATGCTAATATGTCTAACATGAACATGTATGCAAAGCATGTCTTTTTCCACTTTGGACTGAGGTCCCAGCCTTTGACTAGACCAGATCAAAGAGACATGCTCCCTATGTTCCACGGTCAAGGATGGAAAGGATCGTTCCAAGATTTTCTAAGTTTGTCATCAAGATAATGTTCATGGGCTCTGATCCTGGGGTTCATCCTGATTTTATTGACTTTGTTCATATTTTCCAAACCATTCTTTTGCATTTTATAAATAGTAACAATTTTATACTAGTAACAATTTAATTTCTAGGGATATTTCTAAGCTTAGAAGTTATTAATAGTTTGTAGGGGATGGTAACAGATTTACTTCAAGGATAGGCAATTTAGAATAATAGGAATAATGGATTAGAAGTTTAGAGTCCTGGGTCTTCCTCAGAGCTCTGTAAGTAATCAACACTCTGATGTAGACCAGTGTTTTTTCAGTATGCACAGAATTACTTGTAATAGGTGATAAAATGCAGCTTATGGGACTCCATTTCTAAAGATTTTTTTTTGTTAATAGCTCTAGATTGGGGACCAGAGATTTGCATATTAAGCAAATTCCCCAGGAATTGAGACAAGTATTCTTCTAACTAAACAGTGAGAATCACTGCCTTAGGCAAGTCAACTCCTCTGGGCTTCAGTTTCCACATCTGTAAAATGACAGAGCTGGATTAGATGACAGTTGGGGATATTGTCAACTCTTAATATTTTACGACTCAATTAAAGTGTTTCCTATTTCTAGGAATACAATCCTGATCAATTCAACATAGGTGGCATTCAAGTGACTGGACCTCTCTTCTTTCATTAGTGTACTGCCTAAAGGAATATTTTTTTTCTCTTTCTATACCTACTGTTATCTTTTTTGTATCCATATTACCTCAAAGGTAGCCTTTCATGAATAATCCCAACAGCTGCCCATCACAGAACTTGAAAACAGGAAAAGGCAATAGAGACTATCAAATACGGGTACCATCCCCCAACAAAATCCCAAATAGATGGTCATCCAGCCTGGGCTTATTCACTTCCATTGCTGGGAACTCATTATCTTGAAACATGGAAATATCTTCCTTCTCTTAAATGAAAATCTTTCTCATTAGAGGTTCTATCCATGTGTCCTGGCTCTGATCTATGGTTCTATATAGAATAAGTATAATTCCTCACCCATGTGACAACTATTTGAATATTACAGTCTTTTTTTCCATACTCAGTTTCAACTCTTTTTACACACAGTTTATGTTTAGTTGCCCTTCAGTGGATCTCTCCTAAGGTATGTGCCCAGCTGTTGTCTGGGTAGGACCATGTAAAACTAAGGGACACATTTGAAACTCATATCACAGAAAAAAGGGAATATTTCCCTAATATATTGTTCGAGATTAGTTATACTCTTACGCAGATCCATATACTTATCCGCTTCCCTCCTGGAAGCCCTAGAAAAAGCTCATATTACTCCTAAGGTCATATGAGTTTTCACCATCTCTGCAGACCAAAGGGCTCAGTGCAGCTGCTGCTTCAAGATTCTCTTGCTGCTCATAGGAATTCCCACCACAACCTTACCCCTGCCCATACCCACAGCTCTTCCTTACTTCCCAGGGGCTTCCCTCTTGAGGTAATTGAGACTGCTGAACCTAATCGGTGGCTTTTTTCCCCCCCAAGAGGAAATAAATGTTGATCGATAAATTTTTCTTCTTCCCTCCATCACCACAATGACCACCCCCACCAGATAGCCAAAAATGAAGAAATACTATCTTCAAGGGAACAACAAGAAAGATTAGAGCTGTTGTTTTAACATAAGCAATGGGAGACAGAACGCAATGAAATGGCAGTTTTAGGGTGTTAAAAGGGGGAAAAAAACCTGTCAGACAGGAATTATATATCTAGCAAAAATATTCCTTAACTAATGGCTAAAGAAAGACATTTTCAGATAAGAAAAAATGAGAATAATTGTTGCCAACAGAACCATACTACAAGAAATACTAAATGAATGTCTTCGGGGTAAAAGGAAATTATCCCAGATGGAAGCATGGAATTGCAGAAAGAGACAAACAGAACTAGAAAGAGTAAATGCAAAGGTAAGTATGAGATAAAAAATTTTACTTTGTAAAAAAGAGTGTTTAAAGCAAAAATAATAATGAGTTGTGGAATTTATAGTATATATAAAATTAAACAATATGAGAACAATAGCAAAAAGAGCAGGTGGCGCTGAAAGCTTCTTACATTATTTGTGAAGTGGTAAAATCTTAATTCAAGATTTTATTAAATTAAGGATGCATACTTTAATATATAGCATAAACACTAAAATGAAATACAAAACTGTGTTGAAAGCCAACAAAACATATAAAATAGAATAATAAACACGCTTGAATAATCCAAAAGAAGGCATGAAAGAAGTAACAATGCAATCAAACAAGATGAGGAAAATAGAAAACAAAACAGTAGCCTTAAATCCAAACATACCCAGTAATTAATTACATTAAATATCAAACAAACAAGCTTAAATACTCTAATTAAGAGATGGAGGTTATAGGAGTGGATATATATATTTTTAAATCCGTGATTCGGTATGTGCCATAAAAAGGACACATTCTCATATAAGGATACAGATAGAAGGAAAGTAAAAGGATGGAAAAAGTTATAGCACAAAGGCATGAATACTAAAGAGGGATATTTTACAATGATAACAGGATCTCAGGAAGATGTGACAAGCTTAAATGTATATGCAGCGAATACCATAGCTTAACATATCATGCAAAACTGACAGATCTAAAAGGAAAAATAGACTAATCCACAATCACAATTGGAGATTTTCACACACCTCCCTCAATCAGAGATAAAGCAAGCTATTTAAAATAGCAATATATAATAATTTGAAAATCTTTTAACCAACTTGACATAATTAATATTCATATAACACAACAGTTAACAAATGGAGAATACACATACCTTTCAAATATACATAAAATAATAACAGTGTAAATTGTATACGTGTCCTTTAGATAATTCTTGTACATTTCAAATGATGACTCATTCAGAATGTTTCCTAACCACAATGAAAATTAACTGGAACTGAGTAACAAAAAGTTAACTAGAAAGTCCTCAACATTTGGAGATTAACAACATAATTTTAAAAAGCCCATGAGTCACAGAAGAAATCACAATGAGCATTAGAAAATATTAGGGAGTAAAAATAATGATAAAACATAAGACTATACATTAAAAGGGTGAATTCTACTGTACGTAAATTATATCTCAATAAACTTGACTTAAATTTTTAAAAAATGATGAAAATACAACATATCAAATTTTGTGAGATGATGCTAAAGCAGTACTTAAAGGAAAAACGTACTGGCTTTAAATGCTCATATTAGAAAAGAATAAAGGCTTATTTGCAGAGATATGGATGGACCTAGAGATTGTCATACAGTAAGTCAGAAAGAGAAAAACAAATATCATATAATATTGCTTATATGTGGAATCTAGGAAAATGATACAGATGAACCTATTGGCAAAGCAGAAATAGAGTCACAGATATAGAGAAGAAACTTATGGTTACCAAGGGGGGAAGGAGGGGTGGGACGAATCGGGAGATTGGTATTGACACATATACACTACTATGTATAAAATAGATAATGAATGAGAACCTACTCTTTAGCACAGGGAACCCTCCTCAATGATCTGCGGCGACCTAAATGGGAAGGAAATCTAAAAAAGAGTGGATATATGTATACGTATAACTGATTCACTTTGCTGTACAGCAGAAATTAACACAACATTGTAAAGCAACTATACTCCAATAAAATTGGCTTGGCCATCTGCAAGCCAATTAAAAAAAAGAAAAGAACAAAGTCTTAAAAATAATGATCTAAGTGATCACCTCAACTGTAATAAAAGAAAAAAGTATTATCAAAGAAAGAAGGAAGGAAATTGTGGTGAACCCAGAGGCATGCCACTCAGATCCCCCATCAATATTAATGAAGACAGATTGCCCCAGCTATCAGCAGATGGACTCTGGCTGTCAACTCCTTCAGGATTTGCCTCAGTCGCAGAGAACCTCCTCACCCAAGGGCATGCCCTTCTTGGGCAGCCAGATCCAGTAACTGATTGCAGTGGAAGTATATAACATTCAGACATTTCCGACCAAGGCAGGACACCACTGAAAGCCTAAATACGCCTCAAGATCTCCATAGGGTTGTCTGACATTCTCCAGACACCATCACAGTTAGATTTCTCCCTCTGACCAATGAGGTTTCACTCTCCTCCCTTCCATAGGAGCTAATCTCTAATAAATACCCTGCATGCAAAAATCCATCACAGAGTTTTCCCTCAGAGACAGACTTTCAACAGAATAATCAAAATGAAAGCAGAAATCAATGACAAAGAAAATAGGCCAAAAAAAAAATAGAGAAAAATCAACAAAACTAAAAATTGGTTCTTTGAAAGATCAAAAACATTAATAAACACCTAGCAAGACTCATTAAGAAAAAAAGAGCAAAACAAAATAAACACTCAGCAAAAACTGTTTGATATTGGTACAGTCAAGATACACACTTCCAACACCACAAGAATCACTCTTGTTGCCCTTTTATAGCCACAAACACCTCCCTCTCCCCACCCTCACCCCAATTCCTAATCCCTGGAAATCACTAGTCTCCATTCTATGATTTTATCTTTTAAAGAATATTATATACATAAAATCATATGGTATAATTGGTATTGGATTTTTTTTTTCTCTTAACATAATTCCCTGGAGATTCTTCCACATTGTATGTATGTCAATAATTCATTCCTTTTTATTGCTGAGTCATATTCCATGGTATAGGAAGTATTAGTTTGTTTAACCATTTACCTATTGAAGGACATCTGGATTGTTTCTAGTTTTTAGCTATTAGGAATACACCTACTATGAACATTCATGTACAGATTTTTAAAAACACAGATCTTACTTTTTCTGGGATAAATGGTTGAGTACAATTGCTAGGTTATATAGTAGTTGCATGGTACTATGGACTGATTTGTGTCTTTCCAAAATTCATATGTTGAAGCCCTAACCCCCAGTACCCCAGAATGTGACTGTATTTGGAAATAGGGAATTTAAGGAGGTAATTAAGGTAAAATGAGGTCACATGGATGGGCCTTAATCCATTATGACTGATGTCCTTATAAGAGGAGATTAGTATACAGACAACACACAGACTGAAGAGCGATCATCTGAGGACACATCAAGAAGGTGGCCATCTGCAAGCCAAGGAGACAGGCCTCAAAAGAAGGCCTGCTAACACCTTGATCTTGGATTTCGAATCTCCAGAACTACTAGAAAATAAATTTCTATTTATTTCTAAGCCACTTAGTCTGTGGTATTTTCTTATGGCAGCCCAAACAAACTAATAAATGTGGCCAGTTTTACAAGAAACTGCCAAACAGTTTTCCAAAGCCACTGTACCATTCCCACCAGCAATGTATGAGTGAGTGATCAGATTCTCTGAACCCCTTCCAGCATTTGGTGCTGTCTTTACTTTTTATTATAGCCATTCTGACAGATGTGGTGATATCTCATTGCTGTTTTAATTTGCATTTCTTAAATAAGTAATTATGCTAAACCTATTTTCATGCACTTATTTTTCACCTGTATATCATCTTCATAAAATATCTCTTCATGTGGAAGCCCATTTTCTAATTAGATTTTTTTGTTTGTTTTTCACTGTTAAGCGTTGAGAGTTCTTTACATATTCTAGATACTGGTCCTTTGTCAGAGATGTGATCTGCAAATATTGTTTCCTTGTTTGTCACTTATCTTCTCATTCTCTTAACAGAATCTTCTGCAGAGTAAATTTTTTAAAATTTTGATGAGCTCCAATTTACCCATTTTTCCTTTTACAGATCATGCTTTTGGTGTCAAGTTTATGAACTCCTCATGTAACCCCAGATCCCAAAGACTTTTCTCCCATTTTTTTCTACAAGTTTTATAGTTTTATTTTCCTTTTAACCATATGAACCATTTTGAGTTAATTTTTGTACAAAGTATGAGGTTCAGATCAAGATTCATTTATTGAAAAGGCAAGCCTTCCTCTATTGAATTCTATTATCTGATTCTGAATGGAGTATGTGACCCAAAAAGTCTAAGAATAATTGTTTTACATAAAAGAGCCTCCATAAAAATTCCTAGACTTTATTAAGGCAAAGCAAACACACTGTGAGTCTCTGTTTTATGTTCTTGCCTCCAAACAATGTACATGAGCCCTCTTTTATCCTCCTTAGCTGAAGAGATAAAAGAACAAATGAGCATGCTCTGAGATCCAAAGTTTTATTTGGTGATACTTACAGGTTCGTGACACTTATTCTGCTCTAATTCATTATTATGTTTGTGAGGGATCAATGCTTATTCTGTCTGAATTCCTGTATTAAACCTCTGGCCTATCTAAACCCAAAGAACCAGCCCAGTGATTTAAGACCAGGCTGCCTCTTTGGAATTCAGTCTCTTGTCCACTGAACCATCAGACTCTCTCAAACTGAATTTCAGTCTCCCCTGGCCACTCTGCACTTGGTTCATCCACACCGTTTTGTAAAGTTATGAGTACTTCCATGGTTGGTCTTTCTTTCCCCGGAAATGGTACCATTAAGTCACTTGGCAGAGGGAAGGAAAGTGAGCTGAATTTCTGATCACAGACTACGGCCTGGGAGAGTCATTAGCTCTGTAGACCAAATACTTCTCTTTCTGGGCACATGAATTGTGCTACCCTACCCTACTCTTTGGAGTTTAGAAAACCATGTGACTTGCTGTGAACAATAAAATATAAGCTGAAGTAATACGTTCTGTTTCATTGAAGTTTTAAAAACTCACATGCTTCACCATTGCCTCCCTGTATGGATTAGCAATGTTCAGATGGTAGAGACTCCATCAGCCTGCAGAACTAAGTGAAAAACAACATGAAACAGAGCCCTAGCAACCCAAATGGACATGTAGCATGAATGAGAAATAAACACTGTTGTTTTAAGCCACTACATTTTTTTTTGATTTTTTGAGTTTTGTTTTTTATCACTGCATAATTGCATCCATACTTATGGATATAGTCCCAGTGGCTTTACATGTATTTATTTAGTTGTGAAAATTCATTAAATGAAAATCAAAATTTGAATAAATCTTGATATCCTTGTAAGTCTATAATAGAAATAAATTTGCTAATTGAAAAAAACTTACAGTCACACCATGTTCCTGAATTAGAGTTTTGAAAACGCAGTTTCTACATGTAGATTAGTAACAGCGTTCCATGCGCTAAGACACAAGCAGACTAAAATTTATTACTGGCACTGCGTCAATACTTAATATTTTTTGAATAACTACAATCCACAAGAGGGAGATGAAGCAATTAAACAGCAAAATGCTGAGCAGAAATAGCTAAGTAAATATTTCAACTGTTTGACAGTAGCTTAACAACAAATAATTTAACGTAATTTTGTATCCTCTGAGCAAAGTGCTAGATAGATTAAAAACAAAGTAAAAACAAAAAAGAAGTCCTTTGCACTTTAGTTTGTGGGTGAGGCAGATGCTAAAAAGATATGACAGCAGAGATGTGCTCCCCGGTTCTATGGGAGCACAAAGAAGGGGTAACGTTATGGTATCCAAGTTTACACATCATGGCAAAAATCCATTTTCAGCTCATACCCACAATGGAAAATTATGTTCTTGATTAACCAGAGCAAAATTTAATCCAGAATGCATGAAGGCAGAACCCAGGAGAACCCAGCCAGAGAACACAGTGTACTCAGAGTACAGAGCCAGAGAAGTGCAGGGTGGGTGCCCCAGCAGAGACAAGTCACTCCTCACTGGAAAACAGAGACAGGCAGCTCAGGAGCTCACTGAGAGAAGCAAAATCTCCCCAGCAATGGAACTGATGGTGCCTAAACCTGCTTAAAGTAAACTTTGAGAGTTGTATAGGTCCTATGTGAACCTCACACAATTTTCTCCCTTGAGGTCCTCAGGGCACTCAGACTGGGAATATAATTGAGATCACTTATTTTAAGACGCACCAGACTGGGGTTTTTCAGCAATTCTTTAGTGAGGATGGAATGTATATTCATAGCAGTCCTTGCTCTGTGTGTGAGTGTGTATGTATGTATGTGTGTATGTGTGTGTGTGTGTGTGTGTATATATATATATATATATATATATATATATATATATATATATATATATATATTTGTAAATTGCAAATTATCCTGAATAGTTATGCTTAAATTTATAGTCAGGTCTAGAGTTTTCCTTAGATTGTGGGTTTATTTATCATCAACTAATCCTACTTCCATCTTCATAAAATTCTGGATTGAAGAACCATTCTAGGAAATGTAGAGGAGTTTTGGGTTGAGCTGCCCTGAATATTACCCAGAGTGGTCAAAATGCGTTACACAGCATCCTATACAAAGTAGTATCTTGACAAGGCTGTTTCCACATAATGCACTTAAGCGAAAATGATGCAATTGGGAGATTAAGTTGAAAAAAACAAGGAGAAAGGATTTGGGGGTAAAAATCTTTAAAAATAAAGCCATAATATTCCTCATCCTCGCCATCATATGCAAAATCATGATTTTCTTTCTGTTTTTCAAAACATGAACTTTAAGCAGGTCTATGTGCTCTGACCCAGAAATCCCACCTCTAGAATCTAACCCTATGAAATGATTTAAGACATACATGGAGATTTATAAGCAAAACATCTTAACTGCAAAATGAATAATATTGAGGTGATATTAAAATTTTAAATGATTATAAATATTAACAAGAAATTAAATGAAATTATTTTTTTCTAAATTGGAAAGAAAAGAACGCTATATAAATCTGAGTGGTGACTCTATGTGAAGAAATGCAAAATTATGATCAGCTTGGCTCAAATGCCAAGGAAACTTCTGACCTCCGGCTAGTTCTTAGAATGCACAGTGTTGAAACTATTTTAATCCTGGACCTCAAAGTGCAAGCCTGGGTTCCCTTAGAGTTCACCTCTTACCTTCTTCCTCCTTCTAAAAATGAACACTTCTCAAAGCTGAACATTTCAGAAGTTGAGTCATTTTCATGTTTTTTTTTCTCTTTGCCTGTTTCAAAGAATGGGACACAAAATGCACTTTGTGAAGTCAGACTTTGAACCAGAACTTAATTATCATGCTGGCAATGAATCTTAGTGGGTGATTTCCCTGTCATTAACCAAATCATCAATTAACTATTTTATTAAGTCAAGAGTATGTGCTTAACACTATACTGGGGCTACAAGGATATAGAAACCATGTATGTAAGAGCTGGGCTTTGGCCTCAGGGTACTTGCTCTCCAGCTGACAAGTTACCACCCATAAAAAATGAACCAGGAGTAAATGGCACAGGATGAAAGGGAAGAAAGAGCTAAGTCAGCATGTAGAGGCTAGATGCCAGTAACACTGGTAGAAACTCAATAAGGACCACAGTGACCAGGGGGAACTTGATAGGAGAAGTGAACTTGCACTAGCCCTTGAAGGATAAATAGGGTTTGTGTAAGGAGATGTTAGGGAATTCTAGGAGTTTAGCACAATATGAATGAAAGAATGGTACCAGGGATAACCCGGTTTTAGATTCAAGGGACTTGACATAGAAAGAAGCAATGGAAAATGAAGGTGGGAGAGTGCTTGGGAAGAAAATAGAGTCCCTCTGGAGAAAAAAAAGAAAGAAAGGAAGGAAGGAAGAGATGGTTGGAGGGAAGGAGGGAGAAAAGAAAGAAAAAAAGGTGTATTTTGGTTTTTGTGTGTATGTATGTATGAGATATTTTTCCTGAAACTTGAAAGGTAAAATTGCTTTAAATGTTAACTACAGTCTTGATAAATCTAGACTTAAACGGTTTTGTGAATAATTTTATACTTGATTCAATATAACGAAAAGTAACAACAGATAGGATTTCCTCCATCAAAAGAGGGTGATAGCTAGAGCTCAGGTACCCAAGTCATAATTTCTAGATGCTTTCTGAATGCTCCTCAGTTATCCCCAAATAATAATGGTGACCAAGCCGGCTACCCACACCCTCCACCAGCCTCAGCATTCAGAATATCCAGCCCAGGTCACATTTAAAAAAAAAAAAAAAAAGCACTTTCACCTTTGCTTATATAGCACCTTATCCACTGCTCAGCTCCTCCAGGGCATCTCTTTCCTTTGCACCAAGAAGCTTTATTCTACATGTATTTACTACTACACATCAGTTACCATATTTTGAAATCACCTGAGGTATGCATGGAGAAGGAGAGGACAGATAAATAGAACAGGCAGATGAATATGGATAGACAGAAAGCCAGGTTGATTGTGAACACATGGAAATTCAATCTCTGCCCTCAAGGAGTTTACAATCCATCAGGAACCAGGTATGCTAATCAGTATGATACACGACAGCTTCAATGCAGAGATACACAGGGCACGTTTACGTGGGGCCAAAGGAGCACCCAAGTCTGCCAGGGGAAGATGGGAAAAAGCTTCACAGAAGTATCTGAGATAAAATTGAAAGAATAGGTAGGAATTCTTGGAACGGGCTCGGGGAAGGCGTTCCAGACAGAATGACCACGCACAGAAAGACACAGATGCATTAGAAAGTATAACATATGCGAGAACCTCTAGAGAATCGAATATTGCTGAGAGAATGGTTAAGGGGAGACAGGTGGGAGATGAAGCCTGACAGGTGAGCAGCAGCCATCTCATGTGTGATCAGGATAAGTGATAACGGTAGGATACGCCATAGAGAAAACTAAAAAGTATTCCGTTCCGTCATAAACGTAAAGCGTGCTTCATTTTTGTGCTTTTTAAAGAGTCTGTTTTATTTATTATTTATATTTATATATTTTTAATTTGGTTTTAATGTGTAGTAAGTAGTGACTATATAACAAGGATATGGAAAACATAGGTAAGGTGTGAATAATAATAGAAATAAGGCCCATTTACCTGCTTTAACCAAAGGAATGTTACTATCCGTCTCTAAAGCCCCTCCCAGGGCCTTGCCCTGCCTTCGTGCTCAGAAATAACCATTAAAGAGCTAAGCCCAGGCTAGGCCACTTCCCTTTCACTCCCTGCCTCCACATGGATATTTAATTGACTCTTTCCTTCCCATCTTAATCCCACTCCCTGGATATGAAAATAAATGTTTTTGTTTTTTTTTTTTTTAGCAGGAAGGGATGTCCCAGATTTTCTATTCTAACACCTTTATTTTACACCAGAAAGCTGAAGCACAGGCAAGTAATATCATCTTGTTAACTAGTGCTAAATTTAGCACTAGCACCTAGAGCTCTAAATGCCAATTCTAGTTTGAGTCAGAAAACCAAGCCTGATTTTGCCTCTAGTTGAGTTACTGCCCCATCTTGCACGAAGCAGTCATCCCTTTATGACACCCTCACTTCCTTGAAACTTCTTTAGTTTGAATCATAGGGAGGCTCAGGATAAAGAGCCAGAAGGAGATAATAGTGAGAATAGCATGGTAAATTGCTATCCTCGTATTTTTGTAACTTTAGGAGAGTTATTATAATAAATTACATCTTCTCCATCTCTGCTTTAATATTTTTTTGAGGGCTTGAGGGTGTATAGTTCCCTCATGTGAAATGGACTAATTATTCATCGTCTCAGCCAAGAGGTGTGTCCAATTAAAGTCTGAGTCACTAGGAGCTTCGATTTAAAATTCAAGAATCCTGTTGGCTATAGATCAAAGATACCATTTCAAGGAACACTAAAATGAGAAAAATTAAAACTTATTTTTTGTCCTTGCTAAGGAACCAAAAAATTACTACAAGAATTAAAGCATCATAAACAAGTACCACGGGGCTCTGCTCTCACATGCTGGGCACAAACCTCAGAGATGTTTGCATGCTGTCTGCAGATGTCTACTTACAGACTCATTAGGGAAGATGGCTTTTGAAAGGCTTTGCATCCTAGGTACGAAAATCATTATTTAGCAGGTAACTTCCAAGCTCCAAATCATTAGCTATTCTTCCCTCATCTGGGTCTTATCTTTTTGTCCTTTAGACTAAAATAACAATTAGGCTGGAACAGACATCCAAAGGCCATTTAATTGTTGAGTGTTGGAGTGGGAAGGGACTTCAAAGACATTAATTAACCCCCTCTGTTTACAAGAAGGAAACTGAGGCCCAGAAAAGTATCAGTATCTGTTGAAGGTCATGGAAAGGTGGGACTCGGAATATAGTTCACTATTCTTTTTACTAAATCAGTCATTTTAGCAGGCAACAATATAGACGGCACTTCTTGCACAAAATGCCTACCCTTGCCCAGAGACACGGCTGGTGGAGTCTGCCCATGAACAGAGCCATAGCTCTTGACTTTTCTCTTTAACTCCATGCTTTTGCTCAGAAAGAGCCAGCAATCTATGTTTCATCCCAGGAAAGCCATCTGGAAGAGTTCCCCGGCAGCCCACAGGGATACATCAAGGCTTCCAAAGTGAGTATGCCTGATCTTTAGTCCTGTCAGATCCTGGGGTGGGGGTGGGGGGGCAGGCCGGGTGGAGATTCTGTCATGAAATACACAAGGAAAAACTAGCATATTAGCCTATCAGTACTTTACAATAGGCTGCCTGACTTTGTTGAACCTAGGATATCTCCAACTAGTTTGACCACTGTTCCCTCTCTCCTTTATTTTTTCTTTTTAGATACCTATTTTTTTTTTAATTTTTGAATTTTATTTTATTTATTTTTTTATACAGCAGTTTCTAACTAGTCATCCATTTTATACATATTAGTGTATACATGTCAATCCCAATCTCCCAATTCATCCCACCACGACCCCTGCCACTTTCCCCCCTTGGTGTCCGTACATTTGTTCTCTACCTATTATTAACCCACAGAGTTATATCCTGTGGAATGCACCTCGTGAATCCTGCTCCAGGGAACGTCCTCTGCCCACCCTGTTGCCTTGATTCAGCTTTCCAAAACAGGCTTGTGTTCTACTTAGCCACACAGGTAAGCAGAACTTCATTGCTGGGGGTGTGTCCATTTCATCACTTTGTACAGATCCACAATATCGGTTACTGTGACCCATGACAAGTTAGTGATGTTTGTGAGGAGATGTTCTGTTAAGTGTCTTCCACAGGCTTTGACAGGATAAAAACATCAGATCCTTATTCCCATCCCTTATAAAAAATTGCCACAAACTCCGTGCCAACGTTTTTTGTTTTTTCAGGCAACAAGTACACATTTTTCACATTGAATCACATATCATAATAAACATAATTCAACTGATCCTTACAAATTACAATATTTATAGGTAAATTGAAATCCCTTTTTCACCATCTAACTCCTTCCTGAAGGCCAGTTCTTTCGTTCAGGTAAGCAAAAGTCAGTCGATTTAAAGAAAATATTTAATAAATAGCAGTGCAAGTAATTTAGATGTTGCAGAAATTGTGTAGTTGGAAAACAAGTGACTGGAGTTAGAAAAACACTATCCTTGCTTCACAAAAGTCGATGGCAAATTTCTTGATTTCCCTCTTGCTATTAGATTCATGTACCACTAGACAGTGGGTTGCTCAAAAAGCCATAGTTACTGGTGATTTTTATCTCTGTATTATATGTGGAAATTCCTGCCTGTGTCTAAATACCTTCCTGATGATAATAGTATCCTGTCAATAACCAATATGTGATTTCAGTCCTCTTTGAATCTGCAAGCTGCCCTTAATCCTTTGAAAATCTTTTTGCTTGTGGGTTTGGAAAAAAACAAGCAATCATGTCACATTGTATCTCCCCAATGACCTGACAATTGTTTCAAGGATTTCTGATGACACTTGTAATTGGAGTGCAAAGAGCCTCCATGGTGACTGGAAGATGTTACTGCAATTTTTCATTCGACTAAATGATTAGAATTGTTATAAAAATCCTGACATCTGTCATTAGTATCCTGGAAAGAGTTGAAAATTTACCCCAAAGCAAGGATATTTCAACTGGGTCAATTGTGTCAACTGAGCCAGTCACTCTAAGTATCCATCCAGCCCTCCTGTCTCATATTTATAGATGAGACACAAGATGTACTGGTGTTGCAATGGTGTTAAAAATAAAATAACTCCCCATGAGCTTAAACATGATCAAAAGTAACACTCATGTAACACCTGGACCTTTCTATCCACCCCACATGTTCCTCCTACCAACCTGACTGCTGACAGTGGGGCTGGATGGCCTGAAAAATATATTTTTAGCACAAATCATCTTGTTATAAATCAGTCAGCATATCAAGAGAACAAACATTTTATTCCTCCTCTCTTCCCTCTCTCTCTCTCCCCCGCCCTCTCTATCTCTCCCTCTCTCTCTCTTTCTCTCTCTCACTCTCTAACACACCCTTTGCTTTTTCTAGAATGTGAGTCCACATGTGAATTTATCTTATCCTTCAAAGTTCTTGCATTTTTGTATTATCTTAAAACTTCGGGTTATTTCCTTCCAAGAAGCCAGTGAATCCAAACAATCTTTACCCTATTCTTCAGTTTGTTCCTCAAAAAACAGAATTTAAAATTCAGTTTTATGCAATCTTCCCATCCTCTGAAAGTAGCTGCTTACACTTGTTAGTTTTTATTAAAGTCATTTCAACAAAACTCGCTTCAGAAATTGGCTTTCTATAGATAATCAATAATGGTATTTTAAATAGTTCTAGATGAAAGCTAGGCAAAATTGGTGGAGTCTATGAACCTTTCTAATACATTCCCAATGAAACCACGCTGGGTTAAATTTCCTATGCAAGCACAGTAAATCCATTGAAGGAGTGGGTTATAAACTGATATCTGAGAAGCAGGGAATGAGTTATTCCACGATCACTATATCCTCTGCCTTCTGCCCACAGCGAGGCCAAGCAGGGTACAGAGTGATGCACACCAAGCCCAATGTGGCTGCAAAAACTCATGTTGCTTTTTGCTTCTGAGCACACATAGGCTGGGGTTGGCTTACTTTTAATTTTTGTGTGTGCGTGCTTGCAATTGCAGCTCATTCCCAAGACATAATCCAAACAGAAAAACTATAAGGTTTTCAGACTGGCTCCACATGGAGTGTCTACAGAGGCCTGCAGTGCACGTTGGATGACTTTCAAGTTTTTTCAAAGCCATCTGGAGTCTTTTAAAGTTGTCATTGTTTAAAGAACCTGCAGAGAGGGGAGAGAGCATTTGGATTCTCAGGAGAAAAGGAAGAAATAAGATGTAAGGTAGCCAACAGATGTGGTAGAAAATCAGGTACTGTTCCCTCCACGTGCTTTGGCTATTATCTGCCTTCCTCCTGCTGACTCAGCTATCCTCTCCTTAAGGTGGTTCTTCCTCCATAAATACCACCTGCCTCAACACAGGGAGAGCGGCAATCTGCTTTGCCTTTTCTCTGAAAGACCTGGGGTCTTCTCATTCTCTATCATTCTATCTTGTCATTGAAATCTACACAACAGCTGTTTCTCCTTCATTTTTCTCCTACTGTCCTGGGCATACATTGCCAAACCTAGTTCTGAATCTGCAACCAGATAATTTTTATTCTTCCAAGTCTCTTTATCAAATTCGGGCACATCAGTATTTTACTAATGGTAACTTCTCTGCTTTTCATTTCTGGTACATTTCGGCTTTTGATCCCTTCCCTATAAGAAGATCTCCCTCTGCTGCCATGCCCTTCTCAGTTCCCCTCTCTACAAAACTCTTGATTTGAATCTAACCATTACTCTCCTTTCAGCTCACTCTTCTACATCCTCCTGCCATATTCACTATTTTTCACTCCCTGCATCTGATCTACTTCCATCAGGATGCTGATTTCCGCTTTAACTTAGGTTTTAATTTCCTGTTTTTCTCTTTTTAGCCTTAATTAACTTTCTTCTCTACCCCACTATTACTACTTGAATAAATATCAAAGATCCATGTGAGCAAAATGAAATTTTTATGACACAAGACTTTATTTTAACTGAATTTCCCTTGAAACGCAAAAAATAAAAGCACAAATCAAAGAAAAGTTGACCCAGCTTGACCCAACAATGTTCTTCAGTGAACGCAAATAAAGGTGATTTACTGTCCACACGTCTATTCAAACGCATTCCCCATCGGTATCATAGAAACCCCATAATCACTGTTCGGGAGTAAAAGGTACACTCAGTTCACATTCTTCCTATTTAGATAATGTGGTCTTAATCAGTAGAGGCTAAAAATAGAGATCCCTGGTTCCTGGAAAAGACTGACTCCAATTTCTCTTTCCAAGGAATTGGAAATGAGATGTCGAAGGGTCTTTGCCTCCTGGGAACATCCAAAAAAAAAAAAAAAAATTCAAAACACATTTCCTTTACCAGTATTTTCCAAATGAAAGAAGGTTGATGAGTATATTTAGGCTTTGAAAAAACTTTTCCTATGCAATGTGTAACCTAGAGGAATACACAGTTCCTGTTACAGAATTGAATATATATTTCTGAGCCTTGAACTCTTGCAGACAAAGTCAATCCTAAGTCTAGGAAATGCAGTCTTTTGAAATGTAAAGTTTTACTGCAAAAGGCTGATTTTCTTATCCTTTTTGTCTTGAGAGTTACTAGAAGTAGTGGACATATACATACAGTAGTTATCCCTTATCCATTGGGATACATTCAAACCCCCAGTGCATGCCTAAAACTACAGATGGTACCCAACCTTATATACACTATGTTTTTTCCTATACGTACATAGCTATGATAAAGTTTAATTTATAAATTAGACATATCAAGAGATTAACAATAACTAATAATAAAATAGAACAATTACAACAATACTCTGTAATAAAAATTATGTGAATGTGGTCTCTCTCTCAAAATACCTTGTACAAATGTAATCCATTTTCCATCTCAGCTAACCACTTACCACACACTATGGTGGTAACTTTTGCAGTTTGAGGCTCTACAGCAAAACTAGCTCAAATTTCTTTTTCTTTCTTCACAATTTCACAGAGAGAAGATTTGTTCTTACTGTAGATCTTAGCAACCTCAGCATCTGATTTTTTTTTCTTTCCTTATTAAATTGAGAACTTTCACCTTTTCACTTAGAGGAAGCACTTTACAGCTTCTCTTTGACATATCCAAATTGCCAGCATCTCTACTCTTTCACTAGGGCCATTATCAAGTAAAATAAGGGTTACTTGAACACTAGCACTGTGATACCTTGACAGGGGATCTGATAATTGAGTTGGCTACCAAGTGACTAATAGGTGGGATACGCTGGACAAAGGAATGATTCACATCCCGGGTGGGTAGGGGGGACAGCACAAGATTTCATCACACTACTCATCCTATCACACAATTTAAAACTTATGAATTGTTTATTTCTGGAATTTTCTGTTTAATATGTTTGAACTTTCATGGAAAGTAAAACCCTGCATAAGGGAGGACTACTGTAGGTATGTATTTATCTACTTATTTATCTATCTATCGATTTATGTATCTGCAGTGGGTTTTTTGGTATTTGGGGGATGGTCAATCTGTCCACTAGATCATAAATTGATGATTTCAAACATGGTCATCGGCATGAGTAGATCAACAGCAAACAACATATAATGTTATGTTCCTTAATCCTGAACTGATTTCAATTATCATGTGTTATTCCTCTCTGTTTGGACTTACAAAGTTAAGAAAATTGAAGTTCTGAATATGCCTGTGTTATGTGGAGAGGTGAGTTCAGGGTAGTGTTAGAAGTCATTTCAGGTAATCTGGCACAGTGATAACTGGAGATGAAGAAAGCTCAGTAAATACTGATTATGCTCATTCCCTCCCATCCCAGGCCTGAATGAATCATCCGGAGTGACCACCCACACAGGCCTGTTTTTACTTAATGATTACTCTATGCTATTGTGACCATATATACTTTGATTACAGTATTTCAGAACACTCAGAGTTCTAACCGAACTCAATATTTTTATTCTTCCCTCTTCTATACAATGTCCTTATGGAGAAGAATGCATCTTCACTATTATCAAAGCTGAAAAACAAAAAATACCTATGATCACAAGGTTCAACAAATTTCCCTGAGAATGGGGGGAGGTATTTTATATTTTGTTATACTGATATGTCACTGAGTCATTTTTATACTGAGGGCTAAGTTCCTTCCTGGAAGTAAATTTAGAGCAATGAAAAAATGGATTTAAATCTTCTGGGCTACCTAGGGCTAGATTATTGTTAAATTACAAGACTCTTCTAGGGAACCAATTTGTCTTTTCTATCAATTAACAGCATTTGTTCATAAGCTCAAAATACAAATTGAGTTTTAAATCTATCTAAGAATAAAATTGGGAGAGTAACAAGTGAATTATGTTTACCTGTAAGGGAAAAAAAGAGGGACAAAGAGGTTTAAGTTATCTAATATACTATTTAGAAAAGACGAGAGTAAAATAGAACACTGCTGGCACAAAGAATCATATCTTACATCTTCTCTGCTTCTCTGCTAAGTGATAAAAGATCACATGATTTGAACAGCGAAAAGGGAGATGACGCCTTTGGCTGGGTTTTTCAAGGACAAAAGAGGTAATACTGGGTTGTTAAATGTGCAATCACATTTTTTATAATACTGTTGTGAAAATGTCAACATCTTCAAATAAATGGCAGGTCACTAAGAAGCTAATAATTAAGTCCCAAGTTTTTGGCTAAAAATCAAAAAGGTAAAACATATCTAACATATAAAAATCATTGCAATTTAACAATAGGGATGAAAATGGCTACTTCTAGAAATACATCAGTTGCAAACTTCTGTCCTTTGCACACATTATTTCCATACCCAAAAGAGTCTTCTCTCACTATTCACTTGAACTCTGACATCCTTCAGATCTCATGCTAAAAAGTTATTTCCTCAGAAAAAAATTCTGATCTCCTTCAGACTAGGTCAGTTTCCCTGGTATATGCTTTTTTTTTTTTAATTAATGAAAATAATTTATTTCACTCTTTTGGCTAGCCAATAATTTTAAAATTTTCTATAACAATTTTGACCAAAGGGGGGCATACTTTTTAAAACCCTTAGATACACGATGCAGTAAAGCAATCGTCAATAATTCATATGGTATTTAAACTTAGCCCAAGCACCGCAATACATAGAGTTTTGTAGCATAACTGAAAAAAAGAATGACTTTCATCTCAGTTTGGGGATCAGGGTATCAAATCATAAAATTATGAACTCGCTTTCTATTAGATGAGGACTATAATAGAATTATACCTCAATTTTGGGGGGAATTTTTTTAAAGTCCTTATAAAATTATGTTTTCTTCCATGTAAAGTTATTTTTTTGGAGTCACGAATCTGCATAATTTCAGAAATCCTTTTTTGACCTATGCTTATTGTATTTATCATCCAACAAATGTGTTGGTACTTAACATTGCCGACGAATATGGTATTCTGTGATTTAAAACTCTTTAGTTATTATCATAATATTGTTTACCTTGAATCACAGTGGTCTATACCAAATGTTTACTGTTACTTTACGTTTGCCTTATCTCTTCTCTATGTGCTTTTTATTATGAAATTGAATCAAATTATTTTAGAAACTATTTTAGTCATCTTAAAAAAATTGCAAGACAAGCATGCCAAAAGTTCCCTTCTGGGCATACTTTTGAATATATAAGTGTGAATTACGTCTAATCTTAAAATTTCTATTAAAAATGGGTTGTTACGAAATCGGCCTAGTGCTGAGGTGATTACTGAAACCATTCCCTTGTGAATGGTTTATAATTTTCATGCTGGTTTCTCATTTTTCCACAACCTTTAAATGTCTGATTTTAAAACATTCCTTTTCTCTCCCTCATTTCTAAGTTTTTGTAGAGTCTCAGACTAGTTTGTTTTCCATGTTTTCTGCATGTAGACACTAAACTTTAAAGCTTATTCATTTTACCATTTTTCACATAAAAAGCAAGTCATCAGTGAATATTATGGTCAGAACTCACTTCTGGCAGCGAATGATTATGATTGGATGCAGGAGACACTTTCTCTAAGACAATCTCCTCCTCAAAAGTATGTGGGGTATGAGGCAGTGATGAGAAAGGTAAGTGTTTTTATAGGCACTGTATTAGACAAAACACAAATTATATGATATTAGGAACCATATATACTAGCAGGTGCTTAATATGTGTTTGTTAAATAAGTTAGTTAATTCTCTGCTGCAAGAGACATCATTCAAGATACATCTGATGTACCAACTTTGTTAATTATTCAGTCCCTCTATCTCTTTTCATTTTGTTTGATTTTTGGCTATGTAATCAAAGACTGAGTTAAAAAATCTTTCACTACAGTTGTACTCCATTGTGTTTGGCAACTTCTCCTTAATCTCTAGCAATGTTCCTGTCCTTGTGAAGCTTACATTCCAGTAAAGTGGTCTGTCAGTAAAACAAGCAAGCAATACACAAAAATGCATTTGATAGTGGTAAGTGCTATATTTTCATCATAAATTTTATCTTCAATCAATACAAAAATATAATGCTCTTAGTTTTTTGTAGTAATTTCTACTTAAATTTTATTTTTATGCTAGCATGGCAATTCCTAATTCTGATTTGTTAGCATTTGCCTAATACAACTCTGTCCTTCTTTTTATTTTTAATGTTTTTATTATATTTTATTTTGAGAGTCTGTGTCTTTTAATAGCAGAGTATGTCCATTTACATTTATTATTACAAATGATATTTGAATTTATGTCATAAAGTATACAGGATTTGTTATATTACTGATTTATTTGGGGAGAACTAGAACATTTAAGGAATACATAGATGAAAGTAGCCTGAAAAGGAGATTACAAATGAAGAAATAGGGTACGAAGAAACCAAGGGAAATGTATTTGATCAAAAGATGAAAGATGGTCAACAGATTCAAAAAGCTACAGAGAAATCTAGTAAAGTGATAATTGAATTTGACAGCTCATCAGCAACAGCAGCCTTCCATTTTCAGCAAGTTGAGAAGAATGCGAGGTAAAATCAAGGTCAAATAATGCACATTGTCTTCTTTAAGAGGTCTTCTCCTCTCTCTCTCTCTCACTTCATAGTTCTACTCTGTTTCCTTTTCCTTTCCCTCTACCCAAACTTCTCCCTGTACACACACAATTACAACAGTTGCATTAAGAGGAACCTGGTCATACAACCAACATTCATTCTCAATAAGACATCTATGGCTTTACTGATCGTCCAAGCTAATCCTCTAGAACAGCACTCACTACACACACTACTGTCCTTCAACCAGAAAACATCAATCGCTGAGTTACAGTCCTGTGTAGTTGTGCCACCTACTCTCAGGAGTTGATTTTCCAAACTCAGATGTATTTATTTCAGGTTTTATACACTGCATCCCAGGACTGCAAAATTTTTTTTTAGAGCCATGGACTCCTCTCTGTTCTTTGTTTGCTTCTTTGCTACAGGAACGTAGCTTTTGAAGGAAGCTAGAGGGGTGGGATAGGGAGAGTGGGAGGGAGGGAGATGCAAGAGGGAAGAGATATGGGGACATATGTATATGTATGACTGATTCACTTTGTTATAAAGCAGAAACTAACACACCATTGTAAAGCAATTATACTCCAATAAAGATGTTAAAAAAAAAAGGAAGTCTTCTTAAACATACACTTGGTGTGCTTCTTTGACTAGAACCAAAGATTGAACTAAACTTAAATTCCACTGACTGCAAAATGAAGAAACAGGTCAGTAGTACTTATTTGCTAAGTGGTTCCTCCTTTTAATATTTTTGATCATTTTTGAAGGAACAGCAACATTTACTACTTGGAAATAGCATTCATACCTAATATTTCCTGCCAATTTGTAAACCTGTGGCCAAGCTGATGTTGTATGGTGAAAGTGACATGGATAAAGATGCAGAGGACTTAAGTTCAGTCCAAACTGTGCCTCTTTCTAACTGAGTAAACTCGGCACATCACTCAGTTGTCTGGATTTTTGTTTCTTAATTCCTCAACTTTAAAGCAGAAATAACCTCTGCAAGGTTATTATTGAATTAACCAAGATCGTGTGATGTACTTGTTTACTGTAAACTGATAAACAGTACTATATATTATTAGGAGAGGCAGTATAGCATTGTAGAGTGAGAATCAATCAGATCTCTAATCAAATCCCCACTTTACCACTTACCAGCTGTATTAACCTGAGCTAAACATTTAACCTCTCTGAGCCTCTGTTTCTCAAGTCTATAAAATAGAGAAAATACTAGCTAACCTAATATTTGCTGTGAGGATTCATAACCATGTATGTAAAATATTTAATAATAATATCTAGTATACAGAAGATGCTCAATACATATTATATATTATTATTATTTTTTTTTTTTAATTTATTTATTTATTTATTTATTTTTGGCTGTGTTGGGTCTTCGGTTCGTGCGAGGGCTTTCTCCAGTTGCGGCAAGCGGGGGCCATTCTTCATCGCGGTGCGGGGACCGCTCTTCATCGCGGTGCGCGGGCCTTTCTCTATCGCGGCCCCTCCCGTCGCGGGGCACAGGCTCCAGACGCGCAGGCTCAGCAATTGTGGCTCACGGGCCCAGCTGCTCCGTGGCATGTGGGATCTTCCCAGACCAGGGCTCGAACCCGTGTCCCCTGCATTAGCAGGCAGATTCTCAACCACTGCGCCACCAGGGAAGCCCATATTATATATTATTGATTTAATTATTATTGCACAACTGGGAATATCCAATTTTTTTGAGTGAGAAAAACCATTTGTACAAGAAAATATTTTTTGTCTACAAACTAGCTGAAGAATGAGAGGAATAAAAATAAAGATGAGGTATTTTAGGAACAGAAAGCATCCGCATCCAGTCTAATGTCCTGGCTCATTTTCTAGAACATTTCATTTAATTTAGTTTTCCTGAATTTTTCACCAGACTCATCACAGCTCATTGAAAAGAGCAAGGTTATGTAACCAGGACACAAATTTTATTAACTCCAAGGAGCCCAAAGACCCTTTTCTCCTTCAGTTTTTGTTTTGTTATATGCAAATCATGGAAGATGTGGGCTTAAAATTTACACTGAGGTCATTTGTTATTTTGCTTTGGAATTTTTCTTATTATAAACCTAGATACAGTGAAATTCCCAAATGAAGCTATTTTATAGTCTTATTATATTCCAAGAGTCATTCCTCTTTACTGATATGTAGCTTGATATATTCCATCCACCTAGATTGGTTTTAGGAGAGAAAGGTGGAAAGAGTAGATTTTCAAAGTGCTTAGAACAAACTGCACAAATCAACACAGCAGCCATGGAAAATGCACTCTCATTCAGTGTGATTAAAACCCATCCTTAATTTTAATCCATCACATCTGCTTGTATCAAAACATCTCAAGTCAAGATCTTCCTCTACCTCCTTTGAAACACCTTATCTCCAAAATACACAAAAGCGATTGAATCATGTCTCTTTTTAATTCTAAAATTATAATCATATGTTTGATTCTAAATGTTAGTCTGGATCTCTCATTCCAAATTAAATTAACTCTCAGAAGCAAACCTAAATCAGAGATAACCATATGCTCTCATCTCAAACACAGGCGTGCAAAGCTATTTCTAGGATGTTATTTAGTTATGTAATCATCAGTCATTTCATTTTTAGGGTTTTCTCTTATATTATACTGACCACAGGAAAATTAGGTTAGTAAGCATGATATCATATATAACTCCTGGACAAATTATATCAGTAACACCTTCAGATCATATATAAAGTACCAGGACAGAAGCCAGAAAAGGGCATTGGAGCACAGCCAAATGCTAGTCTCAGAGGCCACATCTAGCGCTAGTGAAGCAGCACTGAACTGAGTTTGTATGTGATAGATGGGCCCCAGAAGACATTGCCATATCATCAGTCATCATTATTGTTATTTGGAGGTGCCTCCTGGCATCACAATGGGAGTTAGGGGAAAGAGGAAACATTACCAAGCTACTATAAAGCTATTAGTGTCTCTTCTCATTAAACTAGCTTACTTTCTTCTTTTTTAATGTTAAACCATGCACTACAAATATCACAGCTGCTTCTGTATAGACATGAGGAAATCCTCTATCAAGTAGAGGGAAGAAACACACAGGAGCCCTTTGTGAAAAGGCAAAGTACACATAGACAGCCTACACTAAGAAGTCAAACCATGCAGCCAGGAGGCCAAGCAGTGCTCAGAAAGAGATGTTTTTATTTGAAGAAAAATACGACAGCACTGGAAGTGATAACCTGGCTAGATTCTAATAGAAATACCATCCTCAGATAGGCCAAAGATTTATCCAGCTCGGTGTTGTCTTACATAGCAGCCCTAAGCACTTTTTTCTGGAAGGGTCTGACTGCTGTCATTATCGGCAACTTTAACTTTAAAAAAAACAAAAAAACCTAGGTGTGTACCTAGACCTCCTATCCTTTTATAACGTGTAGAGTTATCCTAGAAAAGTTTAATGAGTTCCCATAAGGAATCGTAGCTGGTGGGATGGTTCTTTTACTGCCTGTGTTTCATCCCAATTGAAAGGAACTTATATCCTGGAAAGAAGAGATTCAATGTTTTAGCTGATAGTTGGCCAGAAAATGGAATATGGAGCATATGATTCACAGGAAGAAAAAGAAAGTATTGGATTGGCCAAAAGTTCGTTTGGGTTTTTCTGTACGATGTTATGAACTTTTTGGCCAACCCAATAGAAGCCCAGAGTGTCTTTCATTTATCATTATTAGAGAATATCAGAAACCCACAGATTAAGATTAGAATAATCTTAAATTTTATCATCATCTCTATGTGTTATTCTGACTTTACTCTGACTCTCAATACAAATCAAAAAAGATACAGGGGAACTTCTTGGCCAATTTTTGGTTGAAAGTCTATAATCAAAGGATAAGGAGAATGCTGAAGTTTCAAATGCTACTTTTGTCTGGAAATCAAGCCTTTGAACTCTGCTTCCAGCTGGGCCAGAGAGATAGAGTTCAGAAGCCCAAGCTCTGTCCAGAGTAGGGATACTTGTAAGAGAACTTCTCTCCATGGAGATGGATCACAAGAACCTATTTCCTCAGGTTTACAGTAAAGACCTAGATATGACTCAATGTCCTATTTAATAGTGAAAAATTGGAAGTTTTTCTTTTGGTACTAGGAATATGACAGGGTATCCTGCTGTCTTCACGTCTATGCAACATTGATCCTACCCAGTGAATCAAGAAATTTTAAGAGAACATAAGAATTTGAAGGAAGAAAAACTGTCACTATTTGCCAATGATAGGATCAAGCATATAGAAAATCCAAAATCATCCTGTGTAAATCTTCAAATAATAGGCTAATTTAGCAAGGTCACTGGATACAAAACTCAATATACAAAAGTCAACTGGTTTTTTTTGTATACCAGCAACAATTAGAAAACAAAAATTTTTAAAAGAATTAATTTACCCATAGCATCAAAAATGTCAACTGAGAACCAAGGAGTAAATCTTATCAAAGGTGTGTAAGACCTCTAGATAAGAAATTATAAAACTTTATTGGGAAATATTAACACCTAAATAAACAAGAGACCTATCATGTAAATAATTTGGAAGATTTTGAAAAGATGTCAATTCTCCCCAAATTGACTTATAAATGCATTGCAATCGTAGTAAAAATCCTAGTGCACTTAAGTGTGTGTGTGTGTGTGTGTGTATGTGCTTGCTTTTTAACTTGACAACTTCTTAAATTTATTTAGAAATGCATATAATATGAAAACACTAAGAATAACAGTGATACCCTTTAAGAAAAAAGAACAATGTGGAAGAACATGTTTTATGGGATGTCGAAAAGTATTATAAAGCTGTAACGATAATTGGCAGAGTAATAGGCAAATAGATGATGGAACAAAATAGAGAGCTCAGAAAAAGACCCATGAAATAAATGTACGCTAGATTTATGAGCGAACTGGCACCAAGGATCAGTGGGAAAAGATGAACTTCATAATAAATAGTTCCAGGACAAATATCTGTTTGAAAAGGTATTTAAATGAACACCTACTTCATACCATATACAAAGATCAATTTCAGCTGGATAAAAAAGCTAAATATGAAAGTCAAATTGGGGCTTCCCTGGTGGCGCAGTGGTTGAGAATCTGCCTGCCAATGCAGGGGATACGGGTTCGAGCCCTGGTCTGGGAAGATCCCACATGCCGCGGAGCAACTATGCCCGTGAGCCACAACTACTGAGCCTGCGCGTCTGTAGCCTGTGCTCCACAACAAAGAGAAGCCACGATAGTGAGAGGCCCGCGCACCGTGATGAAGAGTGGCCCCTGCTTGCCGCAACTGGAGAAAGCCCTCGCACAGAAACGAAGACCCAACGCAGCCATAAATAAATAAATAAGTAAAGGAGTTCCTTAAAAATAAATAAATAAATAAATACAAATCCCTGGGCCCTAATCCAGATTTGGGTTCTGTAAATCAGAGATAAGACTAGAGTATGTGGGTCTGTTACAAGAGTGTTAAAAAAAAAAAAAAAAAGAAAGAAAGTCAAATATATAAAACCTTTAGAAGAAACTATATGAAAATTGCCCTTCAACCCTGAGGTTTAAAAAGATTCTCTTTTTATGTAACAACTTTATTAAGTTATAAATAACATACCATAAAAATCATTCTTTTAAAGTGTACAAGTCAGTGACTTTTAGTATATTCACAGAGTTGTGCAACCACCACCACTAACCAATTTTAGAATATTTTCAACTCCTAACCCCTAAAATCCCCTTCACCCTTTACCCATTACTCTTCCTCCCAGCCCCTGGTAGCCAATAGTCTACTTTCTGTCTCTGTGAATTTGACTATTCTGAACATCTCATTTAAAAGGAATCATACAATATTTGGTCTTTTGTGACTGTCTTCTTTCACTTAGTATAATGTTTTTAAGGTTCTCCACATTGCAGTAAGTATGTATCAGTAATTAATGCCTTGTTATGAATGAATAATATTCCATTGTTTGGATATACCACATTTTGTTTATTCATTCATCAGGTGATGGAGATTTGGGTTGTTTCCATTTTTTGGCTATAATGAATAATACTTCAATGAACATTCATGTGCAAATTTTTTTGTGGACATATTTTCATTTCTCTTGTGTGTTCATTACCTAGGAGTGGAATTGTTGTGTTATATGATATTACTATGTTTAACATTTGGAAGAACTGCCCAACTGTTTTCCATGGTGGCTACATCATTTTACATCCCCACCAAAAATATATGAGGGTTTCATTTCCTCCACAAATCTGTCAACACTTGATATTGTCTATCTTTTTATTTTAGCCATCTTAGTGATTGTGGAGTGCTTTCCCCTTATGGTGTTGATTTGCATTTTTCTAATAACTAATTATGTTGAATATATTTTCATGTGCTTATTGGCTATTTTTATATCTTCTTTGGACAAATGTCTTATTCAAATTCCTTGTCCATATTTTTAATTGGCTTGTCTTTATTATTGACTTGTAAGAGTCCTTTATGCATTCTGGATATAAGTTTTTAATCAAATATATGATTTTCAAATATTTGCTCCCATTCTGTGGGTTGTCTTCCACTTTCACGATGGCTTCCTTTGAAGCATGAAAGTTTTTAATTTGGATGAAGTTTAATTTATACATTTTTTCTTTTGTCATTTGTGCTCTTGGTGTTGTATCTAAGAAACCATTGCCTAACCGAAGGTCATAAAGATGTACTCTAAGGCTTTCTTCTGAGAGTTTTATAGTTTTAGCTCTTTCACTTAGAACTGTGATCTATTTTTAGTTCATTTTTGTGTGTGGTGTGAGATAGAGACTCAAATTCATTCTTTTGAATGTGGATACCCAGTTTCCTGGCACCGTTTGTTGAAAAGACTGTTCTTTCCCCAATAATTGGTCTTGACGCCCTTGCTGAAACTCAATTGACCATAAATGTAAGGATCTATTTCTGCACTCAATTCTATTACAGTGATCTATATATCTATTCTTATGACAATACTACACTGTCTCAATTATTATAGCTTTATAGTAAGTGTTGAAATTGACAAGTGTGATATCTCCAACTGTGTTCTTCTTTTTCAAGATTGTTTGGCAATTTTTGGTTTCTTGTAATTCCATATGAATTTTAGGATAAGTTTGTCAATTACTGCAAAGAATGCAACTTAAATTTTGATAGGGATTACATTGAATGTGTAGATCAGTTTAGAAAGTATTGCCATCTTAACAATATTAAGTCTTTCAATCCATGAACATGGAATATCTTTCCATTTATTTATGTCTTTTTAATTTCTTTTTTTTTTTTTTTATTTTAATTTATTTTTGGCTGTGTTGGGTCTTCGTTTCTGTGCAAGGGCTTTCTCTAGTTGCGGCAAGCGGGGGCCACTCTTCATCGCAGTGCATGGGCCTCTCACTATCGCGGCCTCTCGTTGCAGAGCACAGGCTCCAGACGCGCAGGCTCAGTAGTTGTGGCTCACGGGCCCAGTTGCTCCGCGGCATGTGGGATCTTCCCAGACCAGGGCTCGAACCCGTGTCCCCTGCATTGGCAGTCAGATTCTCAACCACTGCGCCACCAGAGAAGCCCTTAATTTCTTTTAATAAAGTTTTGTAGGTATGCATCTTGTCTTTCTTTTGTTAAATCTATTCTTAAGAACTTTATTTTTATTTTTTGGTAGTATTGCTCATAAAATTGTTTTATTAACTTCATGTTCAGATTTTTCATTGGTAGTGTTAGAAAAAAATTGTTTTAATATATTGATCATATCCTGCAATCTTGCTGAACTCATTTATTAGTTCTGTTAGTTTTCAGAGTATTCTTTAGGATTTTCTATATATAAGATCCTTTGTGAATAGAGACAATTTTACTTCTTTCTTTCCAATCTAGATGTTTTCACTTCTTTTTCTTGCCTAATTTCCCTGGTTAGAACCTCCAATGTTGAATAGAAATGGCAAGAAGAGACATCCTTGTCTTATTCCTGGTCTTAAGGAGAAAGCATTCAGTCTTTAAACACTAAGTATGATGTTAGCTATGGGTTTTTATAGGTGTCCTGTATCAGGTTGAGGAATTATTCTTTTATCTTTAGTTTGTTGGGGATCTATGGAAAAAATTTTAAAGCAAACACAAATTTTAGTAGAGTGGAAGATTGATCAATTTGGCCAAGTTAAAATTAAAACTTGTGCTCACTGAAATACATCACAAAAAAAGTGAAAAGAAGAATCATGGAGTTGAAGAACTCTGAAACATATATTAACTAAAACATAGCTATTTTTTTCAGAATATATAAGGAACACCTATAATTCAATCAGAAAAGTGTAGACAACTCAATAGAAAAATGGTCAAATGACTTAAATAGGCACTTCACTAAAGAAGAAGTCCAAATAGCCAGTAACCCAGTGAAAAGGTGCCAAACATTAGGAAAATAAAAATTTAAGTCATGATAAGACACTCCTACTCATCCATTAAATTGGGAAAAAATAAAAGTCTGACAATACTTAACATGGGCAATGATATAAGCATCAGGAACTATTCTACTGGTAGGAGTGTAAATTGTTACAGCAACATTAGAAAACTGTCATTATCTGGTGAAACTGAATGTATGTAAACACTATGATTTAGCAATTTCATAGTTTCAAATTTTGAAATTTAGCAATTTCACTCATACATATATACTTTAAAGATATGTTTGCTTATGTATACCAGGATTCACATTATAAAATGCCCATAGAGTACACTGAAAACTCTAAAACATTAATGAAAGAAATTGAAGAAGACACAAATAAATGGAAAGATATTCCATGTTCATGGATTGAAAGAGTTAATATTGTTAAAAATTTCCATACTACCCAAAGCAATCTACAGATTCAATGCAATCCCTATCAAAATTCCAATAATACTTTTCACAGAAATACAACAAACAATCTTAAAGTTTGTATGGACCCCCAAAAGACCACACTAGCCAAAGCAATATTAAGAAAGTGAAGCTGGAGGCATCATGCTGCCTGATTTTGAACTATATTACAAAGCTATAGTAATCAAAACAGAAAGGTATTGGCATAAAAACAGACACATAAATCAATGAAACAGAATAGAGAGCTCAAAAATAAACCCACCTATATATGGTCAGTTAATTTGACAAAGAAACTAAGAATATACAATGGGGAAAAAACAGTCTCTTCGATAAATGGTGTTGGAAAAAACTGACAGCCACATGCAAAAGAATGAAACTGGGCTACTATCTTACACCATACACAAAAGTTAACTCAAAATGGAGGAAGGACTTGAACATAAGACCTAAAACCATAAAACTCCTAGAAGAAAACATAGGTGGTAAACTACTTGACATAGGTCTTGGTGATAATTTTTTTAATTTGATACCAAAAGCAACAAAAGCAAAAATAAACAAGTGAAACTATATAAAACTAAAAAGATTCTGCAGAGCAAAGGTAACCATTCACAAAATGAAAAGGCAACCTACAGAATGGCAGAAAAATATTTGTAAATCATATATATGATAAGGGGTTAATATTCAAAATACAAAGAAATCATACAATTTAATAGCAAAAAAAACCCAACCTGATTTAAAAAATGGGCAGAAGATCAGAATAGACAGTTTTCCAAAGAAGACATACAAATGGCCAACAAGTACATGAAAAGATGCTCAACATCACTAATCATCAGGGAAATGCAAATCAAAACTAAAATGAGCTATCACCTCACAACTGTTAAAATGGTTATGATCAAAAAGACAATAAATAACAAGTGTTGGTGAGGATGTGAAGAAAAGGGAACCCTAGTGCACTGTAGGTGAGAATGTAAACTGGTGCAGCCACTATGGAAAACAGTATGGAGTTTCCTTAAGAAATTAAAAATTCAGCTACCATATGCTCCAGCAGTTCCACTTCGGGGTATTCATTTTATCTGAAGAAAACAAAAACAATAATTTGAAAAGACATATGCCCCCCCCATCATGTTCACTGCAGCATTAATTACAAGATCAAAGATATGGAAATAACCTAAGTGTCCATCAATGGATAAATGGATAAAGAAAATGTGGTATACATACAATAGAATATTATTCAGACATTAAAAGAATGAAATCACAATTTGGGACAACATGGATAGACTTTGAGGGCATTATGTTAAGTAAAATGGCAGACAGAGAAAGACAAATACTATACACCTTAAAAGTTCCCATCACAAGAAAAAAAATTTCTAACTGTATAAGGTTGTGGACATTAACTAGACTTAATTGCCGTGATCACTTCAAAATATATACAAATATTGAATCATTATGTTGTACACCTGAAACTAATTAATGATATATGTCAACTATACCTCAATAAAAATATGCTTATAATAATATTGCTTATAATTACCTACTCTCTGAAAGAACCCCCATGCCCACCATTAGCAGAGTAGATACATAAAACGTTTATTTTCTCACAATGCGATACTACATCAAAACAGATTTGAATACACTACAGATGTGTATACAAAATTTACAATGTATGTGCAGGAAAAAGAAAGTCATAAAATAGTAATTACAGTATTATTCTATTCACATATAGTTCAAGAACAGGCAGCACTAATCTAATTTTTAAGGATGTATACACAGGTGGTAAAAAAAAATGCAGAGAAAGAAAAAGTACTACAGAGATCAGGGTCATAGTTACCTTAAGATGCCATAAGGCACCTTATGAGGACATAGTGAAGTCAGAGCAGTAAAGGATGTAAGGGAAATATTGTGGTTTCAGCAATTGACTTGATGGAGTTATATGGCTATTTGTTTTATAGACAAATGTTAAAAAATGTTTTACAGACAAAAGTACCTATAATCTTACACAATCTTCTGCATATCATATTTTATAATAAAGCTGTTTAAGCCAATAAACAAACACATTGCTTTTCCTTGATTAGCTAATCCTGCCTTTTATCAGAGATAGATGTTTGCAAAAACTAAAGTTTTTTAAAATGATAAACTTACACTGTTTTTGTTGGAAAGCAAATCAAACCTAGCCGTTCTATTTGAAGTGGGGAATGGGAGGCCTGGATCATGGTTCACTCAAATCTCTCCCTTGGACATCCCTTCCCTCAACCCAGGAACTCCTTCATGAAATCCTAGATCTCCAGGGCATGAACAGTTTGGAAACCACTATTAAAGACTTGGGGCAGGAAGAAACCTTGGATGTCATCTAATTTAAGCTCCTCATTTTACAGAGGAGGCTTTATGACATGCCCAAGGTCAATCAGCTAGTTAATGGCAGAACTGGCTTAAAACCCAGATTTGATTTTTAGTAGTGTATTTATTTTCATGGCTTAGTTTTTCAATGAAGTTACATTAAGAATCACTCATCTGTAGTTTCTTATATGTCTTTCAGAATTTTTCTTACGGCAACTAGTTCTATTAGCAAAGCATTAGCAATAAACCAAAGCACAGGCTACAATTCTATGGGGATGTGTGTTTGTGTGTGTGTGTGTGTGCGCGTTATATTAATAAATACAAATCTATACTATATATCGTATATGTACTAATAAATGTATGTTATAATGCATATTTATGTATATATATTCTAAAAAAATAAGGCCACTGTATAAAGTTAAAATCAGTTGGGCCACTTTAACTTAAATGAGAAAAGCAAGCAAGAGGAATTATTTGTTACAGGGTAGGTGAAAATCAGCTGTGTTTCTTCTCCACTAAGTCAAGTCAAGATGAAGGGGGTTGAACAGAGAAGGATGAGAGATTTAAAACATTATTACAAGAATTTCTTTGTACTGTGAGTGTTAAATGTGTAAGTAAAATGTATTAATTCTCTTATGGAAAAGATTCTAAAATTCTTTTTTCTGATAGTATATAAAATAGGAGAGCTTTCTATGGGACTTTCATAGTAACTGGAAAGACTAAACGTTTTCTTCAGCGGCATTTTATGCATAACAATACAAGATTCAGGCTGTCATAAGGATATGGCCACAGGGCCAACCAACCGCACCCTATTTCCAGCCTTGTGTGGCAGCCAAGGAAATGCACTGTCCATATCTGCCTTCAAGAAAGAACTTGCCAGTCCGTTGTGATCAGTAACATTGGAGCCAAGGACATGCTCTTCCTGGGCAGTCTCTAGCTAATGTCTCAGCACAGCAGAGGTACCAGGACACCATTTCCAACAATGTAGGATGGCTCCCTGGTACTTTTTGTGCCACAGCCCCCAGTGGACTGGCCAAGACTCTGTAGAGCTGCAGTGCAGTCTGAAGTTCCTCCTACCTAACTCTCCTTCTCTCCCCTTCTCCTTTTATAGGTAGCAGACCTACACCATGATCTAAAGGTTTTCCTTGCTTAATATTTCTCCTTCTTTCTTTTATCTTTCATGAGCATTACCCCCAATAAATCTCTGTACTTTGAATTCTATCCCAGGGGACTCAAGTGACATAGAGGGGCAGAGAAGCTTTGATTACTTCAGTCTCTACTCTTTTCTTTCCTAAGGACACTGTCACATGCAGGTACAGAAAAGAAGAAAGCTGTTTTGCTTCATCACAGTATATGAGGCTTAGAAAAAAAACAAAAAAAATATATTTTTAATACCAGTCTAGGAAAAATTATGCCTAGAAAATGGTTCCTTCCCCGAAAGTTTTTAAAAGGGCTCCTTTCCATACCACCCCACCCACACTTTCCCTTTATAAAATTTAGAGAAAAAAAGAAGGAAAGGAGAACAGAGAATTTTGGGGAGAAGAAACAATAGGGTGGGATGGGGTGGAGTGGCTCCTGTGGAAGGGTGTTGAAGAAGACCTCTGGATTTGCTCCTGCTGACCTCCTGGCCCTGGCACTCCCATTGTATCCAGTTGTCACTACCTGTACAATTCCATCAGCATACTTTTTCTTCCTGAGATACCCTTTACCCTAGAGAAACAGCAGAGAAGTCCCATTGCTGAGGTAATCAAGACTCATTGATGCTTTTTTTTTTTTTTTCCAGAGGGATGGGACCACATTCCTCTTCCTCCTCATGCTGCCTTTGACAACGGTTACACCTTAGTTAGACTCACCTTATGCAGAGCTTCCTCCTAACAAGCATGTTTCTGGTTCCCTGTCTGTTTCCTTGCCTCTGCACTATCCCTGGAAATGTGCTTGCCCTTCTGGGCCACTGTTTTGGTAGCTTTAATATGTGCCACACCCCCCTGCCTGTGGGATGATGTTGACAGTCAGCCTCTAAGGTTAGAATTTGACAAATGAAGAGTCGTTCACCTCTGTGTGCTTGCCTAGACAATCATCAGGTTAGGATGAGCACTGAAAAATCATCTCAATTGACAAGGTCCAATTCAAACCCCACCAATAATCACCCTAAAAGTGATTATGTTTCACACAGAAGACAGAAAACACTATAAGTGACTATTTGTTTGCCAATTATTCAAAAGACTATTCATTTGTCAATTATTCCTTCCAGTAACTCAATTCTGGCTCCATTGATCCCACTCTGTCTTGAATATGAATAGTCTATTTTGGGCCCCACTCACTTGCCTGTCTCAACTTCCTGACTTGTATTGTTCACTTCTTTGCATAGGAAACCCTTGAGCATTAAGGTTTATGATCCTAGGAGCTGCAGATTTGAATGCTCATGACCTACTTACCCATGGCTACCCTTAGTTCTACTTGCAGATATCTTGAACTGAGAATTAGCCCCAGTTGTGGCTTTTTCTCTGGTGCCAAAGGAATTGGTAAAAGGGAGCCCATGCAGAAAAACAATGCAACAGTTATATCTTATTTTTTTTTTTTTTTTTTTTTTTTTTTTTTATGAGGATCTTGAATCAGATGCGTATGTTTTGATTGATTGATTGATTGATTGATTTTGGCTGTGTTGGGTCTTCGTTTCTGTGCGAGGGCTTTCTCCAGTTGTGGCAAGCGGGGGCCACTCTTCATCGCGATGCGCGGGCCTCTCACCGCCGCGGCCTCTCTCGCCGCGGAGCACAGGCTCCAGACGCGCAGGCTCAGCAGTTGTGGCTCACGGGCCCAGCCGCTCCGCGGCATGTGGGATCTTCCCAGGCCAGGGCTCGAACCCGTGTCCCCTGCATTAGCAGGCAGACTCTCAACCACTGCGCCACCAGGGAAGCCCCTATATCTTATTTTGCTTGCAAAAAAATACTTAAAATTTTTCTATTCCTGTGGATCTTTGAAATTCCTCACACTCCTGTCCCCCAGCATACCACACATGCACTCACACACACACACACCTCAGGCACTCTACTCTCAAAGCTCCCCATACCCACACCTCTATGACTCAGTGTTTTTTCTCTTCTATGTGAAACATAATCACTTTTAGGGTGATTATTCTGGTCTTGTTGTCTTATGCATCATTGTACCCAAGTGCCTATCTTAACAGAAGAATCATAGTAGACATCAAATAATTCAAGGAGAAAGGAAGAGAGGGAGGGACTAAATGAATCTAGGGTCATTTAAGTTTAAGATATACCTATACAAGTAAACTTGGTCAAGTAATTTGTTTCTAAACCTCAATTTTCTCAAGTGTAAAAGGGGAATATAATGCATTTAGAATATTGCTTTTCTAGTGCATATAACTCTACATGAAATCTAAATTTAGAATTGCTGTTAAGTCAGTAACCAATTTGTGTTCACCCAAAACAAGCTAACCCTTTCACATTTTTTAAAACTAAATATTAAATATCAATTTGTTTTTAAACCAATTTAGTTTTAAAGGTTCACACTGTGAGATTAATGTTCTACAATGAAATTTCATTTAATTCTCACCCTTACCCTTGAGCTACTTTTTTCAGCTGCACATTTTTATCTATATATGTTTTCACGTATGTTCACCATGACAGTCTGAGTTTTCTCATCTACTTATTCAGGTTGACTTAAAATACATCCAGATATTTTGTGGATGAAGCAATTGCAATGACATTATAAAGTAAAATCTTCCAGAAAGAAATTGTTTAGACTTGCATATGTGTGACCTATTTGTTGAATTCTCCCACAAGGCTTTATGCCAGGCAGAATCATTTCTTCTCCCTGTAGATTTAATCGAATATATATTGCCAGCACACAGACACACTAAGCCACCATCCAGTAGGTTGACTCACTTGAATTTATAGTTATAATAAAGTCATTTGGAAAAACAAACTCAAGCTGTTAACCAGTGAGGACTAATCCCAGATTCAAAATCCAGTCCATGAATGGGGCTGTGCCACTGTGGCTGTGAACATTCGGTCATGTAAATGTTCCCCTGAAGGCTCTGCATGACAAGGCTGATGAAAAGGAAGGGGGAATATCAGGCCTCCAACATTGCTCACCAAATGTGGTGACTAAATCGAACAAGCAATTCTGTACAGGACCCAGAGTCTTTGGCAGCCCTCAGGGCAGCTTCTGCCTTTGGTGGCAAAACAAAGTTTGGGTGGTTTTTTTGCATTGTTTTTGAAAGGGGATGAGTATAATCATTTTTTAGCATTGGCTCCTTTGTGTTACAGTCTGTTAGCACACATTTTCAGATCCACTTCAAAAAGGAAACAAAATAGAAGTGTGGATGCATGTTAATTACCCAAAAACATGGCGCACCAGATGGCCACCAAGGTCTGCTTCTGTCTAGTAGGTAAATAAGGCTTCCCAATCCCTTTGTCCCCTCTGAAAACCAAATTTTGAATTATTTTCCCTCCAATTACTGTTAACACCGGATGGAACCAAGGGGAACAAGAAAGCCACATTTATGAGTGGACCAGAGGGGGTAAAGGCAAACATTTTTTTCACTCTTGCTAAATTCTGCAGAATTCATTGGGTCCAGAAGAAGTCAAGAGAAATTCTCACAATGCCTAAAAGCACGGAGTTGGACCTTTAGTCAAAGCTCAAACACCAGAGAAATGAGATTTATTTTTCCAAGCTTGCGTAATGTTTCAGGCCTCTGTGTCTCTTTGATATAGGTGTGATGATTTTGACTTCAAGGTTCCCCTCACGGGCTGTGTAATAAGCCCTCTTGTATTACTTATGGAAGATTTTAAAATTCACTAAGTTGGTATATACAGTCATGGTCCATTCTAAGAAAAACAAAACCTGAACTTTTAAAATGTCTTCTTGCTGAGCTGGGTATATGCCATAAATTCTGCATGACATTTCATTTCCTACATATCACCTCAGTGTGCTCTATGGTAGAAAGCATTACCTTCCGTAATATGTCTGTAAACTTGAGGGGCAGGCAATAGATTTGTGATACTGACCTTTGGTCCTCCCCTCTCTGGTAGTCTCTTCCTTTTTCCCTCATCAAGTAGGTAATTAGCTTTCCATTCATTGTTACAAATGAGGGATGTGTCAGGTGGGAGAGTAGAAATAATGTGCAAGTCTTTGGTTTTTATAAAATTTTAAAAACTGAAGATCATAGAAGAACTTAGTGGCTCAGGATACAGACTAAATAATTAGGAGAGTCTGGGAAGAAAGCATAGCTTCCCTAACTTAGGGAAGGAGTCCTATGTTCTAGCACACATGCAACTAGAGGAGACATCAGACGAGATGGGACCGTGCACATAAGAACCACACCCTCCCAGTGAGACTAGTGATGATGGATGGAGATCAGGACCAGGCCAGAACACTGAGACCACTCCTTGCACATGTAAGGATAAATGCCCCTCCTTCCCAAGCTTTGGCATTATGTATGTTTCACATACTTACACATAATCCCAGGAAAAGGAGAGGGAAAAGGGGGGAGAGAGATCTCAAGTTGATGGAGAGTGTTTTTACCCTTCTTGGCAGAATAAAGTCTCAAAATAAAAATCAGGTTGGGTTTGAGGAAAATAAAAAATTTATTTTGTATAACTGAGTTTGCTGATTGGTGACCATACCTGTAACCTTTATAAAGACAATCTTGAAGTTTGGGAGAAGGCGATTAAGGAGAGCAGAAAGACATTTAATAAATGAACTTGGGACAGATGAAAAGAAACAGATCAACAATTCTACGGAGGGAATTCTCATGTTTAAGAATGTTGGTCATGCCACATAGGAGAGTTTCCTGTATGCCATGAGCTTTGCCGTGTTAACTTATCCAGTCTTCCTAACAACCTTATGAGGATAGCAGCACTGTTATCTCCAATTCACAGATTAGGAGAGTGATGTTCATAGAAGGAAATGACTTGCTTGGGATTCAAAACTGCACTAGAAGGAAGTTAAAGGTGCTGAACACAGGATGTTAACCTCAGTGCTCTGCTGCATCCTGAACAAGCAGAACTGATGCAAAGTGGGAGGGGCTATTTAAAGCATCCTCCTCTTAGTCCCTCAACTGCCTTGGCTCAGAATCCAAGCAGAAGTTGGAGCTAGGACTCTTGCCTTCAGAATGCTATCTAAAACTACAAATTTATTGCGACCCATTTATTTCTTCCAGTTCCCATTCTCTCTATGGTGAGATTAGGGTTAATTACTTCCCAATAAAACTAGCATTTTTAGTGTCTTAAAGTAAAATGCTATACAATTGAAAAACAGGGCATAGAAGTAAACCTATCTCTCACTTTGGAAATTTTCCACTTATCCGAAATGAAGCAGTATATATATATAAAACAATAGTATATGTGTGTGTATATATATACATATATATATATATAAATAGTAAAATGAAGACTCAGCTCTTTTTTATAAGGTCAGACAATCATCATTTTTTTCTAAATATAAGGAGGAAATTTTACAAAAAGGAAAATTAGGAAAAGGGATGGCTGTCTATTAAGTTATAAGTCAAGGAAACAAAATAATTTTTGTTGAAAAAAGTTAAAGGTTATACATTGGCCAGAACTACGAGGGAACAGAATGAAACTTCCTTTCTTTGTACCTTTTTGCTTTCCTCTCTGACATCAGTGATATTTTTTCATTTTGTATAAATTGACTCAGTTTTAAGTAGCATCTCCCTATAGATGGAGAGTCTCATAAGAAATACAGATTCAACTTCCAGATGACCAACTGGTTGGCCCAGTTTCCAGGACAGAAGCCAAGATTTGATTTAAAATAAAGAACCAGATAGTTTCTCAACAAAGCTTGTTGCCTGATTATCCAAAAAGTCTGCTCAAGCCTCCGGTTTAATTTATCCAAGGCACACTTTGTAGTTTTCCACTCATTATAGCTTGTAACAACATGCCATATGATTTATGTCTTCTTTCAAAGGTAAGCTC